>NC_083423.1:7312860-7912860 GCF_020745735.1 Hemiscyllium ocellatum
TGTGCAAGAGTACCCACCTCTATTTTGCATTTGGGACACATTGGAGATGCTCCTGCCTTAAATTTTGCCAGTCAAGCCGGAGCTATATGGGCCCTATGAAGTATCTTTAGTTGGATAGCCTGAGTTCTGTTACAGATGGCAATTCTTCTAGCATTTTCCCAAATGTCATTCCACATATCCTCAGAGATTTCTAGCCCCAAGTCCTGCTCCCATGTTTTAAGCAGGTCATCCATGTCTCCTGAGACTCCATCATGTAGCAAATGGTATATAGTACTAACGGAGGATGCCCCCGCTGGTCGTAAGACATTACGTTCTCTGTCTGATTTATAAAGACTATCTATTAATGTAGTCTTCCTCTGTATATAATCTCGAACTTGGAAGTATCGAAAGAGATCCCCATTAGGTATTCCGAATTTCAGACGCAGCTGCTCAAAGGACATCAGGATCCCATCTTTAAATAGGTCCCCTAAGCATGAGATGCCCCTGGATCTCCAGAGTTTAAAGGTGGCATCTGTAATCCCCGGTTGGAATCCCCATGCGCCTACTATTGGTGCATGGGGGGATGTTTTATGTGAGTTACCCTCATTTTGCCGCATTATATTCCAGGCCTTAATTGTGTTTAATATTATGGGATTTTTACAGTGGTCTGTAATGATTTTCCTCTTATCTGAAAATAAAAGGTTAATAAGTGGGTATTTTACTTGGGAGGCTTCGATATCCAGCCAAATTGATTGTGGATCAGATGAAACCCAATCAGCTATGTAACTTAGTAGGGAGCTTAATTGATATTTCCTAAAGTCTGGGAAGTCCAGTCCTCCCCTTGCCTGTGGAAGCTGTAGCTTCTTCAGCTTAATAAGGGGCCGTCTATGGTTCCAAATAAAGGAGCCCAACCAGCCATATAATTTACGTAGGGCTAGCCTTGGTAGCATCAGCGGGAGCATTCTCATAGGATATAAGAGACGGGGCAGAACATTCATTTTAATTAGTGCTATTCTCCCTAGCCAGGAAGTCGGAAGGTCTCTCCATCGCTGGAGGTCCTGCCTTATCCTTTCCATTAATTGTACAAAATTAGCCCTATACAGCTGATCAAATACTGGCGTGATAAAAATACCTAAATATAAGAAATCCTCCAGGGACCAACGGAAGAGAAAAGGGGATCCGTCCATTAAGTGGGGTATCATAGCCAGACCACCCATTGGCATGGCTTCCGATTTTGAAAAATTAATTTTATAGCCTGAGAATGCACTAAATGTATTAATAACTTGAATTAGACGAGGCACTGACATTAAAGGATTACTGAGGAATAAGAGAACGTCATCTGCATAGAGGGTAATTTTGTGTTTACCTGTACCAATCCTCGGGGCCGTTATATTAGGATCAGTCCGGATGGCTTCTGCTAATGGTTCGATTATCAGTGTAAACAACAATGGTGAGACAGGACATCCTTGACGGCAGCCCCTACCCACACTGAAGCTATCCGATCTTAACCCATTAGTAATAACAGCTGCTTTGGGGTCATTATACAATGTTGAAACCCATTTGGTAAACACCTGTCCAACGCCAAACCTTTCCAATGTGTAAAATAATATGACCATTCAACCCTATCAAATGCCTTTTCCGCATCCAATGAAATTACTACTCCTGGTATCTTTCCCTGATGACAGGCTTGGATCATATTCAAGACCCTTCTGATATTATTGGATGATCTGCGGCCCTTAATAAATCCCGTCTGGTCCTCCTTTATAATATATGGCAGTACCCTTTCTAGTCTTAGTGCTAACATTTTTGAGAGAATTTTAAAGTCTACATTTAGTAAGGATATTGGTCTGTAAGATGCACAATCTTCTGGGTCTTTTCCTTTTTTGAGGATAAGAGAAATATTTGCTTCTTTCAGCGTGGGCGGGAGACAGACCTGACTATGCACAAAATTATACATATCCATAAGTGGGTCAACCAATATTCCTGTAAATTCTTTATAAAATTCAGCTTGAAAACCATCCGGGCCCGGTGCTTTTCCGCTCTGAAGTTGCCTAATTGCCTCAAGTATTTCTTGGACTGTTAAAGGGGTATTTAGGGCCGACACCTGTTCCGGAGTCAGGCCCGGGAAGGTCAAATTTTTAAAAAATGACTGCATCCTCCTAATCCTATCTTCACAATCCTGCGATCTATATAGTTCAGAATAAAATTCTTTAAAGGTCGCATTGATAATTTTATGATCATGAGTCAGGGTACCTGTACTTTCCTTGATGGTCGGAATAGTTTGAGGGGCTTTCTTTTTCTTTGCAAGAAATGCTAAGTATCTACCCGGTTTGTCGCCATATTCATATAATCTTTGTTTCGCAAATAATATTTCCCTTTTAGCCGTTTGAGTAAGCGCGGTGTTTAAAGCTGTCCTAAGAGCTGTAATCCTCTGCAATTTTGTGATAAAAGGTCTATCAGCATATGCTGTTTCGGCTGCTTTTAGGCGAGCTTCGAGCAGACGCTGTTGCTCTCCCTTCATTTTCCTCTGGGTCGCTGAATAGGAGATGATCAAACCTCGTGCATAAGCTTTGATGGTCTCCCACATCATTGACGGATTGCTAGCCGTACCAGTATTAATTTCTAAAAAAGTTTTAAGTTCTTGGGAGAAGTACTTTAAAAATTTGCTATCTTTTATCAGGAAGGGGTCCATACGCCAATGCCGAGCAGATGTCCCATTGTTCTTTACCTTAGTTTCCATGTATACAGCGACATGGTCAGAGATTGCTATAGTACCTATTTTACAGGTTGCTATAGAATTTAGAAAAATCGATGGGGCAAAAAACATATCAATTCTTGTGTGACATTTATGTGGATTAGAGTAGAAAGAAAAATCTCTACCCTGTGGATGGAGACATCTCCATACATCTACCAATCCTAATTCTTTATTCAGGTCCGCCAGTTGTCTAGATCTGGGAGATACTCCAGCGGCACTCTTGGGAATCCTGTCTATTTCCGGATCCATAATACAATTAAAGTCTCCCCCTATAATTGTATGACGGGCACCAAAGGCCATCAGTTTTGAAAAAGCTTCCGTTATGAATTTAAAGGGGTGTGCCGGGGGGCAGTACACATTTAAGATCCCATATTCCTCTCCATTTATGAGGGCTTTAATCAAAATATATCGTCCAGATTCGTCTTTTATCTGATTTAGAATTTTCAAAGGGAAGTTCTTCCAGACAAGGATAACGACTCCCCTGCTTTTTGAATTAAAAGAGGAAAAAAAGGCCTGATCAAATCCGCCCTGTCGTAATTTTAAGTGTTCTTTATCCGACAGGTGTGTCTCCTGTAGGAGAGCTATATCAACTCTCTCCTTCTTAAGATTTGATAATATTTTCTTCCTTTTAACTGGCGAATTACTCCCCCTGACATTCCAGGTGCACCACTTAACCGACTGTTCAGCCATAATCATCTGGACAGATCCGAGACCCCTCGGGAGGGGAAACCCTATCTAGAACATCCCGAGCATGGAGCATACAAGATTTACAAAAGTAAAGACTCTCTGATACACTCAAAACAATATAACAAAAAACTCTTTCTAAGTATAAAAGATATAAAACATTCCGAATTGGAGATTTTCTCCCTTGTTCCCAGGGAGCGTCACTTCCTCTCCCACAGTCCATCTTACCCTCTTCCAACCAGTGCCCCACCCTTGACCCAGGTGTTCCTCAATAAAATGAGGAGAATTCAAATATAATATAAAGCTAGAGTTAACAGTGAACACCCCACCCCCACCCACACCCACATCTAAATATATTTGGGAATATTAATACCATATATAACTATAAGATTACAATCTCAACATGTAATACTTAAATATAATACCACAAAATAACAGGGGAAAGAAAAACAACCCCGATCCTAAAAACAGAAGTAAAATAGAATAAGGTAACCACCTCTCCCCATCAACATTAACCAAACGCCCCAACATATATATATATATATATACATACACACATAGGGGGAAAGATAAGAAAAGATGAAGGGATGTAAACCAAAATAATGGGAAAGGCAGACCAGCGTCCATAATCTCTTACAGTTTATTTAAGAGAGTCCAAGAATTCCTTAGCCTTCTCTGGTGATCCGAAGTTATATATGGATCCTTCGTGGCTAAGGCGTAGCGTCGCTGGATATCGTAAGGAGTACTGGATATTTAAGTCCCTTAAACGCTTCTTCGCCTCATCGAATGCCTTCCTCTTTCGGACCAAAGCTGGGGAGAAGTCCTGGAACAGCATGATTCTGGATCCTTTGTGGGTCATAGCTTGGGGATCTTTTCCCAGATTTCTTGAGGCTTCCAGGAGCATCTGCCTCTCCCTATAGCTCTGCAGCTGGAACAGGACCGGGCGTGGGCGCTGGGTTGAGCCGGGCCCACGTACTGTGACCCGGTAGGCCCATTCTACCCTTACCTGGCCTGATCCATTATGCAGATTTAAAAGTTGTGGCAGCCAATGCTCTAAGAATGCTGTCAGCTGACCTCCCTCTTCCTGCTCGGGCAGGCCCAACAACCGAATATTTTTTCTACGACATCGATTTTCGAGGTCATCAATGTGGTTTTCTAGGTTCTGGACTCGATTCTCGAGAAAACGGATGTGGTCGGCTGTTGATTTTATCCCAGTCTCTGAGGCTGCGGCCTTCGACTCCACCTCTCTGACTCGGCACCCCAATTCCTGAATGTCTCTGCCCTGCTTCTGCAGCTCGGCTGATAGTGCTTCTCTGTTCTGCCGAGACTCATCGATAAAAGCATCAATCTTCGCCTCCCACCTGGCAAACATCTCCTCAAAGCTCATCTTCATTGGTAAATCTCCTGAAGTAGCTGAAGACACCTTTGTTGCAGCTGAAGAGGGAGAGGGTGGGGGAGGGGTCCCTGCTTTCTTAGAGCTGCCTGTTCCCTTCCCTTTACTCATTTTCCAGCTAGTATTAGACTATTTAAATGTACTAATAGGTAACTATTGAAGGTTAACAACTATTATAAATGGTTTAGTGAGTGTGGTGGGGGTGGATAGCCCACTTTTCCCAAGTTTTGGGTAGAGCACTGTGGACTCAGTCTTGCTGGGTCGCCGCCATCTTGGATCTCCCTATCTCAGTCTTAAATATACTGTGACCTGGCCTCCACAGCCTTCTGTGGAAACGACTTTCATAGATTGGCCGCTCTCTGGCTGAAGAGGTTTCTCCTTACCTCCATTCTAAAAGGTCTTCCCTTTACTCTAAGGCTGTGCTCTTAGGCCCTAGTATCTCCTGCCAATGGAAGCATCTTCCCAACATCCACTTTGTCCAGGCCATTCAGTATACTGTATGTTTTCAGTTAGATCCCCTCCCTCATCGAGTATACACCCAGAGCTTGCAAACATTCCTCATATTTTAAGCTTTTCATTCCTGGGACTATTCTTGTGAACCTCTTCTGAACACACTTGAGGGCCCGTACATCCTCCCAAAACTGCCCACAATATTCTAAATGTGGTCTGACCAGACACACACAGACACGCGTGCATACACACACACACGCACACACACATACGTGCGTGCACACACACATGCACACGCACACACGCGCGCGCACACACGCACGCGCACACACGCACACACACTCGCACACACACATGCACACACACACACGCACACACTCACACGCACACACGCGGACACACACATTCACACACACACACGCGCGCGCACACACGCACACACACTCGCACACACACATGACCACACACACGCACACACACACGCACACACATGCACACACACACTCACGCACACACACGCATACAAGCACACACACATGCTCACACACACACACGCGCGCACACACGCACATGCACTCACACGTGCACACACACGCACACACACACTCACACACACATGCGCGCACACACACACACGCACGCACACACACACACGCACACACTCACACACACGCTCACACACACGCAGACACACTCACACGCACACACACACACGAACACACACTCACACACACACATACACACTCACGCACACATGCACACACACACTCACACGTACACATACACACACCTACACACGCACACACACACACACGCTCACACACACGCTCACACACACGCAGACACATTCACACGCACACACACACGAACACACACACTCACACACACATGCACACACACACTCACACACACATACTCAGACACACACACATGCACATGCACACACACACGAACACACACACACTCACACTCACACTCACCAATACACACACATGCACACACACACGCACGCCCGAACGCACACACACTCACGCACACGCATACACGCTTACACACACACACACACACACACACACGTGCACACACACACGCATACACTCACGCACACACACACATTCACACACATGTGCACACACACACTCACATACACACACACTCACACACACACACACACACACACACACACACACACATTTGGGATGGAGTCATAGAGTCATAAAGATGTACATCATTGAAACAGACCCTTCAGTCCAACCCGTCCATGCCGACCAGATATCCCAATCCAATCTAGTCCCACCTGCCAGCACACGGCCCATGTCCCTCCAAACTCTTCCTATTCATATACCCATCTAAATGCCTCTTAAATGTTGCAATTGTACCAGCCTCCACCACTTCCTCTGGCAGCTCATTTCATACGCGCACCATCCTCTGTGTGAAAAAGCTGCCCCTTAGGTCTCTTTTATATATTTTTCTTCTCACGCTAGACCTATGCCCTCTAGTTCTGGACTCCCCGAAAAGAAAAATTAGCAGAGCAGGATGCACTGGTCCAGACAATGAGTGAAAGTAGTGAGCTGGTTGCTACCGGTAATGGAGACCACCTCCCCAGCCTGGTGTCCCAATGTGGTGGCCCCCCATCCCAGCACCTAATGCCTTGTTTCCCCTCAGCCCTGAAAATCCAGCTCACTTAGCCTGAGATGAACTGGGGCTTACTACCATTTCTAGTTGTTGAATATTATAAGGTCAGAGAGGGCTTCCAAATAGCCGGCAGGAATATAGAATATGATTTCTGCAGGTTTATTCGGCTGAACCAGAACATTGTGGAAAGACAAAGACAGGCAAGTTGCAATGGAGCCTGGGCAAAAGCACTGAAGTGGAGAGTAACAGGAATTTCTGGTTTGCAAATAAAATAGATATAATCAGAGACAAATTGAAATACTTTCAACCGAGTCAATAATTTGGAAGGAATAGAGCTATATATAGAGAGCCATTCAAACCTAGTCAATGAAAGAGATAGCTGTATATTAAACCAACCGATAACAGTAAATGTAATAAGAAAATCTGTATGCAGCTGACCAAACGTGCCGCATAAAAGGGAGAGATCTATATATAACCAACTGGACACAAATCCTGAACAATAACTGAATCTAGTACAGAATATGAGAAAGCATTGAAATTTATAACAAATTAAATGCCATAAAGGAAGGTTCATTGTATAAGTATTCAAGAAACATCAGGAAATAAAATAAACAGACTGATCCACAGCCAACCAGATACATAGCATGAAATAATGGGGCAAGATACTGACACCAAACTATCCCAGCTTTATGGGATTAGATGTTTTTTACACACGAGGACAGTTGAATTGTGGAACTTTCTTCTTTCATCTATTGCAGAGGGAACAATTTCCCTTAAAACTACTTGGAAAGAAGAGTGTTAGGAGAAAGCAGGGCAGGGTGATTTGGAGCCGGAGTGAGGAGGCTAGTGTCGTGTTGACTGATCGGCTTCTGTGCTTTAGCACTCTGTCATTTATTTGGTTTGTGGATCTGGGAGCAAAGTGCCAGTGACAAATTGCAAAGAGACTTTGAATTTCAAGACTGAGTGTATGAGTGCATTTGCACTTGAATAACACCTTCCCATCCTCTTCCCTTTAACGCCAAAGTAACTGCATGAGGTCAAGGATAGATTGGCACTGAGTGCAAAAACAGGGAAGTTATGGAGAAACTTTAAGAAATGTTTCAGCCTACACTGGACAGTTGAAAGGAGAAGGAGACCTTTGACAGTGTGCAGAGAAGGTTCACAGGAATCCTTTCACAGATCAGGGTGGGGCTGGGGGGTGGGGGGGGGAGCGGGGTGTGGTTTGAATCTTTGGTTCTGGGGCAGGGCAGCCTGGCTCCTCAAACCTAACCTGAGGAAAGGGTCTCGACTGCTGGGGCTTCTGTGTCAGAATAGCAAGGTTCCTTGGGAGTTGGAGGTTGGTGACCCCACTTGGAGTGGGGAAGACGTCGAGTCTGGTGGAGCCTTGGTGCATTGGCACAGCTTTGACATTTTCTTAGAAAATGAGTAAATCATTAAAGAGTCCTTCAGCCTTCACAACCGGTGCCCCATCCATGCCACCTCTTGGTTTAGGTTACTTACAGTGTGGAAACAGGCCCTTCGGCCCAACAAGTCCATACCGACCCACCAAAGTGCAACCTATCCAGACCCATTCCCCTACATTTACCCCTGCCCCTAACACAACAGGCAATTTAGCATGGCCAATTCACCTAACCTGCACGTGTTTTGACTGTGGGAGGAAACCAGAGCACACCCACACAGACACGGGGAGAATGTTTTGCAAACTCCACACAGTCAGTCGCCTGAGGTGGGAATTGAACCCGGTTCTCCAGCGCTGTGAGGCAGCAGTGCTAACCACTGTGCCACCGTGCCGCCTACCCAGTTATAGAGTCATACAGTCAGAGAGATGTAATTATAATATAGAGATGTACAGCACAGAAACAGACACTTCAGTCCAACTTGCCCATGCTATCCAGATATCCCAACCCAATCTAGTCCCACCTGTCAGCACCTGACCAATATCCCACCAAACCCTTCCTATTCATATGCCTTTTAAATATAACAATTGTACCAGCCTCCACCAGTCCCTCTGGCAGCTCATTCCATACATGTACCACTCTGTGTGAAAAAGTTGCCCCGTAGGTCTCTTTTATAAATTTCCCCACTCACCCTAAATCTATGCCCTCTAGTTCTGGACTCCCCCACCTCAGGGAAAAGACCTTGTCTATTTATCCTCTCCATGTCCCTCATGATTTTGTAAACCTCTATAAGGTCACCCCTCAGCCTCCGACATTCCAGGGAAATCAGCCCCAGCTTGTTCGGCCTCTCCCTATAGCTCAAATCCTCCAACCCCCCTGGCAACATCCTTGTAAATTTCTTCTGAATGCTTTCAAGTTTCACAACATCTTTCCTAGAGGAAGGAAACCAGAATTGCATGCAATATTCCAACAGTGGCCTAACCAATGTCCTGTACAGCCACAACATGACCTCCCAACTCCTGTACTCAGTACTCTGACCAATAAAGGAAAGCATACCAAACACCTTCTTCACTATCCAATTTACCTGAGACTCCCCTTTCAAGAAGCTATGAACTGCACTCCAAGGTCTCTTTGTTCAGCAACACTCCCCAGGACCTTCCCATTGAGTGTCTAAGTCCTGCTAAGATTTGCTTTCTCAAAGTGAAATCCCTTGTATTTATCAGCCCACTGGCCCATCTGATCAAGATCCTATTGCAATCTGAGGTAGCCTTCTCTGCTGTCCACTACACCTCCAATTTTGGTGTTATCTGCAAACTTACTAACTATACCTCTTATGCTCGCATCCAAATCATTTATGTAAATGACAAAAAGTAGAGGGCCCAGCACCGATCCTTGTGGCACTGCACTGGTCACAGGCCTCCAGTCTGAAAAACAACCTTTTACCACTACTGCCTTTGAGCCAGTTCTGTATCCAAATGGCTAGTTCTCCCGTATTCCAAAAGATCTAACCTTGCTCACCAGTGTCCCATGGGGAACCTTTTCGAATGAAGTCCATATAGATCACATCTACTGCTCTGCCTGCATTAATGCTCTTTGTTACTTCTTCAAAAAACTCAATCAAGTTTGTGAGACATGATTTCCCACGCCCAAAGCCATGCTGATTATCCCTAATCAGTCCTTGCCTTTCCAAATACAAGTATATCCTGTCCCTCAGGATTTCCTCCAACAACTTGCCCACCACTGAGGTCAGGCTCACCGGTCTATAGTTCCCTGGCTTGTACTTACCATCTTTCTTAAACAGTGGCACCACGTTTGCCAACCTCCAGTCTTCCGGCACCTCACCTGTGACTATCGATGATACAAATATCCCACCAAGAGGCCCAGCAATCACTTCTCTAGCTTCCCACAGAGTTCTCGGGTACACCTGATCAGGTCCTGGGGATTTATCCACTTTTAACTGTTTCAAAACATCCAGCAGTTCCTGCTCTGTAATATGGACATTTTCCAAGATGTCACCATCTATCTCCCTGCTGACTATATCTTCCATATCCTTTTCCACAGTCAATACTGGTGCAAAATATTCATTTAGTATCTCCCCCATTTTCTGTAGCTCCACACAAAGGCTGCCTTGCTGATTTTTAAAGGGGCCCTATTCGCTCCCTAGTTACCCTTTTGTCCTTCATGTATTTGTGAAAACTCTTTGGATTCACCTTTATTCTATTTGCCAAAGCTATCTCATGTCCCTTTTTGCCCTCCTGATTTCCCTCTTGAGTATACTCCTGCTTCCTTTATACTCTTCTAAGGATTCACTTGATCTATCCTGTCTATACCTGACATATGTTTCCATCTTTTTCTTAACCAAATCCTCAATTTCTTTAGTCATCCAGCATTCCCTATACTTATGGTCTTTCCTTTCACACCGACAGGAATATACTTTCTCTGGACTCTCGTTGTCTCATTTCTGCAGACTTCCTATTTTCCAGCCATCCCTTTACCTGCGAACAAGGCCCAATCAGCTTTTGAAAGTTCTTACCTAATATTGTCAAAATTAGCCTTCCTCAATTTAGAACTTCAACTTTTAGATCTGGTCTATCCTTTTCCTGGTACAGCATGGAAACAGACTCTTCAGTCCAACTCGTCCATGCTGACCAGATCTAGACACATTTGCCAGCACTAGGCCCTCCAAACCCTTCCTATTCATATACCCATCCTGTTGCCTTTTAAATGTGTTAATTGTACCAGCCTCCACCACTTCCTCTGGCAGCTCATTCCAAACACCCACCATCCTCTGTGTGAAAAAGTTGCCCCATAGTTTCCTTTTATATCTTACCCCTCTCACCCTGAACCTATGCCCTCTAGTTCTGGAATCCCCACCCCAGGGAAAAGACCTTGCTTATTTACCCTATCCATGTCCCTCATGATTTTATAAACCTCTATAAGGTCACCCCTCAGTTTCAGATGCTCCAGGGAATACAGCCCCAGCCTATTCAGCCTCTCCATATAGCTCAAACCCTCCAACCCTTGCAACATCCTTGTAAATCTTTTCTGAAATTTTCAAGTTTCACAATATCCTTCTGATAGGAAGGAGACCAGAATTGCACACAATATTCAAAAAGTGGCCTAACCAATGTTCTGTACAGCCACAACATGATCTCCCAACTCCTGTACTCAGTGCTCTGACCAGTAAAGGAAAGCATACCAAACACCTTCTTCACTGTCCTGTCAACTGCAACTCTGCTTTCAAGGAATTATGAACCTGCACGCCAAGGTCTCTTTGTTCAGCAACACTCCCCAGGACCTGACCCCCCCCCCCTTGTCGATCTGATGCCAGCTTCATGTCAACTCTTAGCAACTCATGCATCACATCCACCACCGTTGCTAATATATCTGCCACGTCAACTCACCTAGTATCCATGATGGATGGATCTCAGGAGCCAAGCTAAGATGAAATTAGATAAAGTCCTAATTGCCTATGGCAGACTTTATTCAAGAAAAACACTTTTATTCATTCAAAAACAACTACCTTCCTTCAACTACATGTTAACTTATAACAACAAGCTTTGGCATTTATAAACCAAAGTCTTGAAGTTACCAACCAACTTTGTAGTGCCAGGATCTAGCAATGATAATATTTGACTCAGTTTTGTAGCATTAATCCAGTAAGGTAACTCCCAGGTGTTAGCAAACCAAATGTAATACAGTGACTGATGATATTTTTTAATACACCTGACATTTTCGTTTCAATGCAGTTAAAGAGCAGGAGTTTTAAATGCATTGGCACTTTAGACAGTTCAGTTTGTCTGAACCTTTTGACAGTTGCTTTTGAGAAGAATGTTGACAATTTCAGTAATTTTGCTACATTGTAAATTTATACCTACTTTTAACAATTTCAGAATACCTTACCTCTCCCAAAGGTCACTTGATTCTTCCCATGTTTCCAATGCATCAGAAAAAAAGAACACCATCAAATATACTTTTCAGTGTCCTTTAAGTAGATATTCAATTCTCCAAGAACCAAAGTCTTATTTGGTCATATAGCTAGTGAAAGGATGGTAAAAGGTGGAGTAGAGTTGATTAGGACTTAAAAGAGGATCGGTCTTGGAACAATAATTCTGGTTTCTCTTTCCACAGATGCTGCAGGACCTGCTGAGTTTTTCCAGTGCTTTGTCTTTATTTCAGATGTCCAGCATCTGCAGTATATTGCTTTTATTAATATAAATCCAATACAACTGACTGAAGTCTTGAGATGGACATGATAGAACTGCAACACATCCAAATGAAAAATGATTGAAAGGGTTAAATTCATTCAAAAACTATCAATGACAACTAGCATTTTCATAAAGGTTGGTTCATTCAGTTAGCTGGATGGCTGGTTTGCAATACGGAGCGATGGTTCATTCAATTCTTACACTGACTGAGGTTACCATGAAAGATTCTCTTTCTCAAGCTCTCCCCTCTCCTGCGGTGTGATTATCCTCAGGTTAAACCATCATCGGTCATCTCTCCCTCCTGAGAGATCAATCCTATCATCTGGTAGGAAAATGTCAACTTTATCTTTCATCTCGATAGTGCTAATAATGTGAAAAAAATTCCTGTAGTGATTGGGACCAGGTTAACCTTGTTAACTACTTGATTGGGGTTGTTAATATGGGCCAATCAGGGGAAGCCTTGGCTGACCAATATAACCAGGAGATTGGGAATCTCTTCAGTTCAAGGGACTGACGCCACGCTGGCTGGTCATAGCCAGTGTACTGTCACAAGTAAATAAGGGGTAACTTTGTGAGGGATAGGGGCCTCTCTGCAGTTATTACACCTAACTTTCAATGCATCCATTGATTTTGAAAATTTCAAAGATTTGCAACCCTTGAATGAAGAAATTTCTCACCTGAGTCTAAAATGGTTTCCCCCTTATTCTGAAAGTATGCCACCTATTTTTAGAATTTCCAGCCAGGGACAATAGTCACTCAATATTGACCTTGCCTGATACCCCTGACAATTTTAAGTGCTTCAACGGGAACACCAATAATTTAAAAAATATACATAACCAAGAGATTATCGTCTCCTCAGTTGAGGCTTCAGTCTGACCTGGCTGTACGCTGCCAGTGTACCGTGCTCTGGGAAATAAAGGATGACTTGGTGATGAGACATTGGCCTCTGGTGCATTTATTTCATTTCCCAAAGCACTTCACAGGAGCACTGTCAAGTGAAATTTGGTAATGAGCTAAATAAGGAGCTAAAAATGTATTGCTGGAAAAGCACAGCAGGTCAGACAGCATCCAAGGAACAGGAGATTCGACGTTTCGGGCATAAGCCCTTCTTCCTGAAGAAGGGCTTATGCCCGAAACGTCGAATCTCCTGTTCCTTGGATGCTGCCTGAGCTGCTGCGCTTTTCCAGCAACACATTTTCAGCTCTGATCTCCAGCATCTGCAGACCTCACTTTCTCCTCCTAAATAAGGAGCTATTCAAACTGGTGATGAAAAGTTTGGTCAAATGGATGGGTTTAAGCAGTGTCTTAAGATAGGAGAGGGAACTCAGAAGGCAGAGAGATTTAAGTAAGGAATTCTAGAGTCTAGGACCCAGACAGTTAAAAGCAAAGCGGTGGGCAATTAAACTCTGGACTATGCAAGAATCAGTAGTCAGAGGAATATTTTGAGAATTGTTGGCCTGGGCTAGTGGAGATTAATCATGGGTGAGGGATTTGAAAACATGCAGGAATTTTAAATTTGAAAATCAATTCGATCCAATAAATCAAAGGTCTAAGTCCACAATAGCCATTGGATTCATGAACAAAAGAAATGAATATTACTTTGGCGATCATGTAATTAGGATGATTCGTGGCCACCTTCCACAGTTAACTGGAATCAGATTCTACACAAACATCTATTTATTAACCTCGTGGATTTATGACAACGCATTGGTATTAGATAAACAACTAGTTTGATTTTTAACATCACTTGTTCAGCCAATCGTCATAGAAACAGACCAATTTTCCATCACCATGGATTCCAATTGTAATGACAGTTTCTACGCTGAACAACACCAACGTCAAATGTTCGCTGTGCGATGCGGGCACTGTGAATGAGAAACAGTCACGTTTCTGTGTCCTCAGCACCTTCGGTCTCTCACTTCTGCAAACGTACTGTTGAATTTGCCTCAGCAGCAGAAGTGGAAGTGGCAGTTCAGAAGTTACGGAAAGCACTAGGTAAAATATACAAGAAGGCAGAAAGATGACACGTGAATTTGAATGTAAATGAAACTGAAATCTTGCTTCAAAGGGGAAAATAAATATGCAAAACATTAAGAAAAAAATGCTGAACTTATGTAGTGATCTCAGGACATCTGAAAGAACTTTATTGTCGATGGAGTAATTTTGAAGTTAATCATTGGTATATGGAGGAATTGTGGCAGCATGGCAAGATCCCATTATCAGCAGAGTCTCGATAATCTGTTTCTTTGTGATGTTGATGGAGGTGTAATATTGGACAGGATACTGGACAGAGCTGTCCTGCTCATTTTCAAAGGAGTACCATGCGATATCTTTTTCCTCTTGGTGAGTGAAGCCAGGGCCTTCAACCCAAGAACAGCAATTCCCACAATGCAGCATTCCCTTCGTACTGAACAGGTGGTTCTGCTATAACGCACCTTTCGTTAACGCCAATTGGGCGTAACACGTTTGGGTGAAAAGGGCACGCTTTTTCTAAAATGCAAACTTATAAAGTGCATGTTGGCAATAACGTGATTACATCGCCAACACTTTAAGCTTATTTGTATTGTGCGATTTTTGAATAGCAGGGGGGTCACACAAGATTGCAACTATCAAGTAATAGCAGGACTACCCATACTAGAATGTAAACCCAGACTTGTGCTTGCGTCTCTAGTGAACTGCATTCCATAGCATTACATTGGCTGATGGTGAGACTCAGAGAGAGATCTACAAGTATTGATTGATTTGATACTTACCAAACCGAGTCAATGCAGAATGGCACTCAACAACTCCAAAGCAAGGCAGTGGGGATAATTCCAACTGGGGAAAGATAAATTGAGAAATCACGTCATGTAATTATTTTAAAGGACCAGCTGATGCATGGGACAGCTGTATAGGAAGATTATGGGAAAGATTTACCTCGAAATCTTAGAGCGCAGTTCAATGCTAGTATGAGGTAATTTTTTTGTTGGGGAGCTTTTGTATGTCTGAACTGAACTAGAGTCAAAACTAGCAAACCTAGATTTAATGGAAAACGGGGGAGAAATCTGCACTGGTTGAAGTGATACCAGGCACATAGGAAGACGGTTATGGTTGTTGGAGGTTAATCATCTCAGCTGCAGGAGTTCCTCAAGGTAATGTCCTCAGCCTAACCATCTTCAGCTGCTTCATCAATGACCTTCTTGTCATCATAAAGTCAGAAGTGGGGATGTTCGCCGATGATTACACAATATTCAACACCTTTTATGTCTCCTCAGAAACTGAAGTCATCCATGTTAGAAATGCAGCAAAACCTGAACAATGTCCTGGCTTGAGCTGAAAACTGGCAAATAACATTCGTGCCACACAAATGCCAGGCAATGACCAATAAGAGACCATTGCTCTTTGACATTCATGGCATTACTGTCGCTGATCCCCAAATTTCAACATCCTGGGAGCTACCCTTGAATAGAAATTGAACTGGACTGACCATATAAATACAGTGGGAAAGCATAGGTCAGGGACCAGGAATTCTGTAGGAAGTTACTCCTGACTCCCTAAAACCTATCCACCATTAACAAGGCATAAGTGAGAAGTGCGATGAAACAGTACAGCTCATTAGAAGCAGCATCCTGATCTTCATGGGGTGGCACCCTGCCTCAGTGGTTAGCACTGCTGCCTCACAACGCCAGGGACCAGGTTCAATTTCCGCCTCAGGTGACCGTCTGTGTGGAGTTTGCACGTTCTCCCTGTGTCTGCGTGGGTTTCCCCCGAGTGCTCCGGTTTCCTCCCAAAACCAAAGATGTGCAGGTTAGGTGAATTGGCCATGCTAAATTGCCCATAGTGTTCAGGGCTGTGTAGGTTAGGTGCATTAGTCAGAGGTAAATGTACAGTCATAGGGTAGGGAATGGGTCTGGGTGGGATGCTCTTCGAAGAGCCTGTTTTCACGCTGTAGAAATTTTTTTCATTTTTTTTCACTCTGCCTAGGGAACCCTCATCCACCTTCTTCACAAATAGAATCCTGGAGAGGAGATGGCTTAGTGGCATCATTGCTAAATTATTAATTCAGAAACCCTGGTTCAAATACCATCATAGTAAATGATGCTATTTAAATTCCATAAAGTCTGGAATTAAGAGTCTAATAATGACCACTTACTGTTGCTGATTATTGTGGATTATCCCTCTGGCTCATCAATCTCCTTTGGGGATGGAAATCTCCCATTCTTGGCCATCGTATGGCTCCAAAGCAACAACAATATGGTTGACTGTCAACTGTCCTCAATGTAATCAGCATGAATGATAAATGCTGACCAAACCATTGATGCTCACATCAATCCACATGAAGTGATTTAAAAAAAAATTGAACAGCAAAGAAACTTGCTGCCATATTCCCAGAAGAATGTGGCTTGACCTTATTTCTGAGCAGCTCAGATCTTCCTCACTGTTTTATAGAATCATTCTGGTTAAGCATTCAATGCACAGTAATCTTCGATGTGTAATAATACGGGGCCAGTTCACCTCCTGAACACAATCATTTGCCTCATCGATTTTCCAAGTGGCAATTCTGTTGACCTGAATAAATAAGTTGATGGTTTCCTCTTCCCAACAATTACAGTAGAAGAGCTTTCACCCATCCTGGACTAATCTGCTCAAATAGCTGATAGATGGAGTCTACAATAGCCACATGTCTCAAAATGAACAAACGCATTATTTCCAATCGAAGCTGTCAACACTCTATCCAACCAGACCTCTATCAACAAACACATCGATTTAGACCTCATCTACCACCCCCTGAGAAAATGAACAGGAAGTGACTTCACCACAGGAAATAACATCGCCACCGGAAATGAAAGCCCAAAGAAACCCAAACATATAAATAGAAAGCAGGAATTTTCAGCATTGCTTCACTTGAGGCCCACTGAAGATGTTGCCTAATAGGGTAATGAAGCAGCTGGAAATGAAAACCTTGCAGCTCAGTAAACAAACCACATCCAAACCCTCAACCTGAGCTATAAATCTTCTCAAAACTCGCTAAGGCAAAAAGTCTTCTGGCTGGCAACGTTTGTAATCAACAACAAAAGTGACTAAATTTTTCAGTGGCAGCCAGCAACAGCAAAGTAAAGATTGATCCTTGATCTTTGCAGAGAGCAATTAGGTAGTATCAGGGACATGTTTTATTGTGGCATCTCTGAGTTTCAGAGGGGAAACCCTCTCCACTTCCTGGTTATTACTGAGGGACTCCTGAGTGTGAACGTCCAGTAGGGATAAGATTGAACATGGCGGTAAAAACGTTCTCACGTCAGATAGGTTGCAAACACTCACGGACGGGTTTCTCAGAAAGAGTTGTGGGCACATGAAAGAGATGTGTAGAAGCTGTCCAATCCAGTGGAAAGATTCATGCATCACCTTCAATTTCCCATAGTTATTCCAGCATCAGACTAAACTGCAGCTACAGGTGAGTCGGTTAAATATAATTGCAACTTACATTTACTGAGAAACTAGCATGTAATAGATCATTCCAAGGTGCTTCCCAAGAGCTTAGGAACTAAAGTTAAACAGATAAATTAAAACAGACAGACAAAAGTTTGGTGAAAATGTAAGCTTTAAGGAGTACCTTAAAAGAAAAAAGTGAGGCAGATTATCCAAGAGGTGCATTATGAAAACAGCTGACATTTAGCATTTTTTGAGGCTTCACATTTAGATGCTCATTTGGAGTGTTGGAGAGATATCTGGACTATGTTTGAATGGATCTTTGAAGGGATATTGTGGCTTTGTTTTAAAATACACATTTTGGAAGTCATATGATTTAAGCTAATTGTTTGGATTAGTTTACAGGAAATCACATGCCTGGGTTTATGGCTTTGTAGTTTTGTGTTCGTCTGATGTACAAACTATGGAGCAACTCATCCTTAGCCCTTCTGAGAAGATGCTTTTGGTGAGTCCTTTATGAGACTGAAAAGACTGATACAACTCCAGAGAATGCTGGAGAAAGTCAGCAGCTTTGGCAGCAACTATAGGGAGAGAAACTGAGTTAACATTTTGAGTCTGGTATGACTTCTTCAGAACAGTTCTCTGACATTCTCTGTGTTTCTTTTAGAATTCCGGCAATCACAGTATTTTGGCTATCCTAAACTAACGCAATTGTACTCCTAAAAGGTTTTGACAATTCCTGATGTAGATTTTGCCTCCACAGGGAGACAATTTAAACAGGATGACTTTTCTTTCTTTTTTTTG
Source organism: Hemiscyllium ocellatum (assembly GCF_020745735.1). Lineage (NCBI taxonomy): Eukaryota > Metazoa > Chordata > Chondrichthyes > Orectolobiformes > Hemiscylliidae > Hemiscyllium > Hemiscyllium ocellatum. Next base: position 7,331,572 of record NC_083423.1, read on the forward strand.
GTGTTGCTTTGCATAGTGTTTTGGTTTGCTTCATATTATAGAGTAGGTTAGTAGTTAGTAGACAGTAGTTGAATTGTAATTTGTGTTTTTTTTCTTTTTATTACACTGATATTTGTGATTGATTGTTTTTTTCAATAATTGTATATGTTTGTAAAGTTAAAAAAAATTGCTAATAAATATATTTACAAAAAGAAAACAGGACAGCTTGTGGACTGGACAACCATAAAAAAGGGGCTCTCCAAAATGCACTCCTATTTAAATGTAATCAGTGGAGACAGGGATATTCAGTTTTAATTTGATATTGATAAGCATTATAATTCAAAAAGATAACTCTCCAAATATCGCTATTAACTTTTGAAACTGAATCTAACCTAGAGACCCTGAGGGTAGTTTTTTCACAGTTGATGGGTTCATTGCTTAAAGGAAAACAGGAAATTATATAAAGATGTCCTTTTCTCACATCTGTGCATTCATCTACATCACTTCCACTTAGTGAACCAGACAGGATGTGCTGGGCTGTGTAAAGGAAGATAATTAAATAAATATAAAATAATTTCAACATGATGGGGCCTTGCTTATATTAATAAGTCCCTCAGGCTAAAGTACACATATGTAGCAACGAACTCTGCTCATTCAGTTTTACTGTACTGTTATTTTCAAATGATCAACATCAATCACTTCCATCTCATTCCTGATTTGGCAACATGTCCTTAACTTATACAACCAAGCAATCGCTCCTCACCACCCACCCACCCCAGATTTTCCATCAAGGGCCAATTGACCTGTCTAGGATGACAGAATGCCTCCTAGTTACTGATTATAAATGGAAACAAACATTAGCAAGTGGCTTCTTTGGTTTATCACAATTTCGTTTGGTTCCCTTTCCCAACTTTGTTTTCAATTACAATTGTGCTGCTGTTTCTGTTGATAATTTCATAGAAAATAAATCAAGCCTCTCCAGCTTTCTTGCAGGAGAGATCTGCGGCAAGCACCTGGATCTGTTACTATGTTCTTTGGGTAGATTAGGTGCTACAGTTCCTCTTTGTATTACTAGTGGATGGGAGTTACTAGTAATGAGAGTTACTAGTAATGAGCGGTGAAGGATTATCCACTGAATCAGTCTTTGGCAGAAGAGACACATATTTGAGTAACAAGAAGTGATTTATTATATGATAATAAGTTAGCAGATTATGCTACCTCAAGCCTAGTTAACTAGACTAACATAAAGTAAGAGACAGCATTATGTCCGAAGATATAGTAACTTGGTCTGTGGTAGATGACAGATGACAGTAGAACTAAATAGCAACGAATGACAACTCATTAACTATTCCCAGAAAGAGTCATTTATATCTCAGTGAGCCATTACAGAGCTTCTGAGGTCATTCTTTTAGGCCAACTACCTCCCATCTCTGGCCCAATTTCTTTACCTTCTGCATGAGCTGATGTTATTTGTTGTGTAGCTCTAATTTGTGGGTGGCACAGTGGTTAGCACTGCTGCCTCACAGCACCAGAGAGCTGGGTTCAATTCCCACCTCAGGCGACTGACTGTGTGGAGTTTGCACGTTCTCCCTGTATCTGCGTGGGTTTCCTCCGAGTGCTCCGGTTTCCTCCCACAATCCAAAAATGTGCAGGTTAGGTGAATTGGCCATGCTAAATTGCCCATAGTGTTAGGTGAAGGGGTAAACGTAGGAGAATGGGTCTGGGTGGGTTACGCTTCGGCGGGTCAGTGTGGACTTGTTGGGTCGAAGGGCCTGTTTCCACACTGTAAGTAATCTAATCTAATTTAAGCCCTGGAGCTTGATCATATCACTTTTTGGCCCTTCTGCAATGTGCACACTGAGTAACAATTCAAAACATACTCCATGGCGAAGGACAGGTGGTGTCACAAAATGCCTTAACTGCATTGCTGCTTTATATATACCACGAATGTGATATGCACGCACATTCAACTTACTTCAGTAAGCTGTGCCATATATATTGTAGAATTACCTCCAATTTTCAGCTGGTTATTGCAACCAGTCCATCCACTGCCTGACTTTATTGACCAACATGCCCTCCATTATGCATTTTACAGCATCGGTATATTGTAAAGCCCCTCAATTTCTTCAAAGTAATTGCAAGCTATTTTAGGAAGCCATTCTGTTTTGAAGAGAAATTGGTTTGATCCATTTGTGCATTTTCTTCCATGCACTTTCTGTGGGATTTCATTTTGCTTCAGTACAAGCTGTTTTGTGCTAAACAACCAATGATAACTCACTAACTTTTCCCAGAAATTGTCTTTTATATCCCAGTGAACTAAGCCATTACAGAGCTTCTGCATTAATCCTGTTAGGGTTCCTGACTGCGCTACACTCTGATGAAAATTAAGTGATAGTTAATATCCATCTTGTACAAACCCTCAACCCATCACTCCACTCCACTGGTGTCCTATGTCCATGTTATTTATGTGCAAACTATTATTCCACTAATTCTACTAACTTTGTACCTCATCCACTGCCCCCCTCCCCCACCCCCAGCCCCACCCACCTCCCATTTATCTCTCAGCCCCGTTGGGCCCCCTCCCCTCAACATTCCTAATGAAGAACTTATGCTTGGCACATCGACTCTCCTGTTTCTCGGATGCCGCCTGACCGGTTGTGCCTTTCCAGCACCGCATTTTTTAACGTTGTCCTTAAGTTGACTTGTAGTGGATGTTTAGTGGATTTCCATTGTGTTACAAGCTTACTTTACTTTTTGTGTTTAGATTCAGGACTGCTGCAGGTCTAACATGATATAAGTGGTGTTGCTCTATTTACTAGAAATGTAAATTACATCTCATATAATGGTATAAGGTAGAAATGAAGTAGCTGCTATTTTTTGATATGATATCTTACACAGCCTTATATTATGTCACTGAGGTGATTGATCATTCACTTTCTGTAAAGACTCTCTTGGAGTTGGTTTCTGAAACACCTTGTTCCCAGTTCTGTTTGTTTTCTCCATGCTACATTTTTTTATTCATTTGTGGGATGTGAGCATCGCTGGCTGGAGCAGCATTCATTGCCCTTCCCAGCTGCCCTTGAGAAGGTGGTGGTGAGCTGTCTTCTTGAACCGCTGTAGTCCATGTGCTGTAGGTGGACTCACAATGATGTCAGGGAGGGAACGCCAAGATTTTGACCCAGTGACAAAGGAACAGCAACATATTTCCAAGTCAGGATGGTGAGAGGCTTGGAGGGGAAGTTCCTATGTATCTGTTGCTCCTATCCTTGTAGATGCTAGCGGTTGTGGGTTTAGGAGGTGCTGTCACAGGGATCTTGATGAATTCCTGCATCTTGTAGATAGTACACACTGCCACTACTGTGTGTCGTTGGTAGAGGGACTGAATAATTGTGGATGTGGTGTCAATCAAGTGGGCTGCTTTGTCCTGGATGGTGTCAAACTTCTTGAGTGTAGTTGGAGCTGCACCTATGCAGGCAAGTGGGGAGTATTCCATCACACTCCTGACTTGTACCTTACAGATGGTGAATTTATAGTTTAGGTAAGGTGAAGATATTTATTTGTTTTTTATGTGTGAGCTTGCAAAAGGACATTACAAATGTTGGCTATTGGAAGAGCATCCTTCCTCGTCCACAAGAAAACTGCAATTCCTCCACTTCCATCAGCACCAAGCTATGCTGGCCTCTTGCACTGCATTGCATTAATTATAAGGCTCTTGTCCTCAACTCCAAATCCCACCTTTCACTCCCTACATGTGGTGTGAGAACAATCTGAGGGTGATGTGAAATTTTGGATAAAGCTAATTAAAATCAGTGTAAAACAAGGATTGCATCACCTTAAACAGTGCTCTAACCAACCTAAGCTGCATTTCATAAAACCCATGAAAATTGATTGTCAAATTAAAAGGATTTTTGATTCTAAAATGTGAACATTCTAATGACCAAAAAGTAAAATTGAGTTGACGTGGAAAAAAGGGGCCCCTTGAAAATGTTCCTGAAAAGATTGGGAATCACTATCCTAAATCATTCAAATTTTCTACAGATATCCTTTCTGTATACATGTTGAACATCTGTCCTTCCATTCAAACACTTACATAGAAACGCGAAACCATAGAAAATAAGAATGGGGTAGGCCATTTCGGCTCTTGGGGCCTGATTCACCATTCAATATGCAGTTTGGTAATGCAAATCACGGGCAGGACTTACATACACTTAATGGTAGGATCCTGGGGCGTGTTGCCAAACAAAGAGACCTTGGGGTGAAGGTTCATAGTTCTTTGAAGGTGGAGTCACAGGTAGACAGGGTAGTGAAGAAGGTGTTTGGTATGCTTGCCTTCATTGGTCAATGCATTGAGTATAGGGGTTGGGAGGTCATGTTAAAGCTGTAGAGGACATTGGTTAGGCCACTTATAGAATACTGCATTTAGTTCTGGTTTCCCTGCTACAGGAAAGATGCTGTTAGACGTGAAAGAGTGTAGAAACAATTCACAAGGATGTTACTGGGATTGCTGAATAGCTGGAGCTATTTTGCCTGGAAGGCTGAGGGGTGACCTTATGGAGGCTTATATAATCATGAGGGGTATGGATAGGGTGAGTAGTCAAAGGGATGGAAGGGGGAGTCCAGGACTAGAGGGCATAGGTTTAAGTTGAGAGGAGAAACATTTAAAAGTGACCTAACGCGCAACTTTCTTGAAATAGATGGTGGTGTTTATATGGAATGAGTTGCCAGAGGAAGTGGTGGAGGCTGGTATGATTATGCATCTGGATGGATATATGAATAGGAAGGTTTTATAGGGATATTGGCCAAACGTTGGTAAATGGAACTAGATTAATTTAAGATATTGATCGGCATGGATGAGTTGGACTGAAAAGTCTGTTTCTATGTTGTAAACCTCTATGATCATACGTGAATTACAGAAATTCCTTCAGCTCTTGGTCTCTAATTCCCTCAACACATCAACATTGTTCCTTTTGGCTTTGCATTATCGAGACCTGACTGACTAATGCAGTGTCACCTTTCAAAATTCATCTCCAGCCCTGTCTCACTCTAAATTATAGTTCCCTGTTAACCTTCCTGTCACATGCTTTGAGACAGAAGTTGAAGATTGCTACTGAAGTTTAAATTGCTGTTCTTTTTGAAATCATCAAAAGATGCATGAGATATTGACAAATGAATGATGTGGAGAAGTGTGTAAAATGCTACTTTTGAATGGCCTTCTGAAAATTACTAGTATCCTTTCATAAACATACTGAAGAGACATAATGAATAATAAGTTGTTCTTTTAATATTTCATATAAGTCAATAACAAGCATGGAATCAATCAGTTTCTTTCTCTGCTATGAAAGTCATTTAAAAAAAACAATAACTTGCTGTCTCAAAAGTCAATATTACAAATTTAATATTTACCAGGATGGTCAAAAGATTCTCAATAGCTGAAATGGGTTTTCCAAGAATGATGGATGCCAAGATACTGTTTTATTTCTGCAAGGTGAGATAAATTATGACTTCAACATAAAATAAATAGAAGTCAGAATAAAACGAAAAAGTCTTAAAATGAACAAGATTTGTGAGGTGTTGACAGCCATTATGAGCGAATCTCAGTAACATAATGCAATAATAATGTGCTGCTTATTTTTAGTTAGATTGCCAAAACAGAAGTGAGTCAAAATAACAGCATCTATTGGAAAGAATAGACTTGAGGAATGCCTATTTGATAATTCCTTAGGTCCCATCAGGCCACAAAGGGGGCAAGATTCTGCTTTCGTTCTGAACTGACATTCCATGTTCAAGATGGAATATTTAAGCATATGGCATTCCAGCCCATTCAACCTATCCAAACCACTGCTTAAGCATTAGCTGGGGTATTACATCCAATTCTGGAAGGAACACTTCAGGAATAATGGCAAGCTGTTGGTGCCAGAGCATTATAGCATTATTCTTGCACACCTTATCTGCACTGGGGCCAACATCTTTCTCTAGCTCAATGAAAACACAACCACCTCCTTCAGTTTTGTGGATGGACTGGAGGAAATTGGTGGGCTTTCTTAGAACTAGAGAAAGTTCAGGGAGATTGAGAGGCTTTTAAAATGAGGAGGGTTATTGAAAATAAAGAGAAACTGCATTCAGTGATGCTCGATCACATTTTTCAAGCTAACGCTGATACCTGCACATTTAAAATTTAAAACCCCTACAGTGTGGAAACAGGCCCTTTAGCCCAACAAATTCACACTAGCCCTCCGAAGTGTATCTCACCCAGACCCATTCCCCTGCACCTATTACTCTACATTCCCCCTAACTTAGGCACCTAGCCTACATATCCCTGAACACTATGGGCAATTTAGCACGGCTAATTCACCCTAATCTGCACATCTTTGGATTGTGGGAGGAAACCCATGCAGACATGGGGAGAATGTGCAAATTTCACCCAGCCAGTTACCTGAGGTTGGAATTGAACCTGGGTCCCTGGCACTGTAAGGCAGCAATTTAACCACTGAGCGACCATGCCGCCGAGCTAGATACTTGTCCTTAATATCCCAGAGCTGTGGGAGTCCAACATAAATTGTCCTGAAAACTGCTTGCTCTTTATCCTTTAGTAAGGTCCTTCAACTCTGATTGTTTTTTTTTTGGACATTCACAGGATGATGTCATCACTGGCTAGGCTGCATTTATTGCCCATCTCTAAATGCACAGAGGGCAGTTAAGAGTTAACCAAATTGCTGTGGGTCTGGAGTCACATTAGACCAGACCAGGTAAGGATGGCAGATTTCCTTCCCTAAAGGACACTAATGAACCAGATGGGTTTTTCTGACAATCGACAATGGATTCACAGTCATCAATAGACTCTTAATTCCAGATACTTATCCATATATATTCCACCATCTGCCATGGCAGGATTCGAACCTGGGTCCCCAGAACCTTTATTTATAACCTTTATTTACATCTATACATTGCATAACTCTCTAGTGCAGTGCCTAAGACTTCACTCTTCACATACTCATTCTAGGAGAAAGTGAGGACTGCAGATGCTGGAGATCAGAGTCAAGAATGTGGTGCTGGAAAAGTGCAGCAGGTCTGGCAGCATCCAAGGAGCAGGAAAATTGACGTTTCGGGCATTCCTGATGAAGGGCTTATGCCCAAAACATCGATTCTCCTGCTCCTTGGATGCTGCCAGAGCTGCTGTGCTTTTCCAGCACAACATTCTTGACCCACATATTCATTCTAGAATAGAGTCTTGTCTCTTACCGATGACAGTCACATCATCAGCTACTTTGTCATCACTTGCATATATCATTATAATTTGTATGGACTATTGTACCACAAGTGGCAGAAGAACCAATCGCTGGAGAAAACTGATTTAAAATTTGCAAAAAAGCAAGAAGTAAGGAAGTTGAGAAGTTTGCTTTTACACATTGAGTGCTATGATTCAGAATATCCATCCTGAAAGGGTGAGGAATGGGAATGGAATAATGATTCTGGCTGGGAATGGAGGTATCACCATCTGCAGCCTACATTCCTCACCTTCCATATTTAGCTATTCATGGCCCATATCCAATGCCCGTCCACTTCTGAAGCAACCCTGACCCTGAAGCAGCAAAAAACAGCTGCCCAAATGCACAAACACAATGATACAATTCTGTAAAAGAAAGTTAGGAAAATACATTTTAATTGCAATCAATTACAAATTGCAAAAGAAAATTGCTTCTACGTTGATCATTAAAGTCTTACTGTTTTATTCCCAACTTGGAATTTCAACTTATTAATTTGTAATGATCTTGAAGTGATACTGGAAACAACAAATACAGCAGGTCAGGCAGCATCCATGGAGAGAGAGCAAGCTAACATTTCCAGTCTAGATGACCCTTTATCAGTCAGCTTCAGTACAGATTCCAATATCTGCAGCAATTCGCTCCTAAATCCTGAAATGATGTTTTGAACGCAAAGTGGAAAATCAGTAGTATATTCAATAAGCAGAAAATTAATCTTAAATGGTTTCTCAGCATGGACAATTGTTTGGAAGAATTATTACTGGGAAAAAAGACAAATTCACAACTGCTCTTGATGTAATCTGTTAGAAAAAAACGAAAGAAGACAAAACTTGTTTAAAATAAATTAAACAAAGGATCTTTCATTATTCAGTCAAGTCCTTTCTTCAGAATGTTAAACACCAATTGCTTTTCTTTTCCATTATACATTATCTCAGAGTTGATTATAAATGTTTTGCAATAATAACTGCAATTGCTGGAGAAACTCTCCAGGTTTGACAGAATCATTGGAGAGACAAACATTAATGTCCTATACCAGGCACTGTACTTGTTTAAACTCAACAAAATAGGTAGCAGCCATTGTACTATTCATTTCTTAAGAAAATACCTTGACCAACCAGTTTTCCTAGTTTAAATTTAAACAAAACCTGACCGTTAACTGTCAGTCAGCATCTTCTCCTTGGCAATGCCCCTACCAATCAGAGTTCATTCACTAACCAATCAGCATTCTTTTCTCAGACAATACATACAGGTTTTTTTTTAGATTAGCTTCCCTACAGTGTGGAAACAGGCCCTTCGGCCCAACAAGTCCACACCAACCCTCCAAAGAGCAACCTACCCAGACTCATTCCCCTACAGCTACCACTACGGGCAATTTAGCATCTCACCTCTCCTGCACATTTTTGGACTGTGGAAGGAAACCGGATGAAAGCCACGCAGACACAGGGAGAATGTATAAACTCTATACAGTCAGTTGCCTGGGGTGGGAATTGAACCCAGGTCTCTGGCGCTGTGAGGCAGCAGTGCTAACCACTATGCCACCGTGCTGTCCAAGAATTATTTTCCCTTTACATTGGTATTTATGTAATTTGTCGTCATGGTGAAAGATGATAAAATGTGGCATTTACCAGCAATGCTCAAGTAGAACAAAGAACATTTTGCGATGTCTTAGGGAAAGATGCTGTCCAAAAGCAAGCCCTTCCTTTCTAGCTCCATTCTTCCTCTTACGGTTACTTTACTAATTCTTTCTTCCAAAATGTGCAACAATTTACAATCCACAGGATTTAATTTGCCACTTTTCCGTCCAGTTAACAATGAATCAAAACTTAGCTAACCCTTCGCTGTTTAATCCCGACTACATTACTAATATAGTGTATTTTGTACATTTAGCAAGTGGAAGAAAGATAAGCTGATTGCCTCAATTTCTTGTCTTTCCAATCAGAATCAACATAATCTGTTTTTGAAATGGTATATGTGTGTATTTTCCTCAGCCACTATTAATTTGTGGTCAATGTAAAGGTTGCCAGCAATTGACCTTCAAGTGAATTGGAACCAAGAGGATTATTTATTAGGTAATTTTGAGAAGATTTGTAGCTCAAGTTGAGGTTCTAGATGTAAGTTTGCTCGCTGACCTGGAAGGTTCACTTTCAGACATTTCGTCACCATACTAGGTAATATCATCCCTGAGCCTCCAGATGAAGGATTAGTTAGGCAAAAGTGGGGACTACAAACGCTGGAAACCAGAGTTTAGATCAGAGTGGTGCTGGAAAAGCACAGCAGGTCAGGCAGCATCCGAGGAGTAAAAAAATTAATGTTTCATGCAAAAGCCCTTCATCAGGAACCATTCCTGATGAAGGGCTCCTGCCTGAATGAAGGGCTTTTGCCCGAAACATCGATTTTCCTGCTCACTGAAGATGTTACCTAGTATGGTGACGAAATGTCTGAAAATGAGCCTTCCAGCTCAGCGAGCAAACTTATATCCAGGATTAGTTATGCACAGACCCACTTCCAAATAAACTGAAATGTTATGTCAGTCACAAAGCACTCACTCAAGAAAGGATTCCGTGAGAGAAAGTAGTTGGCTTTACAAGATTTAAGTCAAAAGAATAGCTCATAGTCCACAGGTTTTTTTTGAGAGTATCTGATGAAGGAAGCTTTCTGTATATCTAGAAATTCAGATGGCCCGGGTCACATCTGGATTAACTGCGGGTTTCCTTAGAAGAGAACATGGTTCAGCAGGTCATATGGACAGGTACTCATGGCTATTGTATCAGGAGGTACAATTTCTTAATAGGTGGCTTTGGAGCTCTTGGAAACAGACCAGGAGGTTTCAAAATAAAAGTCTGATGGTTCTTGAAATGACAATGTGACACACAGTGTAGTTGTCGTACTGTCTGTGTTATTCTGCAGACTCTTTGTCTCAGAAAATCCCTACAATGTGGAATCAGGCCATTTGGCCCACTGAGTCCACACCACTCTTCTAAAGAACATCCGTCCTAGACCCAGTCTCCTAGCTTAGCCCTGTATTTCCTGTGACTAATCCACCTAGCCAGTACATCGCTGGACACTATGGGACAATGTAGCATGGCCAATCCACCCAATCTGCACATCTTTGGACTGTTGAAGGAAACCGATGCAAACACAGGCAAGCTCCGCACAGGCAGTTATCCAAGGCTGAAATAAAACCCAGGTCCCTGGTGCTGTGAGGCAGCGGGACTAACCACGGATCTGCTGTGCCGCCTCCTGTGAGCTGGAATAAAATGGTTATAGTATCAGAGATCAGTTTCAATCTCACGATCAATGACCATTGCTATACAGAAGGTAGTGGGAGTCTTTCAGGACAGGAGACCATTCTAGTCACATGACCAATTATATTCAGTAGAAGGTAAGTCATAATCTTTCACACTTAATGTGGTTTATAAAATCATGAGGGGCTTGGATAGGGTGAATAAACAAGTTTTTTTTTCCCCAAGGATAGGGGTGTCCAAAAGTAGAGGGATAGGTTTAAGGTGAGAGGAGAAAGATTTAAAAAGGACCTGGATGGGCAACTTTCTCACACAGAGGGTGGTGCGTGTATGGAATGAGCTGCCAGAGGAAGTGGTGGAGGCTGGAACAATGACAACATTTAAAAGGCATCTGGATGGGTGTATGGATAGGAAGGATTGAGAGGGATATGGGCCAAATGCTGGCAAATGGGACTAGATTAGGTTGGGATGTCTAGTCAACATGGAAGAGTTGCACTGAAGGATCTGTTTCCATGCCTTCTGACTCTATGACTCTATAACTAACCTCTTTAGCTTTCCTTTGTTGGACAAACATATGAGATGTAAGAGTACTTCCTTTAGCCTGCTTACCATTGATTTTCATGAGCCTGCCTTAATGAACCCACCTCAAGTGCATTCTGATGAAAGACTTCCAAAGGCTCATGATCCTTTGAGAGAAAAATATGCTTTCTAATTTCTGTCTTAAATTGTAAACCTGAGACAGTAAATCAGGAGGTTCCAATGCATCTGAGCTTTGGGGTAAAATTCCTGAAGAAGGGCTTATGCCCAAAACGTCGAATCTCCTGTTCCTTGGATGCTGCCTGACCTGCTGTGCTTTTCCAGCAACACATTTTCAGCTCTGATCTCCAGCATCTGCAGACCTCACTTTCTCCCCGGTAAAATTTCACAACCAAAGGTAGGACGTTCCATATGGGAGCGCTGTTTATCCATCTCCTTTCAAAGAAAGGATAATAATTCATTATGATTCAACTCAGTGCATCCCTAAAACCTAATAATGTTGTTATATTTGCAAAGGTTGCATGACTCTCTTGAGAGCCATCTTAACTCTGCCCAGCTTAAAAAAAATATGGTTTTAAGGTTTGAGATTTTTTTTATGCCTGTACTGATGTGACAAAAAGATTGATAGCATCACGTAGAAAGCCTGGTGCCAGGACGGTTAAAGTACCTTCTGTCTGAATTATCAGCCAATGTTTTCTCTTTTTGAAGTGTTTCTATATATTTCTGGTATATGCTGCATTTATTTCTAATTGCCCCTGATCATTTTTAAACACCTAATTACCTTTCCTAAATATGACAGGTGAAAACATATTCCTCACAACTTATATGGAGGCACATTAATCATGCTTACATACTAACCAGTCCAACAAGCAGTCTGAAGCCATTTACAAAGACCAGACAGCTGTGCTCATGGCAAGTCATATTTTGAAGGGAAATTTCTCAGCAGTACAGCTCTTCAGAAGAACATGTGCCAAGGGACTTGTGTCCTCTTTGCACATTCATAAGTATATGGTGAATAACTTAACAAGTAACTCACTGCTTGATTCTAAATACTTTCTTGGTTTTCTCCTCATTATTGCAATGCATCTACCTCCATACTGAAATGTTCGCCAATACTTCACTCCCACTTAATATCTAATCAAAATGGGCTCAGAGCAAATGTTGTCATCTCAAGCACATTTCTGTCCTCACTGGTTTCCAATGAACATAGATGTAAGAATAGTCCCTCTTGCCTGCTCACCATTCGATTTAAAAAAAAACATTCTTACACATGATGTAGATGTCACTGGCCAGGCCAGCACTGATTGCCTATCCCTAATTGCCCAGAGGGCAGTCATTGGTCAACCACATTGCTGTGGGTCTGGAGTCACACGCAGGCCAGACTAGTCAAACCAGACGGATTTTTATGCCAATCAACAACGGTTGCATGGTCATCATCATCATCACCATCATCATCATCATCATCATCATCATCATCATCATTATCATTACCCTTTATGTCCTTGCAGAACATTAAAATTCTTGAAGCTCATTTCCCAATAGCAATGTGGGTCTACCTACAACATTTGGATTGCTGTGGATCGAAAGCATGTTCTCAAGGGCAATTAAGGATGTTGTGTTATGAAAGAGGGGGAGGTGTGGCATTGTTTGTCTGGATCAGAAAGAATGTTTGAGGTAGTATGGGCTGAGCTTAGAAACAGGAAAGGAGAGGTCACCCTATTGGGAGTTTTCTATAGGCCTCCAAATAGTTCTGGATAAGACTGAGAGTAACAGCGTAGTTGTTATGGGGTCTTTAACTTTCCAAATATTGACTGGAGATATGATAGTTTGAGTACTTTTAGATGGGTCAGTTTTTGTCCAATGTGTTCAGGATGTTTCCTGACACAGTCTGTGGACATGCCAACAAGGGCGAGGCCACATTGGATTTGGTACTGGGTAAAGAAGCTGGCCAGGTGTTAGCTTTGGAGGTAGGTGAGCACTTTGGTGATTACAATCACAATTCAGTAATGTTTACTTTAGTGATGGAAAGAGATTGGTATATACCACAGGGCAAGAGAAATATAGATCCCTACAGTGTGGAAACAGGCCCTTCAGCCCAACAGGTCCAAACCGATCTTCCGAAGAGTGACCCACCCAGACCCATTCCCCTACTGCTCTACATTTAACCCAGACTAATATATGTAACCTACACATCCCTGAACACTATGGGCAATTTAGCATGGCCAATTCATCTGACCTGCACATCTTTGGACTGTGGGACGAAACTGGAGCACCCGAAAGAAACCCACGCAGGCACAGGGAGAAAGTGCAAACTCCACACAGACAGTTGCCCGAAGGTGAAAATGAAATGTGGAGCTTATTCAAAGAACAACTACTGCATGACCTTGATAATTATGTACCTGTCAGGCAGGGAGGAAGTGGTTAAGGGAGGGAGCCGTGGTTTACTACAGAAGTTGAATCTCTTGTCAAGAGGAAGAAGAAGGCTGTTGTTAGGATGAGATGTGAAGGCTCAGTTCGAGTGCTTGAGATTTACAAGTTAGTCAGGAAAGACCTAAAGAGAGAGCTAAGAAGAGCCAGGAGGGGACAGGAGAAGTGGTTGGCAGGTAGGATCAAGGAAAATCCTAAAGCTTTCTATAGGTTTATCAGTAATAAAAGAATGACGAGAGTAAAATTAGAGTCAATCAAGGATTGTAGTGAGAAGTTGTGTGTGGAGTCTGAGGAGATAGGGGAATCGCTAAATGAATACTTTTCATCAGTATTCACACTGACAAAAGGCAATTTTGTCGAGAAGAATATTGGATACAGGCTACTAGACTAGATGGGATTAATGTTCACAAGGAGGAGGTGTTAGCAATTATGGAAAGTGTGAAAATAAATAAATCTTCTGGGCTGGATGGGATTTATCCCAGGATTCTCTGTGAAGCCAGGGAGGAGATTGCAGAGCCTTTGGCTTTGATTTTTATGTTGTCATTGTCTACAGGAATAGTGCCAGAAGACTGGAGGATAGGGAATGTTGTCCCTTGTTCAAGAAGGGGAGTAGAGACAACCCTGATAATGCTAGACCAGTGAGCCTTACTTCGGTTGTGGGTAAACTGTTGGGACTGGTTATAAGAGACAGAATTTATAATTATCTCGAGAGGAATAAGTTGATTAGGGATAGTCAACACTGTTTTGTGAAGGGTAGGTTGTGCCTCACAAACCTTATTGAATTCTTTGAAAAGATGACCAAACAGGTGGATGAGTGTAAAGCGGCTAATGTCATATATGTGGATTTCAGTAAGGCGTTTGATAAGGTTCCCCATGGTAGACTATTGCACAAAATACAGAGGCATGAGATTGAGGGTGATTTAATGGTTTGGATCAGAAGTTGGCTAGCTGCAAGAAGGCAGAGGGTGGTAGTTGATGGGAAATATTCATCCTGGAGTTCAGTTACTAGTGTGGTACCATAAGGATCTGTTTGGGGCCACTTCTGGTTTGTCATTTTTATAAATGACCTCGATGATGGATGGGTTAGTAAATTTGCAAATGACACAGAGGTTGGTGGAGTTGTGGATTGTGCTGAAGGATGTTGCAGGTTACAGATGGACATAGATAAGTTGCAGACCTGGGCTGAGAGGTGGCAAATGAAGTTTAGTGCAGAAGTGTGGAGGTGATTCACTTTGGAAGGAGTAACAGAAGTAAAGAGTACTGGGCTAATGGTAAGATTCGTGTTAGTGTAGATGAGCAGAGAGATCTTGGTATCCATAGATCCTTGAAAGTTGCCACCCAGGTTGATAGAGTTGTTAAGAAGCATACAATGTGTTAGTTTTTATTGGTAGGGGGATTGAGGTTTGGAGCCACAAGGTTATACTGCAGCTGTACAAAACTCTGATGCAGCTGTACTTGGAGTATTGCATACAGTTCTGGTCACCGCATTGCAGGAAGGATGTGGAAGCTTTGGAAAGGGTTCAGAGGAGATTTATTAGGATTTACTAGGATGTTGCCTGGTATGTAGGGAAGGTCTTATGAGGAAAGGCTGAGGGACTTGAGGCTGTTTTCGTTAGAGATAAGAAAGTTCAAAGGTGACTTAATTGAGACATACAAGATAATATTAGGATTAGATAGGGTGGACAGGGAGAGCCTTTTTCCTGGGATGCTGATAACTTCCACGAGGGGACATAGCTTTAACTTGAGGAGTGATAGATCCAGGACAGATATCAGAGGTAGTTTCGTTACTCAGAGAGTAGTAGGGGTGTGTAATGCCCTGCCTGCAACAGTAGTAGACTCGCCAACTTTAAGGGCATTTATATGATCATTGGATAAACATATGGTTGAAAATGGAATAGTGTCTGTTAGATAGGCTTCAGATTGGTTTCACAGGTTGGCACAATATGGAGGACTGAAGGGCCTGCATTGTGCTGTACTGTTCTATGTTCTATGTTCAATGTTCTATGTAACTGTGGCAAGCATGTTGGCGTGCCTTACAGAGATAGTTCTTGATATCATCACTGTATCATAGCATGTGAACCAAGCATCAAAAGGTCTCAGACTCCATCTTACCTCAAATTCATTTGCAGCATGACACTCCATTGAAAGCATGTAACTAATTCAGACAGAAGGCATTTTAACCACCCTGGCATCAGGCTTTCTACATGATGTTGTCAATCTTCTTGTCATACCAGTACAGTATAGTAAACTAATTGCTTCATGTTAGCCCAGATCTTTAAGTGTCCAAGAAATACAATGGTCGGACACAAAGAATGTCTGGAAGATTTTTCAATACCACCAGGTTTGGTTTTCTACATTGCAAGAGCTAACATAAGCATAGCTTCATTCTGTGCAGTGAACACACACCAAGAGTGGGCAAGAAATGTCTGTCTAGTCAGTGATACCAACATCCTGCAAAAGCAGAAAGAAAACCTTTTATATTAAAGGCATCTGCAGATACACTAATATTCTTGCTCTTGTGCTACTAAGGAATATTTATAAAGGCTGCTGAGGTTGGAAAGAACAGTAATTATCAGTGAAACAGTTATTTAAGGAGTATAATTCTGTCTAAGAGCGGGCAAAAAACATGTGGCATCAGAGAATGTATTCTGTCTCCAAAACTTGTCACACAGTCAGACTTACCTCTTATATAACAGATAACTTAAAAACACATTGGGAATTTAAAGCACTATCCAAAACTGTTGTTAATTGCCCATTTTTAGATAAATGACACACTGAGCAAAGGTGGCTGAGTTAGGAGAAAGGTGTGGACAGATGGGGAATAATTTTGGGTGTGGGCGCTGACTCAGTGATGGGAATAGCCCTTCTTTTGTAGAAAAGCTCTGATTTTTAATCTGCATGATTCTGTTAGGTAATCAGGTATGACCCTCAATGGACAGGTGTGTCTAGACTCAGGTATGTAATATGGTCCCCATGGATTCATTTCTACAGAGGTGAATAGGCTTGTCTCTAAAAAGCACCGTTTACAACCTGAAATACTTTTGTGCTGTAGCCGCTGTTGAAAGGGGAGGGTTTAGAAATAATTTTGAAGAAGGTAGGCCCGAGTCTACTGATTAATGTTTTGTGGGATGAAGGGAATACAGAGAATTGTGTAGGATCCACAGCAGAGAACCAGACCATTCGGCTCCAGTGATCCATGTGGTTATGCTCCACAGAGTCATAGTTGGTGTGGACTTGTTGGGCTGAAGGGCCTGTTTCCACACCGTAGAGAATCTAATCTAATCTTCAGCTATTCCTTGTTGTAGTGAATTTCTCGTTCTCCCCCCTCTCGGTAAATAAACTTCTGAGATTTCTATTGGATTTCTTGATAACTACCTTTTATTGGAGGCCTCTAGTTACACTGTTCCCTATAAGAGGAAACGTTTTCTCTGTATCCATTCCATTAAAGTATTTTGTAGTTTAGTAATTGTCCATTAGGTCAGCCCTAAACTTTCTAGTTTAAAGAGAGAAAAGTGTGTGTGGAACCTTTCTTGATATGTATATCATTCATCCCTGTTACCATTGGTGTAAATATTCTATGCACCCAACCTAATGTCTCTAAATACTTTCTACAATTTGAAGAGTGGAGTCAAAAAAGTGTGATGCTGAAAGAGCACAGCAGGTCAGGCATTCCTGATGCAAGGCTTATGCCTGAAACATCCACTGTCCTGCTCCTCGGATGCTGCCTGACCGGCTATGTTTTTCCAGCACCACACTTTTAGACTGTGGTCTCCAGCAACTGCAGTCCTCACCTTCTCCTAATATGAAGAGTGGAACCATTCAACACAGGCTTAATATAACTTTCCTGTTTTATTCCTCTAAGAATAGTGAGTCATGTTTTGTTTGTTTTTTCTCAATGGTCTTGCAAACCTACAGTGTAATATTTAGACACTGACGTACCCAAACTCCAGGATCTCTTTGTTATACCTAGGTATACCCAGAATTCATCTATGTTGAACTTAATTTGCCAATTATTTTCCCAATCGATAAGTTTTGTAATGTTGCCTGTAACTATTGCTGTCCTTCTTCACAGTGAGGGAAGCAGGGAAGGGAATGTACAGGGTTTGGAAGGTTAACTTGCTCTGAACAGGACTTAAATGCAGAGGAGCCCATGGAATGGAGTGTACGAGACCATTAAGAGATTTATAGATGAGGATTTTTTAAATTTGCAAATGAAATACAGCAAACGTTTTATTATCCAACACCTATGTGCGACAAGGAATGTGCCAATTGATCAAATGTTCCAGAAAATCAAGAGGTCTGCACAATCAATGCAAAAACACACACTAAGTAATAAAAATGTAATGCAGCCTGTATACACATCACTATTATACCTTATTTACAGCATAAATCACTTAAATAATGAAGCAACTTTGCCTTAAATAAAACTTACGGGCAGAGAGCCGTTTCACTCACACCCTCAACTGACTACTTGGATATTGCAGTAGGTCATGGTATATGAGGAGAAATTGACTTGAAATTTAATCAACTGTCGATATTTCATGTGACCATTCGATTGAACAATATGTTTACTTACATTGAGGAAAATGAATTTTGAAAGCTATAATAATTGGACAGAATAATAGTGAAACTTGCGGTAGGTTTTGCTGATTTATCAAGAATGTTGTTTCATAAGTTCCCAATTAAAACAGAGTTTGCTTTACAACCAAAATGCAAATTGCAGAAAGTGTACTGATGAGTTTCAGGAAGATTCCAATAAACTTCAAAGTAAGAAAACCAATTTTTTGCTTTTAATAAGTGAGAAACTATCCAAAATTTAATTTCTTCTAAAACCCATCTTGGAAAGTACAGAAACAAACATTATTTCCATAACTTAATGACTTAATGCTATTTTCCAAGATGCATCAGAGCAGCTGGAAGTGCAGTGACTAACTGTTTTCCAGTACATCAGAAGAGTGAGGGATTCTGAGAAATGTTGGCTGGAGTCCCGCTTCTGATTTTAGTAAAGACATTTACATGTATTCAGACTTGTGTTCAGTCTGCGTCTTTGCCTCAATGGAACTTAGAGTGTTACATTAAACTTTTCAATCATGGATGAATGCACATGTTGTGAAAATGTTAGAACAAGTCAAAAAAATTAACATGAACTGTGGATGATCCAGTTAGCAGTTTAAACTACTATAGTTGAACAATCCTCACTAATGTTACAAGAATGATTACAACCAAGAATTCCCTGAATTCCCTGACCTAATTGGTGAATTAGAAATGGATTAATCATTGTATGTTTGTCCTCTTAGAAGTTATGGCATCCAACATTCTAGATACCATCAGTTCCCACACGTCCGCTCCCAGTTAATGAATCTGCTATTTCAGGTGATACTCCAAGAATAGAAAACTCTCAGAACTTTCTTTTGATCTGCTAAAGATGTTAAGAAATTTCCAAACATCAGTCCTATGTTGTAAGCTCCTTTGTTCAACTTTGACCAGTGGCATCACATAATCCTTTTTGAAATTCCTGGAAGGACATAAGCCAGTCTGATCAGTGTTATGTTGGTCATCTATCTGTATTTATTCTTATGAAAGTTAACAACTTCTTTTCCCTACATTGAAAAGTAGCTACTTCTAAGGAACTAATTAATAGGGTAGTTTTGATTAATACTCCAAATTGGGAAGAAAAATCCAATCTTTCCCATCCACTCTCCTTTTGGAAGTAGATTATGCCACAAAATTCACTGCTAAGACTGTAAAGTTCAACAATTTGGGATGATAATTCCTGGCCCATGTTTTTATCCCAAAGTGGGATTACAATGTAGTTTACTTTCTTTTATTTTTATACATCCTCCTGTGTAGTGTGTGAGTTCCAATCTGATGGTTGAAGACATTCCCCGCTGCTTGAGCAGCCCACCGGTCCAACCAGAGGCTGCAGTTTTAATTATGCTGTGTCTCATTGTGTGATTCTACTTAAAACTGTGGATTATGAATGGCGAAAAAGTTAGCACTTCCCTCGATAAGAATGGAAGGAAGCCGAGCGGTTGTGAGGTGAACAAATGATTAAGATATTTCCGTTTACTTAGTGGCAGCTGACCATTTTTGTGGGCATAGTGGGACGTGATGTTGGATGGGGGTGGACAAGGTCAGAAATCATGCGACACCAGGTTATAGTCCAACAGGTTTATTCAAAATCACAAGCTTTTGGAGCAAGGTATTGTGTGACTTCTGATCTTGTCCACGCTGGTGGTGTGGAGGCTCTTGTGGCACTGTGATATTGTTCCTACCTCTGACCTAGGAGGCCTGGGGTTCACATCCCACCTCCTCAAGGTGTATGTACTACCATGTCTGAACAGGTTAGTTGAAAATATCCATGATCTGATGCTAACTTTATAGCTTAGACAATGGTAATTCAGCTCCTTTGTGAATACTGATTGCCTTCAGTGTATGCTAATAGTCAACTATCTCAAAATCAAATTCCATCCCCATGGAATCTTAGGATTATAAGCTCTCTGTTGCTTACTGACAGCAATGACATCAAGAAATCCACAGAATGGAATAATTGTACAGCGCTTCTCTCTCTAAACAGCGTTTGTAAACTAGGATCTTTTGTCTGCTACAAGTTGGAATGCGTTGCAGAGACAGATTTCCAAAAATAAGAGGAACTTTTAAATGACATCTTACTGCCTCTGGAAAAGATTGGATTGTAATTTAAAATAGGATGTCTCTGGAGAACAGTTGACTTACATCAGACATAAGAGCACTTAACGTCCAGACCATTCCCCCGAACAATATGTGCGTATGTTACAGACTTAGGACAGGTTAACATTTATACTTGAAAGTGAATTTTCAAAAAAAATAGTAAGGCAAGCTCTTTAACTTGTTAACACTAGCTCATGTACATACAACATCTTTTTGTTCCCTTCTTTTTTGGACTGTGCACTATAAAAGGATGACACTGCTTTAAACCAAAGAGACTGTGTAAACAGATGGCTATACTTTTCAAAATGGATCAACGGGAAACTTAAACTTCTTTCTGAATACAGTCTGCTTCCGTTATATGCTAATAGCCCACTATCACTTGATCAAAATTTTATCTTACAGAAACTCTGATAATGAGCTATTTAGTGGCTATGATAGGTCCCAAGAAAGGTGATTGTGGCACAGTCTTAGTGTCCCCATGAAAAATGCATTCAAGTCCCACCTGCCTTAACAATATCTATGAACAAATTGATTAAAAAAAAACTATAATTAATGCTAGCTGTGTTCTTTTGGTTATTACATTGTGGACTCAGCAAAACGTACTGGAGAAAGGAGTCTGAAGCAGACATTTTAAAGCACCATGAATAAACCTTTTTAAAAAGATTGAAACTCATGTCATTTTTGCATAGACATGAAATATAAAATATCAAAACATCTGATGAAGAGCCATCCAGACTTGAAATATTAGCTTACTCTTTCTCCATGGACACTGCCTAACCCACTGTGATTCCCAACATTTCTTTGTTTTCAGTACAGATTCCAGTATCTGCAGTAATTTGCTCCCATAAAATATCAAACACTGGATAAAACACAGAATTACTAGAAATATTCACTGATGTGAATGATGGAGGTTTTGGGGTGACTGTTCTCAGCAAAATTGGTGTCCTTTACTGGAACGAAGCAACTCTGTGTACAGTACTGACGTCCGTCTATTGTATCTAATTGAAAGGCTAACAGATGGGCTAAGCTTGATAAAGAGCTGTGTGTACACTGATGTGTTCACTTTGTTGACTGTGCCTTATGCAGATCTTTTCTATAGAATGCTGTCTTCCTCAACTGTGCAAAAATAATCCTCCTGCAAACATGAAATGAGCAGCAAAGGTAAATTAGATTACGGGTTTGTACTTGCCTCTCTCCTCTACCAGTGAAATGATTCACCCAGGAGCTCCTTGTCCTGTGTCAGCTTCCCAAAACAAACCTAGTGTTGGAATGTTGGGTTGATAACTGGGGTGGGGGGCACAAGTTTAAGATTCCCACCATTGAAGGAAGAGGAAAGGGGAGTGGGAAACTATGCAAAAAAATGTTTAGGACATGACATGTCCAACTAGAAACAGATAGAGAGAAATTCACAACAGCTTTCAAAAGAGAAATGTTCTGTGTGCAGTTTTATACTTTCATGATAATACCTGTAAACAGCTTCAGGAGGTCTTGGGGAAGGAAACCTCTTCTTTTACACCTGGCTTTGTAATATTGCATTGTGCTGTTTTATAAAGGCACCAAAGCCGTCTTGATTGGTAATTCTAACACAATGATTCCATTCACTATGTGTGAGCTTTATTATGAAGTTATAGCTTCACTGTAAATGTAATATCAAGAAATGAATAAAAACTTTTATTAACGTGACTAGAATATTTAAGAGCTGGAAACATTCCAGAATTATGTACTGGAATCATCAATGCAAGAATTAACCATAGTTTGTAAATTCAATAAAAAGAAGGAATGGTAATGGTAAAAGATAATAAAATATGTATAGATGAAATGGAATTTGTCAGATGAAAAATTTAAATGGTTCTTTTTTGATTAAACAGTTTCTTTCAAATGAATATTCAGTCTGTCCAAAATGCCGATATTATCTTCAAGCTCTTTGAAACTACACTGTAGACTGTATTTAGTCGAAGATTCTTGATAATGTGAAACAACAATTTACTACAAAATCTGTCTATCTTTATATCTATTTAGCTCTGATTTTATTGATAAACTTCACTTCATTTTGTCATTTTTCTGGTCATGGGTACATTTACAATTGCCACATAACTATTGTGAATCATTTTGCTAAAATTTACCATTTAGCTTTATTATGTCAACTCTATTATGCTGTAGTTATAAGCTCTGGCTACTGGGTGGCTCTGTAGACTGCATTTGTCTTAACTCCATTGTCCTTATATATTATACATAAAATATATGTTCATCAGCTCTCTGCAGGCAATACCCATACACACAAGTGATACATCTGACTTATTCACCAGACTTCTGATAACATGTTGTGTATTAATCACCAACAAATCACAACTGAGCAATCACAAACAATTGACCAAAACTTATCTTTTCCTACCATTTTTCAGACCTGTTGGTAACTTAGTGGTTCATCATGGAAATTGAATGACTGCAGGATTAATCACCATAACTCTTTGTTCACTAAAAGCAGAAAGAACTGAGGATGCTGTAAATCTGAAACAAAAACAGAAATTGCTGGAAAAGCTTAGCAGGTCTGGCAGTACCTGTGAAGAGAAATCAGAGTTAATGTTTCAGGTCAGGTGACCCTTCAGAGACCTTAACTGTGATTTCTCTTCACAAATACTGCTAGATCTGTTGAGCCTTTCCAGCAACTTCTGTATTTGTTCATCTTTGTTCATTGTGCACCCATCATTTTCATGCTGTATCATATGCTTGTGTTTTTCCAACAGGCTCATGTGAGTTATTGTATTAGATACTATACTCAGAGAGCTCTCAGCTGGAGGCAGCTTTGATGGGCTCTGGATCTGCAGCGGCGTTTTCAGAGGCAGCGTGGCTACAGAGGTGGTCAGTTGGCCTGTAAAGCCTGGAACAGAACTCTTGCTTCCACATAGAATAGGTCCCTGGTGGCAGTATGAAATGGGCTGGGAATCCCGGAGCAGGACACTCTCTCTGTGGCATGGCATGGGTATGGAATCCCAGAGCAGGACTCTGGCAGCTGTATGCTGTACCATAACTTCATAAGATATAGCAGAATTAGGCCATTCAGCCCATCGGGTCTGCTCTGCCATTCATCCATGGCTGATAGGCTCCTCACCCCTATTCTCCTGGCTTCTCTCTATAACCCTTCAACCCATTACCAATTAAAAATCTGTCTAACTCCTCCTTAAATGTAGTCACTGTCCAAGCATCCACTGCACTTTGGGGCAGCAAATTCCACAGATTCACAACCCTTTGGGAGAAGTAGTTTCGCTGCAACTCTTAAATTTGCTACCCGTTATCCTAAGTCTATGAACCCTTGTCCTAGAATGTGTTACAAGAGGAAACATCTGTTCCCTGTCTATTTTATCCACCCCACTTATCGTCTTGAATACCTCAATTTGATTTCCCCTCATTCTTCTAAATTCTAGAGAGTAGAGGCTGAAACTGTTCAATCTGTTTTCATATGACACGCTGTACAACGTGACAGTAGAAAAGGAAAAATTGGACTCTTTTAATTTTTAAAGATTTGGAGATACCCACGTTGGACTGCGGTGTGCAAAGTTAAAAATCACACAACACCAGGTTACAGTCCAACAGGTTTATTTGGAAGCACTAGCTTTCAGAGCGCTGCTCCTTCATCAGGTGGTTGTCCTGATGAGGGAGCAGAGTTCCGAAAGCTTGTACTTCCAAATAAACCTGTTGGACTGTAACCTGGTGTTGTGTGATTTTTAACTGAATTTTTAAAACATTTATTCTGTGAATGGTGCTTATATAGAACATAGAACAATACAGCGCAGAACAGGCCCTTCGGCCCTCAATGTTGCGCCGACCTGTGAACTATTCTCAGCTCATTCCCCTACACTATCCCAAAATCATCCATATCCTTATCTAAGGATTGTTTAAATCTCCCATATTGTCACTGTATTTTATATTGAATGCATGTGACAATAAAGGATATTCATGAAAACTGACATTTCTGCAACATCTGCATTTCTCTCATATATCCAATAAGGAGGGGCATAGCCCCTTGGAAGTCGAGTCTCAGGTAGACAGGGCAGTGAAGAAGGTGCTTGGCATACTTGCCTTTATTAGTCAGAACATTGAACATTGAATTAGGATGCCATGTTGTAGCTGTACAGGACATTGGTTAGGCCACTTTTAGTATGCTGTGTACAACTCTTACAACTGTAAGAAAATTGGAGACGGTGCAGAAAGGATTTACAAGGATGTTGCTGGGACTGGAGGGTTTGAGTTATAAAGAGATGCTGAAGAGCCTGGAGCTTTTCTCCCTGAAATGTCAGAGGCTGAGGAGTGACCTTGTCAAGGTTTATAAAATCATGACCATTAATTTACAGTAGATAAGAGATGGAGGTCTTTCAAGTTAGAGGACCCATTTTCGTCACATGGCCATTTACATTCAGTATAAGGTACGTAGTAGCCTTTCACACTTAAAGACGTTTATAAAGTCATGAAGGGCACAGATAGGGTGAACAGCCAAGGTCTTTGCCCCAGGGTCGGGGAGTCCAAAACGATAGTGTTTAAGTTGGGAGGGGAAAGATTTAAAAAGGACCTAAGGGGTAACTTTCTCACACAGAGGGTGATGTTTGTATTGAATAAGCTGCCAGAGGAAGGGTGGAGGCTGGTACAATTACAGCATTTAAAAGACATCTGGATGGGTACATGACTAGGAAGGGTTTAGAGGGATATGGGCCAAATGCTGGCAAATGGGACTAGATTAATTTAGGATATCTGGTCAGCATGGATGAGTTGGACCAAAGGGTCTGTTTCTGTGCTGAACATCTCTATGACCCTATGACACTTCTTCAGAGAAATGCAGTTTGTTTTTTAATGCATAATGCACAAAAAGCAGGTTTGATAGACTGGTTTGTGTTCATTTTGATGAGGAATAGAGGAAGAGCTGAGGGCTGTGCAGTTGGTACTAAGTATATGGATTTTCAAAAGGCATTTAATAAAGTCTTACAGAAGAAGTTTGTCAAGGAAAATGAAGCTAATGGAATAAAAGGGACAGTAGCAAACTGGGTTGGTTAAGGGTCAGAACACATACATTTTGATTTGACATATATTAATGATTTTTGATTTGACATACATTAATGACATTAACGTGGTAATAAAGGGGCACCTTCAAAATCTGCAGAAGACACAAGAGTTTGAAATATTTTAGATAATATTTAGCATGTATTGTAAGCAGCATGTGCAAGTTGGGGAGTTGCTGAGAGTGGGAATTCTTTGTTTAAGTGTTGGGTGAAACTTGTTTATCATTTTGAACTTAAACTTTCAGAACTGTCAGTGAAGCAAGTTAAGAGAAACTATCCGAAACTCGAGAGGTTCTAATTATAAACAAATCAGAAAGCACTTGCAACTCGGGTGTGACTCAAAAATATTCAGTGAACACAGAGTGGTCATAGTAAGAGTGCAGCAGAAATAAGATTGTAAAATTTGAGAAGCACATGTTAGGAACGATGGGAAAGCTTTTGATAAGAGATTTACTGGAATGAACCAGGGGTGGTGTGATTGCAATGGATAAGTTGGAAGAGCTTTTGATTTGATTTATTTATCATCACATGTATATTGTTGCAAAATGTTGTATAGTTTCGCCATTCTCCAGTGTCAGCTTAAAAATAAGAAGGAAGTAGAGTTGGCATGGTGGCTCAGTGGTTAC
Source organism: Hemiscyllium ocellatum (assembly GCF_020745735.1). Classification (NCBI taxonomy): domain Eukaryota; kingdom Metazoa; phylum Chordata; class Chondrichthyes; order Orectolobiformes; family Hemiscylliidae; genus Hemiscyllium; species Hemiscyllium ocellatum. The sequence goes on from NC_083423.1 coordinate 7,357,383, forward strand.
CACTACATGTACAAATTCCTTCAGCAGTTCTTTCCACATATAAACCGTGAGGTAATTTATCCTGTTACTTGAGTCTTAATAAGGGAAACTGTGATGGTATGAGGCATGAGTTGGCTGTAATGGACTGGGAAATGTTAATGAATGTGATGACAGTGAATAGGAAGTGGCAAACATTCAAAGAAGTGAACTGCAAAATGTTTTCATTCCCGTCTGGAGCAAGAGTGCAAAGAGAACAGTGGCCAAACCGTAGGTTATGAGGGAAGTTACAGGTAGTTCTGAATGTAAAAATGGATCTAATTTAGTTTGGGATATATGATCGGCATGGACAAGTTGGACCGAAGGGTCTGTTTCCATGCTGTATGACTCTATGATTCTACAAACCCAAAACGTAAAACGTAAAGGCATAAAAATGAAGAAATGAAGCAAGCGCCCAACTTTACAGTCCTTCTTTACAGTCCATACTCTGTCATGGCTTATGAGCCCCTTTGCTGTCACTAGAACGAAAGTCACTACTCTTCAGCACCATCTTACCTCCACCAATGTTACTGGATTCATCTTGGTTGCACACTTTGTCTATAAAACTGGAATAGATTAGGTTCCCAACAGTGTGGAAACAGGCGCTTTGGCCCAACCAGTCCACACTGACCCTGCGAAGAGTAACCCACCCAGACCCATTTCCCTCAGACTAATGCACCTAACACTATGGGCAATTGAGCATGGCCAATTCACCTGACCTGCACATCTTTGGACTGTGGGAGGAAACCGGAGCACCCAGACACAGGAAGAATGTGCAAACGTGCTGGAATCGAACATGTGACCCTAGTGCTATGAGGCAGCAGTGCTGACCACTGAGCCACAGTGCCACTCCCAATGAAACAAAAAAACAGCAGAAAGAAAGGCAACAAAGCCAAAGGAATGCAAAACATCCAGATATTAAAGTCTTATTCAATCTGGGGTTGATTCCAGAACGGTGAAGATTGAGAGGAGATTTTTGAAGTGTTTAAAATCATAAACACTGTGAGCTGTTTTCCATTGGATGAAGCATCAATGGCTAGAGGGCATCAATAGAAGATGTTTGGCGAAAGAATTAGAGGCAACATAAATGCAAATATGTTTACGCAATGGGTGGCAAGGATTTGGAACTTGTGGACATCCTAATGGTTGGCGGTTCAAAAATGGCTTTTAAAAAGGAATTGGATAAATAATTCAAAGTGAAATGGTGAGGAAAGAGTGGGGGGAAGTGGGATAAACTTAATTGTTTTTTGAAAGTGGCAGCACAGACTCAGTGGGTCTGTGGGACTCAGTGGTTTCTATTGTTTGAGAAAATACCTCATGGAACCTGAAGATAAAAAGTACTAATCAGAGAAGGGAAAAATAGGCAAATTAGTAATGCACTTTTGAAATTTCATGGAGATTATTATTCAAATTTCAGGCCTCACAACAATTTTATGTGAACAAAAGAATAAACTGTCATGAACAGATTATGCTAAGGTCAAGAATTTATCAAGTGTGAGTTACAATCATCATTAAGCAAATCATTATGCCAAACGACTTAGTTATTCAGTCAGCAACTGAATCTAATGAAGAGCCAACAGTAACGGGTAAAAATGAATGTTGGGTGATATCAGAATCTGAATGTTAATCTCTTATTTATATCCATAATTAACTGATCTCTTGTGAGGGTGTTAATGGTGAGTTGGAGGTTTTATAAACTTGAAGTGTTTTCCAAGTAACAAAATCAGAGTCAGAAGGTCTATCAAAGCGTAAGAATATAATTTAAATGGATTAGCAAGTTAGTTTAAATGACAAAGTAATTTCATTCTATAATCATGAGCTTATCATTTTTGAACTTAAATATTAGCTCTGTAATTATAAGGCAATAGGATAGAAAGGTTTAACACATTCATCCAAAACTCCTCTCAGTTATTTAAGTATCTGGCCAAATTGTCATCTAGGTTTGGAGTTACACACTGATACCTAAATGGACAAAAAAGGCAGAAAGTGCTAGAGAAACTCAGAGGGTCTGGCAACATCTATGAACATAGAACAGTACAGCACAGTAGAGGCCCTTCAGCCCTCGATGCTTGCTGACCTTTTATCCCACTCTAAGATCAAACTAACCTACGTATGACTAGCTCTGAGCTGGCTGGTTGGAGTCCATGTACTATGCACATGTCAATAAAGGGTGACTTAGGGATGGGATATCAGCTTCTGTGGAATTATTTCTAGGACTAAGTCAAGTGTTTCAGTGGGCTGCATTTTCAGAAACATTCATCATGGCCTCCAGCATAGCTCTCAAAATCAAGTACGATCCCAATCTCTATTTGCAAAGATAAAAATGATGCGTGTGGAGATTTGAGGGTCAGGTGTGCAGTTTGTCAGTGGATAGGTTGGGTGTTCCCCAACCCTGGTTAAAATAAGTAGGTTAACAATACTGCAAAACTAGCGATGAAAATAAGTTTAAGTGAATGCACTTATTGTTTATACACTAATGACTTGAACAAAAGCAGATATTTAGCAAAAATCTTATCATATTTTTAATATGCATTTCTTTGACTTTAGCAAACTAATTATGAAACTACTAAGTTTATTTCATTTAGTATCAGCTGAGGTCTGGCACTTGCTGAATACTATTTCCAGGCAAAAAAACAATCAGGTCTTAATGCTCATTTACTATTAACCTCAGGTTCCTAGCTATCATAGCAATCAATCACTATTATATGGGCTGCAACAAGATGAGATGTTGTAATATTTGGAACTTTCATCCGATATATCTGGGCTATATTTATTGAAAACACACAGCAAATTAAGAAATAAACATACCTAAGTGGTGAAGATCAATTTTCAGTATTTTATATCTGATTGAAGATTTGTAGCTCGGGTATCCTTTGTTGTGGTTCTGCTCGCCGAGCTGGAAGTTTTTGCTGCAAACGTTTCGTTCCCTGGCTAGGGAGCATCATCAGTGCTGTTGGAGCCTCGTGTGAAGCGCTGCTTTGATGTTTCTTCCGGTATTTATAGTGGTTTGTTCTTGCCGCTTCCGGGTGTCAGTTTCAACTGCAGTGATTTGTATGTGGGGTCCAGGTCGATGTGTCTGTTGATGGATGTTCTTGCCGTTTCCGGGTGTCAGTTTCAGCTGTAGTGGTTTGTATATGGGGTCCAGGTCAATGTGTCTGTTGATGGAGTTTGGGGATGAATGCCATGCTTCTAGGAATTCTCTGGCTGTTCTCTGTCTGGCTTGTCCTATGATAGTGGTGTTTTCCCAGTCAAATTCATGTTGCTGGTTGTCTGAGTGTATGGCTACTAGAGATAGCTGGTCGTGTCGTTTTGTGGCTAGCTGATGTTCATGGATGCGGATTGTTAGCTGTCTTCCTGTTTGTCCTATATAGTGTTTTGTGCAGTCTTTGCATGGTATTTTGTAAACTACATTAGTTTGGCTCGTGCTGGGTATTGGGTCCTTTGTTCTAGTGAGTTGTTGTCTGAGCGTCACACACAAACGAAGCTGCATCAGGACACAATTCAAAAGGGCCACAACACACTGCAGTACACCAGAACTGCGAAAAGAGGAAGAGGAACATCTATACAAGGTATTCGCCAAAAACGGATACCCACGCAACTTTATCACCAGATGCCTGAGAGATAGACCACGGAACGAGGACATGCCACAACCAAAAGGACGAGCCACTCTACCATACGTCAGGAGCGTCTCAGAACTGACAGCCAGACTACTGCGACCCTTAGGACTCATAACAGCACACAAGCCAACATCCACGCTCAGACAACAACTCACTAGAACAAAGGACCCAATACCCAGCATGAGCCAAACTAACGTAGTTTACAAAATACCATGCAAGGACTGCACAAAACACTATATAGGACAAACAGGAAGACAGCTAACAATCCGCATCCATGAACATCAGCTAGCCACAAAACGACACGACCAGCTATCTCTAGTAGCCATACACTCAGACAACCAGCAACATGAATTTGACTGGGAAAACACCACTATCATAGGACAAGCCAGACATAGAACAGCCAGAGAATTCCTAGAAGCATGGCATTCATCCCCAAACTCCATCAACAGATACATTGACCTGGACACCATATACAAACCACTACAGCTGAAACTGACACCCGGAAACGGCAAGAACATCCATCAACAGACACATCGACCTGGACCCCACATACAAATCACTGCAGTTGAAACTGACACCCGGAAGCGGCAAGAACAAACCAATATAAATACCGGAAGAAACATCAAAGCAGCGCTTCACACGAGGCTCCAACAGCACTGATGATGCTCCCTAGCCAGGGAACGAAACGTTTGCAGCAAAAACTTCCAGCTCGGCGAGCAGAACCACAACAGTATTATATATCTCAATAGTTAAATTATATCAATAATATTATAAATGACTCTCCATTATCTGCCATAATGGAGGGATTGTCTGGCTGGGAATTATAGAATTATTTCTGTGTGTTGGTTCTATCTGAAATAAAATTGGTATTGGAATTTTGAGAAGAAAATGCGATGGAACTCAAATGGTAAATATGTTGTGATTTAGAAATGTAGGAACCTCAGGAAGGATAGATTGGTTTTGGAGGGAATTCAACACAGGTTGATCAGAATGACACCTGGACTTCAGGGGTTAAGTTATGAGGAGAGGTTATATTAATTAAACCTAGTTTCTCTAGAATTTAGGAAGTTAAAGGGTAATCTGATTGAAGCCTTCAAGATATTAACCGAAAAAGACAGGGTAGATAAAGATATACTGATGAAGAACTTATGCTTGAAACGCCGACTCTCCTACTCCTTGGATGCTGCCTGACTGGCTGTGCTTTTCCAGCACCGCACTTCTTGACCCTGATCTCCAGCATCTGCAGTCCTCACTTTCCCCAAAGGTGTGTTATGGTTGGAGATTTCTAGAACTAGAGGTCAGAGAATTAGGGCCCGACCATTCAGGACTGATGTTCGGAAGCACTTCAAATAACAGAATCCCTTCAGTGTTGAAGCAGGTCATTCAGCCCATCAAGTTCACACTGACCCTCTGAAGTGCACCACACCCAGATTCAGCTCCCTACCCTATCCTTGTAACCCATGCATTTCCCATGATTACCTAGCTTACACATCACTGGGCAATTTAGATTTGAGAGTGTGGTGTTGAAAAAGCAGAGCAGGTCAGGCAGCATCCAAAGAGGAAGTGAATCAACATTTCAGGCATAATCCATTCATCATGAAGGGCTTATGTCCGAAACATCGATTCTCCTGCTCCTTGGATGTTGCCTGAGCTGCTCTGCTTTTCCAGCACCACACTCTCAACTTTGATCTCCAGTCCTCAGTTTCTACAATAGACAATTTAGCACGGCCAATCCACCCTAACCAACACATCTTTGGACTGTGGGAGGAAATCCATGCAGACACGGGGACAATGTGCAAACTCCCCCACAGAAAGTTGCCTGAGTGTGGAATTGAACGCAGATCCCTGATGCTGTGAGACTGCAGTGCTGACCACTGAGCTACAGAGCCATTCACTTCGATGCACAAAGGGTGGCAAATTTGAAAGTATCTCCCAAAGATGATAACCAATGCCAGATCAGTTGTTTTAAATCTGAAATAAATGCATTTCTGTTAAGCAAATATATTAAGGGATATGGGACAAAGGCAGGTAGATGGAATTAGGCCGTGTTCAGGCATGATCCCATTGGATGGTAGAGTAAGGTAGATGGGCTGAATAGCCTACTCTTGTTCCTTGGAACATTGACTAAGATATTTATTTCTCTTTCTGATGACCGTGGTCACGTTTTGGCAATCTTACAAGGATCACAGAAGCTAACTATGAGATCAAGGGCATTTGATGACATTTAACAGATGACCAGGTTCCAATGAGAGCATCAGGAGACATTCCGCTGCCCAGTCCTTTGGAGCAGGGCCACAGACACACAACTCCAGTATTTTATTGGTTTGTAATTTGCTTTTTTTGGCACCCACCCTGTCATATCCGACCTCTTACTTAAACGTAAATGATATTGCAACATAATTTAGAAGTGGAAATGCAAGATTTAGTTTAGTAAATGCCTGTGATTTAATTCAGTTCTAGCCTGTGTATTTAAACTGAGCCAAGTCAAGACTTGGAGCCAAACTCAAGAAGCATTAATTGGAAAAGTGAAACTTCAAATGCACCTCGGAGGCAATGGCCTAGCGTCATTATGATGAGAGTATTAATCCAGAAACTCAACTAACATACCAGAAATCTTGGGTCAAATCCTGCCATGGCAGATAGTGGAATTTGAATTCAATAAAAATGTGGAATTTAAGAGACTGTTGAAATTGTCAGGAGAAAACCCATCTGGTTCACTAATGTTCCTCAGGGAAAGAATCTGCCTGACCTACATGTGACTCCAGACTCAAAGCAACAGCATTGACTTTTAGATTAGATTAGATTCCCTACAGTGTGGACACAGGCCCTTCAGCTCAGCAAGCCCACACTGACCCTCTGAAGAGTAACCCATCCAGACCCATTTACCTCTGAGTAATGCATCTAAAACTATGCTGAAAATGTGTTGCTGGAAAGGTGCAGCAGGTCAGACAGCATCCAAGGAGCAGGAGAATCGACATTTCGGGCATAAGCCTTCTTCAGGAATGAGGAGAGTGTGCCAAGCAGGCTAAGATAAAAGGTAGGGAGGAGGGACATTGGAAACTATGGGCAATTTAACATGGCCAATTCATCTGACATGCACACCTTTGGACTGTGGGTGGAAACCAGAGTACCGAGTGGAGACCCACACAGACACGGGAGAATGCGTTAACTCCACACAGACAGTCACCCAGGGCTGGAATCGAACCTGGGACCCTGATACTGTGAGGCAGCAGTGCTAACCACCGAGCTATTTTAACCGCCCTCTGGATAATTAGGAGTGTGTAAGTAAATGAATAACAAAAAAATAGTTGACAGAGAAAAGGCATGTGTCGTACCCCGTTTCACGAAATTGAGATGTGGATGCAACACTATTTCTAAATCCCCACTTTCTCTTGTGACCAAGTGTGAAATTCCTGCACTTCTGACAGATTCACAAAATATAGGACATCAGGGAGCAGAGCTGGAACTGAACAGAATGTACCTTTTGAATGGCCTCTCTCCTCCATAAGATACAGGAGCAGAACTACACCATTCAATCCATGAGGTCTGTTCAATCATTCCATCATGGCTGATACGTTTCTCAATGCCAATCTCCTGCCATCTCCCCAGAACTATTGATCCCCTTACTAACCAATAACCTAATATCTTAAATACACTTCACAGCCCTCTGTAACAAAGAGCTCTACACATTCACCACCTCCTGGTACAGAAGTTCTTCCTAACTCAATTCTTAAAGGGTCGTATCTTCACTCTGAGGCTGTGCCCTTGGGTCCTCGTCTCTCCTACTAGTGAAAACATCTTCTCCTTGCCCACTCTATTCAGACCTCTCAGTCTTCTCTAAGTTTCATCGAGATCTCCCCTTATCCTTCTAAACCCCATAGAGTACAGACCCAGAGTCCTCAACCACTCCTCTTATGACATCTCCGGGACCATTCTTGGAAACCTCCTCTAGACCCCTGCAATACCAGCACATCCTTCCTTAGATACAGGGCCCACATCTACAGTCAGTATTCCAAATGTGGTCTAATGAGAGCCTTATACAGCCTCAATAGTAGGTGTCTGCTGTTGTATTCCAGCCCTCTTGAAATGAATGGGAACATTGCAGCAACCTTCCTAGCTGCCAACTGAACCAGCATGTTAACCTTAAGTGATAGTATGGGCTGTGCACATCATCGTTTGTGGTTTCTTATGGGCCTGTGCAGAGCAATTGCCATACTAGGCCGTTATACATCCAGACAGTACCCTTTCAATGATGTATATATAGCAGTTGGTGAAGGTCCTTATGGATATGCTGAATTTCCTGACTGCTGACGAAGACGCGGTGTTGTTCTGCCTTCTTGACTGTCGCATCTATGTGGTAAATCCAGCACAGGTTGCTGGTTCTCGTCACACTGAGGAACTTGACACTCGACCCTCTCAGCCTCTGCTCCATTGATGTAGATAGGGGCATGTCCTCCTCCTTTCTTCCTGAAGTCAATGATCATTTCTTTTGTTTTGCTGACATTGAGAGATTGTTATCATTGCACCACAATACCAAGCCCCCATCTGTGTTTCAGATTTCTGAACCCTTTTCCCTTTTAGAAAATAGTTTTACTCTCTATTCTTCCTACCAAAGTGCTTAACGTCACACTTTCCCACATTGTATTCTATCTGCCACTTCTTTGCCCACTCTCTTAGCCTGTCCAATTCCTTCTGCAGCCTTCCACTTCCTCAACACTACCTGTCCCTTCACCTATCTTGATGTCATCTGCAAACATAGCAATGATGACTTCAGCTCCTTTGAACAGATCAATGTGTAACGTGAATAGCGGAACTCTACTTGTCACCGGCTGCCATCCTGAAAAAGACTCCGGTATCCCACTCTCTGCCTCCTTCCACCAATTACCCATTCCTTCAAATCTCGTCTTCCACTGTGACCCTCCTTCCTCTCCTTCTCTCATTTTTCCCCAGGGTCTTCCACAAACCCTATCTCCCAGCATAACTCCCCCTTAGCCTCTTGTTACTGCACTCATACAGCTATTATTTTCAATTCCCTGTATTTTGCTGATAGGAACAAGGGATTAGGCAACACATTTTATAACTGCTAACTGATTTATTTAGTAAAGAAGGATTTAGCAAGGGCATATGTGATAGGTAGAGATGAGAAATGGTTTTGAGTGCATTTTTCTGTTCTTTGGAGTTAATTACACAACAAATTTAGTCCTGCTTGAACCTTAATAAATTCACTCTTAATGCCATGAAAATATTTAATCTCTTTTTATCGTTACTTTTTTTGAGTTGTCTTATTTCAATATGAGTACAATGTGCCCAAGGCACATTGAGAAACATTTGATTGATTGGGGTAGCATACGAAATATAAATTGGATAGCATAGAATGCCTTTACTTCATAATTGTATTGTTTTTTTCTTTCTGCTCTTCTTCTTAACAGATTTTTGCTATTTTGCAATGTCACCGTCATCAGCTTGTGCCTCACCTTTATAAGAATGCAAACACATTGGAAAGAGAGACCAAGGTGGGTTTATGAGAAGAGATCAAGGAATGAGAAGCTGGTTACAAGGATAGGTTGGAGAAGGTGGGACTGAGAGGAGACAGTCCAACTCACGAGGGCTCTGGATAGAGAAGATTGAGAGAAACAATTCCCTCTTGTCAAAGGATTGAGAGGTTTATGGTGATTGACAAAAAAAACACAAAAGCCATTTGAGGAAAAGCTTTTACGTCTATGACTCTGTCTCTATTTCTCGATGACAGAGAGTGCACTGTCTGATTGTGTGCTGGAAGCATGTTTGCTGGTGGCATTCAAAATGACGTTAGCTCCAAAGAAGCTATATTACCTCAAAAGGATGTCATGTCCAAGGTGGCATCAGATGAGGGCCCCTGTGCCATTTCTCGTCAGATCAGACAGCTTTTCTTTTTACTTTTCCTTTTTTAACTTACCTTGTCCAATCCTTGGTTGGCATCAGCAGCGGTGACCGCAACTGGGCCGAGGGCAGCGACTTCGAGTGGATCCAGGGCAGTGACCTCGAGTAGGTCCAGAGCAGTGACCTCGGGTGGGCCCAGGGCTGGTGACCTCAAGTGGGCCCCAAGCAGTGACCTTGAGTGGGCCCAGGGTGGTGACCTCGAGTGGACCCGGAGCAGTGACCTCGAATGAGCCCCTACATACTTTTGCAGAGAGACCTAGAATGGGCAGCTGCTACATCGGCATTGCTGAGATAGGTCCTGCGGCAAAAGAGGCGGCTCTTCGTTGTTGGCCGGATCCAGGCCTGGCTGTGGAAGGGCATCATGGCAATGTTAACAAGGTGGGCCCAGCGGGGGAGACATGACTCTGACATTGGTTAGTCCAGAGTGAGGCAATGGTGCCTGAGGTTTGGCGATGTCAATGTTGGTTGTGTTTGATGTAGACAGCGGCAAAGTGGAAGGCAACGCAGGCATTGTTGATGGCGATAAGCTGGCTCTGTCACGTTTCGCCTATCAACATCCTGTCTCCCCCACTCCAACATCCCTGAACCCCCACCAACGCCACCACCCAACCCCCGCTCTAACATAAACGCTGCCCTCTCCGCACTTCACACCAGCTCTCAAGTCATCTTGAGTTGAACCATTAGCTAGCTCTCTCTCCAGGGATGCTGTCTGACCCGCTGTGGTTTCCAGAATTTGTTGTTTTCAGGACTGATGGCATCTGTTCAAGCAATATGTTTTTAAATTCCTTATTCTTAAATCATTCAAAAGGGTGCAGTATTGTAGTGACAAATAAAAGCTTTTTGCTGCCTTCTATTGCATTCTTGCAGTGAAATATATATGAAAATAAAATCAAAGTCAAAATCAGCTTGTTATTTAAAAAGGAACAATATGTACCATGATGGGACGATGCCCCAGAGGACTAGATAGGACACAGCAGGTGAAATGACCTCCTCTGTGCTGTACTCATTTTGTGATTTAGGGCTACTTGCCTATTGTCACCCTGTAGGGGTTGGTATCCCTGTGGAGGGGGTTGTCCTCCAGTGGAGGGGTGGTCTCCCAGTGGAGGGGTGGTCTCCCTGTGGAGGCTGGTCCCCCTGGGAGGGGGTGGTCCCCCTGTGGAGGGGGTGGTCTACCTGTGGAGGGGGTGGTCTCCCTTGAAGGGGTGGTCTCCCTGTGGAGGCTGGTCCCCCGGGAGGGGGTGGTCTCCCTGTGGAGGGGTGGTCCCCCTGTGGAGGGGTGGTCTCCCTGTGGAGGGGCTGGTAACCTTATGGAGGGGCTGGTACCCCTATGGAGGGGGTGGTTTCCCTGTGGAGGGGGTGGTCTCCCTGTGGAGGGGTGGTCTCCCTATGGAGGGGGTGGTCTCCCTGTGGAGGCTGGTCCCCCGGGAGGGGGTGGTCTCCCTGTGGAGGGGTGGTCCCCCTGTGGAGGCTGGTCCCCCTGGGAGGGGGTGGTCTCCCTGTGGAGGGGGTGGTCTCCCTGTGGAGGCTGGTCCCCCGGGAGGGGGTGGTCTCCCTGTGGAGGGGTGGTCCCCCTGTGGAGGGGATGGTCTCCCTGTGGAGGAGCTGGTACTGCTATGGAGGGGGTGGTACCCCTATGGAGGGGGTGGTTTCCCTGTGGAGGGGGTGGTCTCCCTGTGGAGGGGTGGTCTCCCTGTGGAGGCTGGTCCCCCGGGAGGGGGTGGTCTCCCTGTGGAGGGGTGGTCTCCCTGTGGAGGGGCTGGTACCCCTATGGAGGGGGTGGTTTCCCTGTAGAGGAGGTTGTCTGTGGCGGGGCTGGTCCCCCTGTGGAGGGGGTGGTCTCCCTGTGGAGGGGTGGTCTCCCTGTGGAGGAGCTGGTCCCCCTGTGGAGGGGGTGGTCTCCCTGTGGCGGGGCTGGTCCCCCTGTGGAGGGGGTGGTCTCCTTGTGGAGGAGTGGTCTCCCTGTGGAGGAGCTGGTCTCCCTGTGGAGGGGGTGGTCTCCCTGTGGAGGGGGTGGTCTCTCTGTGGAGGAGTGGTCTCCCTGTGGCTGCTGGTCCCCCTGTGGAGGCGGTGGTCTCTCTGTGGATGGATGGTCTCCCTGTGGAGGAGTGGTCTCCCTGTGGCGGGGCTGGTCCCCCTGTGCTGGGGGTGATTTTGTGCCATTTGGCTGGGAGGATGGAGGTGTGGCTGCTGTACTGAGATTGGCCAGAAGGGGCCGAGTGGCAGCAATCTGTGACAGGAGGGGCTGGGGGCAGTGTCCTGAAGTCTGAAACCATAAGAACATGGGGTGAGAAGCAGGCCATTCAGCCCATCCAGTCTCCCCCGCCATTCATAAGCTCACAGCTAATCTGGTAATCTTCATCTCCACTCTCTCACTCTGCCTCATCGTTCTCGATTCCTTTACTGATTGCAGGAGGTGTTTCACAAAGTAGTCACACTAGCTCATTTTGGTGATTACAACATAGACAGGAGACTAAATTGAAGGAAGGCAGATGAGTAAATTGCTGGAAGGGGCTTTAGGATCCAAGAATGAAGAATAAGGAGGAACTAAGGAAATGGGTCTGGATGGGCTACTCTTCTGAGGGTCAGTGTGGAGTTGTTGGGCTGAAGGGTCTGTTTCCACACTGTAGGGAATCTAATGTAATCTAATCTATTCTAATAGGGACAGTGCCCCATCATTTGTGAAGGCTGTGACCTATTGGTATTATCGCTGGACTAATAGTCCAGAAACTCAGTTAATGTTCTGAAGACATGAGTTCAAAGCCCATCATGGCAGATGGTGGAAGTTGAATTCAGTAAAGAATCTGGAATTAAGTGTGTAATGATGACCATGAATCCATTGTCAATGGTCAGAAAAAAAACATCTAGTTCACTAATGTCCTTTAAGGAAGACTCCAGACCCACAGCAATTACTCTCTGGATAATTAGGGATGGCCAGAAAAACTCACATCCTGTTGATGAATTTAAGAAAATGAATCTCCTGAGGTTAACTGGGTTAGAGTTATTTTGTCCTGTACAGGGGGCTGAGCTGGAAGGAGATTGTTGACCCAGCAAAAACACCTCGGCCTCAGAGTGTTCCAGCACATTATTTATCGAGCAACATTATTCCTGAGTCTAGGTTCCCACTGATGACTAATAAATAAAATATTTGATTCATAATTGCACTTCAGCTCTTTTAATCTTTCATGCTGCAGCTGAATGTAAATTTAAGCAGCTCATTAAATAAAATGCAATCCATTAGAAAGTCTGTGCGTGGAAAAGATGACTGATCACCTAAATAGACCATGCACATTGATAAGACATCAAGCAGCTCTAACTTCTCTCCACCAACTCTTACTCTATAGGATTCAGACTGTACTGCTCTCCTGTTAGTTCCCATGTTGCACCCACTGTAAACATGATTCTGGATCAGTGGTGCTGGAAGAGCACAGCAGTTCAGGCAGCATCCAACGAGCAACTGTAAACATGAGCTCATCTGAATTGTTACTGCTACTACTCTAACTCACATCAAGTCCCATTTAGTCAGCCTTCCACTTCCTCAACACTACCGTGGTTCCCGGTCTGAGAACCCCTTAATTTCAGAATTCTTATTCTTATTATCAAATCCTTGCATGACCTCACCCCATGCTTTCTCTGCAGCTCAATGAAGTTTCATATTCTTTGCATACTTCCAAGTCTGGCCTCTTGCGCTCCCCAATTTTCAAATACTCCAATATTGCATTCCCATTCTTTCAACCGACTAAACCATAAACTCTGCAATTCCCTCCTTAAAATCTCTCAACCCCACCCTGCCCTCCACTGAGAGGGTCCTCAGAACTTCCACTTTTGAAAACTTGCCAAAATATCTTCGTACATGGTTCAGTAACAACCCATATTTGAAAATGCTCCTTTGAAGCATCTTGAGATGCTTTTCTATATTAAAGGTGAAAGGTGCTAAGTAAATGCAAAACTTTTCTTTCAACAACAAATAGCATTGACTTCATTGGCTGCGTGGTTCTTTTCGAAGACCTGAGGTTGCGACTGGTGCTATGTAAGATTTTTCATTCAACAACAAATGGCATTTATATAGCACCATTCACAACCTGAGACCAACCCAAAGAACCATGTGATGAATGAAGTCAATGCTATTTGTTGTTGAAAGAAAATCTTGTAATTACATACAAGTTGGTACCTTTCATATATGGAACCTATATATATTCCAAAGATATGTAGGTTAGGTGAATTGGCCATGCTAAATTGCCCATAGTGTTCGGGGATGTGTAGGTTAGTTGCATTAGTCAGGGGCAAATATAGGGTAGAGGAATGGATCTGGGTGGGTTACTCTTCATAGGGTCGGTGTGGACTAAGTGGGCCGAAGGGCCTGTTTCCACACTGAAGGGATTCTATAAATCTTCTATGTATTTAGCACCTTTAACATAGTAAACCTTGCTGTATAAATGCAAGGTTTTTTTTCCAACAACAACAAGCATTTATATAGCATCATTCACAATCTCAGGACACCCCAAAGAACCTTGCAGCTGTTGCAGTACATTCAAAGTGTAGGTACTTTAGCGAATGAAGGGAAAATGGCAACCAATTTGTGCACCTTGATTTCCCAGATCCAGCAAGGTGATTATAATAGGAAAATCTATTCCTGTGATGTTGCTTGAAGGATTATTCCATTGACTTTTCTAATGTTTAGACTTAGATTTAGGCTTTCTTGTCACATGTACTCAAGTACAGAAGTACAGTGAAAAATGTATAATGTTGCCATTTCTGATGCTATTTTCAGTCCAAAGGTACCTAGGCACAAAATAGAAAAATAAAGAAATAAGAATTTCAACACTACGGTTCTTCTTAGCATAAAGTAGAAAAATAATGAAATAAATGTAAAACATGAACATTACATTCCTTTCTTAAACTGTGGGCCTGTAGATGTTTTACGCTGGACTTCTGGATTGTTTTTGCTGGAATTTACATGAATTGGGTGGGGGTGGTGATATCTCACAGACACTTATAAAATTCAATTAGGACACCTTGCTATAGGAAGGATGTTTGTTGAACTGGAGGCCTGTGACTAGTGGAATGCCCCAGAGGTCTGTGCTGGGCCCATTGCTGTTTGTTATCTATACCAGTGACAAGGCATGATTTGTAAAATAGGTGATAAAATAGGCGGTATCGCGGATAGTGAGGAAGATTGTCAGAAATTATAGCCAGACCTTGATCAGCTGGGGAAATGGCAAATGGAGTTTAATATAGATAAGTGTGAGGTCTTGCATTTTGGAAAGTCAAATCAAGATAGGGGTTTCATGGTGAATTGTAAGGACTTAAGGAGTGTGTGGAACAGAAAGACCTTGGAGTTCAGGTGCATGTTCTCTGAAAGTGGAGTCACAGGTAGACAGGGCAGTGAAGAAGGCTTTCGCCACACTGCCCTTCATCAGTCGGGGCACTGAGTATAGAAGTTGGGAAGTTACATTGCAGTTGCACAGGACGTTAGTGAGGCCGCACTTGGGGTATTGTGTTCAGTTTTGGTCACCTTGCTCTAGGAAGGATGTTATTAAACTGGAAAGAATGCAGAAGAAATTTACAAGGATGTTGCCAGGACTGAGTTTCGGGAATCTTATAGAGGTTAATAAGATCATGAGAGGCATGGATAAGGTGAATGCACTCAGTCTTTTTCCCAGGATTGGGGATCAAGGACAAGGGCGCATCAGTTTAAGGTGAGAGGGGAAAGAATAAAAGGGATCATGAGGGGCAACTTTTTCACACCGAGGGTGGCACGCATATGGAATGAGCTGCCAGCGGAAGTGGTTGAGGCGGGTACTTTAATAACATTTAAAAGGCATTTGAATGAATACATGGGTGGGAAAGGTTTTGAAGGATATGGATCAAGAGCAGGGAAATGGGGTTAGCGTGGACGGACATTTTGGTCAGCGTGGACCAGTTTGGGCTAAAGGGCCTGTCTCCGTGTTGAAGGACTCTGACTCAATGACTATAATTGGACAGGGTAGAAGCAGGGAGGATGTTCCCGATAGTGGGTGTGTCCACAATCAAGGCTCACAGTCTGAGTATTCTGAGTGGACTATTTAGTACGGAGATGAGGAGATATTTCTTCACCCAAAGCCCAGCGAGCCTGTGGAAATGATCACCACAGGAAGTAGTTGATGCCAAAACATTGAATGTATTCAAGAGGTGGCTAGATATACCACATGGGGTGAATGGGATCAAAGGTTCTGGGGAGAAAGCGGGATTAGGCTATTGAGTTCGACAATCAGCCATGATCGTGATGAATGGGGGAGCAAGCTCAAAGGGCCAAAGAGCCTCCTCCTGCCCATATCTTCTATGTTCCGGCATTTCCCCATGAGGGCTCACTTTATCCCAAACTGAGCTCACTCTACCCCACACTGAGCTCACTTTACCCCACACTGAGCTCACTTTACCCCACACTGGCCTCACTTTACCCCACACTGGGCTCACTTTACCCTGAACTGGGCTCACTTTCCCCCACACTGGCCTCACTTTCCCCCACATTGGCCTCACTTTCCCCCACACTGGGCTCGATTTACCCCCACACTGGGCTCACTTTCCCCCACACTGGGCTCACTAACCCCACACTGGGCTCACTAACCCCACACTGGGCTCACTTTACCCCGAACTTCGCTCACTTTCCCCTCCACTGGGCTCACTTTACCCCACACTGGGCTCGATTTACCCCACACTGGCCTCACTTTCCCCCACACTGGGCTCATTTTATCCCCACACTGGGCTCACTTTACCCCACACTGGGCTCACTTTACCCCACACTGGGCTCATTTTACCCCACACTGGACTCACTTTACCTCACACTGGGCTCACTTTCCCCCGAACTGGGCTCACTTTCCCCCACACTGGGCTCACTTTACCCCACACTGGGCTCGATTTACCCCACACTGGCCTCACTTTCCCCCACACTGGGCTCATTTTATCCCCACACTGGGCTCATTTTACCCCACACTGGGCTCACTTTACCCCACACTGGGCTCATTTTACCCCACACTGGACTCACTTTACCTCACACTGGGCTCACTTTCCCCCGAACTGGGCTCACTTTCCCCCACACTGGGCTCACTTTCTCCCACACTGGGCTCATTTTTCCCCCACACTCGGCTCATTTTCCCCCCACACTGGGCTGTGTCTTGTCTGGGCTCAGCAGTTGCCTCATCACCAACCATCACTTTCCCACTGACTTTACCCCACACTGGGCTCACTTTCCCCCCACACTGGGCTCACTTTCCCCCCACACTGGGCTCACTTTCCACCACACTGGGCTCACTTTCCCCCCACACTGGGCTCACTTTCCACCACACTGGGCTCACTTTACCCCACACTGGACTCACTTTCCCCCACACTGGGCTCATTTTCCCCCCACACTGGGCTCACTTTCCACCACACTGGGCTCATTTTCCCCCCACACTGGGCTCACTTTCCCCCCACACTGGGCTCACTTTCCCCCCACACTGGGCTCACTTTACCCCACACTGGGCTCACTTTACCCCACACTGGGCTGTGTCTTGTCTGGGCTCAGCAGCTGCCTCATCACCAACCAACACTTTCCCACTGACTGCTATCTGTTTAAATATGAAGAGAAGTCACTGTTGTTCCTCAACAGGTTATAATAACCATTTAACAAAAAGTAATATAAGTGAAGGAAACCTATTCACTCACAGTGTACTGAGAATAAACACTATGGAATGTTGGTTTTTGGTAATAGACCATTTCCGTGATCCTAGAAACATTCATTCTTGCACCAAAAGTTTCAATAAAATTTACGAAGCGCAGGAAAAATAACAAGCCAGAGCCAGTCTATTTAAAATTCTATGCTCTTCCTTCTGAACATCTTTGGCACGTTAATAACGGGCAGAAAAATATGTTTTTTTTTCTCTCTCCCTGGTAAATTTAGCTGGCTCCTTCTCTTTAGTTCTGTAAGAGAGAAGCATTGGCACAGAATTGTATTGTGTGGTTAGCAATTCTGTCATTGTCGGTTTGAATGCAGTACCTCACTGGTAAACAGAAAGCACATTGGTACACGAGGCCACATGCTGGTATAGTCACTGCATTCTAATCAGGATTCAACGCTTGCAGTACTTTCGGTGTCAGAGTGTGGTCGAATAACATCATGCAGTGGAACAATTTAACACTTTGTATGCTGAGGTGAAAGCCAAGCACATTTGTTCTTATGTTCCACGATTATAAAGGAGATTAACTTAATGCACTTTAGGTACATAGCTTTCTCCTTTTATTTGCAACTTGATGATGTTGTTGAAATTCCCAAGTTGTTTGTGCATTATTTACTCATTATTTGCTTAAAATATTAGCCCATTACTGTATTTTATAATTAAACAGATAGTGCTTTCATATCCAATTCTTCTACCTATATTTTACTGAACTTTTAATCTGTTTATTTTTAATGATTAAATGTTAACATAATGAGGGGAAGTGCTTGATACAAATGTGTTAAGTGTTTATGCAAATCGGGTTCCACACAATAATCTCTGGCCTTTTCTATAGAGTTACTTGAATAGCTGAAAGGAGGTTCCTTCTCTATCATCAAGTCTACAAAATTCGACACCCCATTCTCGATAAACACTTCCACGATTTCACTGTGATGAGAGGGATTCTCTCTGAGTGTAGCTCCAATTCTGTGCAGCATATATGAATCTGCTTATTTTTAAGTGAAATCAGCAGGATGTTTCCTGCAGCCACTCACTGATGCCTGATCTCTGCAGGCTGCATGCACAACTTGAGAATGTTAATGCTTGCACATTATTTACACACTCCATAGTTGTTGCTCTGGACAAATGAGCTTTGCAATACTTCCGCCCTCATCACTTGACTGCTACTGATGGAAGGTATTGTGCCCACAACAATGACCAGGGGTGAATTCCAGCTGGTAGTGTTCAGAATAATCTTTTATCCCCTACAACGCATTGTAGAGTCATTCAGTACAGAGGCACACCATTTGGTTCATTGTTGGCAGTACCGAATCTTTGGGTAACGTGAGGCAATTAGGTATGGGGTAGACCCTCAAAACAGATACAACTCAAGGCATGAGCGTGGAGTCTATTAAAGTGGGGAGCCTGTCGTGTTGCATCTACAAGACCAGGAAACTTTCCTGTTCTTTCTACCTGCCAGGCTGGTATGATTTACAGGTGGATAATCGACCTGTAGGGTCACTTTGTAGGTCACCTTTCTTGGCCATCAAACCCTGGAGTGGGTCTTGAACCAGGAGCTTCTTGCTCAGATGCTGGGAGCATTGTCCATTACACCAAAAGACCTCTACTGCTCCACAATTAATAACACTTCCCTGTTCTTTCTGTGTAACCCTGTAACTCTTCCTCCTCCCTCCCCCACCCCCCCCAACTATTCACCCAATTCCCTTTTGCAAGTTGGTAGTGAATGTGCTTGCAATTCCTCCCACAGTAACTCATTCAGGATACCCTATTATGAAGAAGTTGGAGTTGCTGAAGGCAGGGGATTTACCACAAGTAGCAGTCCCAGTCTATGGCAGTGAATGTAACTGCCTGCAAATATTGGTTATGCCCTTATTGCCCACCCCACAGAGCAGCATCGCAGTGATTGCATAATCTTAAACTTTAGGTGATGATTTGCCACATCAGTGAACATACCTGGCTCATTTGACTTTCATAAATGTATTCAATATTGATAACTGGTGTAGAAAATGTGTTAATATTAGTCATTCTTCTAAGTAACCTTTTGCTTTCTTTCTTGTGGGCTGTACAATGGGGAAATTCCCCTTTGAACCGTTTGTATGAGGCATGATTAACATCAACCCCATGGAATTGTTATTCATCATGATTTTTTTATTCATTCATGGAATGAAAGCATTGTTGGCCAAGCCAGCATTTATTACCTATCCCTAGTTGCTCAGAGAGCAGTTAAGAGTCAACCACATTGCTGTGGGTCTGGAGTCACATGTAGGCCAGACCAGTTAAGGATGGCAGTTTCCTTCCCTCAAGGATGTTAGTATTTTTTTTCTAATAATTGACAATGGATTCATGGCCATCATTAGATTCTTAATTGCATATTTTTATTGAATTCAAAATTTCACCATCGGCCATGGCAAGATTTGAACCTACGTCCTCGAAACATTCGCCGGATCTCTGGCCTACCAGTCCAGTGATAATATCACGAGGCTCTGGCCTCCCTGTATCTGATGACTGCCATATTTATAATCTGCTCTTCTCTAGTCTAAGAAAACAATATGCCACGACAAATGACATGAGGTTACTTCCTCTCAATGAACAATTATCCTTCCTATCAATGGTCACGAACCATCAAGTGGTATCTGGAACAAGGAGGAAGTGGAAGCACATTCATTGCCAACTTTCAAAAGGGAATTGAATGAATACCTAAAGTTGGGGATGGTAGGAAACATGCAGGGCTCCACAGAAAGGATGGAGAAGTGGCATTAATTTTGTAATAAAGGAGGTCTAATGCAATGGGCATTGCTCCTAGTTTCTGAGCAAGAAGTACCTGGTTCAAGCCCCACTCCAAGGTTTGAGGTAACTCCAAATGTACATAAAGATCAAGTTTATGATTTATTTTATTCAGTCATGCGATGTGGACATCAGTGGTTGGGCCCAGGATTTATTGGCCATCTCTGGTTGCCCCCTTCAGAAGGTGGGGGTGAGCTTGAACTACCGCAGTCCATGTGCTGCACGTAGATCCACAATGCCCTAAGGGATGGATTTCCAGGACTTTGACCCGGTGACAGTGGAGGAATGGCAATATATTTCCAAGACAAGATGGTGAGGTGGATGAGAGGGGATCTTGTAGGGTGTGGTGTTCCCATGTATCTGCTGCTCTTGTACTTCTAGGTGGAAGTGGTCACGGGTTTGGGAGCTGCTGTTTGAGGATCTTTGGTGAATTTCTGCAGTGCATCTTGTAAATGGCACATTCTGCTGCTACTGAGCATCAGTGGTGGAGGGAGTGATGTTTGTGGATGTGGTACCGATCAAATGGGCTACTTTGTCCTAGATGGTGTTGAGTTTATTGAGTGTTATTGGAGCTGCATCCATCGAGGCAAGTGGGCAGTATTCTATCATAAAACACTGATTAATGTGCTCATTTTAAGATATTGTTTGATTGTTGTACAAGCAATTTCTCTATAGCAGAATTCGTGACAAAATCTAGCCTCCAAATTGACCCAAAGGCTGGAATGATTCATTAGAATGCTTCAGAAAGAAACCTACCATTCCAAATCCTTACAGATCCAGCCTATATGTAACTCCAAAGCCATAGCAATGTTGCTTAATCTTAGCTGCTCTCTGAACTGGCCTATGAGGCAGTTCAGTCATATTCAAGAAGGTGGCTCACCACCATTTTCTCAAGACCAATTACAGATTAGTCAGCACGGTGGGTCACTGGTTAGCACTGCTGCCTCACAGTGCCAGGGACCTGCATTCAGTTCCCACCTTGAGCGACTGTCTGTGTGGAGTTTGCACATTCTCCCTGTGTCTGCGTGGGTTTCCTCCGGGTGCTCCAGTTTCCTTCTATAATCCAAAGATGTGCAGGTCAGGTGAATTGGCTATGTTAAATTGCCCATAGTGTGAATAGTCAGGGGTAAATGTAGGGTTTGAGTGGGTTACTCTTTGGAGGGTTGGTGTGGACTTGTTGGGCCAAATGGCCTGTTTCCACACTGTAGCTAATCTAAGATGGACAAGTGCTGACTCTGCTAGTGATGCTGACATCCTCTGAATAGAGAAAAAAGAAAATAATTTTATCTGTCTCCACTTCTGTGTCCATGACTTGCAACGGGACATTTAAAGAAAGAAAGGACAAGAAATTCAAAAATAAAGAATTGCAACTTCCTTTGCTTTACTCATAAAATATTCTTCATTTCACTTAGAAGTTGTTTCAGATCCTGAAAGGACACAACTAAATAGGAACATAGGAACAGGAGTTGACTATTCAGCCCTCAAGTCTGTTCCATCATTCAGTGAGATCCATGGTCGAACTCCAGACACGTGCCTTTGACCCATATCCATTAATCTGTTGGAAACATACACCATTTCTTTAATTAGTGCCTTTCAGCACTGCCTCTGTTTATTATAATCACTTCCTGCATGGTTCAAATGTTGTGAAATGAATACAAGCAGCAAGATGCATTTTATTAGAAATCTAAAATTGGTTCTTTTCTGGTGTTGCCCTTATTTGGCGGCCGAGAGGAAATGGAAAGATACACTTACATAAGTACATGTCTGACTTTACAACTCCTGCTGTAGAGCAGTGAATTACATGTGTGAATATTCATTGTAGAGGATCACCACCAGCTGCTGTCCTGTTCAGTACTGTAGGCAAATGGCAAAGTAGACCAACCCAGTAATAATAGCAGCTCCTCTGTGCACAGTGGGTGCTACTTTACATTGCAAATGGTAAAAGCTAATAGAACTCCCTAAGTCTTTCACATAAAATGAATTACAGTAAAGTGTAGTGCTCATTGTAATATTGGCATTTCCACACTGTGGCAACATGGAACTCTAAACGATAAGCAGAACTCAAAGGGCAAGGTCTGTGCCAGGAATCGAGGCGGAATTGTGTAAGAAGTCCAACCAGGCCCAGTCTCAACGTTAAGAATAACTTGCTACATACTTGTTGGGCAGCAATGAGTTGCTACTGAAGGAAGATTATTGTTTGTTAATAACCTCATTGATTACATTTCTCACCTCATTAATATGCAGCTTTTTCTCATACAACATGCTGCCAGCAAGCTAGATGTTGAAGATGCCCATCAGGAAAGTTGGAGTGGGTACCTGGTGACCAACTCATCACTGGCTCCAAACAACCTCAATGTTGAACACTGGGTACCAATATTCCAGGGCGCGCTCCATGGGCACCAACCATGCATACCTCATTCACGTGGACATTGGCATTCGACATACGCTAACCTCAAATATCTCTCTAATCCTTGCTTCCATATCGCAATAATAGACAGTGGGGCATAACAGGAAATATCATTGTAATGTTGCAATAAGGACACTGTGTGCTCAGAGATACACTCTCAGCAGGCCATATCTCCAGGCTCATGTCTAGTTACAAGAGCACTCACTCACTCTAAGCCTGAGATGCTCAAAGATCTCTCCACTGCCTTGCCTTGACATTTTGTACCTTGCCTCTCAGCCTCACAAGCTGCACAGTATTGCTGCTTTTCAATGCTTCTTCAGGCAGACACTAAGCCAGGGATGCTATAATGGTTTGTCATTAGTTCTCAGCCAATTCAAGGGAGACAGCCTTCAGTGAATTGGCTGCAGCAACAGTAAGTTAAGGGCAACCTCTGATACCAGTCCATGCCCTGCTTGGGATGGTCATAATCTGCATCATCTCCTCAGGAGAGCTGAGGAGTTGAATGGTCAGGATGCATTTCATCCACATTGATTCTTTCTGCCCTTTTGGGGGTTATGGGGTGGTGGTGGGAACTCTATTTTCCTCCTGGATTGAGGAAGGAGCAGGTAATAAGTGAGATTAAAGTGGGTGACACAGCTGTTCCATTTTGTGCAGATGGGGAGGCATCCTGATTGAGTGAGAGGGCAGCACAGAGGGCATGTAACAGGGCTGACAGCCAGTAACAGACGTCCTCAGACAGAGTAATCAAGTCATAGAGATGTACAGCACGGAAACAGATCCTTCGGTCCAACTCCTCCATGCCAACCAGACATCCCAACGCAACCTGACAACACCCTGCCTGTATTGTCAGGCCGATTCATAGAGATGGACAGCATAGAGACAGACCCTTTGGTCCAACTCATCCATGGCGACCACATATGCTAAATTAATTTAGTCCCATTTGCCAGCAGTTGGCCCATATCTCTCTGAACCCTTCCTATTCATATACCCATGCAGATGCCTTTCAAATGTTGTAATTGTATTAGCCTCCACCAGTTCCTCTGGTAGCTCATTCTACATGCACCACTCTCTGTGTGAAAACGTTGCTCCTTAGATCCCTTTCATACCCTTCCCCTCTCACCCTAAACTGGCCTCTCCCTTTAGCTCAAACCTTCCAACCCTGGCAACATCCTGGTAAATTTTTTTTGAATCCTTTCAAGTTTCACAACATCCTTCCGAGAGTGGAAAGATATCAGGGATCAGAGAGAAGATGGTTGCACTTCTGCTGATGGAGTTGGAGAAGGAGCTTGACCTTCTTCCTGTGGTGCTCTGTGTTCCTCCTGAGCCTGCATTGCTAAGGGTGGCAACCGCAGACAAGTCTGGGCGTGGTCTGGTGTGGTGGTCTCCATTGCCAGTCTTGGGTCAAGATGATACCCAATCTCTGTCCAACAGGCCCTCCAGCTTCCTGCCCACCAAGCAGAGCATCAATGTTCCCTTAGCCGCCTCATCCAGAGAAAATATCAGGAAGGACCTGTTGGTGATTGTCCAGGTACACAGTAGCCTTTTATAGAGCCTGCCAGCCTATTTTGGCATTGACACCTTGTTTTAGGAATAGCGAGCGGTAGAACAGGGCTGGGATTGTGCGTGAGGAGCACCATCGAATAGTGTTGGTTGTTATGGATCAGACCAGGCCACCCCTCAAAATATTTTAAGAAGGTGTGCTAGACCTTAAGTTTTTCTTATTTCAAAGGTACATAGAATCATAGAGATGTACAGCACGGAAACAGACCCTTCGATCCAACCCGTCCATGCCAACCAGATATCCCAACCCAATGTAGTCCCACCTGCCAGCACACGGCCCGTATCCCTCCAAACCCTTCCTATTCATATACCCATCCAAATGCCTCTTCAATATTGTAATTGTACCAGCCTCCACCACTTCCTCTGGCAGCTCATTCCGTACACGTACTACCCTTTGCATGAAAAAGTTGGCCCTTACGTCTCTTTTATATCTTTCTCGTCTCACCCTAAACCTATGCCCTCTAGTTCTGGACTCCCCCACCCCAGGGAAAAGACTTTGTCTATTTATCCTATCCATACCCCACATAATTTTGTAAACAGAGTAAAAAATGAGGTCTGCAGATGCTGGAGATCACAGCTGCAAATGTGTTGCTGGTCAAAGCACAGCAGGCCAGGCAGCATCTCTATAAGGTCACCCCTCAGCCTCCGACGCTCCAGGGAAAACAGCCTCAGCCTGTTCAGCCTCTCTCTGTAGCTCAGATCCTCCAATCCTGGGAACATCCTTGTAAATCTTTTCTGAACCCTTTCAAGTTTCACAACATCTTTTCAATAGGAAGAAGACCAGAACTGCACACAGTATTTCAACAGTGGCGTAACCAATGTTCTGTGCAGTCACAACATGACCTCCCAACTCCTGTACTCAATACTCTGACCAATAAAAGAAAGCATACCAAACGCCTTCTTCATGATCCTATCTATCTGTGACTCCACTTCAAGGAGCTATGAACCTGCACTCCAAGGTCTCTTTGTTCAGCAACACTCCCTAGGACCTTATCATTAAGTGTATAAGTCCTGCTAAGATCTGCTTTCCCAAAATGCAGCACCTCGCATTTATCTGAATTAAACTCCATCTGCCACTTCTCAGCCCATTTGCTCATCTGGTCCAGATCCTGTTGTAATCTGAGGGAACCCTCTTCGCTGTCCACTACGTCTCCAATTTTGGTGTCATCTGCAAACTTACTAACTGTACCTGTTATCCTCACATCCAAATCATTTATGTAAATGACAAAAAGTAAAGGACCCAGCACTGATCCTTGTGGCACTCCACTGGTCACAGGCCTCCTGTCTGAAAAACAACCCTCCACCACCACCCTCTGCCTTCTACCTTTGAGCCAGTTCTGTATCGAAATGGCTAGTTCTCCCTGTATTCCATGAGATCTAACCTTGCTAATCAGTCTCCCATGGGGAACCTTGTCGAACGCCTTACCAAGTCCATATAGATCACATCTACTGCTCTGCCCTCATCAATCTTCTGTGTTACATCTTGAAAAAACTCAATCAAGTTTGTGAGACATGATTTCCCATGCACAAAGCCATGGTGACTATTGCTAATCAGTCCTTGCCTTTCCAAATACATGTACATCTTGTACCTCAGGATTCCCTCCAATAACTTGCCCACCACTGAGGTCAGGTTCACCAGTCTATAGTTCCCTGGCTTGTCTTTACCACCCTTCTTAAACAGTGGCACCACGTTTGCCAACCTCCAGTCTTCCGGCACCTCACCTGTGACTATTGATTATATAAATATCTCAGCAAGAGGCCCAGCAATCACTTCTCTAGCTTCCCACAGAGTTCTCAGGTACACCTGATCAGGCCCTGGGGATTTATCCACCTTTAACCATTTCAAGACATCCAGCACTTCCTCCTCTGTAATCTAGACATTTTGCAAGATGTCAGCATCTATTCCCTACAGTATATATCTTCCATATCCTTTTCCACAGTAAATACTGATGCAAAATATTCATTTAGTATCTCCCCTATTTTCTGTGGCTCCACACAAAGGCTGCCTTGCTGATCTTTGAAGGCTCTATTTTCTCCCTAGTTACCCTTTTGTTCTTAATGTATTTGGAAAAACCCTTTGGATTCTCCTTAATTCTATTTGCAAAGCTATCTCATGTCCCCTTTTTGCCCTCCTGATTTCCCTCTTAAGTATACTCCTACTTTCTTTATACTCGTCTAAGAATTCACTAAATTTCTTCTATCTATTTCTTACGTATGCTTCCTCCTTTTTCTTCACCAAACCCTCAATTTCTTTAGTAATCCAGTATTCCCTATACCTACAGCCTTCCCTTTCACCCTGACAGGAATATACTTTCTCTGGATTCTTGTTATCTCATTTCTGAAGGCTTCCCATTTTCCAGCTGTCCCTTTACCTGCAAACATCTGCCTCCAATCAGCTTTCGAAAGTTCTTGCCTAATACCGTCAAAATTGGCCTTTCTCCAATTTAGAACTTCAACTTTTAGATCTATTCTATCCTTTTCCATCACTATTTTAAATCTAATAGAATTATGGTCGCTGGCCCCAAAGTGCTCCCCCACTGACACCTCAGTCACCTGCCCTGCCTTATTTCCCAAGAGTAGGTCAAGTTTTGCACCTTCTCTTGTCAGTACATCCACACACTGAATCAGAAAATTGTCTTGTACGCACTTAACAAATTCCTCTCCATCTAAACCTTTAACACTATGGCAGGCCCAGTCGATGTTTGGAAAGTTAAAATCCCCTACCATAACTACCCCATTTTACAGATAGCTGAGATCTCCTTACAAGTTTCTTTCTCAATTTCCCTCTGACTATTAGAGGGTCTATAATACAATCCCAATAAGGTGATCGTCCCTTTCTTATTTCTCAGTTCCACCCAAATAATTTCTCCGGATGTATTTCCAGGAATATCCTCCCTCAGCACAGCTGTAATGCTATCCCTTATCAAAAATGCCACTCCCCCTCCTCTCTTGCCTCCCTTTTTATCCTTCCTGTAGCATTTTTATCCTGGAACATTAAGCTGCCAGTCCTGCCCATCCCTGAGCCATGTTTCCATAATTACTATGATATCCCAGTCCCATGTACCTAACCATGCCCTGAGTTCATCTGCCTTCTCTGCTAGGCCCCTTTCATTGAAATAAATGCAGTTTAACTTATTAGTCCTACATTGTCCCTGCTTGCCCTGACTGTTTGATTCACTTCTGTTCTCAACTGTACCAGTCTCAGATTGATCTCTTTCCTCACTATCTCCCTGGGTCCCACCGCCACCCCCCCCCCCCCCCGACCTTATAAGTTTAAATCTTCCCAAGCAGTTCTAGAAAATTTCCCTGCCGGTACATTAGTCCCCTTCCAATTTAGGTGCAATCCATCCTTCTTGTACAGGTCACTTCTACCCCAAAAGAGATTCTAATGACCCAAAAATGTGAATCCTTCTTCCACACACCAGCTCCTCAGCCATGCATTCATCTGCTCTATCCTTCTATTCCTGCCCTCACTAGCTCGTAGCACTGGGAGTAATCCAGATATTACTACCCTTGAGGACCTCCTTTTTAAATTTTTGTGAAGTGCTGTGTGATACAGTTGGTCAAATTAGTCAACGTTAAGCAAAACACAATTTATTTAAACACTATGATTAAAATGCAAATAAGATAAGGAAAATTTAGAATAACCGAGCTGTTGGAAAACTTGACCGAATAATAGATACGACATTTATTACTAATTAATTGTTCCAATACAGTAACATCCCATAAACACACCCCTTGGCAAGAATGTAAATTCAGACATAGATTCTCACATTCAGTTCTCCAACTCAGGAGGAAGGAATATCAAGAGAAAATTCAATGAGAGTAGTAGCCATGAGATGTTCACTGAAACTTCCAACTCTTTTGAGATCCCAAATAGCTTCTGATGTTATCAAGAAACACATAACCCAGAAATCTGGATCTGGGAGGGCTGGCCACACCCATTCAGTCTGTTTCCATTGTTCCAACTTTAAAAAAACATTAAATGCCTCACACATTGCTTTGCAGAAGTTGCTTGCATAGCCATTTCGGTAACCCTGCCTTATAACCTTCCTTCAAAAAAAACCCAGGACAAACTAACCTTTTAAAGAAACAGTATCATCACATGAGGCGAGTTTGGTAAGATGCAGCGAGAGATCTTGTTGAGAGAAACCCTCTGTGAAACTTGACAAGAATGACACTTCGTCAAAAAAATGTAACATTCTGTCCATTGGCTTCATTTGAGCTGCTTCCCTGGGTTTTTGAGAGACCATGATGCAACCAGCTTTTCTGCCCTCCACGGTACTGCCCACCTCAAAGGCTGGGGTTGGGTTCCACTTCACTCTCTACAGACCGCTCGTTATTTTTGTCTGACCTAAGCATGGCTATTATTTGATTCCCATCAATCCCTTCAAAACTCTTACTTACTCAAGAATATACACAATACTGACCTTTGCATTTCAGCTCCCCAGTCCAGTTCTTCTATAACTCTCTTCTCAGATACTTGATTGCATGTGACTGCAGATTTCAGAGTTACACCATCATTTCACACACATTCCAGCTTTCATTATCCTACAGTACTGACAGTGGGTGATCATTTGTTCTTTCTCAGTATCTGGAACTCTGGACGACAAACTTACAAAGGCCACTGTCATTGTACTATGCACATGGAGACAGTACTGTGCTTGAGATTTCTATATCTAGCCTCAGGATCCTTGGAATAGGGATCTTGCAGCTCCTGAGCTGCCCTCCATATTTATAATAACCTACAATTTTAACAGATAGGTTAATAATGAAGGCATTTGGTATGCTTTACTTTCTTGGTCAGAGAATTCAGTATAGGAGTTGGGAGGTCATGTTGCAGCTGTACAGGACATTGGTTCGGCCATTTTTGGGATACTGTGTGCAATTTTCCCTCCCTATAGGAAATATGTTGTGAAACTTGAAAGGGTTCAGAAAAAATAAACAAGGATGTTGCCAGGGTTGGAGGGCTTGAGCCAAAGGGAGAGGCTGAATAGGCTGGGGCTGATTTCCCTGGAGTATTGGAGGCTGAGGGGTGACTTTGTAGAGATTTATAAATTCAAGAAGGGCATGGATAGGGAAACTAGACAAGGTCTTTTCCCTGGGCTGGGGGAGTCCAAAATTGGAAGCCATAAGTTTAGGGTGAGGGGGAAGGATATGAAAGGGACCTAAGGGGCAATTTTTTCACACAGAGGGTGGTGCGTGTATGGAATGAGCTGCCAGAGAAAGTGGTGGAGGTTGGTACAATTGCAGCATTTAAAAGGCATCTGAATGGGTATATGAATAGGAAGGGTTTGGAAGGATATGGGCCAAGTGCTGGCAAATGGGACTAGAATCGTTTAGGTTTCTAGTCGGCATAGACAAGTTGGACCAAAGAGTCTGTTTCTATGCTGTCCATCTCTATGAGGATGTGACAATAACATATAAATTATGAAAGTAGTCCACTCAAGCCTGCTCCACCATTTGATAAGATCATGGCTGATCTGAATATAACCTCAATTCTCTCCATACCTTTCACCTCCCCTCCTTCCTGAGCAAGAATCTATCCAGCTCGGACTTTAAAATATTCAAGGATACAGCATCCACCATCCTTTGAGGAAGAGTGTTCCAAAGATTCAAGACTCTTTAAAATAAAAAGTAATGTTCCTAACTCTGTCTTAACTGGCAACCCTGATTTTTAAACAGTGACCTGTAGTTCTGGGTTCACCCACAAGAGGAAACATCTTCTCCACATCCACACCATCCAAGACCCCTCAGGATCTCATCTATTTCAATTAAATTACCCCTTACCCTTAAAATTTCTCTGTGCCCCGATCTTTTCTCATGTGACAAGTCTCTCGTTCAGACATTAGTAAGCTGGTAAACCTTTCCTGAACGGCCTCCAATACAGTTCCTTCAAAAGGTGACCAATACCATGCATATGTGGTCTCCCAGTGCTCTGTCTCACTGAAGCATAACCTTTTTATTTTATCTGAACTCACAATAAATGATAATGTTCCATTCGCTGACCTGATTACTTGCTGAACCTGCGTACTAACCTTCTGTAATTCCTGTATGAAGCTACCCAGACACCTGGACATATCAGAGCTCTGCAATTTCTCAAAATTTAGACAAATTGCTTTTTATTAATTCTGCCTGTCAAAATGGACAATTTCACATTTTCACGTGTTATACTCGATTTGCTACATGTTTTCCCATTGACTTAATCTATTTATATCTTTTTATAGTCTCCTTATGGCCTTTTCATGACTTACTTACTTATTTATCTTTGTAGTTTCCACATATTTGGCAACATTACCTTCAGTCTCTTCATCGAAGTCATTTGGATAAGTTGTAACCAGTTGAGGTCCCTTCATTGATGCCTATGGCACAAAAATCATTACGTTTTGCCACCCTGAGAAAAGACCAATTTTTGCCTACTCTCTGATTTCCTGTTTATCAGTCAACCTTCTCTCCATGCCAGTATGCTATCCTTTATACCATGAGCTTCTGTCTTTCACAATATCCTTTGATTTGGCATTTGGTTAAATGCTCTTGAGAAATGCTAGTATGGATCATTCACCAAATTCCCTTTATCCATTGTATCAGTGCATAGATCCATGTGCAATTTGACTGGCCCAAAACCCATGGCTCCAGGTTGGGCCTGTTGAATCACTAGGGGAAACAAAAGTCAAAGATCTAGCTGACCTCATTCTTTGATTAGAGGGACTGATGACAATGGTTGCGGCCCTACAGGACATTGGTAAGGCCACTTATGGAATATGATGTTCAATTCTGGTCTCCCTGCTGTAGGAAAGATGTTACATAGAACATAGAACATTGAACGTTGAACATTACAGCACAGAAACAGGCCTTTCAACCCACAATGTTGTACCGAACACAATGCCAAATTAAACTAATCCCTTTTGCCTGCCCATGGTCCATTTCCCTCCATTCCTTGCTTATTCATGTACTAATCTAAAAGCCCCTAAAATGCCCCTATTGTATCTATATCCACCACCACCCCTGGCAGTGCATTCCAGACTCCTATCACTCTCTGGGTAAAAAAACTTACCCCTCACATCTCCTTTGAACTTTCCCCCTCTCACCTTAAATGTATGCCTAGTATTAGACATTCTAACCCTGGGAAACAGATTCTGACTGCATCCTTAATCTATGCATCTTTTTTATTTTATAGGCTTCTATCAAGTGTCTCCTCAGTGTCCACCACTCCAGAGAAATCAACCTGAGTTTTTTCTGGGATCTCCAGTGTAGCTCATACCCTCTACACCATACAAAATCCTGGTAAATCACTTCTGCAGCCTCTTCAAAGCCTCCACATTCTTTCTGTCATGTGGCAACCAGAATTGAATGCAATTCTCTAAGAGCGGCCTAACCAAAGTCTTATCAAGCTGCAACATGTCACCCTGACACTTACACTCAATTCCTTGACCAATAAAGGCAAGGATGCCTTACGCCTTTTTTACCACCCTATCTACTTGAGTGACCACTTCCAGGAAGCTACGGATTTGATCCCCAAGATCTCTCTGTACATTAATGCTGTTTCAGGTCCTGCCATTAATTGTATATTTTTCCTTTACATTTGATCTCCCAAAGTGTAGCACCTCACACTTACCTGGATTAAACTCCATCTGCCATTTCTTCATCATATCTGCACTGATCCATATCCCGTGTATCCTTTGATAAGCTTCTACACTGTCCACAG
The DNA here is from genome assembly GCF_020745735.1 of Hemiscyllium ocellatum. Classification (NCBI taxonomy): domain Eukaryota; kingdom Metazoa; phylum Chordata; class Chondrichthyes; order Orectolobiformes; family Hemiscylliidae; genus Hemiscyllium; species Hemiscyllium ocellatum. The sequence continues at coordinate 7,389,078 of NC_083423.1, forward strand.
CTCCACTGATCTTTATAAATTCCACAAACTTACTAACCCACCCATCTACATCTTCCTCCAAATCATTTATATATACTACAGACAGCAGAAGTCTCAGTACAGATCCCTGAGGAACACCACTAGTCACAGACTTCCAGCCTGAAAAACACCCTTCCACCACTAGCTTCTGCCTTCTATGGGCAAGCCAATTCTGAACCCACACAGCCAAGTCACCATGGATCCCAGGCATCTTAATCTTCTGGATGAGCCTACTGTGAGAGATCTTGTTGAAAACCTCACTAAAGCCCACGTAAACAACATCTGCTGCTCTATCTTCATCAGTCACCTTCATTACCTCCTTCAAAACTTCAATCAAGTTGATAAGACATGACCTGCCCTGCACAAAGCCATGCTGACTGTCCATAATTAGGCCATGCTTCTCCAAATGTGCACCACTCTAGAGAAATTCTCTCCAATAGTTTCCCAACTACCAATGTGAGACTCACGGGTCGAAAGTTCCCTGGATTATCCCTATTTCCCTTCTTGAATAGAGGAACAACATTAGCTACTCACCAGTCCTCCAGGATCTCCCCTGTGGCTAGTGAGGGTACAAAGATCTTGACCAAGGCCCCAGCAATCTCCTCTCTTGCCTCTCTCAGTAACCTGGGGGAAATACCATCAGGCCCTGGGACTTATCCACCTTAATGCATTTCAAGAGATCCAACACCACTTCTTCCTTGATCTCAAAGTGCCTGAGCATTTATTAGCATGTTCCACACAAATCTCACTATCTTCCATATCCTTGTCCTTGGTGGATACCAATGCAAAATACTTATGTAGGATCCCACCCACATCCTCTGCCTCTAAGCACAAGATCCTTCCTTTATCCTTGAATGGGCCTCCCTTCTCCCTTGTTATCCTCTTGCTTTTAATGTACGTACGGAATGCCTTGCAATTCTCTTTAGCTCAATTGGCCAAGCTCATTTCATAGCCCCTTCTCGCTCTCCTAATTCCCTGCTTGAGTTCTTTCCTGCTTTCTTTATATTCCTCACATGTACTGTCTGATTTTTGCTTCCTAAATCTTACACGTGCTTCTTTTTCCCTTTTGACTAAATTCACAGCCTCCCTCATTATCCAAGGTCCCTTACCTTACCATCCTTGTCCTTCCTCCCAATTGGAACATGCTGGTCCTGAAATCTGATTAGCAGGTCTTTAAACAATTCTCACCTATCAAATGTACACTTGCCTGATATTGTGAAACTTGAAAAAGTTCCGAAAAGGTTTACAAGGAGGTTGGCATCATTGGAGGATTTAAACTACAGGGAGAGGCTGATTAGACTGGGGCTGTTTTCCCTTCAGCGTAAGATGCTTGGGAGGTGACCTTATAGAAGTTCATAAAATCATGAGGATCATGATAGGGTAAAGAGGCAGGTCTTTTTCCCAGGGAATGGGAGTCTAAAACTAGAGGGCATAGGTTTAGAGCGAGAGGGGAAAGATTTAAAGGAACCTAAGGGGTAACTTTTTCACACAGAAGGTGGTGCATGTAAGGAATGAGCTGCTCGAGGAAGTGGTGGAGGCTGGTACAATGACGATATTTAAAAGGCATCTGGATGTGTTTATGAATAGGAAGGGTTTAAGCATATGGGCCAAATGCTGCAAATGAAACTAGATTATTTTAGGATACTTGGTCGGCACGGAGAAGATGGACTGAAGGGTCTTCTTCTGTGCTGTACTTCTCTAAGACTCTACACTTGACACATTAGAAATATCAGGAACCAGAATAAATCCCTGCTCCTCTAACAAGGCCAGAGAATCACTAGCAGGCACGTAAACAAAGCAGTGTTCCTTGAAAATAACAGCATTCCCTCAGTACTGTGACAAGTTATCAATCTGGCTTATGGAATTAAATTCAGGAGTATGCCTTGAATTCACAACTTTCTGACTTTGAGAAGGGAGACTTTGAGACAATTTCTCACAAAACTTTTACATCAACTTCCTCTAAGTTAAAAAAAAACCAACGAAGACACACTCTGAATAAAATCCAGGCATGTCAAGATATCGGAACCATATTTTTCATATCAGTAACAGTGTTGGTGTTGCTAATTTAAAAAAAGGAAGAGAAACCATCAACATTAAAAGGCATCTGGATGGGTAATACTAATAGGAAGCCCCAGCAATCCAGTTAAACAGAAATACAATAAAAAGAGGAACAACTGCCTATAGTTTTTGTTTTTTAAAAACAATTCAACACAATAATCTGAGTTTCATAACTGCAATGTTTCAAAGCTGCATCCAGAGTGAGATTTGACTTGTAGTTCCTGATCTCAGTTGAGTGAACTGTGAGAGATATTGAGCTAAGATCATATACATTTTGCTGCATATTCTGTTAAAAGTTTCCACTTCCTTAGACTCCTGTAAATATAGTATGAGATGATTAATTTTGTGCAGTTATAAGATACTAAAGACGGATACTTTACACCAAAGCAGTCACATAGACAGACTTCCCCATGATACACGATCCTGATGGCTTGGTGTGGGAAAGAACATTTGAACTATTTCTGGTTTTGTTTTACATTGAGCTTTTGTAGATTGTGATAAAGCAGCATTTCAGATCAAAATAACCATGAGTTGGTTCTGATTTGGAGCATTTGAAGACAGACTGGATCAGTCAGGACTATATCCAACGGAGATGAGAAGAGTGAGGGGGTTTTCTGCAGAAACCTATAAAATTCTGATGGGTCCAGATAGGGTGAATGCAGGAAGGGTATTCCCAATGACTGGGGAGCCCAAACCAGGGATCACAGTCTAAGGATAATGCGGTAGGCCATTAGGACTGAGATAAGGAGAAATGTCTCCATCCAGAGGGTGGGTAGACTGTGGAATTCTCTTCCACAGACCGGAGCCGAGGCTGAAACATTGAATATTTTCAAGAAGGAGGTTGTGGAGCCAAAGTGATCAAAAAGAATGGGGAGAAATCTGGAACAGGGGACTGAGTTGGATGATCAGCCATGATCCTATAGATCATGAAGCCAATTTTTGATGTCCTAAAGAAGGGTTACACCTGAAACGTTGACTTCTCCATCTCCTGATGCTGCCTGGTTTGATGTGTTCTTCCAACTTCCTGCTGGTCTATTTATGATCCTATTGAATAGCACAGCAGGCTTGAAGGGCCAAATGGCCTACAGCTTCTATTTTCTATGTTTTCATGATTTCATTGGATAAGTTATTTAAGCAAAGATTGTGTCTTCTCCCCATCCTAGACAGTTGTTTGGGATAGAGGATGACTTGGTCCCATTCTGGATCCTGAGCAGCGTTCCCTTGAGGTGATACATCTGTGTGTCCTCACAGTCCCTTGGAGATTCTGGACCAGCTGGGTGCAAGCTAATCAGGGTGCTGACACACGGACTTCCAGTTCCAGAGGTCAATGCCATGCACAGACCTCGGAATCCGGTGCAGCTGAAAATGAAACCAGAGGGTCCCCCATTGACCCTGAGGGGCCCACTCTGGGAAAGACAACTGCATGTTGACGGGGCAAGTGCCAGAGCCTCTTGGCACATGCTCCCTCTGCTACCTACTGTTGGCTTCCTCCTTAACCAATCAGAGATGGTTGTGGTGGTTGGCACCTTCATGGGCACAGGAGAAAGAGATTTCCACAGGTTTATGGCGATGTTGCAGTTCCTCATTGTTGCCCTTGAAGAGTTTGCCCATTAAGCTTTTGTCATGATGGACCTCGGGGCAAAAAGCTTGTTTGGAAGATTTGTAGACATTGTGAGCTCATCCAAAGAACCTGACCAGTGCCTCAAAGCTGAGAGAGAGAGGGAGAGGACACCGATATTGGAACACATTGCATTTGAGGATTTTGTGGAGCCACAGCTGGAGATACTTTCTCTTGAGATTGAAAGTGGCTGCTGTACATTGTCCATGTTGTCAATGAATACAGGATGGTAGTTATCACTGCAGTCTCCTAGACCATGGGCCTGGTGCCAGATCACTCCAGCCTGGTACCTGGTAAGACAATGGTTTCCATCATGTTCTCCACCAACATGAGTGGCTTGGAAATCCTGCTTTGGCAGAGCAATCTCTGCCACACTCACTGCGGAGGAAGACAGTCTGTTAAAGAGCTGCCCAGTTTTGCTGGCATCTGTTTTCTTTGAGCCATTTCCTTGGATCATTACCCTTGTTCTTGCTTGTGTCTTCCAGTGCCCGTCCAAACAATGAGCCTCCGGAGGTTCGTGGGCATCAGCTGCTGCCTCCCTGCTGTCAATATCAATATTCACAATCTTCACATCTCATTTACAGATGTCCTTGTGCTAGGGGTATGTACATACAGGAGGTCAGGACTCATTGGCCAGTTCACTGTGCAGAAGGGCTTGGGGTAAGCAGTTGTCTTCTATCCAATGAAACATGTTCAAGTCACAAGAGACATTCTTGGTTTGGAAATAAGTGCATGCCAATGTCATTCGCACTCTTCAGGACCTTTGAGTTGGTGATGTTGTCATTCCAAAAGATGCCAAGGGTATGTCTGTTCAATCTTTCTCTTGCAAGTTGTCTAGATCTCAGGACAACACAGAGAGGACTGAGGCCAAATGTTTGATGGACTTGTAGTTTGGTGTCAAGTAGATCTTGTGCCACTTGGACACAACAGCCTCAGACTTCGGGATTCAATTATTGCTCTCAGCTTCAAGTGACAGATCGTTGGTGACTATAGTGGCCAGGTAGGTCAAGCTGTCAACAATCCCTGCTGTCACATTGCCGACACTGAAAGCTGATGGCATGCCAACGTATTGGCCTGTGACTATTGTCTTCTTGATGCTGATGGTCAAACTAAACTCTTGACAGATGGGAGAGAATGTGTGCATTTGCCACTGCAGCTTATATTAATGTGGAAATGCAGCTGTGGTGTCATGAGTGTAGAGCAATTTCCTGATTTGGCACACCATTATCAGGGATTTCAGGAAAACAAGATTCAGCAGCTTTAAGGCAGTTCTGATCTGGAAATAAACACCTTCTATCAATGACTTAAAGGCTTGTGAAGGCAGTAATGGGAAGGATATACCAAAGACTGTTGACTCCAGTACCTTACCCCATTTGCCCCCACAGCGGTTTTCTGATCCTTTTGATGTTGCCTATACATCGTTGGCCTTCCTCATGATGTTGTCATGGGAAGAGGAGATTTACACTGAGCAGATATCCTCCAACACTTTAAATAGAATGTCATGGCTCACCTGGACAATTGCCTTGTTGAGATCATTGAAGGTGCCTTGTATTTTGCAGCCTGATTTGATCACAGTGCTCTGAGAAGATCCTATCAATTGTAGTTCTGAAACCAAACTGAGATTTGATGTGGGCGTCTTCAGACAGAATTTGCATCTGACAGGGTCAACATGGCAAAATACTTACCCATGACAGTCACCAGGAAGATACCTTGATGATTGTTACACTTGCTGCAGCCTTCCTTGTTCTGACACAGGGTCACACAATGCAACACACACTATAATCGCGTTGGATGGGGGATGGATAATACTATGCCTTTAAAAGAGTGTTGTTCTGTGTTGTTCGTCTTGCAGAAAGCTGTTGTCAGAGTGGTGCTGGAATTCTTGCTTCAGGTAAACAGCTTTTGGGTTCTCCTTGTTTGTTTTTTTCACATTAAACAAAAGAATCATGAGTGGGTAGAGTCACGCTCACACAGACCCAGGTTTGAGTTTTGTTTGTAATCAGGGTTTGGAGTTGGCTGTTGAAGTTAATAGATACAGCTCTCCGTCTGCTGCAGCCGAAAGCTCAAGCTCTCTCTTGCCATAAGATTGTTCCTTTTGCCCGGATTGGAAAGAAGATAGCGTCAATCTGTTTTACTGAATTTGCCTTTGTCAAGGGTGTGTTTGTGGGATGCTGCTACATTGGAACAGTTGATGATTCATATTTAAATGATATATCATTTTATTAAGGATTTTAGGGGCTTAAAGTTATCCTGATTCTCTTTTTGTTTGTAAAAATAAAGTGCATTTTGTTTAAAGCCTAGTAGTGGACCAACTGAATCACATCTGGAACACAGCGTTTTTCACTTGCCTTCAATTAAAATAAAATACTAGGATCTAGACTATCTTCTCAATATATTCTGAGGGGGTTTCCTAATAGGGCTGAATGCTCTGGCCCATCTCTCCATTTTCCTTCCCACCTATCCACTCCACCCTCCCCCCGATCAATCACCTTTATCTCCCCCTCCATCCACCTACTGCACTCTCAGCTACCTCCCCCCATAGACCCCCCCCCCCTCCCATTTATCTCTCCACCCCGAGGCTCCCAGCATATTTCCTGATGAAGGGCTTTTGCCCCAAACAAGATTTTCCTGCTCCTCGGATGCTGTACTTTTCCTGCACCACACTCTCGACTCTAATCTCCAGCATCTGGAGTCCTCACTTTCCCCTCAATGGGCTGAATGGCCTATTGTTCTTCTATCCCTTATGGCCTTGTGATCAGGTCTTTCTACTTTGCACAATGCCCTTTGCACTCAAGCCCCTTATCCTCATCACAATCGATTCGACAGGCCTTTGGAGTCTCATTGGTTAAATCGCTTCCATTGTTGCAATAGTTACACTGCGTGCTGAGGAGAAGCAGACAACATTCATCACCATTCCTACACTGTCTCCAGTTTCAAATCCTGGACTCAGTCCCTAACAGCGCTCTGGCTGCATCAACACCAGATGGATTGCAGCAGAGTCTCAAGAAGGCAATTCACCTTCTCAAGGGCAATTAGGGATGGGCAGTCAATGCTGACCTGGCCAACAAAGCTCACATCCTTTAATAAAGAGCAAACAAAACCCCCATCCATCACACCCAGCATGATGATGGAATGTTCATTAGCTTTATATAAATGTGAGACCACTCCCCCACATGAATGGAGCTGACATCATTCCTCATTACTATTCTTCCAAGACACCAATGGAGGGATGCCACTAAATTTAAAAATTCTGTTTAGAAAGCAGAGGGCCCATGTAGTACAGTGGTAGTGTCCCTAACTCTGAGCTATGGAGGCCTGGGTTAAAGTCGCACCTAATCCAGAGGGCGTGTAATGACATTATTTATTTTTAAAATCAGCATGCTCAGTAAAGTGTTTGTAATCAGTCTGAAAATGTCAAAGTCTTCAGCTACATTCCCTTGATAACGAAGAAAGAAGATCCACAGAAACTCAATAACAGATAGTGGATTGGATTGTTGGAATTGCAAGACTACGACATGATCATTCTTAATATATTTTACAAAGTTGTATTTGTTGGCTATTTCTATCTTAATAATGAGCTCATAGAAATCTGACAGGGAAGTTATTATTTTGCCTGAGAGAGTAGGGGAACTGTGTAACTTGCAGGGTTCAATGTCATGATTGCTAAAGCAGCCTGAGGCAGTGAATGTGTCTGTTGATGGTAAAATGGTGATTTCTCATTATCAAGCACCATACTGCCTCCAATCTGGTTCCGAGTGAGAACAGAACAAGCCATTTCAAGGTAAACAATTGACAGAAATGAATAGATCGTTAATGTTTATTATTAATGGTCTGATGTGTTTTAAACAAGACCCCATTGATAGTTACAATTACACTTTAGGGTCATGACTGCTCATTTTAAGCTAACAACTAAAAGATAAGTAACAGATGTTTGCACTGCTTTCCTGATGTTACCTCACCACTAGATTATTTCATGCAGTGATACTCACAGTGCTGTAATCTCCTTAAGACTTTCCAGGAAGAGAAGTGTTTGTCCACATAGGGAAGCCCATCTGTTAATGCCAAACTTGGAGGGGAAAGAGCATCTACGGACTTATAACTATCTCCCCCTCAAACTATACAAGTCTGAAGCATTTTGCATGTGAACCTGGGCTTTCTGGTTCATAGGTAGGGATCCTACCATTGCTCCTTAAAAAGCACCTATTCATGGGCTTGTGCATTCCAATAATTCCCTTCACTGATAGCCATGAGGAGTGAGGTGATAGGAAGGAATCCTCAATCGATTTGGACTATTGTCCAGGCCTAGCGGGCTGAATGCTGTTATCTAATCATGAGTTGGACTGCTGGTACCTGAATCCTACACCATGTGATCCTGAATAAGGCATGTCTCTACATGTTACATAAGATACTTACAGGAAATCAGGCCTTTACTATTGCTGAGCCACTTATGAAGACATCTACATTTATTTACATCTTTAAATATTTAATTTTGCTGAGGACAATGGAAATGTTTGTTGAAGGCTGAAATCATGTTTAATGTTTTAGCTTAAATTATCATCAACATGTGTCAATACCTCTTTAACTAGTAGACCTAGTCATGTCCTGTTGAAGAGAGTGTATCAACAAGTTGCAGTACTGCAGGAAGTCCATATGTTTACAGAGTTAAAAATCACATAACACCAGGTTAAAATCCAACAGGTTTATTTGGAAGCACTAGCATTTGGAGCACTAATCCTTTGTCAGGTAGCTACAGAGAAACCAAGGAAAGTTAGCGAGGGAGAAGCAAAAAAAAATGTATTTCAAAAAGTGTGTCTTACAGCAAGAAGTGTGAGGTTTATATGATTATTATATTTTAGGATTATACCTTTGTGTTGATAAGATTATCATGCCCTAAAACTGTATCTTTAATTGTATGCAATTTGGAAGGAATATGTGATCTAGACCAGTATCTGTCTTAAGAGTCAGCACTGATGTAATCTCAATGGGAAAGTGATGTTATGTTGTTGAAAACAAGGTGATGAGTGCTAACACCCGAGACAAAAATAGGTAGAGGGACAGGTTGTATTGAGGAGGTGGGCAGGCTTCAGAAGGATTTGCACAGGATAGGAGAGTGGCAGGAAAGAATTGGCAGATGGAGTATAACGTGAGGAAGTGTGAGGTCATACACTTTGGTTGGAAGAATAGAGACATGGACTACTTCATCATTGGAGAGAAAATTCAGAAGTCTGAAGTGCAATGAGACTTGGGAGTTCAAGTCCAGGGTTCTCTCAAAGTAAACTTGCAGGTTGAGTCATTAGTTAGGAAGGCAAATGCAATGATGGCATTTATTTTGAGAAGACTTGAATATAAAAGCAGGGATATATTCTGAGGCTCTGGTCAGAACTCATTTGGAGTATTGTGCACAGTTTTGGGCTTCATCTCTCAGGAAGGATGTACTGGTCCTGGAGTGTGTTCAGAAGAGCTTCATGAGAATGGTCCCAGAAATGAAAAGCTTAACATATGAGGAACGTTTGAGGTATCTGGGTCTATATTCAATGGAGTTTACAGGGATGAAGGGGTATCTAATTGAAACATACAGAATACTGAATGGCCTGGACAGGGTAGATGTTGGGAAGGTGTTTCCATTGGTAGCAGAGATTAGGACCTGAGGGCACAGCCTTAGGGTAAAGGGAAGACCCTTTAGAATAGAGATAAGGAGAAACATCTTCAGTCAGAGAGTTTGGGAATCTGTGGAATTCACTGCCACAGAATGCTGTGGAGGCCAGGTCATTGAGTATATTTAAGACGGAGATAGATAGGTTCTTGATTGTCACGGGGAGAAAGCAGGAGAATAGGGTTGAGAAACTTATCAACCATGATTGAATGGTGGAGCAGACTTGATGGGCTGAATGGCCTAATTTCTGCTCTTATAATTAGATTAGATTACTTACAATGTGGAAACAGGCCCTTCGGCCCAACAAGTCCTCACCGACCCTCCGAAGAGCAACCCACCCAGACCCATTCCCCTACGTTTACCCCTTCACCTAACACTATGGGCAATTTAGCATGGCCAATTCACCTAACCTGCACATCTTTGGACTGTGGGAGGAAACTGGAGCACCCGGAGGAAACCCACACAGACACGGGGAGAACGTGCAAACTCCACACTGATAGTTGCCTGAGGCAGGAATTGAACCCGGGTCTCTGGCGCTTTGAGGCAGCAGTGCTAACCACTGTGCTACCCCTAAGACTCTTATGTCTTAGAGTCTTACAGAGACAGTTGTTAGAAATCTATAATCAGGAAACCCAGCATCTCCCAAACTCCAGAAACGGGTCATCAATATGACACTGTAAGGAAATAAAAATGACAAGGGCTGGAGAAACTCGTCAGGACTGGTAGCAACTGTGGAGACAGAAACACAGTTAACAGACAGAATTGTGTCGAGATCTGAGTGATTATGGACTACAGCAAGAATTGTGGAAGAATTAGAGAAGAGGCACATCTTGACTTTGGGAACAAGTTACTGCATCTTTGAAGGAAGCTCTGGGTGAGATTCTCGCCAGGCAGCAAGGAGATGCCAATTAAGGCAGAATATCACTTGTGAATGACTTTTGTTAACAGCAGATCTCTCCTTATTAAGAAGCAACTCCCCATTCTGCCCTCCCTTATGTGCAAACTAGATGTGGAGAATTCTTGACACGGAAGGCAGAGGGGTATCTGGTGAGCTCAGCTCCCCACTGGCCTCATAGATGGTGTTAGTGAACACCATCTCAGGGCGCAGTCCATGGGACCAGCCAAATGCAGTCCTCTGCCATGGACATTGGCATCAATAAGTGCCAACAACCCCTCAATGGATCTCTCTGATCCACTGACAGCTCTCAAAGAAAATACTAACACCACCTCCCCAACACCCCGCTCCAACCATTTCCCCCCCTCCCTCCTCCCCCCATACTGGGGGGTTCATCAGCAACTGACATTGAAAAACTGTTGCAAGAAAACTTGACATCACGGACAGGCATCCCATTCACAGGTCAGACCAGGCTGCATCTCAGGGCTGCTCACTTGCTCAGTATTCATTCACTTAGCGCCTGTCTGCATTCGTGACCTGCCTTGGCTTTCCCTGTCATGTCGTTGACTGCTAGTATTTAGATATTTCAGCTGTTAGTGCCACTGCATTTTTGAGTTCTTTTGTGAAGACACATGGCAGGTTGGTTGGAAGCTTGCGTTGTTGCACATCCATTTATGTTTTGGTACTGACAGCAGTTGTTGTGACGCAGTGGAAGATGTCCCTATCTCTGGGCCAGGAGGTTCATGTTTCAGTTCCAACCTGCTCCAGAGGTGTGTCATAACATCTCTGAACATGTTGACTGAAGATATCTCAGTTTTGATGCTACCTGGATAATTATGTGACTGGGAAACTTTAACTCCTTTGTGAGTATTGATTGCCTTCATTGTATAGGCAAAGTGAGGACTACAGAGGCTAGAAACCAGAGTTTACATCAGGGTGGTGCTGGAAAAGCAGAGCAGGTCAGGCAGCATCCGAGGAGCAGGAAAATCAATGTTTCAGGCAAAAGCCCTTCATCAGAAATGGAGACAGGGAGCCTCCTGGGTGAAGAGATAAATGGGGGGTGGGGTGGGGCTGGCAAGAGGGTAGCAAAGAGGTGAATGGGAGTGGAGATGGAGGTGATAGGTCAGAGAGGACGGTGGAGGAAGGTAGCAAAGAGTACAATAGGTGAATGGGGATGGGGATGGAGGTGATAGGTCAGAGAGGAGGGTGGGGGAAGGTAACAAAGAGTACAATAGGTGAAGGTCGGTAGGGATGGAGGTGAGGAGGAGGGTGGAGTGGATAGGTGGGAAGGGAGATTGGCAGGTAGGACAGGTCATGAGGACAGTGCTGAGCTGGAAGGTTGGAACTGGGGTAAGGTGGGGGAGAGGGAAGGGCCCCATCTTCCTCTCTGACCTATCACCTCGATCCCCACCCCCATTCACCTATTGTACTCTTTAATACCTTCTCCCCAGACCCCCCAAATTTCTCTCCACCTTGGAGGCTCCCTGCCTCTATTCCTGATGAAGGGCTTTTGCCCAAAACATTGATTTTGCTGCTCCTCGGATGCTGCCTGACCTACTGTGCTTTTCCAGCACCACTCTGATCTAAACTCTGCCTTCATTATATGCTCATAGTCTGCTATCACATAATCAAAACCCTTCCCATGGAATCCTATGATTATAAGCTTACTGTTGCTTACAGAAGGCAATGAATCATGAAGGTCCATGGAATGGGATAATAGTACAGTAGCTCTCCCACTAAACAGCTTTAGCAGAACATAGAACATAGAACAGTACAGCACAGAAAAGGCCCTTCAGCCCACGACGTTATGCCAACCATTGATCCTCCTGTAAGGTAAGCCTACTGTACGAACCCTCAAATTTCTGTGACCATATGCATGTCCAGCAGTCTCTTAAATATCCCCAATGACCTCACTTCCACAACTGCTGCTGGCAACACATTCCATGCTCTCACAACTCTCTGTGTAAAGAACCCACCTCTGACATCCCCTCTATACTTTCCACCAAACAGTTTAAAACTATGACCCCTCGTGTTAACAATTTCTGCCCTGGGAAAAAGTCTCTGGCCATCAACTCTATCTATGCCTCTCATTATCGTGTACACCTCAATTAGGTCCCCTCTCTTCCTTCCTTTTTCCAATGAGAAAAGTCCGAGCTCAGTCAACCTCTCTTCATAAGATAAGCCCTCCATTCCAGGCAGCATCCTGGTAAACCTCCTCTGAACCCTCTCCAAAGCATCCACATCTTTCCTATAATAGGGTGACCAGAACTGGACACAGTATTCCAAATGTGGTCTAACCAAAGTTTTATAGAGCTGCAACAAGATCTCACGACTCTTAAACTCAATCCCCCTGTTAATGAAAGCCAAAACACCATATGCTTTCTTAGTAATCTAGGATCCTATCTCTGTTATAAGTTGGAAATGCATTACAGTGACAGGGAATTTCAAAAGTAAAAGGAACTTTGAGGTGACATAATACTGACTCGAGGAAAGGTCAGATTGTAGCTTAAAATAGGTTGTCTCTATAGAAGAGCCGACTTACATCAGTTGCCATAGCACTCAACTTCCAGACCCTCCCACCAACCTGTGACATTTTCTATTTGCTTGCATGCTCTCATGGGGGCAGATTTTGGACAGGCTTTACTTTCTCATACTATTTATACTTTTAAGTGAGAGTGTGGTGCTGGGAAAGCACAGCAGGTCAGGCAACATCCACACAGCAGGAAAATTGACGTTTCGGGCAAAAGCCCTTAATCAGTAATGAGGCTGGGAGCCTTGGGGGTGAAGAGATAAATGGGTGGGGAGTGGAGTTGGGGGGACAAGGTAACTGAGAATGCGATAGGTGGATGGAGGTGGGGGTAAAGGTGACAGGTCAGAGAGGAGGGTAGAGCAGATAGGCGGGAAGGAAGATAATCAGATGGGACAGGTCATGAGGGCAGTGCCGAGCTGGAAGGTTGGAACTAGGGTAAGGTGGGGGGAGAGGAAATGAGGAAACTGGTGAAATCCACATTGATGCCCTGGGGTTGCAGGGTCCCAAGGTGGAATATGAGGCATTTCTCCTCCAGATGTCAGGTGGTAAGGGAGTGGCGATGGAGGAGGCCTAGAACCTGCATGTTCTTGACACAATGGGATGGAGAGTTGAAATGTTGAGCCATGGGGTGGTGGGGTTGATTGGTGCGGGTGTCCAAGAGATGTTCTTTATTTCCCCTTCCATGTGGTTGATGATGCACTCCAGCGCATCTCATCCACTTCCCGCACCTCCGCCCTCAAACCCCACCCTCCAATCACAACAAGGACAGAACCCCCCTGGTCCTCACCCTACACCCCACCAACCTCCACATACTTTGCATCATCCTCTGCCATTTCCACCACCTACAATAGACCCCACCACCAGAGATATATAGCCCTCCCAACCCCTATCCACTTTCCATAAAGACCATTCTCGCTGCGACTACCTCATTAGGTCCACGCCCCCCCAACAACCCTCCCTTCCCTCCCGGCACCTTCCTCTGCCACTGCAAGAATTGCACAATCTGCGCCTACACCTCCCCCCTCACCTCTATCCAAGGTGCCAAAGGAGCCTTTCACCTGCACTTCCACACATGTCAGTTACTGTATCCATTGCTCCCGATGCAGTCTCCTCGACATTGGGGAGACAAGATGCCTACCTGCGGAGCGCTTCAGAGTATATCTCTGGGACACCCGCACCAACCATCCCCATCGCCCCATGACTGAACACTTCAACTCCCCCTCCCACTCCGCTGAGGACATACAGGTCCTGGGCCTCCTCCATCGCCACTCCCTTATCACCCGATGCCTGGAGGAAGAGCACCTCACCTTCTTTCTCGGGACCCTCCAACCCCAGGGCATCAATGTGGATTTCACCAGTTTCCTCATTTCCCCTCCCCCCACCTTATCCCAGATCCAACCTTTCAGCTCAGCACCGTCCTCATGACCTGTCCCACCTGTCCATCTTCCTTCCCACCTATCCACTCCACCCTCCCCTCTGACCTATCAATATTACCCCCATCTCCATCCACCTATTGCACTCTTAGCTACCTTCCCCCCAGCTCCACCCCCTCCCATTTATCTCTCCACCCCTGGGGCTCCCAGCAACATTCATGATGACGGTCTTATGCCTGAAATGTCAATTCTCCTGCTCCTCAGATGCTGCCTGACCTGCTGTGCTTTTCCAACACCAAACCCTCGACTCTAATCTCCAGCATCTGCAGCCCTCACTTTCGCTTATACCTTTAAATGAGTCAACTTTCATGAAATAGCACAATGAGCTCTTTAACTTGCTAACACTGGCTAGTGTAACGATCACACAATCCTTCATGTTGGACTGTTACCTCCAAAAGCAAGGCACTGGTTTAAACCAAGGAGATTATACCAAGAGATGGGCAACACTGGGTAATGGCATGATTACTGTTGTATCTTTCCTGGAACAATGAGAGTAAATGCTGAAACCACAGAGCCAACGAGTTGTGAACTGAGGGAAAACTGCATGACGACATAGCTCTGATTGGCTCCAGAGTAGGTAACCACGTCCAATACAACAGCGAATCATCTAACCTGCAAAGGAAAAGTTGGAACAAATCTCTCTCTGTCTCTCTCTGTCTCCCACTCTCTTTCTCTGTGTCTCTGTCTCTGTCTCTCTCTCTCTCTCTGTCTCTCTTTCTCTCTCTGTCTCCCACTCTCTTTCTCTGTGTCTCTGCTCTCTCTGTCTCTGTCTCTCTCTCTGTCTCTCTCTCTGTCTCTCTCTCTCTCCTCTTTGGATGTACCAGACATTCTCCAGTAACAACTGGCTATATACCGTTTACTTTCTTTGCAAATCTCTTGTTAAAGGAGGCATCAAGACAGTGGCAAATGCATAACAAGCAAATGAGAAACCACATTGGTGTGTAAATTACCTTCTGTCAATGGCAAAGAACTAATCATAACTTAAAAGGAAAAGTAAGCAAGCAACTTATCAAATCCTGTGGTCCAGACTGGTGCTATTGAACTGTGTTTCCCTAATTTTTTCCCCTTTTACATATTTATCTTGTTTGTCTTTGTGAACCTGTCTGTATGTGAGAAGACCAGTTTATTAAGGTTAGAGGTTAAGTTGCAGAGTTATTATTTAGCAATTCACATTTCCCAATTGTCATTGGTTAAACACAACTTGTTCATAATAAACTGTTACTTTCTAATTAAGTACTAAAACTTGGTGACAGTTTTCTTTCAACCTGCATATATCTGTCAGGTTAACTGGGGACTTTAGATTGCAGCATGGTGGCTCAGTGGTTAGCACTGCTGTCTCATAGCACCAAGGTCCCAGATTCAACTCCAGTCTGTGTGGAGTTTGCACATTCTCCCCGTGTCTGCGTGGGTTTCCTTTGGGTGCTCTGGTTTCCTCTCACAGTCCAAAGATGTGCAGGTCAGGTGAATTGGTTATGCTAAATTGCCCACAGTGTTAGGTACATTAGTCAGAGGGAAATGGGTCTGGGTGGGTTACTCTTCAGAGGGTTGGTGTGGACTGGTTGGGCCGAAGGGCCTGTTTCCACACTGTAGGGAATCTAATCTAATTTGACAAAGTTTTTCATGTTTGTGACAACCGGTGGGGCTTAATTTCCAATGCACTATTCCAGTGAATGGCATCTTTCCTCTTAAATTCACCCATGTTCAGGCAAATATGAAAAAAAAGCACAGCATTTACAACTATAATCTTTGTTATAAAAACTCAGGAATGCAAGAAGGGAAATTTATTCATCCCTCTGGACTCAGTCAGAAGGTAAAGTAACACTTATTTTTGAACACGAAATTCTGACTAACTTGTTATTCTTTCAGCTAATCAGCACATTTTTCTTTGAACCATTATTGGTTTCTATCGAGTCTGTAACACAAATCACACAGATTATTGAGTTGAAGAATGTGTAACACAAGATTATCGTTAAAAGGAAAAAAGAGAGATCAAGGAAAACTGTGGTACACAGAGTAAGCAAGCAGAATTAATGATAACTTTTAAAGACGTGGTGCAATGACAAAAGGAAAAACTAACATGGTATGAGGAAAGGGAAAATGAAAATGGCCATGTGGGTATACTGCTTAGCCAACTCTTGGAGGCAGATTAGGAATCAGCCAATCAGCTCAGTTCTAGGAAAGTTTCTTCACCCACTATCACAGAGAGCTGTAATTCTGCTCAGTCACTGAGGCTAACACAGGTTGGTTTTGGATGTCATAGAGATGTACAGCATGGAAACAGACCCGTCGATCCAACCCGTCCATGCCAACCAGATATCCCAACCCAATCTAGTCCCACCACTCAGCACCCATGCTCATGTCCCTCTCAACCCTTCCTATCCTGTTGCAATTGTACCAGACCCCACCGCTTCCTCTGGCAGCTCATTCCACATATGCATCACCATCTGAGTGAAAAAGTTGCCCCTTAGGACTCTTTTATATCTTTCCCTTCTCACCCTAAACCTATGCCCTCTAGTTCTGGACTCCCCCACTCCAGGGAAAAGACCTTGTTTATTTATCCTATCAATGCCTTTCACAATTTTATAAATCTCTATAAGGTCACCCCTCAGCCTCTGATGCTTCAGCGAAAACAGCCCCAGCCTATTCAAACCCTCCCCGTAGCTCAAACCCTCCAACCCTGGCAACATCCTTTTATATCTTTTCTGAACCCTTTCAAGTTTCACAACATCTTTCCAATAGGAAGAAGACCAGAATTGCATGCACTATTCTAAAAGTGGCCTAACCAATGTCCTGTACAGCTGCAACATGACCTCCCAACTCCTGTACTCAATACTCTGACCAATAAAGGAAAGCATACTAAACGCCTTCTTCACTATCCTATCTACCTGTGACTCCACTTTCAAAGAGCTATGAACCTGCACGCCAAGGTATCTTTGTTCAGCAACACTCCCTAGGACCTTACCATTAAGTGTATAAGTTCTGCTAAGATTTACTTTCCCAAAATGCAGCACCTCGCATTTACCTAAATTAAACTCCATCTATCACTCCTCAGCCCATTGGCCCATCTGGTCAAGATCCTGTTGTAATCTGAGATAACCCTCTTCGCTGTCCACTGCACCTCCAATTTTGGTGTCATCTGCAAACTTACTAACTATACCTCTTATGCTCACACCCAAATCATTTATATAAATGACGAAAAGTAGTGGACCCAGCACCGATCCTTGTGGCACTCCATTGGTCACTGGCCTCCAGTCTCCACCACCACCCTCTGTCTTCTACCTTTGAGCCAGTTCTGTATCCAAATGGCTAGTTCTCCCTATATTCTGAGAGATCTAACCTTGCTAACCAGTCTCCCATGGCGAACCTTGTCAAACGCCTTAAAGTCCATATAGATCACAACTACCACTCTGCCCTCATCAATCCTCTTTGTTACTTCTTCAAAAAACTCAATCAAGTTTGTGAGACATGATTTCCCATGCACAAAACCATGTTGACTATCCCTAATCAGTCCTTGCCTTTCCAAATATATGTACATCCTGTCCCTCTGGATTTCCTACTACTTGCCTACCACTGACACCAAACTCAAAGGTACACAGTTCCCTGGCTTGGACTTACCACCCTTCTTAAATAGTGGCACCACCTTAGCCAACCTCCAGTCTTCAGGCACCTCACCGTGACTATCGATAATACAAATATCTCAGCAGGATGCCCAGCAATCACTTACCTATCTTCCTATCAATTTCTTTATGGCATTTACTGCTTTTAAGATGCCTTATAAATGCACATGGCTACTGTTGCCTCTGAACAAACTTTCCACTGAAATTGGTGCTGAATCAAATTATCGAGTTAATGCATAACTTAACTCAGACCAGCTGAAAGGAAAGATTTTACAAAAACGTTGGAACCATAACGACACTTTTGGAGGAGCCTTTGTGTAAATTTCCCAATTCTGTTAACTTGAAGACTGAAGACTGTTAAAGATTCCCAGATATCTGTCATATTCCCAAATATTTGACCCATCTGCTTCAGATTCATTTAAAGCTGCTGAAACAGAATCTATATGTACCTCAGGAATAACTTGTAACCTGAGATTTTAAACTTTTCCCTGTTTCATTGTAATTTTACCCTTCTGATGTCACCTCGAAATCACCACGAGTGTTCATCTGTCATTTCAGATGCTGTGGTTGAAAGATGCTTACACCAATGTTACACACAGTGAGTTACGACTGTACCCATAATCGGGAGACACTGAGTGACAGAGGTTCTGCCACCCCGCAAGGGAAGAATTGTCTTGAGTGATGTTCAGCCCTGATCCAGATATAAGCACACATTATTCATAATACACAAACCTGCAGATAGTTGTATTGTGGACCTCAATCTGGAGAAGTGGGAATTAGCACATTTGTTAAAGGGAAGGTAGGAAAGGGAATTGAGAAATAATGATGGGATAAAGACAAGTATAAAAGGAACAGGGATGTCAGAGTGTACATCCACAGACAACTGAAGATAACAGGATGTATGGATAAAATGATTACAAAGGCATAGGGAATATTTTGCTTTACAAACTGAGGCATAGAAGAGGAGAGCAGGAGGTTGGTGCTAGAACTGCATCAATCATTATTTAGACTGCAGCTTATGGTTCCAATCACTTCATTACAAGAAGAATGGGATCACACTGGAGGGAGAGCAAGATAGATGGATGAGGATGCTGCCAGGAATAGAGAATCTTAGTGATGAGGGAACCTTGGATAAACTGCAGCTATTATCTTTGGCATCAGGGAGTACAAAATTATGAGCGGCCTAGAAAGAATAGGTAGGAAGGACTTCTTTTGACTACCAGAGGTGTTAACAATAAAGTGGCAGAGATCTAAAGTAATAGTGATAAGGATTATAGTGGAATTGAGTGGTAAGGATGTGGCAAAAGAACTGCCAGAGATAGAATCACTGATCACATTTAATAATATGCACTTAACATGTTGTGAACAACAAAATAATGGAGCAAGAGCTGGGAAATGGGATTAGTTTGGGTGGCTTTCATTTTATCTGCAGAGATATGATGGGCTGAATAGCCTCCTTCTGTGTTGTAAATTTAAGTGGCTTCTATAAGGTTAATCTGTACAGACACAGAGAGAACAGGAGCTGGGGTAGGCCATCCAACCCTTTAAGTCTGTTTCACCATTCAACATGATCATGGCTGATCATCCAGCTTAGTACCTGCTTGCACTTTCACCCCATATCCTTTGATCCCTGTCGCCCAAAGAACTATATCTAACCCCTTCTTGGAAACATTCAATGTTTTGGTCTCAAAAACCTTCTATGACAGAGAATTCCATCACTGTCTGGATGAATAAATTTCTCATCATCTCAGTTGGAAATGGCCTACTCTGTATCCTTAGACTGTGACCCCTAGTTCTTGGCTACCCAGTTATTGAGAACATCCTTCTTTCATTTATCCCTGTCAACTCTTATTAGGGCTTTATAGGTTTCTCTGTCTAGCTATCTGTCTCTCTATTTCTGGCTATATCGCTACCTCTGGCTGTATCCCTATCTCTGTCTATATCTCTGTCTCTCCCACTCTCTAAAGGACATAGCTGGTCTTAGTGGTTAGCACTGCTGCCTCACAGTTCCAGGAACCCAGGTTCAATTGCAGCCTCTGGTGATTGTCTATGTGTAGTTTGCACATTCTCCCCATGGGTTTCCTCCAGGTGCTCCAGTTTCCTCCCACAATCCAAAGATGTGCAGGTTAGGTAGATCGGCCATGGTAAATTGCCCATAGTGTCCAGGGATATGCAGGCTAAGTGGATCAACCTTGGGAAACACAGGATTACAGGGATGGGGGTGGAACTGGGTGCAATGCTCTTCAGAGAATCAGTGAGGATCAATGGACCTGCATCCACACTGCAGCGATTCTATGATGCTCCCAGAGCAGATTTAAAATTTAGTCTTTTAGGCAAAATGAAAAAGCAAATCATTTTGCCTGAAATGTATTAGGATAATGTCAATTTATGAATGAAGAAGTGGCTGTAGCATTAGTTAACTTCTGTTTGGTGCAGATTGGATTCCCTATCTCAACAAAATCATCAAGCCAGCTCTCGGAAAAGGCAAGGAAGTTGGGATAAAAGTTCATGGCTGGGGAACAGAACAAAAGAAACTTTACTTTGTATCCTCAACCCTGCACTGCAGACCAATGTCATCAGTCCTGACACTATCCTGGTGACCTCTGGAGATATTCAGCCTTCAGATCTCAAGGTGAAAATCTACCCAGTCCAAATGAAGCTCAAAATATTGCACTAACAATGCTTGTTTCTGGGGAAATAAAATCCCGTAGTAGGCAATCTAATCTGGTTACTTGATGTTGCTTGCATAGGGATGTCATAAGCAGAGTCATACAGACACTAACACACCTCTGGACAATATACAACATTAGACAATATGTTGTTGTCTAAGAGGGGCAGCCTTTGCTGTGAAAATCCAACTGTTCAGTGGCAATGGGCAGTGTGACAGTAATGATCAATATGATTGAGAGATGAAAAAACATTCAGCCTGTGCTCAGTTACAAACGACTATAAATGCATTCATTAAGGCTGAGGGGAACATGACATTTTGCTGTGTGTAATTTTACTTAAGAGAGCCATTGTGTTCCTTCAATGAATGAGAAAAGTTGATTAACCGAAATCAATTTGAAGCAAATTCATTCAGTAAATAGATGCCAGGGCTGTAAATACTCTCTTACGAGAAGAATTTTAAAATATGTAGTTAGGATGATTTAGGACCTGCCAGATCAGATTAGGCATAAGTACTTAGGCAACATTGTTGGCCTGATGGAGCGATGCTTTAAGGTCAATGCAATCCCAGTTTCAATCCTCCTTGTGGTCTTTGTCAAGGAGGCCATTAGTTTAAGTGGTTTCCAAGCATAAAATTCCTACCTGTGTAAATTGCACGTGATGATAGGACTTTAGGGACAGCACGATGGCTCAGTGGTTAGCATTGCTGCCTCACAGTGCCAAGGACATGGGTTCGATTCCACCCTTAGGTGACTGTGTGAAGTTTGCACGTTCTGTCCGTGTCTGTGTAGAATTCCTACAGGTGCTCCGGTTTCCTCCCGCATTCCAAAGATGTATCGGTTAGGTGGATTGGCCATGTTAAATTGCTGTATATTGTCCAGAGGTGTGTTAGTCATAGGAAATGCAAGAGTAAGGTAGGGGGATAAGTCTGGATGGGATGCTTTTGGAGGGTTTGTGGGGACTTATTGGGCCGAATGATCTGTTTCCACTCTGTAGGAATTCTAAGGACTTTGCTGATCACAGATTCACCCCATTATTACTTAAACTATGGCCACTGGTGGATAGAATCGGTTAAGTTTGTACCACAACGTCAAGTTAATATTTTGATTGAAGAAGGTAGAAAATGGAACAATTTTCACAAAAACAAGAAGAAAGAACCTGAAGACCAAGGGAACCAAGAATAAGTGATATATGTTCATGCCATTCATACGTTCAACTAATCGTTTACAATCAGCACTACCTTCAGAACAATCTGAAACTGTTTTGCTTGAAGCATCTAACACGGATTCCAAATTCCAAAGGCTTATACCTTAAACAATGATCTCAGGAAAATGTCTGAGCCTATGACTGATTACCCTGCATTATTCTTGACAGCAAAAGACTGAAAATGTGAAATGGAAGGGGAAATGCCACGAAAGCTTGGGGTCAACTTGGATAATGGCATAGAAACTCATATCCCCAAACTTGCTGATGTCACAAAGTCAGGCAGCATTGTAAACAGTGTAAACAGAGTCACCCAAAATTACAAAGGGATATTGGTAGACTAGGTGAATGGGCAAATCTGAGGCAGATGGAGTGTGATATAAGCAACTATGACATTGTATGGATCGAGAAAGGATAGATCAGGGCACGTTCTGGATGATATGATATTAATTCCAAAAGGTCTTTGATAAGGTGCCTCATGGGAGGCTGCTGAGTAAGGTATTTGAGGTGAGCTATTGGCATGGATTGAGGATTGGCTGTCTGACAGATGGCAGAGAGTTGGAATAAAAGGTTATTTTTCAGAGTGGCAGCCAGTGACAAGCGGTGTCCCGCAGGGTTCAGTGTTGGGGCCGCAGCTGTTCACTTTATATATTAATGATCTGGATGAAGGGACTAGGTGCATTCTGGTGAAGTTCACTGATGATACAAAGCTTAGTGACAGGCAGGTAGTACTGAGGAGGTGGGGAGGCTGCAGGAAGATTTAGACAGTTTAGGAGAATGGTCCAAGAAATGGCTGATGAAATTCAATGTGAGCAAATGCGAGGTTTTGCACTTCGGAAAAAAGAATACAGGGACAGACTATTTTCTAAACGGTGAGAAAAGTCCTGAAGCCAAAGTACAAAGGGATCTGGGAGTGCGAGTCCAGGATTCTCTAAAGGTTAACTTGCAGGTTGAGTCCGTGGTTAAGAAAGCAAATGTAATGTTGTCATTTATCTCAAGAGGGTTGGAATGTAAAGAGTGATGTGCTATTGAGACTTTATAAAGCTCTGGTTAGGCCCCATTTAGAGTACTGTGTCCGGTTTTGGGTTCCACACATCAGGAAGGACATACTTGCACTGGAGTGTGTCCAGCGGAGATTCACATGGATGATCCCTGGAATGGTAGGCCTAAGATACAATGAATGGTTGAGGATCCTGGAATTGTATTCATTAGAGTTTAGAAAGTTGAGGTGAGATCTAATAGAAACTTATAAGATAATGCATGGCCTAGAAAGGGTGGACGCTGGGAATTTGTTTTCGTTAGGCGGGGAGACTGGGACCTGTGGGCGCAGCCTTAGAATTAGAGGGTGTCAATTTAGAATGGAAATGAGGAGACATTTCTTCAACTAGAAAGTGGTGGGCCTGTGGAATTCATTGCCACAGAGCACAGTGGAGGCCGGGGCGTTAAATGTCTTCAAGGCAGAGATTGATAAATTCTTAATCTTGCAAGGAATTAAGGGGTACAGGGAGAGTGTGGGTAAGTGGCGTTGAAATGCCCATCAACCATGAATGGTGGAGTGGACTCAATGGGCCAAATGGCCTTACTTCCACTCCTATGTCTTATGGTCTTATGGTCAAATTACTCTGGATGTCCAAAGATACTTGACATTTCATCTGCATAGATCTTTAAAATGCCATAAACAAGCGCAGAAAGTAATTTAAAAAGATCATGGAATTCTAGGCTTTCTATCTATATGACTGGAATTTAAGGATGCAGACGTTATGCTGCAGTTATACAAAACCCTGATTAGACTCTACTTGGAATACTGTCGACACATCTGGGCTTTACACTTTAGGAAGGATATATTACCCCTTCGGGAAGTATAACTTAGGTTTACAAGAATGATACATGGGCTTCACATGGCAAGTTTTGAGGAGAAGTTATATTCATTAGGCCTGTCTTCTCTACAATTTAGGAGGTTAATGACTGATCTGATTGAAGATTTCAAGATATTAATAGAAAAAGACAGGGTAGATAAAAAAATAAACTATTTCCACTGGTTGGGGATTCTAGAGCTAGGGGACAAAGTCTGAAAATTAGGGCCACACAGTTCAGGACAGATGTTAGGAAGCAATTCTACACACACTGGGTGGGAGAGGAACTCTCTTTGACAAATATCAGTTGATGCCAGAGCAGTTGTTAATTTTAAATCTGACATGGATAAATAAAAAAATAACAAAAAAAACTGCCAATGCTGGAAATCTGAAACAAAAACCGAAATTACTGGAGAGACTCAGCAAGTCTGGCAGCATCTATTGGGTGCTGACGAAGGGTCACTTGGCCCACAACGTTTACTCTGCTTTCTCTCCACAGATGCTGCCAGATGTACTGAGGTTCTCCAGCATTTTCTGTTTTGTTTTGGATACATTTTTGTTAAGTAAATGTATTAAGGGATATTGCTAAAGGCAGGTATATGCAGTTAGACCATTGATCAACTATGAATAGATCGAATGGCAGACAGCCTTGAGGTGTTGAATGGTCTACTCCTGTTGCTATGTTCTTATGTAAGTTTAAAACACACACGGAAATGTAGGTCAGACAGCATCCATGGGGAGGGAAATATGCCTAATAATTCAGGTCTATTGTATCTCCAAGATCAACGGCCTGAAACATTTGTTTCTCTCACCACAGATGCTCCAAAACATTTCCAGCACTTCTGTTCTTATTTTCCAAAAATTCTACATGTTCACATGGATGGATCTAAATTGGTAATTGTTATGTCAGCCCTCATAGCTAACAGTTTAAGTTTAAGAGATATTTTTATGATATCATCACTGTACCACGGCTTTAATACCACAATAGCACAATAATATCAAAGTCTCAGACTCTGTCATAACTAACGTCACCTGAAGCATGACATGCTGATGAAAGATTGCTACTCTTTACAACTGAACAGCTTAATGTTAGTCCAGGTACAGATGTGCTCGTGTGTGGAATATTTGCATCAGTTAATGAACTGTAAAAAAATGTCAAAAATGTAAAAAATGTCATTTGGATCTTTCAATACCATATTACTCAAATTTAGATTCCTATATTATGAAAGGTAACACAACATTGCATTAGATAAAGACACCCTGTTGAAAACAAAACCCACATTGTTAATGAGGAAGTAGAAATCTCATCATATATTGTTTAAAATCATTTCTTTCAGAAATTCAGAGAGAGTATACACTGCTTTCAGGAATACAAGACAGTGAATTCACTCAGAAAGCTCACATTATATTCATGATGATAATGCATTAGCATCAGTGTGCTTTTATTGATGATTATTTTGGTGTTGACAATTGTATAATATGAAATTGCTGCTCACACCAATAAAACTGAGTGTTCCTCTCACATTACCCACTCACTTTTAGAACCTGGCTCTGAATTCTGTTCAGCTCAAAGCCAACTATGTCTCTGTGCTACATATCTTCTGTAATCCATATAGATCAACCATCTCTCAGTCCAAGAATCATTTAGCTAATGCAACCTGATGCTAATCCTCTGTTGACACTCCAAAACTGTTGACAGTCAAACATCAAATTGTCATTAAATCATCAAGGATGCACGGGGAATTTATAAGGATCTGGAAATGGAGAAAAGAACATCTTTCTTATTTGGTAGAGTCCTGAGTTCAGGGTAGTGGTGATGGTAAGGTTCTAGGGAGTATTGCCGAACAGAGAGACTTTGGAGTGCAGGTTCGTAGGTCCTTGAAAGTGAAGTCACAGGTAGATAGGATAGTGAAGAAGGCGTTTGGTATGCTTTCTTTTATTGGTCAGAGTATTGAGTACAGGAGTTGGGAGGTCAAGCTGCAGCTGTACAGGACATTGTTTAGGCCACTGTTGGAATACTGCATGCAATTCTGGTCTCCTTCCTATCGGAAAGATGTTGTCAAACTTGAAAGAGCTCAGAAGAGATTTATAAGGATGTGGCCAGGGTTGGAGGATTTGGCTATAGGGAGAGGCTGAACAGGCTGGGGCTGTTTTCCCTGGAGCATCGGAGGCTGAGGGGTGACCTTATAGAGGTTTACAAAATTATGAGGGGCATGAATAGGGTAAATAGGCAAAGTCGTTTCCCTGGGGTCAGAGAGTCCAGAACTAGAGGGCATAGGTTTAGGGTGAGAGGGGAAAGATATAAAAGAGACCTAAGGGACAACTTTTTCACGCAGTGGGTGGTACGTGTATGGAATGAGCTGTCAGAGGAAGTGGTGGAGGCTGGTACAATTGCAACATTTAAGAGGCATCTGGATGGGTATATGAGTAGGAAGGGTTTGGAGGGATATGGGCCGGGTGCTGGCAGGTGGGACTAGATTGGGTTGGGATATCTGGTTGGCATGGACGGGTTAGACCGAAGGGTCTGTTTCCATGCTGTACATCTCTATGACTCTATGACTCTATGAATTAGAACAGAAAGCATTTGACACCATATCCAACCCATCCTAACACTGTCAAAAATCACACAACACCAGGCTATAGACAAACAGGTTTAATTGGAAGCAACTAGCTTTCAGAGCAACGCTCCTTCATCAGGTGGTTATCTCAATCACCTGATGAAGGAGCGATGCTCCGAAAGCTAGTGTGCTTCCAATTAAACCAGTTGGACTATAATCTGGTGTTGTGTGATTTTTAACTTTGCCCACCCCAGTCCAACACCGGCATCTCCAAATCATCCTAACACTGTTTGGAAGGATCCCCTGTTGACCCTTTGAGCTCAAAAGTGAAATAAGCTTACATTCTCCACAAGCAACATTCCTCATCTTGGTAAACACAACACTTACCAAAGATCATCCACATAGGAATGGAAACTGCAAATGTAATAGTATGTTATGCAGTAATGCTTTCAGACTCCTGAAAACTTTAGAGTTTTGAGAACATTTTAGATATGTAGATATTATTACACACTTTTAAGCAGGTGAGACTTGAACCTAGATCTCTTGGTTTAGAGGTAGGGACACTACCATTGGAGCCCCCTTAGAAAACTTAGCTATTTTAATCAACCTGCTCAGATCAGTTATAACATACCCCTGGGGCAAGTAAGACTTGAACCTGGACTTTCAGGCTCTGAAACCAGGCGACTATCACAACAGAACAAATGTCACCATTGAGTTTTTGTTTTGTCCATCCAGAAGTTGTCTTACACACAAATGATTTTTATTTTCCATCACCAAACTATGGTATTTTTTGATGAATTAACAACCATCAATGAATCACCCATGTCTCCAGATTGATTAATTTACATGCCAAGCCCCTTAAGAGCAATGCAGACTATCAAAGGTCAGGGAGAAGGGAAGGGGCCTTAATCAGCATGGAGTTGGAAGGGGTGATAATGCACTCCACCCAGTGTAGTGCCCACTTCCCTCTAAGGCATTGAATGTATTGGTGGACACTGCATGCTCCCTCTCCAAGGACACCTGAGCGTAAATGTAACTGTTTATTTTCTAACCAACCTGTTCAGCGATGGTGTTCCACACCTCTGGAGCAGGTGGGACTTAAGTCTAGGAGAAAGTGAGGACTGCAGATGCTGGAGATCAGAGCTGAACCATGTGTTGCTGGAAAAGCGCGGCAGGTCAGGCAGCATCCAAGGAGCAGGAGAATCAACATTTCGGGCCTGAGCCCTTCTTCAGGACTTAACGTCTAGCCTAGCCAAGAGGTAGGGAGGGCACCAGCAAAGACACTTTATAAATCTTTTCACCAGACTGTTTGGAGTTATTATTGCATACCTCTAGAGTAAGTGGGTCTTGAACCTGAACAAAGATTGAACATTTTGAAAAGCGTGTTAATGAAAAGAAACCCCTAGGTGAGCTTACATGTGTCTGCACGCCTGCTACAAGCTTACAAAAGAAAGACTTACATTTGCAGAGCTTCATAGTGTTTTCAGCACATTCAGGGTACTTCGCAATTAATAAAGAACTTTGGAAGTGATGGGATGCTGCAAGCACATTGGCATTGTGATGATGACCAGGTAACCTGTTTACGTGTTTTGGAGATGCTGGTGTTGGACTGGGGTATACAAAATTAAAAATCACACAACACCAGGTTATAGTCCAATAGGTTTAATTGGAAACACACTAGCTTTCGGAGCGACGCTCCTTCATCAGGTGATAGTCAGTCTATCACCTGATGAAGGAGCGCACTCCGAAAGCTAGTGTGCTTCCAATTAAATCTGTTGGACTATAATCTGGTGTTGTGTGATATTTAACTGTTTATGTGTTTTTGGGGGAAGGATAATTATTAGGCAGAATACTGAGGAAAACGTTCTGCTTAATTGCTGTGCTCACCTGAGGAGGGGGCAAAGAGACCCCCAGTGGAATGTCTCATCTGGAACACTGTGCTGTAGTCCTGCAGTACTGTACTGATGTGTCAGCCTACATACTGCATACAAATCAGTGGAGAAAGACCTGGACTCTACATCCTCTGCCTCTGAGACTAGAATGCTATCATGAAGCTTGCAAAAACAAAGCAAATGACAAAGACACAGAATAAATTACACCCCTCCCTTCAAAAATAAAACAAAATCAAAGGGAAAAATTGAATAGTTTATCACTTAACTGCAGGAGCATAAAGATCTTTCCAGTCAATGTTTTTGCTCAGATTATTTTCTTGAATTGTAAGTGAAAATGTAACCATGTTAACCTGAGGCTGTGTTACTAAAATAAGTACCTGTTCTTGTCACACTTAAATTGTTGGCTATTTATTCACCATCCTATTTTCCTATTGTTAAACAGAAAAGGGGAAAAAATCATTTCTTTTCATAATGCACCATTTTACACAACCTCTTGTGATTTCATCTCCGCCATTCTGTTCTATTCAATTACATTTTACCAATCAGTGTGCTGGACTTTGATTTATCAGAATTGCCCTTCTCAAATTATTTAATGAATTGAGCACAGTGGAAATGCAGCTGAAATTAAATGAACAATCATTCAGCTGTCATTTTACATTTCAGGAATAGATTTTATTTAAATGTGTATGCCCCGGGGATACAGGTTACTTTTACTGTGCAGATGTGATTCAGAAAAGGAAGGCAGCAGTGTGGTGAATGTGTTGTTTCAGTACAAGGTTCAGATACTAAAACAGCCCCATTCTCTGCACCATCTACAATTCAGCAACATTACTTCGACAGGAGAAGTAGGAGAGTAAAGGTGTGAAGGATGGCACATTAATTTAATTTAATTTCGTCTTTAGTTATTTCTACTGTTTACTGGCTTATTTTTGATTCTGTTTCATCTCCTTGTTCATGTCAATCACATACATTAGCAGATAACATGTTAAACACTTGTGGAAATATTTGCAACAGCATACGTTGAATTTGCTGCGCACAGCTATTCAGACAAGTGCAAAATAAATGGTCACTCACAAAGTCAGTGAGTGAAATGTTCTCGTTAAATTTCCCTCAGAAATGCTTTTGTGTTATTTCCAACCACTGTGATTAATTAGCCCACTATATGTTATCCAATTATCTAAGTGCACAGCAACCAATTAGGACAAAATGAAAAGACATTAACTGCAAGGTGACTTTTCTTTCTCCCCAATTTAACAAATTTCAAGAAAAGTACAAAAAGGAAGTGACATTCAAAAAAGTTATTAATGAAAATAGAATCTTACTGGTCAGTACTTGTTTCAACGTTTAATGAGGAGCAAACAATTGCATTGCTAAATCACTGGATTCAAACTTATTTAAATCACTCCAGTGTAATATATTTATAAAGTCAAAAGTCACACGACACCATGTTACAGTCCAACAGGTTTATTTGCAATCAGAGGCTTTCAGAGCACTGCTTCGTTGTCCTATCACTTTGGCTTTGTCCACTCCAGTCCAACATGGGCACCTCCTCATCGTTACATATTTATAACACAAACAGTAAAGTTATGTAAATAGCTTGTATGATTTTGTTTTTTTTCTGGTACTTCCTAAATCTTCACAGACATTGGAATGGTTAGCTCACTTGGCTGGATGGCTAGAGTGAGACCAATTGTGCGAGTTCTATTCCTACGCTGACTGAGGTCACCATAAGAGTCCTACTTTCTCAACCATGCCTGTTGCCTGAGGGGTAATGACCCTCAGCATAAATTCAACCTCAGTGGTACCTCCTTTATGTGAAAGTGGCACTATGATGACTCTTTTCGGTGGATACGTGCATCAACAGACTAATATCCACAGCATAATCACTGTAAAGTTCTGGAGAAGGAGTTCATAACTTTTTAATTAAGAATCCTCAAATAGTACAGCCAAATTAAGAAATCGTATTACTTTCTGGAAATGGAGATGGGCATTTCTCTTGAAGTTGTCAACCACAATTGGCAACTTTTCATCAACTTTGATTCAAATTCGTAAATAGCAGCAGTAATAATTGGACAGTCTCCAACTTTGAAAATGAATTTTAGTCACAAGGATTGGGGAGGACTTTTCTGTTGCTCGATAGCAACCAAAATACCTGAATATTTCAGGGAAAGAAAGCCTCACATACAAACAGGGCACTGCACAATGCAGTACACATTTGTTTGGACATAAATGCCAAAGAGGAACAGCTTTATACACCCTCAGTACAGGCCTTGTGTTTTTCAAAGCACTCTATGGGCTTTACCAGGAACAGCAGAGGAAGCCTGAATTAAACCACAGTTGATAAAGTGACATAAATAGCCAGTTGCAGAACTCAGAAGTAACTGCGTGATAAACACATTTGCAAGAGCTGGGCTCATCTTGAAAACTTCTCAAAATGCATTCTTTCAGCCTTTTAAGCAAATTGCCCAATTTAAAAATAGCACATCAGGCATGAATTGAAATGTTTATTTTTAGGGAAGAAATAAAGCTTAAGCCATGCAACTGTTGTTTTCAAGTCCATCTTAATAAATGGTGCAATAAAGGCAGAAGCACAGCCTTAACATAGCTGTTGCCATGGAGCCAGAATGCTTCCTCCTTTGTTGAATCATGAAAGGAAGGAGAAGGATATTTCTCGCACAGATCTTCATTCCTGCAAGTTTGCAAAATTTACTAATTTATTGACTTTGGAGCAAGAAGCAGATGACTGGAGTTAACAATTAGCAGATTACCATGCAAGCAGTCAGTTTATTTCTTAAGTGTTGTATGCATTTAAACAGTCATGAATGTTACATGAGATCACATTCAATTCAGAGCACATTCATGCTCACGCGGACAGCCACTTGTGTAGTTTCTATTTTCTTTTAAAGTCATCACTGGAACAGATTGACTTTTGTGGTCGATGGTTTAAAAAAAAGGTGCAGGAATTGTGCCCTTACACTTAATTAATGATAGCCTTACGTTTTGCTCTGTCTGCCCTGATGCTATTTAAGACCTTTTCCTGTTACTTTGTAGATTTTGTTTTATCACCCTGTTCAAATGTGCTTTATCACAAATGCAACTAGAACCCAGGTAATCTAGGTCAGAGGTTGGTCATTACCACTGCATTACAGGAGCCCGAGACACCATTTGCACCTTTGGGGGAGGAAATGGAAAGAAGAATTCCTTCTGGCAAATCTTAAAGGGGTAATGTCATTGGGAGAATGATGAGCAGAGCTCAGTTGAAAAAGCAGGCAAGCAGAGTCTAGTCCAAGTGGTGCCTCCCATAGCTTTGTCTCGTAATGGTGTGGGATGGTGGGGGTCAGCACTGTAGCAGCCAATGTGCCCTAAATGATATTTTCCAATGTTGATCTTCTTTTGAATTCAATAAATTAATTACAAATAACTAATTTGCAGTATTGGATGTGATGGTAACATAATGACTTTGTCACTTTAGGTGAAAGTGAGGCCTGCAGATGCTGGAGATACGAGTCGTGAGCGTGGTGCTGGAAAAGTACAGCAGGTCAGGCAGCATCCGCGAAGCAGGGGAATCGACATTTCGGGCAAAAGCCCTTCATTAGGAAGGACTTCATTATGTTATCAATCAGTCGGTTTCACCCCGGTGGCTAGTTTGTGATGCCGAGTGACACCATCAGCACAGGTTCAATTCCCACACCGGCTGAGGTAATGATGAAGGACTCTCCTTCTCCACCTCTCCCCCATCTGAGGCATGGTGACCCTCTGGTTAAATCCCCACCATCAGTCGTCTCTCTCTCTAATGAATAATTAGACACATTCACAACCCTCTGAGAGAGGAAATACCTCTTCATCTCTGCCTCTTGGGCTCAAGGAATGAAAAGTATATTCAAACCCTAAGTCTAAATGCTGACGGTTGTAATACCTTCTTCAGATCTACCCTCATGTCCCACCTGCATTCTGGGCTACTTCATACCTCAAAACATTAAATATTTTGGCTTCAAGGCAATTGGAGTGAGGGTGATGATTCTTCCCCAATTATTTAACCGATCAAATTAATATGAAAGATGCCATTGTTACTATTGGAAGAAGACAGCCAATTTAACTATAATGTTGAAAGCAATATTTATTTCTCAGTCATCATCACAGTGCTCAGGGATGCGTAGGTTAGGTGCATTAGTCAGGGGTAAATGTAGGATTATGGGGGGAGGGGGGAGAATGGGTCTGGGAGGGTTATTCTTCAGAGGGTCGGTGTGGACTTGTTGGGCCGAAGGGCCTGTTTCCACACTGTAGGGATTCTATGATTCTATGACAAAAAGCAATGGCTTAGGTGTAGCCCTGTGTGGGAACATGCTGTATTCATTGCTCATAGCATTTCTATATATTACAATAATGATTTGATTTGATTTGATATATTATTGTCACATGTGCTGAGATACAGTGAAATGTATTGTATTGCATGCTAACCAGACCAATCATACCTTATATAAGTACATCAGGGTAATAGGACAGAATCCAAGGAGCAGAAGAATCGACATTTCGGGCATAAGCCCTTCTTCAGGGATCCTGAAGAAGGGCTTATGCCCAAAACGTCGATTCTCCTGCTCCTTGGATGCTGCCTGACCTGCTGCGCTTTTCCAGCAACACATTTTTCAGCTCTGATCTCCAGCATCTGCAGTCCTCACTTTCTCCTAATAGGACTGAATACAGAGTATAGTATTATAGCTACAGAGAGGGTGCAGTGAATGAACTGCTCTAATATGCGAGAGGTCAGTTCATAAGTGTGATAACAGTATGGAAGAAGCTGTTCTTGAATCTGTTGGTCTATGTTTTCAAACTTTTGTATCATCTGATCAATGGAAGAGGTTGGAAGAGACTTTAACAAGAGTGGGAGGGATCTTTGATTATGTTGGCTGCTTTCCTGAAGCAGTGGAAAGTATAGATGGAGTCAATAGATGGAAGGCTGTGATGGACTGAGCTGCACTCACAACTCTCTCTAATTTCTTGCCATATCAAGCTGTGATGCATCCAGATAGTTTGCACTCATAAAAACAAAGTTGATTGGCTGGACAGTTCTTTGGACTGTCCTGAAGTTATTAAAGAGGCTGCACATCAATGTAAAGTCATGCTTGTAAAATTGTAAAATAATGTAAAATCCTTCCTGGTCTTTGGAGTCCAATCTTTCCCCAAGTTCGAGATGATACGATCCTGTGGTTTTAACACTCCATCTGGACAACAACCCCTCCCCCCTCACCCCCTTCTGATTCTGCAGATGCCTTTTAGCTGCGTGTTCCTACTTAATGCAGGAAGACAACGTGATCAAACAATTTCACTAGCTCGAGGGATACAGAAACCCAATACCCTCCCCACTGCCCCAACAACTTGTATTCATAAAACCTCTGCTGCAGCTGTGACAGGCTACAGGCTGTCCCACAAAACCCTTCCCCCACACCACAAAAATCTTCCGAGGCCTTCTTTGAAAACATGCCCCTCTCCCCAGTATTTCTCGATGGGTTTACCCACACGGATGTTTCATCACAATCATGTCCTGCTCATTTGCTTTAAGTCCTCTGGACATCATTAACAACTGTGCACTCTTAACCAAATCTTCAATCATCTAATGTTCCTGATCTTGCTCTACATCTGTTCAACTTCATATTCATCAGTGACTAGAATATTTGACCAGGAGTACCACTTTCTCCCCCTGTAACATCAGCAGAATGCATATCGGGAGCCTCTGCCTGGGGTCTAACTTAAATCCCCTATTTTCCACTGCCAATACCTGAGCCTCCAATGAACCCAGAGTAATTTTAGAATTCCTCACAGACATTGCCATTTTTAATTCCTCCACCATCCATTCCTTTTGGCTCGGCACTTTTCAACCTCATTGGCCATGCCTTGATGCCTAAACTGTGAAATTCTGCCGACTACACCAGAAATGTAACAAATGTGATTTGAGCCCCTGGATGACCCAAAGATCATGAAGCAGGATTCTTTACTCAACTGGTGCCAGGTCATCACAAAGATGAAAGGGAATCGAGGTCAGCCAAGAAGGTATTTACATAGAATGAAGCCGATGGTTTATGTTGGGTCTGGAATCCTTTGTCCATCTGTTCTTTCTTCATTTATCTTCATATTCAACTGAAATCATGCTTCCATCCAGAGACAGTCCATTCATCTGCTTCAGCTGCCCTCCATCACTGTTGCAAGTTCAGACACAGCTGCTTGAGCTTTCCTGTTCAGCACTCTCCATCTCCGTTGCCGCTGGAAGTTTTGTTACAGAAGTACTATTTTTTAAGAAAACTACACAGATCTATTGCATTAAGGAATTTGGACAAAACAGCGTATTATAAGGTAATATTAAAGTTTTAAGTAAAAATAAATAGAGGAGATGGTACCTCGGAGACAAGTGCTTCAGAAAGGATAGAACATGAGAAGACAGCTCCACAAATGATTTCAATGAAAATAAATCAGTAGGGATAGGACCAGGTAAACCATCAGGCAAAATAATCCACTCATCGGATGTTTGAAGCTTTGTTTATACATTCGCTTTATTGAAACTCTGTGTGAATGCAAAATAACTTCCCACTGCATTTAATTAGATACACAAATCAACTGGGATTGCAAAAGCAATTGTGTTGAACATTATTGCTGACATTCTGAGGTAGTCTTTCAAATATTACTCCAAAGACTATGCTGTTGCCAGCACATCTTTGTCTCATAACTAGATATGAGTCAACCACATGAGGTTTAAAAAAATTGTGCTTAATCAGTCACAGGTACACCTTCACTGAGGTCAAACCGTAACTACAAGTTATAAAATACAAATACACATATATCTGACCTAAATATACAGTGAAATCCACAAACCAAGTTATGCTATATCCAACTGATTTCTTTGTAAAGAAGGCTTTAAGCTCAAGTTTCTGATGATAAAGATAAAATCCAACATTTGCACTGTATTTTTTTCACAAACAGTAATTTTGTAACTGTCTCCCTATTTTGCTATAGTTTCTTTTGTGGGATCTTGGCAAACATTTGCTGCTCATCTCCTGAGTCTTCTTGTCTAAGTGCTGCTCATTTCTAACTGCTGTCTAATTATAACAATCACATTGCAGTGGGCCTTGAGTCATCTAGGAGTGCGCAGGGCAGGTGAGGATTCCAAGTTTCCTCAAAGAATACTAATACTGGTGAACCAGATGGTTTTTCAGTTAAAATTATAGAGCTCCACACTGTCCAGCTGTGAAATTCAACAAAAAGTATTTGTTGAACTTAAATGCAACCAATTGACATGGGATTTGAGGTTATCTGCCCATTTTCAAGCTAGGGTCTCTGGTTTACTAGGTCAGTGATATTAGTGTGACACCACCACCACCCTATGCTCAGCCTGTAAATTGTTATATAAAGAATAAAACTTTTCTGAGGAAGGGTCACTTGACCTGAACTGTTAACCTTGATTTCTCTTCACAGCTGTTGCCAGACCTGCTGAGCATTTCCAGCAATTTCTGTATTTGTCTATGTTTGAGAAAATGTTCTTAATCACGCACAACTTGTATGTTTGAGGAGTGATGCAGAAGCTTTCTGTCTTGCACTCATCAGGACAAATGCAAAAATACTGAATTTCAAATGATCATAGCAAGTTACACTACTGGAGTAATTGGTACATCTTTGTTAGCAAGTTGACTTTATTTAGCTGATGATTTGCAACCACCGGTGTGGGACTGGGGTGTATAAAGTTAAAAATCACACAACACCAGGTTATAGTCCAACAGGTTTATTTGGAAGCACCAGTTTCCAGAGCACTGCTCCTGCACAACCACCTGATGATGGAGCGGTGCTCCGAAAGCTAGTGCTTCCATTAAACCTGTTGGACTATAACCTGGTGTGTGATTTTTAACTTTAACTATTTAGCTGAGGCATTGCTATAGAAAAAATATATCCTGTCAGTTCCCAGACAGGTCTGATTTGATTTGATTTATTATTGTCACATGTGCTGAGACACAGTGAAACGTATTGTATTACATGTTAACCAGAAAAACCATACCTTACATAAGTACATCAGGGTAATACAACAGAGTGCAGAATATAATGTTACAGCTACCGAGAAGGTGCAGAGAATGATCATCTCTAATATATGAGAGGTCTGTTCATAAACCTATTAACAGCGGGGAAGAAGCTATGCTTAAATCTATTTGTAAGTATTTTCAAACTTGTGTATCTTCCCCTTGATGGAAGGGTGTGGAAGAGAGTATAACTGGGGTAGGAGGGGTCTTTGATGATGTTGGCTACTTTCCTGGGGCAGTGCGAAGTATAGATGGAGTCAATGGATGGAAGGCTGGTTTGGGTGATGCACTGGGCTACATTCACCACTCTCTGTAGTTTCCTATGGTCTTGGGCAGAGCAGTTGCCAGACTGTACTGTGATGCATCCAGATAGACAGCTTTCTATGGTGCATCTGTAAAAATAGGTAAGAGTCTTTGTGGATATTGCTGCATTTCCTTAGCCGCCTGAGGAATTAGAAGGATTGATGTGCTTCCTTGACTGTAGCATGGATGTGGACGGACCAGGACAGATTGTTGGTGATATTTATTCCTCGGAACCTGAAGCGCTCAACCACTTTCTCCTCAGCTCCATTGATACAGACAAGGGCATTTCCCCCACTCCACTTCATGAAAACAATCACCAGCTCCTTTATTTTGCTGACATTGAGAGAGAGATTGTTGTCTTTACACCATGCCACTGAGCTCTCTATCTCCTTCCTGTACTCTGTCTCATCATTGTTTGAGATACGACCGACATCAGTCATCAGCAAACTTATAAATGGAGGCAGAGCTGAATTTAGCCACACAGTCATGAGTGTATAAGGAGGAGAGTAGGGGGCTTATTACGCAGTCTTGCGGGGCACCTGTGTTGAGGATTGTTGTGGACGAGGGATTATTACCTATCCTCACTGATTGTGGTCTGTGGGTCAGAACATCAAGGATCCAGTTGCAGAGGGGGAAGCAGGATTTATACGATGAATGGTGGGACCCTGAGTAATGTTGGAGACAAAGGGACCAAAGGGTTCAGGTACTTGTTTCTTTGAAGATTGCATCATATAAAGACAGGGTGGTTAAAAAAGCATTTAGCACGCTTGCCTTCATTGCTCAGTCCTTTGCGTCTGGAAGTTGGGAAGACATGTTGAGGTTATACAGTACATTGGTGAGGTCTCTCCTGCAGTACTGTGCCTAGTTCAGGTCATCCAGTCATAGGAAGAATACTATTAAACTGAAGAGGGTTCAGAAGAGATTTACCAGGATGTTGCCAGGTGTAGAAGATTTGAGTTATAAAGAACGCTGAAGAGGCTGGGACTTTTTTTCACTGGAGGGTAGAAGATTTGAGGTGGTTTTCTAGAGGTTTATACAATCATGATGGGTATAGATAGGGTTAATGGTAGATGTCTTTCCCCTAAGATGTGGGAATTTCAAGAGTAGGGGGACATACTTTTAAGTTGACAGGAGAGGTAGGGTGTGTGTGGAATGAACTTTCTGACGAACTGGTGGATATGGACACAATTACAACTTTAAAAAAAGACACTTAGATAAGTATATGAATAGGAAAGGTTTGGAGGGATATGGATCAGGAGCAAGCAGGTGGGATTAGTTTAGTTCGGAATTATGTTCAGCATGGACTGGTTGGACAGAAGGGTCAGTTTGTGTGTTGTATGACTCTGGCTCTGTCTTGTCATTGTTTGAGATTTAATCCACTATGGTGGTGTTATCAGCAAATTTGTAAATGCATTTAGAACTGAATTTGGCTGCACAGTTGTGAGATTGTAAAAGAATAATAAGGGGCTGAGTACTCAGCCTTGCGAGGCACTGCTGTTGAGAGTTATTATGGAGGAAATGTTGTCGCCTATCCTTACTGATTGCTGTCTGTGGGTCAGAAAGTTGAGGATCCTGTTGCAGAGGGTGAGCCTAAGTCTCGGAGTTTGGAGTTGAGCTTTGTTGGAATTATGGTGTTGAAGGTTGAACTAAAGTCATTCAATAGAAGTCTGATGTCCTTGCTATCCAAGTCTTCCAGGGATGAATGTTGGGTCAGAAAGATAGCATCTGCTATGGGCCAATTAGGAAAGTTGGCACATTGTAGTGGATCAAGGCAGTCTGCTGGAGGTGATATGTGCCATTGCTAACCTCTCCAAGCACTTTGTAATGACTGATGTTAAGTCTATCGGGTTAAGGAACGTTGCTTAATTTTTCTTTGGCACCAGGGTGATGGTGGTCTTCTTGAAGAAGTTGGAAACCTCACTTCATAGTAATGAGAGGTTAAAGATGTCTGTGAATACACCTGCCAGCTGGTCCAGGCAGGATCTGAGTGCATGGCCAGAGTTTCCATCCAAGCCAATCGCTTTTCGTTTGTTTACCCTTAGGAAGGCTGGTCTAATGTCTGCAGTGGTGACCATGAATACATGTCCGGGGAAGGTGACACCATTTCACTGACCTTCTGTTCAAACTGATGATAGAATGCAGTGAGCTCACCAGGGAGGGATACATTGTTGTCAGCGATTCTACTCAACTTCATTTTGTGGCCCATTATTATTGTGCTTTTGTTAGCAAGTTGACTCTACTGGCCGAGGGTTTGCTATGGAAAAAGCAATCAAACCTATCGGCTCTCCGAGTTCCCAGATAGATCAAAAAATTGTCTATGGATGGATCATATTCCACTGGTTTGCAGGAACTGGGTTCCTGTGTATGAATGCATTTAGATTCCAGCAATGAGATATGTTACAGCTCAACAGATTATCTTAAATTGTTTGTTGGCATAAATATTAGTACACTTAGGATTGTTCAGAAATTGAGGAATTGCTTTTTATTTTGTTCATTCATGGGACTGTGGCATCTGCTAACCTTTCTTTTCCAAACCTTTCGATAATTTCTTTTCTTCAATAAGTGCAAATTCTCTAAGTCAGCATTTATTGCCCATCCCTAATTCCCAGAGGGCAGTTGAGAGTCAACCACATTGCTGTGGGTCTGGAGTCACATTTAGGCTGGACCAGGTCAGGACAGCAGTTCCTTCCCTAAAGGGCGTCAGTGAACCAGATGGAATTTTCCCTGACAATTGGCACAGTGGCTCAGCGGTTAGCACTGCTACCTCACAGCGCCAGGACCCAGACTCAATTCCCATCTCGGGCAACTATCTGTGTGGAGTTTGCATATTCTCCCCGTGTCTGCGTGGGTTTCCTCCGGGTGCTCCGGTTTCCTCCCGCAGTCCAAAGATGTGCAGGTGAGGTGAATTGGCCACGCTAAATTGTCTGTAGTGTTAGGCGCATTAGTCAGGGGTGAAGGTAAGGGGGTGGGTTGCTCTTCGGAGGGTCAGTATGGACTTGTTGGTCCGAAGGGCCTGTTTCCACACGGTAGGTAATCTAATCTAATTGGCAACTATTTCATTCCTGATGAAGGGCTCATGCCCGAAACGTCAACTCTCCTGCTCCTCGGCTGCTGCCTGACCTGTTGTGCTTTTCCAGTGCCACAATTTTTGAACTTTTTAAGCAAACCCTTAATTCCACTTCTTTTAAAATTGAGTTGAATTTGGGCCCCCAGAGGATTATCTGTTCTCTGGATTAATAGCCCAGTGATAATACCACTAGCTCACTACTTCCCTATGTTGAGTAGTATTTTGCAAGATCAAGTTGGTTGATTACGATCTGTAGTCAGCATAGTATCAATGTGAAATAGCTTGCTTAACCAACTCAAAGGTTGAGATATTTTGTCTTTCCAAGGTAATTTGAGGACAATGGGACCCTTTGCTGCCCGAATGTGACAGTTTTTGACCAGTTTGTAATGCTGTGCAAGGTGTGACAATTGGATGAGAATAACCATTGTCCTGCAAGATAGCTCGGACATACCCTGATTTTGTGTCAAGCTCGCAACATGAGCAAAAGTCTAGAGTCCTATTTACAAGCTTACTATTGAGACCAATCCGACAGAGTGTGA
The DNA here is from genome assembly GCF_020745735.1 of Hemiscyllium ocellatum. Taxonomy (NCBI): domain Eukaryota; kingdom Metazoa; phylum Chordata; class Chondrichthyes; order Orectolobiformes; family Hemiscylliidae; genus Hemiscyllium; species Hemiscyllium ocellatum. The sequence goes on from NC_083423.1 coordinate 7,429,036, forward strand.
AGCCACACAAATCTCAGTGTGTACATTGTGCTTGTTTACACAGTTAAAAAAACTATTCTGCATTTACAAATGCCATAACATTTGATAGAAATTTCTCAATAAGTGTGAACTTCGACAGAGCTCCTCACTGTTCCTGTCTTGACTTTGTGTAGCAGGCTGTATGTTTAAATACGTTTGTGACTATGAACTTCTTATTTATGGAATAAACATTTTATAAAGTGATGAAAAGTCATTCTTATCTTTTTGGAATATTTATTTTACTGCAAAGATTATAAAATAAGAGCAGTGGATGTTCAAAATAATCAAGTCATGTTTGAATTAATGTCGTTACTCTACAAGTGTGAAAGAGAAAACAGTTGCAAATCTTATTTTCCTGCCATGTTGTGCTATCACACACCATGGTGTGAGTTTTCTTTTGTCAAACTTCGATCCTTTTTGCTTCTAATGTAATGAGTAACTCTTGTATTAATATTGTGATAAGTTAAAAACCTTTTAGGTAACTCAGTAACTTCATTGTCTGTTCAGCAATCTCCTGCTTTCCCTGTTCTACATGTCAAAGATTCCCCAAACGATTTATTGAATGTATTCAAGAGGCGGCTAGATATAGCACTTATGGTGAATGGAATCAAAGGTTATTGGGAGAAAGCAGGATTGCACTGTTGAGTTGGTTGATTAACCATGATCGTGATGAATGACAGAGCAGGCTCGAAGGGTCGAATAGCCTCCTCCTGCTCCTATCTTCAATGTTTCCAATAAAGCTAGCTCTGATCAAGTATTTTCAATATACAAATATCTGAACTAATGGCTGATTCTGCTTGTGTTTCCGCATCCTCATTGTTAAACATCTGTCCTGCTCAATTGAATTATTTAGCTGTACTGCTCCTGGTGAAAGGCTATGCAGTACCTCAAGATGAAATGTCCCTTAAAGTGTTTGTTAACCTTTGCTTTGCAAACCATTGGATTATTTCTTCTGTTCAATGAGTGCAAATTCTCTAAGGACAGGGTTGCTGGCCATCAATAATGAGAGCTTACTATCACACCCACCTCAATTCACATGCACAAATATGGTGAAAGCTACAACAGAGAATAAAACAATGAACTGTGGACGCTGGAGGTCTGAAATAAGCAAAAACAGAAATTGCCGGAGAATCTCAGCAGGTCTGACAGCATCGGTGGAGAGAAAACAGATTAAGCTTTCTGAAGAAAGGTCATTGATTCAAAACATGAACTCTGCTTTCTCTTCACAAAAGGGCAGGAATTATACATTTAATATTAAGATCCTGGGGAGGGTTGCCAAACATAGAGACCTTGAGGGGCAGGTTCATAGCTCATTGAAAGTAGAGTCGCAGGTAGACAGGATATTGAAGAAGGCATTTGGTATACTTGCCTTTATTCGTCAGTGCATTGAGTATCAGAGTTTGGAGATCATGCTGTGACTGTACAAGATGCTTTTGAAATGTTGCTTTAAATTCTGATCTCCCTGCTGTAGGAAAGATGTTGCAAAAAAAGAGTTCAGAAAAGATTTACAAGGATGTTACCAGGCTTGGAGTGTTTAAGTTATCAGGAGAGGCTGAACAGGCTGGGGCTGTTTTCCCTGGAGCATTGGAGGTTGAGGGGTGGCCTTACAAAGGTTATAAAATCATGAGGTTCATGGATAAGGTGAATAGACAAGGTCTTTTCCCCAGGGTTGGAGAGTCCAAAACTAGGTGAGAGGGAAAAGATATAAAAGGGAATTCAGGGGCAACTTTTTCATGCAGAGGGTGGTGTGTGTGCGTATGTGGAATGAGCTGTCAGAGGGAGTGGTGGAGGCTAGTACAATTGTAACATTTAAAAGGTATCTGGATGGGTATATGAATAGGAAGGAGTTAGAGGAGGCTGGGCCAAATATTGGCAAATGGGAATTAGGCTATCTGGTCAGTGTGGATGAGTTGGACCGAAGGGTCTGTTTCCATGCTGTCTATCTCCATGACTCTATAACTTAACGCTGCCGGACCTGCTGAGTTTCTCCAGCAATTTCTGTTTTGTTTGCTATAATGGAGAAACTTAACAAATTTTTCCAACAGGTAAAACTATCAATGATGAAAATCTGAATTAAAAATCAGAAAATGGCACTCGTTAGGTTGGATGCCTCTTTCAGGGATAGAATGAAGCAACAATAGCTGGGTGCCTAAGGTGAAGGAAGTAAAGAATGTGCATTTATATATGTATGTGCTTGCTGATAGCAAGGAGCATTCATGTTATCAGTAATATCTCTCATATAGTGACACAGAGTGACAAATATCAATTAATGACACACTTTCAATCAAAGGATATACATTTAAAGATAAATGAAACAGGAAAAGAGGTAGAATTTTAATTTTAATTATTAAAATTTAGCTTTGTGCATACATGCAGTAAGCAATCAATCAGCCATCACCAATAGTGAGTTGGTATCAGCAAATGTATCATTTATATATTGCCCAAGCACTCCACAACCAATGAATTACTTCAGAAGTGTACTCATATTTCACTGGAAAACGGCAGACAATTCATAGAATTGAGAACAGCATTGAGTTCATTCAGGGCTTTATTTGCACTTAGAATAGAATAGCCTTTATTGTCACAGTGAGTACAGTGGAAAGTTTATATCTCACCAATTATAGTGCCCACTTAGATATAAAAAGTAATTAGGCACAACTACTTTTGTTCCAAGATTATTTGACGATTCAGAAATGAAATGTCCAGAATTGCAGAAAAGAGCTCAGTGCAGCAGACCACAGAGACAACTCACTTCCAATCCGCACTGGGCCCTGGCTCCACACCATGCCCGTGACATGCCACACTGGGAGGCCGCTGTGCCAGGCCGGCAGGTCGCCATGCCAATGCCGGGAGGCCACGCCACCCCAAATGGTCACTGCGCCAGGCCAGCTGGTCGCCATGCCAATGCCGGGAGGCCACGCCACACCAAATGGCAACTGCGCCAGGCCAGCAGGTCGCCATGCCAATGCCAGGAGGCCACGCCACACCAAATGGCCACTGCGCCAGGCCAGCAGGTCGCCATGCCAATGCCGAGAGGCCATGCCACACCAAATGGCCGCTGTGCCAGGCCAGCAGATCGCCATGCCAATGCCGAGAGGCCATGCCACACCAAATGGCCGCTGTGCCAGGCCAGCAGGTCGCCATGCCAATGCCAGGAGGCCATGCGACACCAAATGGCCTCTGCGCCAGGCCAGCAGGTCGCCATGCCAATGCCGGGAGGCCATGCCACACCAAATGGCCGCTGCGCCAGGCCAGCAGGTCGCCATGCCAATGCCGGGAGGCCACGCCACACCAAACGGCCGCTGTGCCAGGCCAGCAGGTCGCCATGACAATGCCAAGAGGCCACGCCACACCAAACGGCCACTGCGCCAGGCCAGCAGGTCGCCATGCCAATGCCGGGAGGCCACGCCACACCAAATGGCCACTGCGCCAGGCCAGCAGGTCGCCATGCCAATGCCGGGAGGCCACGCCACACCAAATGGCCACTGCGCCAGGCCAGCAGGTCGCCATGCCAATGCCGGGAGGCCACGCCACACCAAATGGCCACTGCACCAGGCTGGGAGTCATTTATGGATTAAAGAGCAAAAGTTCAAAGTGCTTACTGCCCTCGGCTTGAACTCATCTCCAATTGACAGACAGCCAGGCTTACATGGATATCGGGTCTTTCATGGCATCAGGATATTCTGCACCAAATATTGATTTTTGCTGTTGCAATTTTGGAAATGTGGCTGTCAATTTGCACACAGCTAGCTCTCATAAACTGCAATGTAATAATGGCCAAGTTACCTGACTTTTCTTGGTGCTAGATCAGGGATAATTATTGACCAGGATCGGAGGGGAGGACACACACACACTCCATGATTCCTTTATTTCAACCTGAGGCAGATGAAGCACTCATTTCGCTATGTAATTAAATGACAGTGCCCCTGACAGTGCAACACTCCCTCACTGAAGTACCATCCTAGCTTGTGCAGCCAATCTAGAGGCAGATTTGAGCCAAATGCTTTTGGAACATAGGCATAAACACTATCAACAGAACTAATGTTTACTGATAATTAATCATAAGATAAGGACCTGTGGCATTAGAGGTAGTTTATTAGCATGGATAGCAGACTACCTAACAAATAGAAGACTGAGAATTGGAATTAAAGGGCATTTTCAGGATTGCAACCCATAACTAATGATGTGCCACAGGGATCAGTGCTGGGGTCACAACTATTCATTGCATATATTAATGTGGGATCAGGGCAGGAAAGGTACTGTAACCAGGTTTGTGGATGACACAAAAATAAATGGAAAGGCATCTGGTGAGGTTGACGCAAAGAGACTAAGAGAGATACAAACAGGTTAAGTGAGCTGGCAAAAATTTCGCAGATGGAATATAATGTGGGAAAGTGTGAGGTTATTCACTTCAGCAACAAAAATAGAGGAACTGAATATTAGTCAAACAGAGTACGACTGCAGAAAGCTGCAGACAGATGGTTTCGGGGTTCTAAATGGGTCTAGGTTAGTTTGGGAAACTTGGTCGACATGGACGAGTTGGACCAAAGTTGAACGTTGTATGACTCTATGACACTATGACTGTAGTTCACAAAAAACTAGCATCTGAGTTCAACTGGTAAAAGGGAAGGAAAATGTAATGTTAGCCACCTTTACTTCAAAGGGAATGGAATATAAAAATAGGGAAGTCTTTCTAAAACAATACAAGGTGTTAGTTAGATCATCCGTTAAATACTGTGAGTGGTTTTAGTCTCCTTACTTAAGGAATAACATACTGGCATTAGAGGCAGTTGAGGGAAAGTTCTCTCAGTTAATCCTCGGCATAGACAAATTGTCTTGAGAGAAAATGTTGAGTGATCTCTATATTAAAAGAATGAAGAGAGATCACAAGATTCTTAGGGGACCTGACGGCGTAGATGCGGAAAGGATGTATTCCCCATGTGGGAGAGTCTGGGACCAGAGGACATAATATCAGAGGATGGAGCTGCCTATTAAAGACAGGGATGAAGAGAAATTCCTTCTCTGATGTGAGTGAATTTGTTAAATTATTTACTGCAGAGCCTTATGGACACTGAGTTATTAAGTATATTCAAAGCCAAGGTAGATTTTTAATCAGAAAGGGATCAAAGCTTATGGTGAAAAGGCAGGATTATGGAGTTGAGGATAATCAGTGGAAGGAGGACTACACATTCCCACCTACAGCAACAGAGTGGAGGTTGAGAGGAATGACAGCATCAAGTTCCTCAGAGTGACGATAACAACAATTTGTCCCAGACTTCCCATGTAGATATGACGGTCAACAAGGCACAACAACACCTCATCTTCCTCAGGCGGCTCAGGAAATTCAGCATGTCCATAAGGACCTTCACCAACTGCTACAGAAGCACCATACTATCTGGGTGTATAAAGGTCTGTTAAGGCAATTACTCAGCTCAGGACTGTAAGAAAATACAGAAGATGGTGTGCACAGCCCAGACCATATCGGAAGCCAACCTCCCATCCATGGACTCCATTTACACATCTCACTGCTGTGAAAAGGCTGCCAAAATCATTACGGGGGACAATGGCCTCGTGGTAATATCACCAGAGTGTTAATCCAGGGACCAAGGTAATGTTCTGGGGACTCAAGTTCGAATCCCACCATGGCAGATGATGTAATTTGTGTTCAGTAAAATCTGGAATTAAACGTTTAATGATGACTGTGAATCCATTGCCTATTGTTGGAAAAAAAAACCCATCTGGTTCACTAATGCCCTTCAGGGAAGGAAACTGCCATCCTTACCTGGTCTGGCCTACATGTGACTCTAGATCCACAACAATGGAGTTGACAACTGTCCTGTGGGCAATTAGGGATGGACAGTAAACACAGGCCTGGCCAGCAATGCCCTCAACCTTTGATTGAATAAAAAAAACATCCTACCCTGGTAATGATCTCCTACAACCTCTTCCATCAGGCAGAAGGCACAGAAGCCTGAACGCACGCACCAGCAGGTTCAAGAACAGCCTCTTCCCCACTGTTATTAAACTGATGAATGGAGTCTCTTGCCTCAAATAATGCAGATCTTGCTAATGTTGATCTCACTTAGCACAGCCCTGTGCAATGTTATTTGTATGGCTCTGTTTTTTTTACAATCTCTGAACTGTATATCCTTGCTTACTCTGACCTGCCTGTACTGCTTGTAAACAAAGCTTTTCACTGTACTTCGGTACACGTGACAATCAGTCAATCAATGAAACATGATTTCATTGAATGCTGAAGCAGACTAGACGGAATGAGTGACCTACTTCAGCTCCTATGTCTGATGGTTTTATGTTCTTATTATAAATAATTATAACAAAAAGTGAATGCTGTCATTTTTCTGTATAGAATGTTTGATATGGGTGTTAAATCTTTGTGGTTATTTACCAATTTCCGAATGATAATAGTCTATTTTAACTCTGAAGTGAAGCCCATCATTGTCTTCTTAAGCCCTCATGTTCGATTTAAATACTGTTGCAACAGCTAAATGTAAATTAATGCCGCAAAAACAATTTCATTCTTCCATCCTGGTCTATTCTTTTTACTAGCAAAGGATTGCCAAATTAATAGTTTAATCAGGGCAGTTTCATTTTGAATACCAACTTACTGTAAACATGTTTGAAGAAAATGTTTTATCTTTACTTTGATGTCTCCAGCAATTTCTTTTTCCAATTTCCTCTCTGCACCTTTCTAATTTTCAGTCTGGATGCCTCCAAATTGCTTCTCCATCCAATTATCCAATTGGTGTTCTCCTTAAAGTGTTTCCAACACCTTTTGTGTTCCATTTGATTTCTCATTTCCCCATTCGACCGTTGAGACTCTGTCTTTGAAATATTCTGCTTAATTAATACAAGGCGATTGCCCAGTTCAAAACATTTTGTTTTATTCTGTACTGATTCCATTTATCTGCATTTGTGTTTTGCTGTTTAATTTCTTCAAACAACTTCCCCTGGTTTTCTCTGCTCCCATGACTTATTCAGAGAGTTCTGGTTACTATAGCAATGTCTATGGGTAAGAGGGACACCAATCATACAGATGCACAAACAGTGCTTTTCTGCTGATTTTTGTTGCTACACATTATTGGTCTGAGATTGGATGAATTGAAACCAAGTATTACATTTTATGCAGTTAGTTAAAGTAATATTTGGACAACAGCTTTACAATGTAAGAGCTAAAATTCCAATTATTACTGGTAGGCAACAAGTCTGCCTAATGATTGCGCTCCCTTGAAGTGCCTTGAAATGTTCTCTATCGGTGGCACTTTAAATAAAAGTGAGTTGTTATTATGGATGTGCGATCACATGTTCTTCCCCTCCCCCAACCTCGCAGTCTTTAAGCTTCCCCTCTACGTCCAGACAGCATCATATTAAAAATAACAAATGATGGCATATTTATAGTCTGATGATCTACAATTAATTACTAAGGTAGCATGATCAGCTCAATTGTTTGCATGATTAAAAAATGGGAACAATATACAAGGTTGTTTAATGTCTGAAATCAAAGTGCATTAAAAACAAAATGGACAACTGGGATTTGAACTTTCAAATCCTATAAGTGATGATGGACAATGGGAATGCTTCACTTTACAGTGTGTTATGGAGAATGACAATGGACAAGAATATGAACTAGAGCCTGCATTTAGATGGTGCCACATTTAAGAGTTCCGATGGTCAACAAATTAATTATCTCTGAAGGGGTAGTAACTGTTGACGGAAGATGTTGTATACAGTTCTACACTCAGCAAAGTATCACCAAAACAAAAGCAAACTGTGAATTATGGTCTTTATGACCCGGAAAACCCCTGGGTCTTTCTCAAATATTGTCACTAAATCATTTTTTAGCCATTTGATAGGGGCAGAAAATGTTGGAAATCTTAAATCCTAACCCAGAAACAGAGATTTCCCAATTTCCCATTTTCAGAGGGCAGGGATTTTGGGGTTTTCACATACGTGTTTTACTGAGACAACTGGCTACTTAAGTGATCATCTGCCTCCATTGTCTGAATTTGGGACCCCCGATGTTTCCATTCAGAGCGTGGTGATTAGACCCAGTGAGCACAGGTTTGTTCTCAGTGTTTTCCTTTTGAATAGTCAGCATACCTCTCTGGAGGGTCGGGTACCATAGGGGTGAGGTTGATGCATCCGTTGGTTATCCCTTGGGAGTGGGAGTCAGGGACGCTTTGGGGTGGTGAAATGTGCTTTATGATGGCTAATTCTGGGAAATAATATGTGCATGAACCCCTTGGAACTGTCCAGTGTGCCAAGATCAGTCAAGAACTGTGTCAAGATGTGTCAGCCTGTCGAACATTCTCAAGAAGTGTCAAAATTGGACAAAAAGTGTCATGTGACATTTTTTTTAATGAGTGAGAGCAATTTTTGTTTTGAAAAATTGAGTGTGGTCTACAGTATATTTGAAGGAATGGAATTTTATTTCCTTCTTCTGAAGACGTGGGTCCTTGTGGGTACCGGGTGAATTGATATTGTAGGTGAGCGGGATAGGGTTAGTTTTTGATGTATAAGAGGCCAGATGGAATGGGTAGAGGGACATAGGATGGCACTGGATCATGACCGGGATGAGTGAAGGGAAATAGGCTGGCATAGGGAGTATGAGGGGGCGTTGCAGGTGTGTTGAGGTCATTTGGTACATATGGGAGGTTGACATGGATGAGGCATGGGGAGTATGTGGGAGTGAGGTATGTGTGAGACTTGGAGGGATGATTCCTAGTTTATTCTTCTATTTTAATGTTTGGATGTTATGTTGGAGACTCTAAAGTAGGCATTCTGCTTTCTCCATTCCAAGAACTGACAGCTTCCTCTACCCTCCCTTTCTCCTTCCCCCCAGACTAAAAGTGGGAAGTACAGACATCCATTTTCAAAGGTCGATTTTGAGGAGCCAGGAATCCTTTCTCTCTGAACGAATATCAGCCTTTCTTCTGAGACATGATTGTTCCAAATAAAGTGGCACCATTTCAGCGCTGCACTGAGGCATCAGCTCAGTTTGTGCTGACATTGATAATGGGCCTGAATCCAAACCTTTTGATGTTGGCCTGTCACAATTCCAGATGAGATTGCCAAAGTCATGTTACAACTTGGCTAGCGACCAATATTGTTTTTGTGAAGTAGACAAAGCGTGAGATCCAGGGCATTGACTAAGATGATAAAGCCACAAAATTCCCTGGTTTTGCATGAACAGCGATACATTTTACTGTATAACCTTAGAACAGTAATCTACAAGGCATGCACAATTTATTTCTTGCGCTCAGAGAATTAAAACATGATAAATATAGGGAACAGATTGTGATTGAACTCCCCACAGTGCACATCAAATAGCAAATACAACTAAGACAGATCGCACAGATTTCTCAGCAGACATTAATGACGATAGGACATTAGATCTCATTAAACATTTAATCAATAATAGAATCAAAGGTTAGAGGGAAGAGGCAGAATTTGAGGATGATCAGATCAGCCACAATCTCATTTAATGCTGAAGCAGTAATGATGGGCTGAATGGCCAAATTTTGCTCCTATATTTTGTGGTCTTATGCTCTCAGCGACATAAGGGGTTACAAGATTTCGATTCTGACCTGGCCTTACAGCTCCCTCTCACCAGCTGCTCCCTCATGGGGCTCCCTCAATGGCTGCTCCCATTCTGGTTAATGTCCCTTCCTCCTGGGTCTATACTTCCCTGGACCCTTTCACGGCACAAATCCAGCTCTGCTCAAACAATAGCCAGGATGATTTCTGGATTGCTTTGAATTCTAACCTAGTCTTGCTCAGTTGCAACTAGCCAGCTATCCTTGTGCGCTGTCCAACCTACAGTCTCTGCTGTATCAGACTTCTTGAATGTGCAGCACTTCCGTTTGCTCTCACTAAACACAGCTATTCATTACTGCTGTAAGATTTCTCAGAGACAGCCCCACATAAAATACATGCAATTTAGCAGCATAATTAACAGCAGTGTTTTATAACATGGAGTTCTGCCTCTATCCATGTTTGCTTCTCCTGCTCATTACAACCTTTGAACTGCTGTTACGTGACCTTTAAATTGTCCAGAGCAACCTATTCAAAACCTTGGAATCAACCATTCCCTATTGTCTTGTAAATCTTGGGTCTGACTCTGCTATGTTATAATTCACAGACTGGGGGCTTACTCAGTAGAGTCATAGAATCATAGAGATGTACTGCACGGAAACAGACCCTTCAGTCCAACTTGTCCATGCCAACCAGATATTCCTACCTAATCTAACCCCACTTGCCAGCACCTAGCCCATATCCCTCCAAACCCTTCCTATTCATATACCCATTCAGATGCTTTTTAAATGTTGTAATTGTACCAGCCTCTACCACATCCTCTGGTAGCTCATTTCATACATGCAGCACTCTGTGTGAAAAAGTTGCCCCTTTGGTCTCTTTTACATCTTTCCCCTTTCACCCTAAACCTATGCCCTCTAGTTCTGGACTCCCCCACCCCAGGGAAAAGACCTTGTCTATTTACCCGATCTACGCTCTTCACGATTTTATAAACCTCCATAAAGTCACCCCACCCCCCCAGCCTATTCAACCTCTCCTTGTAGCTCAAACCCTCCAACCCTGACAACATCCTTGTAAATCTTTTCTGAATCCTTTCAAGTTTCACAACATCTTTCCAATAGGAAGGAGACCAGAATTGCGCACAATATTCCAGAAATGGATTTCATCACAGATCCAGGTGGCTTGGCTAAGTTAACTAGGGAGAATGTTGTTATTCTCAGGAATCTGGAAAAGGATCATCAGATGGAATGCAGACTGGGAACTGATTGGAAAATGTGTGGAACAGTGTGGTACTGGGAGCTTTACCTTAAAGAATGGATAGTGTCAGGCAGGTGGACAGAAGAAAGGTTTGCAGTGGCTGTCCCTGAGTATAATTGGGGAAAACGAAGTCCACAACAAGATAATATAACAAGACAATATAATGGATTGACATGGGAAGCAATAGGTTGATGGCTGTGTTCATTTGATTCCTTCCATATTCTGCTTCAACTTAAATATTACCTTGACATAAGACTTAGATTGCAATTAGATTTTAAGAGTCATGTCCAATATCTAATTGAAACTACTAAGAGAGATCAGCAGATTGTGATAAACACGCTTTAGCTGCTCAATGGTTTTCGGACCAAGTGTCATGTGTGGTCATAATATGAACAGCTCACTATTAATAGTTCCACACATTGGGCAAATGAATAAGACTTAAGCAGTAATTTAAGAGGTCAGGAAGCCAAGTTTAAACTTCCACTTGAGGTCAATTAAAAATAATTTAAACGCTCATTAACACCTTTATTTTTCCTAATATCAATTCTGTTTAACCTAGAGCCCTTTTATCTTGATCCATACCTTTTGCAGTAAACTGCTATAAACCCAACTTTTTTTATTCAATCAGAGATGGGGGCATGACTGGCAAGGCCAGTATTTATTGCCCAGATCCAATTTCCCTGAAAAAAGGGAGTGGTGAGTCCCCTATAGGCCAAGGGGTGTAGGATTACCCATCGCAAAGTTGGAAAGGGAGATCGAAGTTTTTAACCCCAATAACAATGGTAAGGTTCCAAATGAAAATGATGCATGACTTGCACAACAGTGGAGAGCAGTTAAGGATCTTAGAACTTGTCAGGAATGCAGAGGGCTAACTAAAGGTCATAGTCACATCCGTGGGTAAGGGCCGTTCATTGGGAGGGAGTCACAGGTGGAAAGCACACCTCTTCCTTCTGGCCCACAGGAAGTGCTGATGGAGCACTTGTCATAGAATAGAATCCCTACAGTGTGGAAGCAGGCCATTCAGCCCATACTGACCTCTCATCCAAACTTCACCCCAACTCTACCCAATAACCCTGCATTTCTCATGGCTAATCCACTTAGTCTGAACATCTCTGAACAATTTAGCATGGCCAATCCATCTACTCTGCACATCTTTGGCCTGTGGGAGCAAACTGAAGCTCCTGGAGGAAACTTGCCCAGACATGGGGAGAATGTACAAGTTCCACACAGACAGTCACCCAAGAATGACATTGAACCCAGGTCCCTGGTGCTCTGAGGCAGCTGTGCTAACCAATGAACCACCCCTTCAATGTGTCTTCAAGGTATTCCTGGGTTTCCCAAGCTCAGGAAACTGCTTCCTGTGATTGTTAAACTTAAATCCAAATTGTACACTGGAAGATTTTCTCCTGTTGTCAGAATCAAAAATGCACCACAAATTGTGGAGTTGTTTTTCTATCTAAAAGGAAAGCATCTAATGGTTTTGATTGCCAACTAATTAGCCTGTCAAGAAACAAATATAAATCCGACATTCCTAAATAACTAATCAAGATGTCTGATCCACATTTGTTTTCCAAATCCTGCAGTTACTTTTCTCTCGTTCATACATTATACAGAGGCTGTGTCTGATTGGGAGAATGTGTTCTTTGACTTTGTTGTTTGTTCCAGCATACTAGAAACCCACATCGAAGAACAACATTACATGTGAACCTCTGAGCTGCGAGCATATGGTTTAAATTCTGACAAGTACCGACTCTGACATTTGATGGTCACAACAGAGCTCAAATCTAGGAATACGTGCTCAGCTCAGTGTTATTTAACCTTAAGAGTCCTCATTTCAATTGGCTGTGTAAACTAATTTTTAAAATTGCATTCTTCATTATGGAGGGGGAGGGGGTTGAAATAACTGCACAGAGGCAGGTAACCCATCACCAAGTCATCCCTTATTTACATATGCACAGTACAGCTCAGAGTCAGTCCCTAGATTGAAGAGTCCTGTTCAATTCCCTGTTTACATCTTTTTAATTTTTTTTTCTGGTAATATTTTCTTTTCTTTTGAAGAGATTCTAATCTCCTAGTTATTCTTTTTTCACGTGTGCATGTAGGTGAAAATAATGAAAATAACTTTATTAATATTCCACCACCAGGAAAGACATCCATGTGGCCCAGGAACCAGTGACAAGCAAAACCCAGAGTGAGCTACAATTATGCAAAGGGGAGGGTAGAGACCAAATCCACTTAGAATTGGATGGAGAAATAAAACACTCCACCTCCCCACCCACATGCCTCCGCGTACCCATCTCTGCACAGCAAGCAGTTCGAGCCTGGAATGCACTGCCTACAAGTGCAATGGAGACAAGTTCAACTCGGGATTGAAGAGGCATAATATAGTGACTTAAATAGAAATATTTATGAAAGAAGGCAAGAAATTGGCACCAAGTCAAAATACATTGAGAACCCGTGCAGACATGAATGGCCTTCTGAATCACAACAACTCAATTATTCGCCATGATCTTACCAAATGCTGGAGTAGACTCAAGGACTACTCCTGCTTGTTCCATGTATATTAGATTAGATGCCCTACAGTGTGGAAACAAGTCCTTCAACCCAACAGGTCCACACTGACCCTCCAAAGAGCAACCCACCCAGACCCATTCCACATGTTCACCCCTGACGAATGCAGCTAAAACTATGGGCAATTTAACATTGCCAATTCACCTAACCTGCACATCTTTGGACTGTGGGAGGAAACCAGAGCACCCAAAGGAAACCCACACAGACACGGGGAGAATGTGCAAACTCCACACAGACAGTTGCCCGAGGCGGAAATTGAACAAGGGTCTCTGGCGTTGTGAGGCAGCAGTGCTAACCATTGAGACAAAAAGCATAAAACTACATCATTTAAGAAATCAGGAAAATGCTTCAATCCATTACTAAAGTTAAAACAGAAAAGGATTTTTATTTCCCTAACTTGCAATCTTTGAAGATGTATCAAGCAGGATGGACATAGGGGAGCCAGTACCAGTCCAAAAGCTATTATATGCAGTGCTACACAAAAGGGTACTCAACAAAATATGGTGTTGGGGAAACCGGGTGCAACAGATTCAGAATTTGTTAGCCAGTAAGAAACAGTGAGTGAGGATAAATGGGTCTTTTACAGTTGGCAACTTATAACCAGCAGAATGTTACGGAGATCAGTGCTGGACCTCAATTATTTACAATCTATACTCATGACTTGGATGAAAGAACTCAATGTATGGTATCTAGACTTGCTAATTATATCAAGAATAAAGAACAAAGAAAATTACAGCACAGTATCAGGCTCTTCGGCCCTCCAAGCCTGTGCCGATCCAGATCCTCGATCTAAACCTGTCACCTATTTTCTAAGGATCTGTATCTTCCGCCTCGGAACACTTCAACCCCAAGGCATCAATGTGGACTTCAACAGCTTCCTCATTTCCCCTTCCCCCACCTCATCCTAGTTCTAAACTTCCAGCTCAGCACTGTCCCCATGACTTGTCCGGACTTGTCCTACCTGCCTACCTTCTTTTCCACCTATCCACTCCACCCTCTCCTCCCTGACCTATCACCTTCATCCCCTCCCCCACTCACCTATTGTACTCTATGCTACTTTCTCCCCACCCCCACTCTCCTCTAGCTTATCTCTCCACATTTCAGGCTCACTGCCTTTATTCCTGATGAAGGGCTTTTGCCTGAAACGTTGATTTTGCTGCACTTTGGACGCTGCCTGAACTGCTGTGCTCTGCCAGCACCATTGATCCACAATCTGGTTTCCAGCATCTGCAGTCATTGTTTTTACCCCCCTCTTCTCCCTGCCCATTCATGGATCTGTCTAGATACATCTTAAATGACACCATCGTGCCCCCCTCTACCACCTCCACTGGCAAGGTGTTGTAGGCACTCACCACCCTCTGTGTAAAGAACTTTCCACGCATATTACCCTTAAACTTTTCCCCTCTCACTTTGCACCTGTGACTCCTAGTAATTAAATCCCCCACTTTGAGATGAAGCTTCTTGCTATCCACCTTGTTTATACCTCTCATGATTTTGTAGACCTCAGTCAGGTCCCCCCCCCTCCCAACCTCCATCTGTCTAAAGAAAATAATCCTAACCTATTCAACCTTTCTTCATAGATAGCACCCTCCATACCAGGCAACATCCTGGTGAATCTCCTCTGCACCCTGCCCAAAGCATTCACATCCTTTTGGTGATACTGTACACAGTATTCCAAATATGGCCGAACCAAAGTCTGAATACAGCTGTAACGTGATCTGGCAACTCTTGCACTCAATACCCTCGCCGATGAAGGACAGCATGCTGTATGCCTTCTTGCCCACCCTCAGGGTAGAATGGACCTGAACACCCAAATCTCTCTGTACATCAGTATTCCCCAGGACTTTTCCATTTACTGTATAGTTCACTCTCGAATTGGATCTTCCAAAATGCACCATTTCGCATTTGCTCAGATTGAACTCCATCTGCCATTTCTCTGCCAAACTCTCCAATCTATCTATATTCTGCTGTATTCTCTGATAGTCCCCTTCACCATCTGCTAATCCAACAATCTTAGTGTCATCGGCAAATTTGCTAATCAGATGTGTAGAATGCAAGTTATGAAAGGGTACAACGAGTCTGCAAAGGGTGGCAGATAAGTGAGTTGGTGGGCAAAGATTTGGCAGAAGGAGTATAAAAACAGAGAGCCTGAGGTTTTTCTGTCGGGCAGGAAGGATAGAAAATCAGATAATTAGGTGAAATGGAGAAAGACCACATAAATCTGTGGCATAGAAGGATCTGGGTGTCCTTATGAAGATTTATTGAGAAGTGTGAGAAGTGGAATGATGGATTTTATTGCTAGGGCAATGAAATACAAAAATTGGGAAGTGCTGCTCCATCTATGCAGGGCCCTAGTGAGACCACACTGACAGCATTGTTACAGTTTTACGCCTAACTGAATGGAGGATATAACTGCACAGGATGCAATTCTGATTAGGGTCATTTGGCTGGCCTTGGAATACAACAGCTGTCTTTTGAGGAAAGATTTTGAGCAGATTATTGCTATACAAATTGGGGTACAGAGGAATGAGAGGTGACCTTATTGAAAGAAATAAAATTCTGAGGGGCTTAGACAGTGCAAATGTTGGGAGGATGTTTACTCTTATGCGATGCCTGTAACTCAAAACACCATTTAAAACTTAGAGGATTCATGTTTAAATTATTAGATATTGAAATTATCTTCCCGGGAGACCAGCTGAGAATGGAACTTTGACTATGTTCAAGACTAAGTCTTTTGGATTGAAAAAAAGTCAAGAGCTATGGCAGGAGGCAAGAAAGATCACCCTTGATTTTACTGAATTGTGGAGCAGACTTGAATGGCCTAATTTTGGTCCAATTTATAATTTAACAAGCCAATCAAAAAAAAATCGTCAAATTGCTACTGTGAACTTGATTGATGTCTCACTCCAGATAATTGTTAGGATTGCTGTTACAAGTCAGATGGCACTATCCAAGATGACAATTCAAGATGTTGGTTTGATCAAAATTCTTCCCTGTATCACTCAACATAGCCAAGAACAAAAATTAACTGTTAATTTATCAAAATACCATCTCTGGGATAGAACTACACAAGCAAATCTAGCCACATCACTGCCAACAAAACACATAACTTGCTTCAAGAGATGTAAGGAGATAAATGAATGTTATTCTTTCTTTTTGATTATAACCTTTTATTATTTTGTACAATATGCAATTTACCTTTAAAAGAATCAAATCTTGGTTTTTAGAAGCTTAAATAAATAAATCATTGTCTTTTGCACTGCTAAACATAATACGTGGTGAAAGTGAGGGCTGCAGATGCTGGAGATCAGAGTCGAGAGTATGTGGTGCTGGAAAAGCACAGCAGGTCAGGCAGCATCCGAGGAGCAGGAGAATCAATGTTTTGGGCAAAAGCCGTTCATTAGGAATACATAGGCCCCCTTCTTCCGACCAATCTTTTGCGTAGACCTTTTATCTTTTTAAAATGGCATCTTTTCCTTTAGAATGAGCATGCCTCTGGAAAATTGCAACTGTCTCAATATAATTGCACTACTACTTGCCAAAACAGCTACAATATATTTCTATTTTGAACATTTTATTTTATTAAGGACAACACAGCATCTTTTACTGAATGTAACGAGAGTGATTTTTATAAATGACTTGGATGAGGAAGGGGAAGGATGGGTTAGTACGTTTGCTGATGACACAAAGGTTGATGGAGTGGTGGATTGTGTGGAGGGCTGTTGTAGGTTGCAACTGGACATTGACAGGATGCAGAACTGGGCTGAGAAGTGGCAGATGGAGTTCAACTTGGAAAAGTGTGAAGTGATTCACTTTGGAAGGATGAATTTGAATGCAAAATATAGGGTTAAAGGCAGGATTCTTGTCAGTGTGGAGGAACAAAGGGATCTTGGGGGTCCATGACCATAGATCCCTTAAAGTTGCCCACCCAAGTTGATAGGTTAGTTAAGAAGATGTTTTAGATTAGATTAGGTTACTTACAGTGTGGAAACAGGCCCTTCGGCCCAACAAGTCCACACCAACCCGCCGAAGCGCAACCCACCCATACCCATACATTTACCCCTTACCTAACACTACGGGCAATTTAGCTTGGCCAATTCACCTGACCCGCACATCTTTGGACTGTGGGAGGAAACCGGAGCACCCGGAGGAAACCCACGCAGACACGGGGAGAACATGCAAACTCCACACAGTCAGTCGCCTGAGTCGGGAATTGAACCCGGGTCTCAGGCACTGTGAGGCAGCAGTGCTAACCACTGTGCCACCGTGCCGCCCACTATGTATGGTGTATTGGCTTTCATTAGCAGGGGTATTGAGTTGAAGCACAGTGAGGTTATGCTGCAGCTCTATAGAGCCCTGGCTAGACCACACTTGGAATATTGGGTTCAGTTTTGGTTGCCTCACTGTAGAAAGGATGTGAAAGCTTTAGAAAGCGTGCAGAGGAGACTTACCAGGATGCTGCTTGGACTGGAGGGGATGTCTTCTGAAGAAAGGTTGAGGGAGCTTGGGCTTTTCTCCTTGGAGGGAAGAAGGGTGAGAGGTGACTTGATAGAGGTGCACAAGATGATGAGGGGCTTAGATAGAGTGAACAATCAGAGACTTTTCCCCTGGACAGAAATGTCTACCACAAGGGGGCATACTTTTAAGGTGATTGGAGGAAGGCTTAGGGGAGATGTCAAAGGTAGGTTCTTTACACAGAGAGTGGTGGGTGTATGGAGTGCACTGCCAGTGGTGGTAATAGAGTCAGATACATTAGGGACATTTAAGCAACTCTTGGATAAGCACAAGGAAGGTAGTACAATGACAGGTATACTGATTAATCTGATCTTAGTGTAGGATAAAAGGTCAGCACAAATTGTGGGCCAAAGGGCCTGTACTGTGCTGTACTGTGTTATGTTCTAAAAGTGCCAAGAGTGTAGGTGGATACTGCATTGTCCTTCTCCAGGGACACCCAGGCCCGAACATAACCGTGGAAGAGGGGCAGGTTGTCAGCAATCTCCTGTTTATATCTGTCAGCCAGGACTCCCTGATTGGCACAGGTTAACAAGCCCAAGCAGGGATCTCATAGTCAATGAGATCCACCCGGGCCTGGTCCCAGTCACTATAGTGGACGTGTGAATTTATTTTTTTAATTGCCAGCAGTTATTATCCTAATTGGCCTTCAGAAGACAGTAGACCTACTACTTGTTACAAACAAACACACAAAGTAAGATCAGGAGTAGGCCATTCAATAATATCATGCCTGATCTGCTTTTGTTTTGGATTCCACATTCTGATCTCTCCCTGACAACCCTCTAGTTCCAGCTTAACAATATTCTATTCACTACTTAAAAACATGTTTTACAGTCCCATCCCAACTGTTTTCTGAGAGAGACTTCCAAGTTACAAAACCTTCTGACAGAAAAAGAAATTTTCCCCATCTCTTGTCATAAAAGTGTGACCCTTAATTTTGAAACAATACTCTGTAGACCTAGTCTGATCCACAAGAGGAAATGTCCTTTCCATGTCCGAGCAAGCCACTCAGTTGTATCAATCACTACAAAGTGTCAACAAAGACATGAAGTTGGACTGACCTCCTGGCATTCACCTGGACACTGGAAAAGGCAATGGTTGACCCTGCAAAGCCCTCCTCACTAACATTTATGGGCTAGTGCCAACATTGGAAGAGCTGTTTCACAGACGAGCTGAAAAATGTGTTGCTGGAAAAGCGCAGCAGGTCAGGTAGCATCCAAGGAACAGGAGAATCAACGTTTCAGTTGGCAGTCCTCACGTTCTCCCTGTTTCACAGATGGGTCAAGAAACAGCCTGAGATTATCTGTAGAGTATGATTCCATGAGTATGACAATGTCCCAGACACTATCATCACCATTCCTGGATATGTCCTGTCTCATCAGCAAGACAGGATGGAGGCCTCCATCTCCAGCAGAGATGGAGGCACAGCCAGAAGGAAGCTGCCCTTTGAGTCCTCAACATTGACCACGAAGATCATGAAGTCTCATACCACCAGGTTAAACATGGGCAAGGAAACCTGCTGCTGATTACTATGCACTGTCCTCCATTGTGTGATGAATTGGTACTCCTCCATGTTGAACAACACTTTTAGGAAACACTGAGGGTGACAAGGGTGCAGAATGTACCCTGGGTGGGGGGATTTAATGTCCACCACCAAGAGTGGCTCGGCTGTAGTATGACTGATCGAGCTGGTTGGGTCCGAAAGGATATAACTGCTAAACTGGGTCTGCAGCAGCTGTTGAGGGAACCAACAAGAGGGAAAGACACATTGACCTCGTCCTTACCAGTCTGCTGATGAAATGTGGCCATCACATTGAGAATACTCTCCATCGTGTTATGTGGCATCATCACCGTGCTAAACGGGACAGACTGCAAACAGATCCAGCAACTCCAGACTGGAGCTCCATGAGGCGCTGTGGGCCATCAACTGCCATGGAATTGTACTCCAGCACAATCTGTAACCTCATGGCCCGGCATATCCCCCACTCAACCATTACCGTCATACCAGGGGGCATGCCAGGAGCAACTCCAGGCATACCTGAAAATGAGATGTCAACCTGGTGAAGCTACCAAATAGGACTACTTGCTTGCCAAAAAGCAAGGGATAGACAGAGTTAATCGATCTCACAGTCAACGGATCAGATCTAAGCTCTGCAGTCCTGCCACTTCCAGTCGTGAATGGGGGGTGGACAATTAAACAACTCATTGGAGGAGGAGGCCTCGCAAATATCCCCACAATCGATGATGGAAGAGCCAAGCAGATTACTGCAAAAGATAAGTGCTGAGTGGATGATACTTCTCAGTCTCCACCAGTGGTCCCAAGCATTACAGATGCTAGACTTCAGTGAATTTGATTCAGTCCATGCTCAAGAAGCAGTTGGAAGCACTGGATACTGTAAAGGCTCTGGGGCCTGACAACATTCTGGCAATAGTACCGAAGACGTTGCTCCAGAACTTGCTGCTCCCCTAGCCAAGCTGTTCCAGTACAGTGCTGAAAGTGTGTTGCTGGAAAAGCGCAGCAGGTCAGGCAGCATCTAAACAGCAGGAGAATCGACCTTTCGGACATGAGCCCTTCTTCAGGAATCCAGAACAGTTCCAGTACAGTTACAACACTGGCATTTACTCGACAATGTCAAAAATTGCCTGTACATAAAAAGCAGGAAAATCCAACCCAGCCAATTACTCCCCCATTACTCTCCTCTCGATCATCAGTAAACTGGTGGAAGGTGTCATCAACAGTGCTATCAAGCAGCACCTGTTCAGTGATGCCCAGTTTGGGTTCTGCCAGGGCCACTCAGCTCCTGATTTCATTACAGCCTTGGTTCAAACATGGACAAAAGAGCTCATTCCAGAGGGGAGGTGAGAGTGACAGTCCTTGACATCAAGGCTGCATTAAACCAAGTGTGGTATCAAGGAGCCCTAGCAAAACTGGAATCAATGGATATCAAGAAAAATCCCTCCACTAGTTGGAGTCATACCTGGCACAAAGGAAGATGGTCATGGTTGCTGGAAGCCAGTCACCTGAGCTCCAGGACAACTCTGCAGGAGTTCCTTAGGGTTGGGTCATTGGCCCAATCATCTTCAGCTGCTTCGTCAATGACCTTCCCTCCAGGTCAGGTCAGAAGCCACACACAAGCTATTCAGATATCTGGGAGTCAGTAGTTGTTGACAGAGGGGTTTTGTCATCAACAACTGGTTACCACTCTACAGACCAATTGGTTACTTGTTAACAACTGAAGGTCACCTTGTACACATCCCCTGGTGCCAGTGCGTCTGCAAATTATCCCCGCTGATTGAACAAACAACAGTGTAAACAGCACTTACAATAATGTTAGTAAGTAGCTTTCAAAAAATACAACAATCTCTTCCACAATCCTTGGTTTAGAAAAGCAGTCTGCGATCAAAAAACAGAACAACAGAAAAGAAATGGCCTTTAAAATGCAATAAATCTTACTTAAAATAATAAAATAAAGTAGTAGATAATAATACTTACCAGCTTCTCACTTGTTTTTCTTATTAATACTTAATGTTTTTATTATTTTAATCTCCACTAGTAGAGACTCAGTCCCTCAGCAGCAATACTCAGCAGACAATCAGCTTGTGATTTTCCTGTAATATTTTCCCTCAATTTCTGCTCTTGAATTTCCACCAGGAACAGGAATGATGGAAGAGGCAGAATCCTCAAGGCAATTTTTTTTATATATCCCCAAGGTCCTCTGGATTCTCGCTTTCTCTGGCCTGAAATTTTATGAACTCTCAGTTTCTTTGGTACTTTTTCTTTCCCTGAACTGCACTCCTTTGACCTTTCTCTCCATGTCCTTCTTTCACTCACTCTTGTAACTGGTGCTGATTGCCTGAGCGATCTGAAAGAACCCTTGTACCTCCTTGCCCTCTACACTATTGCTCTCACGTCTACATTCAGATAATTGAAGTCCCCCATTACAATTATTCTATAACCTTGACCCTTCCTGCAATTTCTTTGCAAATTTGGTTCGCTCCATTTTTTCCACAAGTTGGTGTCATGTAGACTACAGGAAGAAATGTAATTGCACGTTTTTTTTGTTCCTTAGTTTGAGTCAAATTGATTCTGTGCTTGACCCCTTTGGGATATTCTCTCTGTCTTTGTTCAGCACTGTAATGTTCTCCTCAATCAATACTGCCATCCCTCCCCCTTTGCTTTCCATTAGAAGACACTCTGCTATATCTCTGAAATACTTTTGTGTGTTATCTTAATGAAGGCACTAACCTGTAACTGATAAATATACCACACAAAACAGATTGATGCAAACACTTTAACAGCTTGTTGCTAGTATTGCAAAATAGGAATTAATCTCATTTGTGTCTCTCAGTTAATCATCGTTCATCTCTGGTGTTTTGGTGACTGAAACTCTGCTCTTTAAAAGATTCATTTACATAGCAGTCAAATAACATTTTGTGTAGAAAGATGTTTCCTCTTATATTGTTGTGATTCATTCACAGGATGTGAGCATTGCTGGCTAGGCCCATATTTATTACCCATCACTAATTGCCCAGAGGGCAATGGTCGTCCGCATTATTGTGGGTCTGGAGCCACATGTAGGCCAGACCCGGTAAGGGTGGCACAGATTGCATATATATTTACAACTTTCCATGCATGAACCAATAAGAAGAAAGCCATTTGTAAATGTAGTGGTGGATATTTATTTTCACCCTTGTGCTGGTTTAATTTTGAATTCACAGAATATGTATACACAACTTTCTCTGAATTCCCACAATTTCATATTCTTGTGTGTTCAAGATATTGTTGCAGACTCATAGAGATATACAGCATGGAAATAGACTCTTCGGTCCAACTCGTCCATGCCAACCAGATATCCCAACCCAATCTAGTCCCACCTGCCAGCACCCGGCCCATATCCCTCCAAACCCTTCCTATTCATATACCCATCCAAATGCCTATTAAATGCTGTAATTGTACCAGCCTCCACCACTTCCTCTGGCAGCTCATTCCATACACGTACCACACTCTGTATGGAAAAGTTTTTACATCTTTCTGCTCTCCCCCTAAACCTATGAAAGGAAATGGATTATACTTATTACAAAAAGGAAAACTGGTGAGTTTACCTAATCCTTTTTGTTTGCAGGAAAGCTGTAATAATACTGAGTTATTGAAATAACATGTCTCATTTATTCACCACCTTTAATAAAAAAAAATCTCAAGGCTCCTCATAGGGAGGGGTATGAAGCAATATGTGACACTGAGCTACATGAGGGACCACGAGGGCAGATGATAAAAGTTTCAGTTCAGGAAACTGAAGACATGGTCATCAACGATGGAACAACAAAAATCATGGATTTTATAATCATTGTCAGAATTAGACAAGTGCAGAAAGCTTGGAGGGTTGCAGCACTGATGGAAATTACAGATAACCAAAGACATGGAAGGACTTGAAAATAGTTCATCATTATCAAAACCTAATCATTTTAAGTACATCTTCTCAGCTCAGCATGGCGGTTTCTTGGGTGTAGGTGGTGATCTCTTGGCCTGGTCTTAGCGTGGACTTCAATCTTGAGGTGATTCCAGAGTGATGTCCTGGCCTCGTGAAACTTGAGGAGAAGCCTGGCACAGTCTGGTGTCAAGGCCCGGTGCAGACTGGGGTCAAGGCCTGGAGCAGTCTGGAGTCAAGGCCTGGTGCAGACTGGGGTCAAGGCCCTGTGCAGACTGGAGTCAAGATCTGGGACAGTCTGGAGTCAAGGGCCGGGGCAGACTGGAGTCAAAGCCTGGGGCAGTCTGGAGTCAAGGCCTGGGTCAGTCTAGAGTCAAGGCCCAGTGCAGACTGGAGTCGAGGCCTGTGTCAGTCTGGAGTCAAGGCCCAGTGCAGACTGGAGTCAAGGTCTGGGACAGTCTGGAGTCAAGGCCCAGTGCAGACTGGAGTCAAGGTCCGGTGCAGACTGGAGTCAAGGCCTGGTGCAGACTGGAGTCGAGGCCCGGTGCAGACTGGAGTCAAGGCCCGGTGCAGACTGGAGTTGAGGCCCAGTGCTGACTGGAGTCGAGGCCCGGTGCAGTCTGGAGTCGAGGCCCAGTGCTGACTGGAGTTGAGGCCCGGTGCAGACTGGAGTCGAGGCCCGGTGCAGACTGGAGTCAAGGCCTGGTGCAGACTGGAGTCGAGGCCCGGTGCAGACTGGAGTCAAGGCCCGGTGCAGACTGGAGTCGAGGCCCAGTGCTGACTGGAGTCGAGGCCCGGTGCAGTCTGGAGTCGAGGCCTGGTGCAGACTGGAGTCGAGGCCCAGTGCAGTCTGGGGTCAAGGTTAACATTTAATAATTTATTCCTAAAATCTGCAATGCCATACTTTTTAACTTGTCTATTTTTCTAAGATCTTGTAACTGAAGAAGCTGTATCTCGAGATCTTTGGACCTAAAATGGCGCCATAGGTGGTGACTTGTAAGCATTTTACTGCACTCTTTCGAGTACAAGTGACAATAAAGCTAATTCTAATTCTAGTTCTATTTACTGTGTTACATCTACATCCTCTAGAGTATATTTGTGATGGACTAAACAGATGCTTAAATCATGGAAAGTTAAAGCCTCATGGTTTCTCATTAATGTATTACTCTTTTCATTATTGGTAAGACTGCATTGCGTCATTCTGAAACCACCTTTGGAACTTTGTCAATGTGCATATAAATCTTACTCATGGCCTGGGCTTCTGTGCCTCAGGAAAAAATGTCTAGCCTCTCATTTTTATCAAACACTTCTAGGCCCTACGTAGAAATAACACCGGAAGTTTTGTGCTGTACTTCAGCCAGGATTTCTGTCATATCAAGTTCTTTGATGTCCCTGTTCCAGAAGAAGAGCAAGCCCTTGTCCCTACCTCTCAGCTCCAATCAAGGACAAGGAGATATTCATAAGTCTGGGTATACTCGGGATTGTCTGATAAAGCCATTCATAACATTATCACGGAGTGAGGGAATGGGGTGACAGTGAGTTAGTTGCTTGACGTAATCCTCAGTTTGCATCTTATTAAGTGCTAAGATTTCTCATGTGATGAAGCCATGTTATTACATGATCATATAATAGTGGGCGGGGTTTTTTGACCACATTAAATGTCTTGGAGCAGATGATGGCGTGAACTTTCCATCAGATTGTTTGTAGACAACCATTCAGATTTTGTTGATTTTTTTTGACATTTTTAGGGATATTATGGTGCACCTCTGGAGCAGGTGGGACTTGAACTCTGGACTCCATCAGATCAGAGGTAGGAACACTACCAACTGCATGACAGACTCTGCTGTGGAAGGACCCATGTTTGTTTCATAAATAGATGTTCAATTAACAACAGTTGACGAAGACAGACAGGAAATAATCATAATTAAAAATGGAGTCAGTGTAACAATTTGTCCAATTTTCAAGAAAAACTTGACGCAAAGATATAACCACTGACCTGGCTCCAGTATTAACAAACACGTAAATCTAACAAAAATGGTGTTGCTGTGGCAACAAAATGCATTTTAGACGAAGCAAATGTTTTTCAGTTAAAGGATGTGTACTTGAGATGATAGCATCTGTACAGAATATTAGCATGTTTACTGTACTGGAACATTTGACAGTTTAAAACCCTGGTAAATTGTGCAATGTTTAAAAGTTACAAAAACAGTAGAAGCCAATGAGATTGTTTTTTCCTTAATTATTGTTTTAGGTATTATGTGAGAAAAACTCAAGTGAAAAGAAGATTCATTTGAAACTCACTCACCATTAATGTTGATTTATAAGCCTCAAAGAATCCCTCCAAAAACAAAGTGCAAATTTTATAGCAACAGAAAAGTGAATTTCCAGCATTTGTGTAGGTTTTCACCACTTTGTAATCTCACTTGCATCCGTGGCAAAAAGATGGGCATCGATTGTTGTGTGCACAATACAGCCAATATCTCCTGATCAATCATTTACACCCAATTAAAAGGTTTTGGTAATTAAAAAATGCATTTGTGGGAAGTAAATGGAAGTTAACAGCTAATGTGAGTAAAGCATGTCATGGCTGAACAAGGGGTTGTTTTACATAAGAGCCTAAGAATAATGAGCAGGCCATTCAGCCCCTCAAGTCTACACCACCATTTAATACAATCATGGCTGATTTCATCTCACCCTCAACTCCTCTTTCTTCCCTTCAACTCCATAAGCTTTCAACCCACCATTAACTAAAACTCTCTCTCCTCATTAAATGTACACAATGTCCCAGCATCCATGGCATTCTGGGGCAGTGAATGCTCCAGATTCATGACCCTTTGACAGAAGTAATTTCTCCTCATCTCTGTCTTAAGTCTTCCACCCCTTATCCTAAAACTATGACCTCTCATAGTTTGCTCCACATGAGAAAACATCCTTTCTATTTCTACTTTGTCAATCCCCTTTAAGCATTGATAGTGAAGAAGGTGTTCGGTATGCTTTCCTTTATTGGTCAGAGTGTTGAGTACAGGAATTGGGAGGTCATGTTGCAGCTGTACAGGACATTGGTTTGGCCACTTTTGGAATATTGTGTGAAGTTCTAGTCGCTCTCCTATCAGAAGGATATAGTGAAACTTGAAAGGGTTCAGAAAAGATTTACAAGGATGTTATCAAGTTTAGAGAGTTTGAGCTATAGGGAGAGGCTAAATAGGCTGGAGCTGTTTTCCCTGGAGTATCAGAGGCTGAGGGGTGACCTTATAGAGGTTTATAAAATAATGAGGATAAATAGACAAGGAGTTTTCCCTGCAGTGGGGGAGTCGAGAACTAGAGGGCATAGGTTCCTTTCAAATCTTACCCCTCTCTCCTTAAACCTAAGGGGCAACTTTTTCACACAAAGGGTGGTGCTTGTATGGAATGAGCTGTCAGAGGACGTTGTGGAGGCTGTACAATTGCAACATTTAAAAGGCATCTGGATGGGTATATGAATAGGAAGGGTTTGGAGGGATATGGCCAAGTGCTGGCAAATGGGACCAGATTAATTTAGGTTAATTGGTCGACGAGTTGGACCGAAGAGTCTATTTCCATGCTGTACAGCTCGATGATTCTATGTGTCTATCTTGTACAGGTAGTTCTTTTTGTAACATTACTGTGCATTTTTGTGCAACCCTTGTTAAAGAAAAACTCACACTTTTAAAAGTTTGCACTTTAGAAACAGTGTCCCTCGTTCATCCATCACGAATTCACGTTAACGAAACACGTTACATCAGAACTAGATCACCTCTCATTCTTCTGAACTCCAGAGAGCTGGGACATAAGCTGCTCAAACACTCTTTATTAGAGAAACCCTCCATGTCTGGAATCAATCTCATGAACCTGTGGTACACTGGGTGGAATCTTAAAGCAGCTTGAATGTTGTGGGCCAGCGACTCAGGTGAAGCTATTCTCCATGTTGAGAGAAACTCGTTGCATTTTCCAACAGAGTTCTGGGTGTCAAAACAATATTCTCATTAAAGTATGCCGAGACGCTAATTGATGGAATCCATTGCCACAGAAGGCTGTGGAGGCCAGGTCGTTAAGTGTACTTACAATAGAGATAGATAAGTTCTTGATTGCCAAGGGGATCATAAGTTACAGGGAAAAAGTGGGAAAATAAGGTTGCAAAGCCTATCAGCCACGGTTAAATGATGGACCAGACTTGATGGGCTGAATGGCCTAATTTCTGCTCCTATGTCTTATGGTTTTATGGGGATCTTTGATGAAGTAACTTGCTTAACAATGAAAGTAACCTTCTGAACATGCAGCTTTCTATTCTGCCACTGTCGTGAAAGGTGAATTGGGCTTGTTTGGATCATTTCAATAGGCACTTGAGTCAATCTCATTACTTTGGATTCAGAAGCACATTTAGGCACCCCCCTAAACTTGGGTCTAAAAATGAGGAATTCTGAAAACTATTGTGGCGAGTCCAAAAGCAGCTGGTTGTGACTTCCAGTACACCACACCCAGTGAGTCAGAAGAAAGAAAACATTTAATCATTTCTCTATAATACAAAAGACAGCTACCTGATGAAGGAGCAGTGCATCAAAAGCTAGTGCTTCAAATAAACCTGTTGGTGTTGTGTGATTTTTAACTTTGTGCACCCCAGTCCAACACCGGCTCCTCCACATTATCTTTTAATCCTGGCACAGTAACAACTAATGACATGGACTACTGCATTAAACTATGAAAAAACACAAGTTGTGCATTATTTTCATCAAAGTAGTAAAACCTCATTAAAAAATTGATGTGTTCAATGCAGAATATCAAAGTTAAATTATTTTGTATAATATATCCTTAATTAATTACGGTTGAGTATTACTGCTTTTATGGAGGTCTTCTGGTACAGTGTCCCTGCCTCCGAAACAGAAGGTCTTGATGGGCAAAGGTACTGGTCAGCTGTGATTGATGCAGTATGGTCCCTCTCCAGCTATTGGTTTTGGTGATCTGGTTCAGGAGATACTAACCATGGCAACAGACATACACACATTCTTTGGTTTGCTCATAGACCATTCAGTGAGGGGAAGCAATCAAGCTTCCTGTTTTTAGGCTGGATGGACCATTAGACCATATTAGACAATTGTTATAGTCTATTGACAATATCAAATAGACAATATCAATATCAACAGAAACAGGTGTAGGCCATTCTCACAATGGTGCTAGAAACATTCAAAACCATGTATAAAAAATGATTTGGAGGTGCCGGTGTTGGAATGGGGTGGACAAAGTAAAAAATCACACAACACCAGCAGGTTTAATTGGAAGCAGTAGCTTTCGGAGCGCTGCTCCTTCATCAGGTGGTTGTGGAGTATAAGATCATAAGACACAGAATTTATTGCAAAAGATTACAGTATGACGCCATTGACATGTCAGATTGAAAAAAAAAGTTTGTTATTTTAAAAAAAGAGTAATGCAGATATTTTCAGACATTAGAGTTTCATTTTCAAAAAAATACTGATTGCAAAAAACAAGA
The DNA here is from genome assembly GCF_020745735.1 of Hemiscyllium ocellatum. Taxonomy (NCBI): domain Eukaryota; kingdom Metazoa; phylum Chordata; class Chondrichthyes; order Orectolobiformes; family Hemiscylliidae; genus Hemiscyllium; species Hemiscyllium ocellatum. The sequence goes on from NC_083423.1 coordinate 7,457,872, forward strand.
TATGCGTACAGATTGATTTTCCAAATGGGCTACTCTGAGTTGATATTTCATGATTTAGATTTTATTGTTGTGCTTAATTTCACATTGCATCAAGGTTTCAATGCCATTCCATTGGAGCTTGTTTCTCTGTTTCACAAAAAACACAGTTCGCTGTCAATCAAAATGGTAAAGTGTTTAACCAGTTGGTTTAAAGCTCATTTCATGCAACTCAACTAAATTGACAGAAATGACAATATCGCTAATCGTAATGGATCTATACTGATCTTCTTTCTACACTTCTCAAGTAGCTAATGAGTTATGCAAACAGCAGAAATGACACATATGTTGATACCTAGGTGCATTATAATGTGCAGAAAACCTCACGCGAGATTGAAAATGATTCTCCATTACAGAATTTGCTGTAGATGTTCTTGTGGATTTCATGATAGAGAAATAGACTGATCTTATCTACATATCAAAACATGCAGCTTATTCTTGGTGAAGTGCTTATGCTTGAAACGTCAATTCTCCTGCTCCTCTGATGCTGCCTGACCTGCTGTGTTTTTCCAACACCACATTCTTGACTCTGATCTCCAGCATCTGCTGTCCTCACTTACTGGGTAAAAAGTGAGGTCTGCAGATGCTGGAGATCACAGTTGAAAATGTGTTGCTGGTTAAAGCACAGCAGGTTAGGCAGCATCCAAGGAATAGGAAATTCGACGTTTCGGGCATAAGCCCTTCATCAGGAAGCCTTCCTGATGAAGGGCTTATGCCCGAAACGTCGAATTTCCTATTCCTTGGATGCTGCCTAACCTGCTGTGCTTTAACCAGCAACACATTTTCAACTGTCCTCACTTACTCCCTACATGTCAAAACAGCCAATGAGTATATGCAGTGTGATCAGACAGCATTTTCAAAAACATATCCTTTCAAGGGATGTAGACATCGCTGATAAGGCCAATATTTGTTGCCCATCATTAATTACCCCCTTACTGAATGATTTGACGGGGCCATTTCAATGGGCGGTTGAGTCAATCACGTTAGGTCGGATCCAGAGTTATATTGAATCAGACCAGTTAAGGATGTCAGATTACCCAAAAATAGGGGAACACATCATGGAACCTGGTGAACTCAGCTCTGTTTTCCAGGGGCTGACAAGGTATCAGAATATTGGCCTATCTTATGACAAGGATGGGCCGGGTGCTGGCAGGTGGGACTAGATTGGGTTGGGATATCTGGTCGGCATGGATGGGTTGGACTGAAGGGTCTGTTTCCATGCTGTATATCTCTATGACTCAATGACCGGGCATACACCACACCCAAGATGGAGGGGTGAATGGAGGAAGAGGGTGATGGGTAATTGGTCAAGATATGTGAGAGCGGGTGGGGAGATTGTGGGTAGTAGTGGGGTGGAAGATGAAAGTCAGCAGTTTAACTCAAGCCTCTTTGTCAGCACCTTTCCCAATTTAAGCTTCTCAAAGAGAAGTGTCTGCAAAGATATTTGAGGGGCAGTTCAATAAGATTAAGCAGAGGAACTTAGATAGCTCTTAGTGAACACTGTGTGCACTGTGTGAAAGGGCAGCACTTGTTTTTGTCAAGATTTAGCCCATGTAGCTCTGCACCAAAGGAATCTGTGTTGTTCTGGGCTCCATAAGGATACTCACAGAGATAAACTTGCTGCAAGAGCACCATCAACTGATGCATGTTAGTCCACCTCAAATGTACTGGCCAGCCAGTGTAAATGCTTTCAATGAGTAAGCGTTGCACATTCCAAGGTCTAGAACTCCGTGTTGAATCTATCCTAAGAGAACAAGAAGATTGCTGGCTCTGACTCTGCTGCTCTGAATCTCCAGTTGCATCCAATTATCTCAATTTGCTTCAGTCTCCCATCTGCTTTAAAACTACTGACCGTATTAGTAACATTATTGCTTGGTTTATGACTAGGCTCGCCAATATTTTTCACAATCCATCGGGAGATCATTATTTTCTTCAAAATATTATTGTAATCATAAAACCCGACAATGATTATTCACTCTAAGAGCATTGCTTTAAGATTTGGGAAGATGTATTTGACATTATCCTTTCTCTTGGACTCTGAGTTTTAATACCAGGGTAAAACCTTCCTGTCAGACATGGGTTTCAAATTGAAATTATATACCTTCATTATAAGTAGATTTCCTAATAAGTAGAAGTCAGAGACAAAAAATACTCCCTAACATGTTGGGAATAATTGGCTCACTGTGGAAAGATTACAAAGTTAAATTTAGGATGTCATCAAGCCATATGCGATATGTGGATAGTTTGAAGCCATGTCAGCTCCCTGTGGAGTTATCCAGGAAGTCTCACTTCCCAGCTGAAGTCCCAAAGCCCTGTGGGTTATTTCCATCTTGGGGGAGTCAATGGCTGAGTGGTATTAATCCAGTGGCCTGATTAATACTCTGTGGATGGAGCTTCAAATCCTGCTATGGCAGATGGCAATAAAAGTCCAGAGTTGCAAGTCAACAATGTCCATGAAACCATTGTTGAATGAAAAGGGGAAAAGCCCATTTGGTTCATTAGTGTCTTTTAGGAAGGAAGTTGCCATCCTCACTTGGTCTGGTTTATACGGGACTCCAGACCCACAGAAATGGCCCTATGGGCAACTGGCCTAGCCAGGAACGCCCGTTTCCTGTGAGCATTTTTTAAAAATAATCTGTAGTATTTAGATTTTATTAAGAGGTTAATGATTAAGAAGCAATGGTCCAGAAATTCCTGTGGCCAGATACTCATTTCCGCAGGAGTATGTTGGAGTTGTGCACTGGGACCCTGTGGAAATCCTGACACAGCTGACTCCATGGGAATTACTCCCAAAACTGACTTTTCCTTGACATAAGCAATCCTCTGGAAAAGTCCCTTAGAGTTTGAGATTTGAATGTGAATGAGCTTTACTGTCACGTGTACGCACATGAGTACAGTGAAAAGTTTACAAGTCTTCACTTACAGCGCCATCTTAATACGAAGCTCTCTGGGTACAGATTCTTGAGAACAAATTCTCAGGGAAAAGAAATTAGAATGGTAAAGAAATAAGAAGTCTAGAGTTACAGACCCTTAAAAGTACAAAGTCATACTAATAAATTAGAAAAATAAAGAAAAAGAAGTTCGAAATAACAGCACTTTCATGATAATTTAATTTAAGATAAAAAGAAATTTAAACAAAAGGAAAATTTAAGACAAAGTTCACTTTATCTATTTCATGGTTCTGGCCTTGACAACTCGATGCCCCCGCACTCCACTTCCCCCCCACAATTGGAATCCTGTACTCAGAAATACCTCATCTTCAGGCACTACCATAGCTGCCAAGTTGAAGGACCCACCAGGTCACAGTGACAAGGAATGGCTGGTCCACACCACATTTCCTGCTGCAGCAGCCTCTCAGAAACTCCTTACTCACCCATAGCTGCCTGATTAGTTAAATTTGAGACAGTATGACACTTGTAGGAAATCCTGTATCATTAACTCCTTTAATCAGGGACGACGTTACCAAAACATCAGGTGAAAGATTTCCAAGGGTTTTTGACTTATTTAAGCTTAAATGATAGATACCCAGGAAGTGTTAGAAGATTAGATATCTGCTCTAAATCCTGAGTAACTGTTAACTGAATGCCCAAATCGCCAATAGATCCAAAATAACTCCTTCTGCCTGGTCCCTGACAACCCCATCATTGACAACAATAAACGGACGGGGTCAGAATGGCTGGAATAACAGGATGGGTATCAGAGTCACATGATGAGGCATGACAGTGGCATTTTCCCCTCACCATTAAAGGGCATAATGATCAAAATGTGATTGTCTGTTGTTGTAGCCAATCAAGGTCAGAAGTAGGGTTTTCAACTCTGATTGGAAAATGTGGGCCATTGTTTGGGAAGAAGTGCAGGAGGCTTTACTGAATAGAGCTCAATCTGAGAATCCTTGGAGAGGGCAGCAAAACACTCCCTTCCCCATGATGACAACCTCCATCTTACTTGGGAAAGAAAGGGAACACTACACTGATGATGATGTGTCTTACCCCCAAAACACAAAGAACTGCAGATGCAGAACATCTGAAGCAAAAATAGAAAGTGTGCATTTCTATCACACTCTGTTTCTGTGCGTCTTAACTCAGTAAGCATCAAAGGAATGTAATTAGAATCAATCCTGATGAATAGTACATCAGCAGTAATTCTGAGGTTGGGTACTATCATATCAGTTTCATTGTGTTGTGCTTCCAATTTGTATTTCTAGCTAGAATTCACACCTGATGTACTCCTTATATTGTGTCTATGCTTCATTGTTTATTGGTAATAAAAATATCTCAGGGACATCATAAGTTAAAATGAACTTTTAACGTGTCACTGATATGCATAATATTTTTGTGACAAAAATGAGGACTGCAGATGCTGGAAACCAGAGTCTAGATTAGAGTGGTGCTGGAAAAGCCCAGCAGGTCAGGCAGCATCCGAGGAGCAGGAAAATCGACGTTTCAGGCAAAAGCCCTTCATCAGGAATATTTCTGTGACCTATTCTATCATTACTTACGAATTAGTAACTGTCTTCAACCATGTGTGAACTCCAAATTTAACTTGGCAAAATTTGCAAAAATTTGCCACGTAACATTGATGTTCAATGTTATTAGGATTTCTGAGTCTTTTTGATCAGTCTTTACTTGTCTAATATTAGAATTAGGTTCGTGGCCATATGTATTCAAGTACAGACGAAAAGTGATGTGTTAAAGTACGTATGCATTTGAAAGTACTCAGGATTATTTTTCACTGTTAAGTCTGTTCAGGAAAGAGCTGATAGTGGTGTTTCATGCATTGTGTGGGGGCTGTTTCAAGTCTGAAGTGAACTCATGTGGATTAGGATATCTACTTGCCTGGTTAAAGTAGAAGTGTCTTTTTGAGTAAACAGTATGAAATTTATTGCATTACTACAACTGGTTCCTGTTTGTGTGGCTATGAACTATATGCTTATAGAGATTGTTCAGAACATATTAGATCTGGTCAGTCTTCTTTACTCTGCTCTGCATTTCATCATCACATATTGCACTCGATCAAGTATTAACCCTTTCTGACCCACAAACATCTCACCCAAGTCTTTTTCATCATAATTATTATGTTATTATCACAATATTTGTACATTGACATTTAATACTACTCCAATTCACACAAGTCTGTGAACTTACAAAATCAGATAATCCGGAGGTTTCATTATTCTCTGTGAATGTGTTCATTTCAAACTGAGAGGAATGGTGCTTTCTCAGGTTAAGTCACTGTCAAAGGATTTCAATGCTTTTTCAATAATTTTGCCCAATGTTTAACTTCTCTCTTGGCAAGTGATAAAATCCAATATTTCCAATTGTACATTTATGTGCTCAGATTCTGTTTTACTATTCACTTCAGAAGGTTTCTATACTTCAAGAATTAGCTGCACCAGAATGTCAAATTTTATATTCTGTTTCTAAAATCAAATCTTCTTAGCAATTCTATTTCTGAAGCCATAGCTTTCTACTGTGATTAGATTGTTAAATGGTTGTTAAATGTTTTATTCTGCTTTAATGACAGTTTTATCACACTTCACTGATGTACTGTGTAGCTTTCCTGAACTTCAAAGCCTTCTTGTGAATCCTGCACTGTCCTTGCCTCCTGAAAAAAAGTGTTCAATCAGAACCATGTTCCTCTTTAAATGATCTATTTTGCACAGCTTGGTAGGGGCTTGTATCCCCCTACTCTCTGCTTCTGGTATATCATTGTTATTGGCAGGTTGTGTGAATACAACTGAAATTATTACAATGACAGTTGGGAGCACATAAACCCTGGTTCTATCTTCTATGAGCTCCTTCCTTACTTTGACCAGCTACCTATGATATCTTCACAGTGGGTGGTGCTCACTGCACTCAGTCAGACCTTGCCAAAACGACAGTAACATTACACACGGCCCAACTTCATGTTTGTTGTTTTTGACTCTGATCAATTGTGTGCAAAATGGATAACTCATCCACTGCTGAACCATTTCTTACCAATAACAGTGAAAGTTCATCTCATAGATCTTGGAAAGGAAAAGAAACACAAACCTTCAGAAAAGATGCACCACTGGCCAACATGATCGTCTTTGCTTGATCTTGCTCTCACATTCCTATAACAACATATTCATCTTCTCCATTCAGATCTATTCATTCAAAACCCTCTTAATAAGTGTTCAGGGAATGGTTTGGAGTCGGTGGTTTTGGAATATGGAGTTTGTAGCAGAAACTGGAGAACATTTCTGTTTATTCAATATTAAGTGTGGGGCAAACCATGTGACAAAATGTTGAAGCAGTGAAGGGATTGAAAGAATGATGGTGAGGTTGGGTTCAGGGTCAATGGTACATGTGTGGATCCTGATGTACTTTCAGTTGACGTTGCCAAGGGCTGTTTGTAGATGAGAACTTCAACAAAACCAGGGCAAGGATCTTGCAAAACATTCAAGGTAATGAATTAGGCAAAGGAAGAGACGTCATTGTGTAGCCCCTCTGGGACTACGATGAGCTAGGTATGGATGGAACTGAGTGAGTGAAGTTCATTCCAACAGGACAACAAGTGGAGAGGCATTGGAGGAGGATGATGAGGTCAACCATATGAAAGGCTGCAAAGAATAAGGAAGGCTAGCTTACCATAGTCACAGTCACAAAAGATGGAATTCCATAAGGGTCATTTCAGCCCTAATTAATTATTTCAATGTCCCCATAGATATAAGCAAATTTAATAACTCAAAGATGTATCTGTGCAGTTTACGGGCTACATCAATGACACAGTGGCTCAATGGTTAGCACTGCTGCCTCACAGCAGCAGGGACCAGCCTCGGATGACTGTCTGTGTGGAGCTTGCACGTTCACCCCGTGCCTGCATGGGTTTCCTCCGGGTGCACCTGTTTCCACCCATAGTCCAAAGATGTGCAGGTTAGGTGATTTGGCTGTGCTAAATTACCTATAGTGTTCAGGGATGTGTAGGTTAGGTGAATTAGTCAGGGGTAAATGTAGGGAAATGTGTCTGGGTGGGTTACTCTTTGGAGGGTCAGTGTGGACTTGTTTGGTTGAAGGGCCTGTTTCCACACTGTCGGGATTCCACGAAGAGATGTAGATTTTACTGTCACGTGTACTCGAGGACAGGAGTACAGTGAAAAGTGTAGTGGACCTAATAATTTCCTAAAGAAATAAATCTGTAGTTCTGGTGTCTACATTTTCTAAGACACTGCGGCTACAGTATGTCCTCAAAATCATTGCATTCCTTTCTATTGTGCACTCTTCCAGAAGGTAACATGAAATTTGATGCGAATGGTGCTTTACAAAATGCAAAGCATTTCTTGAAGTGAAATGCATGTGCTCAAGTATGAAATGAAATGAAAGTAGCCTGAAATATATTTACAATCCTGGTCCTTTCATATATTATTGCTATCACCCTTCTGAGCTTTATCAAAATAGGTCCCAATTGGGAGGAAACTAGATTCACTCATCAATTAGCCACCACCATATAGCTTCCACAAGACAATACGCAGCTTATGGATCTGAAGAAATTGGATTCCTTTGCATTAATAATACATGTAACCTATTTAACTGAATGTAAATTCACAACAAAAACTAACCTTCCTTGCAAGACATTGTGTAAATACAGTCTAACCAGTGCCTTTTTATCAATTAAAACTTTAGTACAACCAAGGGAAATAGTCAGGAAATGTAATGAACAGGCGAGTGAAGGTAAATATACGATAAATTCAAAGGAAAATTAGCTAGGACTGATCATATTTTGAATATTTTCTAAATTAAATTTAAAGAAGGAATAAAGTTTGTTTTTCTGGCCTGACTTCTATTCATTGTACAATGTTATGTTTCATAGGAGAGGGAAGATTATTGTGTGCAGCACAGCACTCTTTGGGATTGAATCAGTTTCCTTTCAAGGAAGAGTCACCATAATCCCAGAGAGCCGTTCCCTCAATGCAGAGAGTCAACATGTGGTGGGTTTAACCTGAGGGTCACAATGCCTCAGATGAGGGATGAGTTTGAGAAGGAGGGATGTTCATAATAACCTCAGCTGGCATGGGAACTGAACCCATGCTGCTAGCATCAATCTGCATTGCAAACTAGCCAACTGAGCTAACCAAATGCCTAGGAGAAAGTGAGGACTGCAGATGCTGGAGATCAGAGTAGAGAGTGTAGTGCTGGAAAAGCACAGCAGGTCAGGCAGCATCCGAGGAGCAGGAGAATTGACGTTTCAGGCATAAGCCCTTCATCAGGAATTCTGATGAAGGGCTTATCCCTGAAATGTCGATTCTCTTGCTCCTTGGATGCTGCCTGGTCTGCTGTGCTTTTCCAGCACTACACTCCCTAACCAAATGACTAGGTGGTTCACTGGTGATGGTGCTCTGGGCTCAAGCTGATGCACTCTTTGCACCATGATACCTTTCTTTTGCTATATTCAGGGGATATGGGTGTTGCTGACTAAGCCAGTACCTACTGCGCTTGGTGATAGACAGCTGCTTTCTCGAACTGCTGCAGTCCATGTGGTGTAGGTATTTCAACAATGCGATTAACTAAGGTATTCCAGGATTTTGACCCAGTGACAGTGAAGGAGCGGTAATATTTTTCAAAATCAAGACAGTAAGTGGAGGAGATTTTGCAAGTTGTGGTGTTCCCATCCGTCCGTTGATCTTGTCATTCTAGATTTTAGTGGTCGTGCGTTTGGAAGGAGCTCCCTAAGGTGTCATAGAGTCATAGAGATGTACAGCATGGAAACAGACCCTTCGGTCCAACCTGTACATGCCGATCAGATATCCCAACCCAATCTAGTCCCACCTGCCAGCACACGGCCCATATCCCTCCAAACCCTTCCTATTCATATACCCATCCAAATGCCTCTTAAATGTTCCAATTGTACCAGCCTCCACCACTTCCTCTGGCAGCTCATTCCATATACATACCACCCTCTGCATGAAAAGTTGCCCCTTAAGTCTCTTTTATATCTTTCCCCTCTCACCCTAAACCTATGCCCTCTAGTTCTGGACTCCCTGACCCCAGGGAAAAGACGTTGCCTATTTACCCTATCCGTGCCCCTCATAATTTTGTAAACCTCTATAAGGTCACACCTCAGCCTCCAACGCTCCAGGGAAAACAGCCCCAGCCTGTTCAGCCTCTCCCTGTAGCTCAGATCTTCTAACCCTGGCAACATCCTTGTAAATCTTTTCTGAACACTTTCAAGTATCACAACATCTTTCCGATAGGAAGGAGACCAGAATTGTATGCAATATGCCAACAGTGGCCTAACCAATGTCCTCTACAGCTGCAACATGACCTCCCAACTCCTGTACTCAATACTCTGACCAATAAAGGAAAGCATACTAAATGCCTTCTTCACTATCCTATCCATCTGTGACTCCACTTTCAAGGAGCTATGAACCTGCACTCCAAGGTCTCTTTGTTCAACAACACTCCCTCTGACCTTACCATTAAGTGTATAAGTCCTGCTAAGATTTGCTTTCCCAAAATGCAGCACATCGCATTTATCTGAATTAAACTCCATCTGCCACTCCTCAGCCCATTGGCCCATCTGGTCCAGATCCTGTTGTAATCTGAGGTAAGAGCTGAAAAATGTGTTGCTGGAAAAGCGCAGCAGGTCAGGCAGCATCCAAGGAGCAGGAGAATCGACGTTTCAGGCATAAGCCTGAAGAAGGGCTTATGCACGAAACATCGATTCTCCTGCTCTTTGGATGCTGCCTGACCTGCTGCGCTTTTCCAGCAACACATTTTTCAGCTTTGATCTCCAGCATCTGCAGTCCTCACTTTCTCCTAGTAATCTGAGGTAACCCACTTCGCTGTCAACTACACGTCCAATTTTGGTGTCATCTGCAAACTCACTAACTGTACCTCTTACACTCGCATCCAAATCATTTATGTAAATGACAAAAATTAGACGACTCATCACCAATCCTTGTGGCACTCCACTGGTCACAGGCCTCCAGTCTGAAAAACAACCTTCCACTACCACCCTCTGTCTTCTACCTTTGAGCCAGTTCTGTATCCAAATGGCTAGTTCTCCCTGTATTCCATGAGATCTAACCTTGCTAATCAGTCTCCCATGGGGAACCTTGTTGAACGCCTTACTGAAGTCCATATAGATCACATCTACTGCTCTGCCCTCATCAATCTTCTTTGTTACTTCTTCAAAAACTCAATCAAGTTTGTGAGACATGATTTCCCATGCACAAAGCCATGTTGACTATCCCAAATCAGTCCTTGCCTTTCCAAATACATGTACATCCTGTTCCTAAGGATTCCTTCCACCAACTTGCCCAGCACCAAGGTCAGGCTCACTGGTCTAAAGTTCCCTGGCTTGGCTTTACCACCCTTCTTAAGCAGTGGCACCACGTTTGCCAACTTCCAGTCTTCCGGCACCTCACCTGTGACTATCGATAATCCAAATATTTCAGCAAGAGGCCCAGCAATCACTTCTCCAGCTTCCCACAGAGTTCTCAGGTACACCTGATCAGGCCCCAGGGATTTATACACTTTTAACTGTTTCTATATATCTAGCACTTCCTCCTCTGTAATCTGGACATTTTGCAAGAGTCTGGGTATCCATCTGCAATCCAGCTTCGAGTCATGGAGATGTGCAGCACGAAAACAGATCCTTCGGTCCAACGTGTCCATGCTGACCACATATCCTAACCTCATCTAGTTTCATTTGCCAGCACTTGGCTCATATTCCTCTAAACCCTTCCTATTCATGTACCCATCCAGATGCCTTTTAAATGTTGTAATTGTACCAGCCTTCACCACTTCCTCTGGCAGCTCATTCCATACACATACCACCCTCTGCATGAAAAAATTGTCCCTTAGGTCCCTTTTATATATTTCCCCTCTCACCCTAAACATTTGCCCTCTAGTTCTGAACTCCCCCACCCCAGGAAAAAGACCTTGTCTATTTATCCTATTCATGCCCCGAACGATTTTATAAACCTCTATAAGGTAACCCCTTAGCCTCCGACGGTCCAGGGAAAAAGGTCCAGCCTATTCAAACTCTCCCTATAGCTCAAACCCTCCAATCCTGGCAACATCCTTGTAATGTTGGTAAAAAGGCGAGTTACGTGTTATGATGTTTTAGGGCTTTGTGCCCTAGCAATGTGGAGCTGTGATTGACTTCTGTAACTGAATGACAGTGAATTTAGGCTACTTAAGATAAATTGGAGAAGATTCTGTGAAAGGACCTGTATCTTTGTTGCTGGTTATTACAGAATACACTTTATCTGATACTTTGTATGAAGAAGCTGAATATTCCATTGTCCAGTGACTGCGTGGGTCTTTAAATAATGGTATGGAATGCAGCATCCTTCCACTTACAGCACCTAATGATGTTAACGACTACTTTCAAGTCCGATAAAACACAATCAGCTACTGCTTCAGGTTCTGTGCACCATAGAAATGCCTCGGCATCATAACTGTGCTGTGTCCTTTTGACATCTTCCATTTTTCGACTGCAATCATCTTTCTATGGTGTATGTCTGTGTGTGTGTGTATGGTTGCCAGTTTATTTTACAGAGTGTTCACATGCAACAATTATTTCCCAGGGTTAAATGATTTTGTAAGCTTTCAGCTCATGCACGAGACATTGAAAGAAAGACAAACGTTACCATAGAGAGGCTATTTGAATGTAAGAAGATACTTTAGAACTGAAATATTAACTTTAAGTAGAATAAAATCTCGAAGTAATTTCAATAAGCGAGTTTTGAGAAGATTTGTAGCTCAGGTTGATGTGCTGGATGTAGGTGTGTTCACTGAGTTGGAAGGTTCGTTTTCAGACGTTTTGTTACCATACTAGGTAACATCATCAGTGAGCCTCCGGTGAGGCACTGGTGGTATGGCCCACTTTTTATTTATGTGCTTAGGTTTCCTTGGGTTGGTGATGTAATTTCCCATGGTGATGTCATTTCCTGTTCTTTTTCTCAAGGCGTGGTAAATGGGATCCAAGTCAATATGTTTGTTGATACAGTTCCACGCTTCTAGGAATTCTCTCGCGTGTTTCTGTTTGACTTGTCCTAGGATGGATGTGTTGTCCCAGTCGAAGTCGTGTCCTTTCTCATCTGTACGTAAAGATACTAGTGAGAGTGGGGCATGTCTTTTTGTGGCTAGTTGATGTTCATGTATCCTGGTGCTAGTTTTCTGCCTATTTGTCCAATGTAGTGTTTGTTACAGTCCTTGCAAGGTATTTTGTAAATGACATTAGTTTTGCTTGTTGTAAAACTTCACTCCTATGAAAACTGTGGAATTGGCTCTCCTGCATTTTTTGTTTGGGTTTAATTGAAATGTGGTAATTATGTGCTAAAAAGAGAAAAGTAAAAAAATTACAACTGACCAAGTGGGAATTCAGATAAATTCACCCCTCGTTCCTTGGATGCAACACTCCAACTTAAGACTCAATTTTGCATATTTATCAATCTATTTTATATGAAACTAATACATCATTTGAATGGTGACTCATCACTTGTATCAAGAGATGGTGGCCTAGAGGTATTATCACTTGGATCTGTTAATTCAGCAAACCCCAGTCATGTTTTGGGTTCCTGTGTGCAAATCCTGTCACGATAGGCTTTGAATTCACTACAAAGCTGGTACTAAGAGCTTACAAAATTGGCGACCACAAAATCATTGTTGATTGCCAGGAGGGAAATCCACCTGTTTCATTAATGTCTTTAGGGAAGGAAACTGTTGTCTTGACACGGTCTGATCTACATGTGACTTCAGATCCAGAACAATATGCTTGACTCCCAACTACCCTTTGGGCAGTAAATTTTAGCCTAGCCTGCAGTGCATGTGATTGTGTTTTTAAGTATAAAATGCTTCATTCTGATAAAGTAATCGAAAGTCTGTGTGCAGCACACTACTGATGCTCCATTACAAGTGAACGGAGATAATGAAATCCTATCTTGCTGTTAGAAAGACAATCAACAAACTCTGCTTAAACACAAATTGAGTTCCAAATATTTTGTCGAGAAAAAAGCTGAAAATGTGTTCCTGGAAAAGCACAGCAGGCCAGGCAGCATCCAAGGAGCAGGAGAATCGACGTTTCGGGCATGAGCCCTTCTTCGTTGATTCTCCTGCTCCTTGGATGCTGCCTGGCCTGCTGTGCTTTTCCAGCAACACATTTTCAACTCTGATCTCCAGCATCTGCAGTCCTCACTTTCTCCTCCAATTTTGTCCAGAAACACAGGATAAAAGATCCATAATACACAAAACCTCTCCATGTCAGCAAAGAGACTCTGACTCCATAACTGCTCCGATTAGGAAGTCAAACGTTGTCCTTTAATTATCCAACTTGAAACAATGACACAGACACCAGAATATGCAAAGGAATAGCATTTGAGCAAAAAGAGTTGGGTTCAGGTGGATTTCAACAAAATCTGTACAATATTTCTCAATAAACATAAACTTTTTTTTAAAAAGCCTTAAAGGAAAAACGAGCACTAGGAGCAGTCATACACCATAGTCACAGCACAAGTCCTGTAGACGAAAGTTGCAAAAATTAGTAGTTGCCGACATGTTGAAAATCTCCTCCAGAATTGCAAAACATCAGCAGACAGCAAACTGACTGTAAAACCCCTGCAGGGTATTCATTTTCTGAACAATTTTGGTAAAATAGTTCAAAAAAGGAGGAATAAAAAAGCAAGTGTGTGGATTGAGGAGCCTGGAGTACATTTGCTTTTTGCTGAAAACAAATTGTGGACATCACGAAATGGGCTCGCCTCTGCACAGCAAGCCGAAGTGACAAACCATCAGCACATTCTCATCTGTCCATGTCTCGGAGTTACGGCTTCAGAGGCTATTCATAAGCAGATCAGTAGACGTTTAAGTGAGCAGCCATCTGTCACATATATTACACGTAAAACGTGGAACCCCAGTTCAGATCTGGTAACACACATTGCCTTTCGGTCTTCAACAAAAGGCCGGAATATACACACACAATAAACCCGTGTCCACTCAGTAAATCTAACTGTCTGTTACAGCCACTTAAGACCTTATTAATTTTATTGCTTGTCTCACCAGTAGCGTAAACAGGACTGGACATTTATGACTGCCCTCCTCAAATCGCTTTGTCTTGTAAATGATGTTTGGCAGCTGTCCTAAAGGATCGCAAGGTCATTTATATTCAGAACAAATTAATTTAATGGCGTTTTAATCTCTTGCTGGAGTCTTGACAAATAAATGTTACCATTGTTTGGGTTTGTTCACACGGACAAGGGCGATCTAACATGAGTGACTTTTCTGCACTGCAGCCTGTGCTGATCTCCCCCTGCCCACTGGAACTCATTCAGCCTGCTCTGAGTAATTTAATTGCACAAGTTCTGCCAAGATTATACTGACCTTGGTTACACTCTAATAACTTTGTCTTGAATTAAGGCATGAACTGATTGAAATGACGGTCAGTGGTGGTGAACTAGCTTATCTGCGATTTGACTTCGATAATGAAGAGTTGAAACAAAAGTGGGTTTGAATAGTATCCAACGTGGAACCATCACTCGCTGGTTTAATTCAGAGAAATCCTTCCTGTGGGAGTCCTCATGGATTGGCCAGTTACAACTAATGGTCACATGGGTATTGCCAAACCATGTGGGCTTTAAGATTGCAACATGTCTGCTTTTTTGATAGAGCTTTTCATTATTTTAAAACTGGCTAGTGAGTGGGCTGTCTGAACATTTCTAAAATATAAATTGAACACCCAGGGAGTTGTAGAGAAAGAGTCAATGGATTCATTTACTGCACAGAAAGAGGTCATTCAGCCCATTGAGTTTCTGCCAGCTCTTCACAGAGCAATCCAGTCAGCCTCAATTCCAATGGCCCACAGATCTTTTTTTCATTTAAATTGACTCTCTGTCATCCATTATCAGGATAACAATGATGATACAAAGCTAGGAATCCAAATTTGGACTGAAAAATGTAATAATTACTCAACAGGTCAGCTGGCATCTGTAAAGGGAGATGTGGAGAGAATGTTTCAGGCCTGGGTGATCTTATTCCTGAATGATCATTGAGATGAAAAGGTAACTCTATTTTACCTTCTTCCTGAGCATTTCCAGCATTTTCTGTTTCAATTTACTGTGATGCAGGTGTGATTTCTTTTTTAAAAACTTGCTTCTATCAAGTTAATAAAAACCAAAAGAACTGTTGAGCTTTTCCTGCAATTTCTGCATTTATAGCGAATGGTTTACTGACTTTGGCAAACTAGTGGACAGTGGTATAATATTTAAAAGCAGCATTATATTAATTGCCAATATCACCCTTTTGGATTGAAACAACCAAAGCCTGTTTTGTGATAAATATTTTCCCCACCAAAATGTGATTGTAATGTTAAGCCATCTATTCCTGGTCTTGTTAAGTTTTCAAGTTAGTGGACCAATCACAGAAATGACGCTGTGAGAACAGTTGCTTTTCTGTGCTTATTTTGTAATGGGTGTACCAAAGACCTGCAAACTGAGGCTGGTAAATGGGCTTTGCATCTGCATGAAACCCCTCAGCGCTTGCATTAAATAAGCTTCGTGTGATCACCTTCCTGAGCTTTACTGGGGAAAAAAATTCAAACAAATCAAAGCAATTAATTTACCTTAAGTAAAGCAGTGACTGTTGAGTTTCAACTGTAGGTTTACACCATTAGTCAAATTACCCATTGTATTCAACTAAACATTTACCATTACTTTGTGTTTTTCTGAATAGTGATTGCATCCTATGCAGTAACCACTTTATAATATAAAAACAAAAAATGCAGAAAATAGGAATGTAGGAACAGATGAAGGCCATTCAATGCTTAAGCCTGCCCTGCCATTGAATAATTCTGGATCAGTGGTGCTGGAAGAGCACAGCAGTTCAGGCAGCATCCAACGAGCAGCGAAATCGATGTTTCGGGCAAAAGCCCTTCATCAGGAACCTGCCATTGAATAAAATGACAACTAATCTGCAACCTACCAACTTTTGCACCACATTCCTTAACACGTTGGTCAAAAGAAAAATCTGTTGAATTCAGTTTTAAACTTAACAATTGATGCAGCAACTATTGTCTGCTATATCAATAATTTCCAATTATGTAGCACCTTTAACAACATCATAAGGAGCTGTACCGGAGCATGATCAAACAAATTATGGGCGGCACGGTGGCACAGTGGTTAGCACTGCTGTCTCACAGCGACTGAGACCCGGGTTCAATTCCCGACTCAGGCGATTGACTGTGTGGAGTTTGCACGTTCTCCCCGTGTCTGCGTGGGTTTCCTCCGGGTGCTCCGGTTTCCTCCCACAGTCCAAAGATGTGCGGGTCAGGTGAATTGGCCACGCTAAATTGCCCGTAGTGTTAGGTAAGGAGTAAATGTAGGGGTATGGGTGGGTTGCGCTTCGGCGGGTCGGTGTGGACTTGTTGGGCCGAAGGGCCTGTTTCCACACTGTAAGTAATCTAATCTAAAAAAAACTGAGACAGTTGCAAAACCTAGTAGGACAAGTGATGGAAGGTTGACCAAAGATTTAGATTTGGATCATATGGAAAGACTGGAACCAGTTTGTTATCTCAAGCAGAAATTCTTCACAGTACATTGTAAACAGGGCTTAGGTGTGCTCAGTTTCAGAGTCAATATTCAGTATACCTTTAAGAGATGTATTCATGCTATTATCACTGTATCACAGAAAGTGACCCGAGGGTACAAACATCCCACACTTCATCCTACCTTAGATCACTTGTAGCATGACACTACTGGAAGCATACTCCTCTGTTGTAACATAATACCAATTAGTCCAAAAATGCTCATGCACCTGAGGAATACAATGTTTGTACATTGTAGTCTGTTGTAGTAAATATATGTTGGATACTTCAATACCTTAAAATCTATGGCTAGTTACTTATGTTACAACAAAAGTATTGCCACATCAGGTGTAATACCACGTTGAAAACAAACTCTCATCAAGCATTTCTGAAGGATTTCCAGCCAATCTATTCTTTGATGTTGGACTTGTACTGTACGAACAGAGCCTGGTTCTATTGCAGCACTGGGGTTTATTTACATTTCTGAAGTTTTTTGTTGGTAAATTGTCTTCTAACTTTTTTCTTAAAATAAGTGCAACAAAATTACATGTTCAGTGCGGCTATTTGTAAAATGGTCTCTCACTCTGACTCATGGCCTATATACTGAGGACTCTCACAAGGTTAATTATTCTCCTTCTCTCCCACATTCCAAATCCACTTTCAAAGGATCATTCAAAGTTGCACAGTGTCAAATTAAGTTTCCTCATGGGATTAAACATCAGAGATATCAATTAGGTAGTTAAGTAGTCCCACCCCCACCCTCCTCTAGCTTATCTCTCCACCCTTCAGGCTCTCGGCCTTTATTCCTGAGGAAGGGCTTTTGCTCGAAACGTCGATTTTACTGCTCCTCGAATGCTGCCTGAACTGCTGTGCTCTTCCAGCACCACTAATCCACAAGCTAAGTAGTCACATTCTCCTTGGCTCACATAAACAGAATATAATAACGTTTGCTTACTTTAGCCTAAATCTTCGCACTCTCACACTCCACAGTGGCTGGAAGCTGATGTAGATCAGGAAACAAATTCAGAGATCAAAGTTTTGTTTGGCCGATGTTGGGTATTTCCCAGATATTATTGATGTACACTTTGTTCAAACGGCAGCTTAGGTATTTTGGGATCCTGAGGACAATTGTAGGGCTGCAAATCCCAACTGAGTGTCTGAAACAGGTGGATGACCCATTGTTACAGGTCCCCGGCTAATGATCTAACTCAGGACATCAGCAATGTGGATTTTGACCACTCTGTGAGGTATCACTGAGCAGAGGGAGCTCAAACTTTCTCTTCTACTTCATGTAACAACCATATATTATGTCAAGGCCACTTCGAAATCTGGTACAGTATTGTGTATCAAGTACTAGAATGTCTTCCCAGTCCGCTGCTCTGCTGAGTTTGAAGTTTATTTGCTGGAACATTGCCTGAGTAGTGTTGCATGCTTTCTCCTTTTACAGTTGTAAATGAAAATGTTCAGCCTTTAATGACAATTCATTTTAGTTATTGGGTAACTAGAAGTAAATTTACATGAGAATTAGAGCATTCCTAAAAGAAAACCTGTGAAGTTTGAGACATTATGGGATTTGTGCATTTTGTTAATGATAACATATATTGGTACAGCACCTATTCCTGTTTCAATCTGTCAACATATCTCTGGTCTATGGTGATCTGCAGGATGCATTAAACAGTATTGTATTTGTTCTGTAATTCCCAAAATTCATTTAACCTCCTCTATCAACTCCTTCTGTGTTCTGCCTGAAGCGTGGTCCTTGGCTCATTCTGAACTGTTTCCTTGACATTTTCTGTCAATGTTAGCTTGCCATTGCATTCTTCTCTAAGGGTCAGAGACCAAGTCTACCTCAGCTGGAGCAGGAAGGAAATCCACACCGTTACTAACTGACCCAACTGGTCCCCTCTGTAGCAGCTGCCATTTCACAACATAGAATATAGAACAAAGCACAGTATAGGCCCTTTGGCCCTCAATGTTTCGTCGACCTTTTATCCTACAACACCAGGTTATAGTCCAACAGGTTATTTGGAAGCACTAGCTTTCGAAGTGCTGCTCCTTCATCAGGTGGTTGTAACAAATGAAGAAGCAGCGTTTTGAAAGCTAGTGCTTCCACAGAAACCTGTTGGACTTTAACCTGGGGTTGTGTGATTTTTAACTTTGTCCATCCCAGCCCAACACTGGCTCCTCCAAATAATTTTCTCCTACTCTAAGTCTTAGTCTTCAGTGCTATCTCATTGTATCACTAGACTGCCTTGTTTGCTTCATGGGGTTGATTGAGAATGTGAATCAATCTGTGCTGTAAGATTAGACCATACTTTACAAAGGGGAGCTCCCAGACTATTACTGATGGAGACTCAGTCTGGTAAAACTTCCCAGATACTGTACCATATTGAAGATGCTCACAAAGTGCAATAGGTGGAAATAGTAGAACGAGATACCTGCTCATTACCAGTACTGCTGAGTGTTTTGTTATTTTAAAAGTAAAATAATGATTGATTATCAATACTGTAAATACCTATTTTAAATATAGTACTGTACCTCAATTAAATTAATTGGGATTAGAATTGCTAATGTGAAATTTTAACACACTATTTGCATTCATTAGATATTGAAGGGAATGACTTTGATCTGTTTCAGATTTGACTTTTTGAGCATTGCCGACATCTTGTTTTACTGCTCTAAGGTTAAAATTTTAAATGGGATATTCTGAATTGGGCTAGTCATGATAAATGTGGGGTTACAGGGACAGGATGGAATGCTCTTCCGAGAGCTGGTGCAGGCTCAATGGGCTGAATGGCCTCTATCTGCACTGTATGATTCTAATGACTTCGCCACCACAGTGCCTCTCCAAGATGGCTGCTGCTGATAGAAAGGACAAACCTTCCCAGAATCCTCCTCAGTCCCTTATCACTGGAATAAATGCTAACCTTGTCAATGATGCCCACAAAGTGTAAACGCTAAGCGAACTTGATAAAGAGATGAATCAAAATGGTTTCTACATGAGTGTTGCTTACATGAAATTGGCGTGCATTGAATTTGTAAATAAAAACTGATAGGCACACAGCATGTGGTTTAAGATAATTAGCCCACATTACAACCACAATTAAATGCCACATTTAACATGGTCAGAAGTCACACAACACCAGGTTATAGTTCAACAAGTTTATTTGAAATCACAAACTCTTGGAGCACTGCCCTTTCATCAGGTGAAGTGGGGCTACGCTCTGAAAGCTTGTGATTTCAAATAAACATGTTGGACTATAATATGGTGTTATGTGATGTCTGACTTTGTCCACCCCAGTCCTACACAGGTACCTCCCCCCCACAGTTGTTATGATGAGATGTCTCAAAGTGCAAGATTGAGGAGAAAAACAATCACCAGGTATAAGTGCAGAGTTGTGTGAGGTGATCTGTACCATAATAAAAGAATTACAGGTTGTAAGTTTGCTCGCTGAGCTGGTAGGTTTGTTCTCAGACGTATTGTCACCCCCCCCCCCCCCACCCCCCCATGCTAGGTAACATCTTCAGTGAGCCTCCGATGGTGCACTTTCTATTAGTGTGTCTTGGTCTGTTGTAGCGGGTGATATCATTTCTGTTCTATTTCTCGGAAATAGGTAAATGGGATCCAAGTCGATGTTTTTGTTGATGGAGTTCCAGTTTGAATGTCAGGCCTCCAGGAATTCCTGGGTGTGTGTTTGTTCGGCCTGTCCCAGGATGGATATGTTGTCCCAGTCAAACTGGTCTCCCTTTTCATCTGTGTGTATGGATATTAGTGATAGTGGGTTATGTCTTTTGGTGGCTAGTTGCTGCTCATGTATCCTGGTGGCTAGTTGCCTGCGTGTCTGTCCAATGTAATGTTTGTTGCAGTCGTTGTAGGGTACTTTGGATGTGACGTTTGTTCTGCTGGTTGTTGGTACAAGGTCCTTTAAGTTCATCGGGAGCTGTTTCAGTGTGGCGGTAGGTTTGTGCGCTACCATGTTGCCTAGGGGTCAGAGTAGTCTGGTCGTCATTTCTGAGATATCTTTAATGTACGGCAGGGTGGCTAGAGTCTCTGGGCACGTTGTGTCTTCTTGTTTAGGTCTATTATGTAGGAATCAGCGTACTGCATTTATCGGGTACTCTTTCTAGTTTAGATTATTTACAGTGTGGAAACAGGCCCTTTGGCCCAACAAGTCCACACCGACCCTCCGAAGAGCAACCCATTCCCCTCCATTTTACCCCTTCACCTAACACTACGGGCAATTTAGCATGGCCAATTCACTTAATCTGCACATTTTTGGACTGTGGGAGGAAACCGGAGCACCCGGAGGAAACCCACACAGACATGGGGAGAATATGCAAACTCCACACAGTCAGTCGCCTGAGGCAGGCATTGAACCTGGGTCTCTGGCACTGTGAGGCAGCAGTGCTAACCACTGTGCCACCGTGCTGTGAATTTGTTCCTGAATACGTTGTACAAGTGTTTTCCCTCAGCTTCTCATAGTTCCTGGGTGCTGCAGTGTGTTGTGGTTCTTTTAAATGTCCTAATGCAGTTCTGTTTGTGGGTCCTTGGCTCGGGTGATGTTTATTAATGTGAATAGGGCCAGCACGTCGAAGGAAACAGCTAAAAAATTCCACCCAGGAATTCCTTAACATTATCAAAGACACCAAGGTAGCGGAGGACAAGATCATGGTTCTCTTCGATGTGACGGCAATATTAACATCAATAAACATCACCCTGGTCAGAAAAACACTGGTCTCACTGCTAGATGAACCAAGGACACAAATACCTGACAGCACCAACTCCATCAGCAGCGACCGCATCCTCAACCTCGTAGACCTGTGCCTCACAGCCCTCCCCGGATCTATCCCAAGCTTTGGCTCCACTATGTGGAAGACACCTTTGTCATCATGAAACGCAACAAATTAGAAGAAACCCACACACACATAAACAACATCCTCACCGGTGTAAAGTTCACCAAAGAGGAAAAGAACAACTGCAGGCTCTCCTTCCTAGATGTCACAGTAGAGTAACTTTTATAGGAAAACCACACACACACACACACACACAAATACTCAACTACTGCAGCAATCATCCCAACACCCACAAACAGAGCTACATCAGGACATTATTTAAGCTAGCTACAGCACACTGCAGCAGCCAGGGACTACGAAAAGCCAAGGAAAAACACCCGTACAACACAGATGGATTACAGTCAGGGGATAGAAAGGGAAATGGCAAATAGTACAGGGATCCCCTGTGGCCATTCCCCTCAATAACAAGTATACCATTTTGGATACTGTTGGGGGGGGACAACTTACCAGAGGTAAGCATGAGACAGAGGACTCTGGCACAAAGCCTGTCCCTATTGATCAGAAGGGAAGGGGGATGAGAATCAGGGCATTAGTCATTGGGAACTCCATAGTTAGCTGGATAGACAAGAGGTTCTGTGGGAACGAGAGAGACTCGCAGTTGGGGTGTTGCCTCCCAGGTGCCAGGGTTCGTGATGTCTCTGATCGTGTTTTCGGGATCCTTGTAGGGGAGGGGGAGCAGCCCCAAGCCGTGGTCCACATAGGCACCAACGACATAGGTAGGAAGAGAGATGGGGACTTAAAGCAGAAATTCAGGGAGCTAGGGTGGAAACTTAGAGCTACAATAAACAGATTTGTTATCTCTGGTTTGTTGCCCATGCCATGTGCTAGCGAGGTGAGGAATAGGGAGACAGAGGAGTTGGACACGTGGCTACAGGGATGGTGCTGGAGGGAGGGTTTTGGATTCCTGGATAATTGGGGCTCATTCTGGGGTAGGTGGGACCTCTACAAACAGAATGGTCTTCACCTGAACCAGAGGGATACCAATATCCTCGGGGGGGGGGGGGGGGGGGGGGGGGGCGGGGGGAGAATTTGATAAAGCTCCTTAGGTGGGTTTAAACTAATTCAGCAGGAGGATGGGAATGTGAATTGTAGTTTCAGTATACAGGAGGTTGAGAGTAGTGAAGTCAGAACTAAGATTTTAAGATTGCAAGAAGGCACCGGCAGGCAAGAAGTTGGTTTGAAGTGTGTCTACTTCAACACCAGGAGCGTCCGGAATAAGGTGGGTGAATGTGCAGCATGGGTTGGTACCTGGGATTTCGATGTTGTGGCCATTTCAGAGACATAGGAGAGCAGGAACAGGGATGGTTGTTGCAGGTTCTAGGATTCAGATGTTTCAGTAAGAAAGAGAAGAGATTAAACAGGGGGTGGTGTGGCACTGTTAGTCAAGGACAGTTTTATGGTTGCAGAAAGAATATTTGAGGACTCATCTAATGAGGTAGTATTAGAAACAGGAAAAGTGAGGTCACTCTGTTGGGAGTTTTCAATGGGCCTCCCAATAGTTCCAGGGATGTAGAAGAAAGGATAGCAAAGATGATTCTTGATAGGAGTGAGAGTTACAGGGTCATTGTTATGGGAGACTTTAACTTTCGAAATATTGACTGGCAATACTACAGTTCAAGTACTTTAGATGGGTCAGTTTTTGACCAATGTGTGCAAGAGGGTTTCCTGACGTCATATGTAGACAGGCCAACAAGGGGCGAGACCACATTGGATTTGGTACTGGGTAATCAACCAAGCCAGGTGTTAGATTTGGAGGTAGGTGAGCATTTTGGTCATAGTGACCACAATTTGGCTATGTTTAGTGATGAAAAGGTATAGATATATACCGCAGGGCAAGAGTTATAGCTGGGGGAAAGGCAATTGTGATGCAATTAGGCAAGATTTAGGATGCATAAGATGGGGAAATAAACTGCAGGAGATGGGCCAATTGAAATGTGGAGCTTATTCAAGGAACAGCTACTGCGGTCCTTGATAAGTATGTACCTGTAAGGCAGGGAGGTAGTTGTCAAGAGAGGGAGCCATGGTTTATTAAAGAAGGTGAAGCTCTTGTCAAGAGGAAGAAGAAGGTTTATGTGAGGATGAGGCGTCAAAGCTCAGTTAGGGGGCTTGAAAATTATAGATTAGCCAGAAAAGATCTAAAGAGAGGGTTAAGAAGAGCCAGTAGGGGACATGAGAAGTTGTTGGTGGATAGGATCACTGAAAGCCCTAGAGCATTCTGTAGGTATATCAGGAATAAAAGAATGACTAGTATAAGATTAGCACCAATGAAGCATGGTTGTGGGAAGTTGTGTGTGGAGTCAAAGGAGATGGGGAAGCACTAAATGAATATTTTTCATCAGTATTTACACTAGAAAAAGACAATGTGGTCAAGGAGAATACTGAGATACAGCCTACTAGACTAGATGGGATTGAGATGCATAAGAAGGAGGTGTTAGCAATTCTGGAAAGTGTAAAAATAGATAAATCCCCCAGGCTGGATGGGATTTATCCCAGGATTCTCTGGGAAACCAGGGAGGAGATTGCCAAGCCTTTAGTTTTGATCTTTATGTCGCCATTGTCTCCAGGAATAGTGCCAGAAGACTGTAGGATAGCGAATGTTGTTCCCTTGTTCAAGAGGGGGATTAGAGACAACCCTGGAAATTATAGACCTGTGGGCCTTCTTTGGTTGTGGATAAAGTGTTGGAAAGGGTTATAAGTGATAGGATTTATAATTATCTAGAAAGGAATAAGTTGGTTAGGGATAGTCAACATGGTTTTGTGAAGGGTAGATTGTGCCTCACAAACCTTATTGAGTTCTTTGAGAAGGTGACCAAACAGGTGGATGAGGGTAAAGCGGTTGATGTTTAGATGGATTTCAGTAAGGCGTTAATGTTCCCCACGGTAGGCTATTGCACAAAATATGGAGGCATGGGATTGAGGGTGATTTAGCGGTTTGGATCAGAAATTGGCTAGCTGAAAGAAGACAGAGGGTGGTGGTTGATGGGAAATACTCATCCTGGAGTTCAGTTGCTAGTAGGGTATTGCAAGGATCTGTTTTGGGTCCACTGTCATTTGTCATTTATATAAATGACCTGGATGAGGGCATAGAAGGATGGGTAAGTAAATTTGAGAATGACACTAAGGTCGATAGAGTTGTGGATTTTGATGAAGAATGTTTTAGTTTACAGAGAGACTGCAGAGCTGAGCTGTGGGGTGGAAAATGGAGCTTAATGTGGAAAAGTGTGAGGTGATTCACTTTGGAAGGAGTAAAAGGAATGCAGAGTACTGGGCTAATGGTAAGATTATTGATAGTATAGATGAGCAGAGAGATCTCAGTGCCCAGGTTCATAGATCCTTGAAAGTTGTCACCCAAGTTGGCAGGGTTGGTAAGAAGGCATATGGTGTGATAGTTTTTATTGATAGAGTGATTGAGTTTCAGAACCATGAGATCATGCTGCAGCTTTACAAAACTCTGGTGCTGCCATATTTGGTGTATTGAGTACAGCTCTGGTCAGTGCATTACAGGAAGGATGTGGAAGCTTTAGAAAGAGTTCTAAGAAGATTTACCGGGATGTTGCCTGGTTTGGAGGGAAGGTCTTACAAGGAAAGGCTGAAGGACTTGCGGCTGTTTTCGTTAGAGAGAAGAAGATCGAGAGGTGACTTAATTGAGAAAGGTAAGATAATCAGAAGGTTAGATGGGTTGGACAATGTAAGCCTTTTACCTCAGCTGGTGATGGCATAGCTTTAAACTGAGGAGTGATAAATATAGGCCAGATGTCGGAGGTAGTTTCTTTACTCAGAGAGTAGTAAGGGTGTGGAGCAGTAGCAGAATCACCAACTTTAAGGGCATTTAAATGGTCATTGAATAAACATATGGATGAAAATGGAATAGTGTAGGATAGATGAGCTTCAGATTGGTTCCACAGGTTGGCCCGACATCAGGTGTCGAGGGGTCTGTACTGTGCTGTAATGGTCTGTGTTCTAACATATTCAGGAACAATGGGTACTGGATAAACGCAGTCTGCTGATTACTGCACAACAGATCTAAACAAGAAGACACAATATGCCCAGAAACTCTTGCCACCCTGCCATACATTAAAGACATCTCAGAGATGACAACCAGACCACTCCAGCCCCTAGGCATCATGGAAGCCCAAAATCCTACCACCACACTGAAACAGCTCCTGATGAATTCAAAGGACCCCATGCCAACAACCAGCAGGACAAACATCATTTACAAAATACCCTGCAAGTACTACAATAAAGAATACATTGCACAGATGGGCAGGAAACTTGCCACCAGGATACATGAGCACCAACTAGCCACCAAAAGACATGACCAACTATCACTAGTATCCATACACACAGACAAAGAGGGACACCAGTTCAGCTGGGACAACACATCCATCCTGGGACAGACTAAATAAAGACACAAACGAGAATTCCTAGAGGCCTGGCATTCAAACCAGAACTCCAGTAACATGCATATCGATTTGGACCCCATTTACCAATACACAAATCGAAAGTGGGGCAGAACACCAGTGTGTCACTGCAGACTCATTGATGATGTTACCAAGCATGGTGACGAAACATCTGAGAACAAACCTATCAGCTCAGTGAGCGAACTTACAACCTGATTCACAACCTGAGGTACGAAACTTCTCCTGAAATCACTACATTTCATTAAGATATTCAAAGACAAAGAGAGAGAATAAGGCAAGAGGATTTCAAGGAGTAAGCACCAGGTGGAAAGGAAGATGATAACTAATTGCTATAGATATCACAGCAATTACAGAAACATGGCTCAGGGATGGGCAGGACTGGCGGCTTAATGTTCCAAGGTATAAATGCTACAGGAAGGATACAAAGGGAGGCAACAGAGGAGGGGGAGTGGCATTTTTGATAAGGGATAGCATTACAGCTGTGCTGAGGGAGGATATTCCTGGAAATACATCCAGGGAGGTTATTTGGGTGGAACTGAGAAATGAGAAAGGGATGATCACCTTATTGGGATTGTATTACAGACCCCCTAATAGTCAGACGTAAATTGAGAAACAGACTTGTAAGGAGATCTCAGCTATCTGTAAGAATTATAGGGTAGTTACGGTAGGGGATTTTAACTTTCCAAACATCATAGTGTTCAAGGTTTAGATGGAGAGGGATTTGTTAAGTGCGTACAAGACAATTTTCTGATTCAGTATGTGGATGTACCTACTAGAGAATGTGCAAAATTTGACCTACTCTTGGGAAATAAGGCAGGGCAGGTGACTGAGGTGTCAGTGGGGGAGCACTTTGGGGCCAGCGACCATAATTCTATTAGATTTAAAATAATGATGGAAAAGGATAGACCAGATCTAAAAGTTGAAGTTCTAAATTGGAGAAAGACCAATTTTGACAGTATTAGGCAAGAACTTTTGAAAGCTGATTGGGGGCCGATGTAAAGGGACAGCTAGAAAAGCCTTCAGAAATGAGATAACAAGAATCCAGAGAAAGTATATTCCTGTCAGGGTGAAAGGGAAGGCTGGTAGGTACAGGGAATTCTGGATGACTAAAGAAATTGAGGGTTTCATTAAGATAAAGAAGGAAGCATATGTCAGGTATAGATAGGATAGATCGAGTGAATCCTTAGAAGAGTATAAATGAAGTAGGAGTATGCTTAAGGGGGAAATCAGGAGGGCAAAAAGGGGACATGAGATACCTTTGGCAAATAGAATTAAGGAGAATCCAAAGGGTTTTTACAAATACATTAAGGACAAAAGGGTAACTAGGGAGAGAATAGGGCCCCTCAAAGATCAGCAAGGCGGCCTTTCTGTGGAGCTGCAGGAGATGGGGGAGATACTAAATGAATATTTTGCATCAGTATTTACTGCAGAAAAGGATATGGACAATATAGACTGTAGGAAAATAGATAGGTGGATAAATCCCCAGGACCTGATCAGGTGTACCCGAGAACTCTATGGGAAGCTAGAGAAGTGATTGCTGGGCCACTTGCTGAGATATTTGTATCATTGATAGTCACAGGTGAGGTGCTGGAAGACTGGAGGTTGGTTAACGTGGTGCCAGTGTTTAAGAAGGGTGGTAAGGACAAGCCAGGGAACTATAGACCAGTGAGTCTGACGTTGGTGGTGGGCAAGTTGTTGGCGGGAATCCTGAGGGAAGAATGTACATGTATTAGGAAAGGCAAGGACTGATTAGCAATAGTCACCATGGCTTTGTGCGTGGGAAATCTCACAAACTTGATTGAGTTGTTTGAGGAAGTAACAAAGAGGATTGGTGAGGGCAGAATGGTAGATGTGATCTATATGGACTTCAGTAAGGCGTTTGACAAGGTTCCCCATGGGAGGCTGATTAGCAAGGTTAGATCTCATGGAATACAGGGAGGACTAGCTATTTGGATACAGAACTGGCTCAAAGGTAGAAGACAGAGAGTGGTGGCGGAGGGTTGTTTTTCAGACTGGAGGCCTGTGACCAGTGGAGTGCCACAAGGATCGGTGTTGGGTCCACTACTTTTTGTCATTTACATAAATGATTTAGATGCGAGCACAGTTAGTAAGTTTGCAGATGACACCAAAATTGGAGGTGTAGTGGACAGCGAAGAGAGTTACCTCAGATTACAACAGGATCTGGACCAGATGGACCAATGGGCTGAGAAGTGGCAGATGGAGTTTAATTCAGATAAATGTGAGGTGCTGCATTTTGGGAAAGCAAATCTTAGCAGGACTTATACACTTAATGGTAAGGTCCTAGGGAGCGTTGCTGAACATAGGCACCTTGGAGTGCAGGTTCATAGCTCCTTGAAAGTGGAGTCACAGGTAGATAGGATAGTGAAGGCATTTGGTATGCTTTCCTTTATTGGTCAGAGTATTGAGTACAGGAGTTGGGAGGTCATGTTGCAGCTGTAGAGGACATTGGTTAGGCCACTGTTGGAATATTGTGTGCAATTCTGGTCTCCTTCCTATCGGAAATATGTTGTGAAACTTGAAAGGGTTCAGAAAAGATTTACAAGGATGTTGCCAGAGTTGGAGGATTTGATCTATAGGGAGAGGCTGAACAGGCTGGGGCTGTTTTCCCTGGAGGGTCGGAGGCTGAAGGGTGACCATATAGAAATTTACAAAATTATGAGGGGCACGGATAGGGTAAATAGGCAAAGTCTTTTCCCTGGGGTCGGGGAGTCCAGAACTAGAGGGCATAGGTTTAGGGTGAGAGGGGAAAGATATAAAAGAGACCTAAGGGGCAACCTTTTCACACAGAGGGTGGCACATGTATGGAATGAGCTGCCAGAGGAAGTGGTGGGGACTGGTAAAATTGCAACATTTAAAAGGCATTTGGATGGGTATACGAATAGGGAGGGTTTGGAGGGATATGAGCCGTGTGCTGGCAGGTGGGAGGAGATTGGGTTAGGATATCTGGTCGGCATGGACGGGATGGACGGAAGGGACTGTTTCCATGCTGTACATCTCCACAACTCTAAGATTCATTACTCTAAAGTATCTGTCACCATTTGGAAAATGGAAATAACATCCAAATGTAGAGGGCCAATGGGCAAGGATTAAGCACAGAGCTGGAAGAACTCGTGCAGATGAAGCAATGGAAAGAAATCTAATGAAGGTAAAATCTTCAAATCAATTCTTTTGGATATTGGAAGATATGATCAATTGGCACTATTTTGATTAAGAGAGGGGCAGTTATCCCTGATGCCCTGGTCCAATAGTTATCCCTCTGTCAACATCATTCAACATGGATTATCATTACATTGTTGTTAATGGGAGCTTACCGTGCACATATTGGATGCTGCATTTCCAATATTATAATGATGAATACATTTCAAAAGTATCTTATTGGCTGTAAAATGCTTTGGGATGCAATTTTTAATATATGTTTTCATCATATGTCCTGCCAGCAAGCACAAGAAAATTTCTATCTGGCTTGGTGGATTTTCAACTTCTGGTGAGGACCATGAAAATAAGATTTTGGGATTCCTTTAATTTTTCAATTGATGGATCTGTGGTCTTTCCCATCGATTGAACGTCAGGTTAATTCTATATCGAAGATCAAATGACCAAGCCATATTATTGTCCAGATTACAAAGAGGAAAATCTGCCCAGTATAATGTTCAGTACATTGTTGATTCACGGGGCTCCTAGACAGGTCTCTCCACCTGAGTCAGAGTCGAGAGTGTAGTGTTGGAAAAGCACAACAGGTCAGGCAGCATCCGAGGAGCAGGAGAATCGATGTTTTGGGCATAAGCCCTTCATCAGGAATAAGGCTTATGCCTGAAATGGCAATTCTGCTCCTCGGATGCTGCCTGACCTGCTGTGCTTTTCCAGCACCACACTCTCGACTCTGATCTCCAGCATCTGCAGTCCTCACGTTCTCCTAGTTGATCGCCACCCATGTCAGTCATCATGACAGTAATGCTTTGCCCTGGAATTACCCGGATTTGCCCCTGTTTCTGTCCACAAATCCTGTCAGAGTATTTGTTCAATGGGATGGTAATTATCAATGGAGTTTTGCATTGAGACTGTGAATTGTGCAGGATATGTGTTCTGTCTGAAACTGGAAGATGATGTATTTCAAAAATGGGCAGTAGGATGGAAATAAAAAAGACCTCTTGTTTTGCATTCACTCTCTCCGAACACACTGCTACAATCGTCCTTGTTGGTCAACTCCCACTCAAGATGACATGAGCATTCTGGCCATCTCCTCAATGTCTGCAGTTTGTTTCATGAGACATTGCTCCAGCCTTAACACAAGATGGTGGCAGTACCCTCTTCCCTCTCACCACTCACTGACAATGTGCTGCTGGTGAAGGGGTAGCTGTATGGTTTGGGTTAAGGTAGAAATCACAAAATACCAGGTTATAGTTCAACAGGTTTATTTGGTAGTACAAGCTTTTGGAGCGCTGCTCCTTCGTCAGGTAGCTAGTGGGGCAAGGTCAAAGTCACGGAATTTATAGTAAAAGTGCCATACAAATGATGTGATGTATTGAATAAACCTACATTGCTGATAAGTCTTTATACACTTATAATGGGTTGCAGATTTCGATTCATTAATATGTAAATCCCAGAACTACTTTCGATTACATTCCTGAGATAGCTTAAGTTTTATATGAAAAGGTGACATCTCAGCTCAGACAATGCATTAAAGGTGTAAGGTTAGAGTCTGTCTGTATCCCAACCTTGAGTCACACTGATTCTACTTCCAAAGTAGGAATTTATACAATATCACACGCTGACTGCCTACAGATTGTGTGCTTATTGAACAAAATAGAATGTATCTGCAAATGCAAATTCACCCACAGACTTATGTGTGTGTGTGTGTGTGTGTGTGTGTGAGTTGAGTGTGTGTGTGTGTGTGTGTGTGTGTGTGTGTGAGAAAGAGTGTGTGTGTGTGTGTGTGTGAGTGAGTTGAGTGTGTATGTGTGTGTGTGTGAGAAAGAGTGTGTGTGGGCGTGTATGTGTGTGAGAGAGAGAGAGTGAGAGAGAGAGTGTGTGTGTGTTTGGGCAGGAGTAACTGTTTCAGATCTGAAGAGCTGTGTTCCTCTTGTTCTGGTGCACCAAAACATACACAAGACCATTTTAAACCATTGCATGTGAATTAGTATGACATACATATAATACATGCTCCTATCTCCCTATCTATTCCATAAGGAACTCTCTTATCTTTGGTCCTTTTTCTTCTTTCATGGGATGTCAATGGAAAGGTCTACATTCATGGCCCATCCCTAACTGACCTTGAGAAAGTGGTGGTGAGCTGCCTTCCTGAACCCTGCAAGCCAGTCAGGAGGGGAAGCTCCAGGTTTAAACCTAGTGATGGTGAAGGGACATAGATTTATTTCCAAGTCAGGATGATGTATGCCAGGCAAGAAAACATCAAACTAGCAGCAGGTTTGGAGCTGGAATTTTTATGATCCAATTACAGTTTACTATCAACTGCTGCATCAAGAATGTAGAATACGTGCCTTGCAATCAATGGCTTCTCAGTTCATGATAATGATTAATCTCATTAAAACCAAGGGAACACAGAGTTTAAAAATGGTGGATCCAGATGGAAATGAGATTTTTCTTCTCCCCTCTTAGAGGATTGCAAATTGATACTGTGGCTTTAAGAGGCGTATTTAGACCTGGGTTTTTTTTGTGAAGAAAGTTTGAGAGAGATGATGAACTGTCTTCTGAATTGGCCTATTCCAATATACAGCTTGTGAGGCCTTGGGATTTGTTTTTTGAGTTGGAACAATAGAAGCAGCCTGAATGGGTGGTGTCAAGCTCCTACAGAAGCAGGATTTTTAGTTTTAGTTTTCTGCAGTAGCTTTGTTCTTGAAGTTGGATTTGGAAACTCTTATTCCTCTCTCAGTTACAGCTAAAAGCTGGGGTTCTCTTCCTGCTGCTAGAATTACATGTGAGACAATCTATTTTACCGAATTTGCCTCTGCTGAGGATGTGTTTATAGGAACAGTTAATTAGTAATAGTAGTAGTTAACATTTCTATTATTTTGTTAAGAATTTCAATAGTCACAGTTATACCAATTCTTCACTTTTGGTTTTATTTTGTCTGTATGCTAATTGAAGTTTAAAAATAAAGTATGTTTGCTTCGCATCAAGTAGTTTGACTAATCGAATTGCATCTGGAACACAATGCCTTGCACTTACCTTTAAAATAAGAAAGTCTTAAGGTCTAGGTTAATGTACTTTGACAGGGTTTGGTCTGATACATAACAGTGGATCTTCACAGAACAGTGAAGACAGATCACTGAATATTTCTAAAGCAGAGTTCAAAAGATTCTCCATTAACAAGGGAGTAAATGGGGATGTAGGAAAGTGGTATGTGGGAAAGTACGATCAGTTCAGCCATGATATAACTGAATGGCAGAGTGGAGCTGAGGGGCTGAATGGCCTATTTCTGAACCTAAATCATACTTTGTGTGACTATGTATCGAGCTTGCTGCATTTTTGTTGTTTGTGAGCAGGATTTGACCTCATTTGTGTGTGGGGGGGGGGGTGGTTAGTGAAGAATTAGGTGAGGGGGAGGAGTGTTTGGGGAGATGGTGGGAACGGAGGAGATCTGAAACACAACATTCAAAGTGGTGGTCTACCTCCAGTTGTTATCAAGGTTCCTGGCCAAAGGTATGTTCACATCTGCTAAGTTTCATAGGTACAGATAGACTTTTCATGGCAGGTAATGAGTGACTCTGTGAGCAAGAGCTTCCTCAGAAAGAATGTCTTGGTAAATAGATTAGATTAGATTACTTACAGTGTGGAAACAGGCCCTTCGGCCCTACAAGTCCACACCGACCCGCCGAAGCGCAACCCACCCATATCCCTACCCCTACATTTACCCCTTACCTAACACTACGGGCAATTTAGCATGGCCAATTCACATCTTTGGACTGTGGGAGGAAACCGGAGCACCCGGAGGAAACCCACGCAGACACGGGGAGAACGTGCAAACTCCACACAGTCAGTCGCCTGAGTCAGGATTAGAACCCAGGTCTCAGGCGCTGTGAGACAGTAATGCTAACCACTGTGCCACCGTGCCGCCCAACGTAGTTTAATGAAAATGTATAACCTTCACTGAATGGGGAGTGAGCAGGTTTTCACAATAATGATGCTAAAACACCACTAGAGAGTGATTCCCAAGAGACAAAAGATGTGGGAGGTTCATTCAAAAATGTTTTGAGAATTAATTTTTAAAAAAGGTGATTGAACATGAATAGAAACTCAGGGAAGATTTCAGCTGCTGAATGTTTTTTTTCCATTTCATTGAAAAATTGCAACATGTTTGCTTTATGTAAATTACTGTGACCCACATTTCCCAGTTGCAAATGATTTCATAACTTGATTGTATCAGCCTTTTGTATCTCGATGCACTGGATAATGTTTTCCATCCGGGATCAGATGGTTTTAATTCCAGGGAACTGAGCTGCAATGAAGTCAGTGATATTGGTTTAAATTTCACACGAACGAGAGACATCAGACAATTTCTAAGCCGATTCGAGCTTGGCTCCAGTCCCAGCCCAGTTAAGCGTCTCCCAGGTTTGACTCACTGCGCTCAAACCCCACTTTCAGCCGGCCACACATTATAGACCTGTTGACTTCCTTTGGTGACTGCTCTACCCTCTGTATTCTGGATGTGGGATCTATTTTGTGGACAGTTGCATTAACCAGCAGCTGGCTCATTGCAGCATATGTCAGCATTAAAAACAGCATGGGTTGACATTTCAGCTGGGTCCCTTCAGCAGCAACAGCCTCCTGCATTTATATAGCATCTTTAATGCATTCGAAGTTGCATCCCAGGATCAACGTCCAGCAAAGTGCAACAGTGTTCCACACAAGGACATATCAAGGGGTGATGACCAAAGTTTGGCCAAACATTATGATTTAGCATTGCCAAAGAGGGAAAGAGGAGTGGTAAAGAATTGGGAAGTTTGGCTGAAATGCCACAACTTATGCCACAATGTTTGTCTTTCGGCTGCCGACGAATTGGTCTTTTTGAGCTTGTTCTGATTTTATTTCGCATTTGCAACAGTCAGTTTTTTTTTAATCACAGTGTTTCACAGTACACATTTGTTTTAAATATATCTGTTCCATGGAATGACTGTGTTCCTTGTTCTTTTTTTCAGCAAGGTGTGTGTTAGTTCCTCTCCATCACTATCCATGTCACTGAATCTCAAGACAGTGAGGGCACACTTTGAATACTGTGTGCAGTTTTGGTCTCCTAGTCTGAGGACAGACATGTTTGCTATTGAGGGAGTCCAGCAAAGGTTCACCAGACTGATTCCTGGGATGGCAGGACTGACATATGAGGAAAGACTGGACCGAATGGGCTTGGACTCACTAGAATTTAGAAAAATTAGGAGGGATCTCGCAGAAACATATAAACTCCTGAGGGAACTGGACAGGCTGGATGTGGGAAGAATGTCTCTGATGTTGGGGAAGTCCAGAACTAGGGGTTACAATCTAAGAATGAGGGGTAAGCCAGTCAAGACTGAGATGAGGAAGAATTTCTTCACTCAGGGAGTTCTGAACCTGCAGAGTTCTCTCCCACAGGCCGCTGCTGGGGCCAGTTCATTAGATATATTCAAGAGGGAGCTGAACGTGGCTCTTGTAGCTGAAGGGATCAAGGGGTATGGAGAGAGAGGGTGGGAATGGGATATTGAGATTGGATGATCAGCCATGATCAGATTGAATGGTGGTGCAGGCTCAAAGGGCTAAATGGCCTGCTCCTGCACCAATTTCTATGTTTCTATGAAAGAGGAAATGTGAGAGCTGAGGGTATGATGTCCCTGAGGTTGGTGGGGGAACTGCCGAGAAAGTAAAATAATTGGTAGAAATGGCCTGGGGGCGGAACCATTTCTTGCCTTCTCACCAATTAAGTGCTGAGTGACATGAACCATTGGAGACTTTTTTGTCTTGAAAGCAATTTAGGCCCCTAAAGTGGGCATCAACTTTCCAGCCCCCTGATCAGCTGCATTCATCTTGAGGCTAGATTCCCCCTCACTCAGGAGTATAGGACCAAACAGCAGAATCTCAAAATTAGGGGGTCATACATTTAAGACAGAGGTGAGGAGGAACTTCTCTTAGACAGTACTGAATGTGTAGAATTCTTTATCGTAGGGGCTGAGTCTCAGGTGTGTTCAGGGCTGAGATAGACAGTTGTTTTCAAACAAAACGTGTTGGAGAAGCTCAGCAGGTCTGGCAGCATCTGTGGGAAGAAAGCGGAGCTAATATTTCGAGACTTTAATGAAAAGTCATGCTGGACACGAAACATTAACTCTACATTACCTCACCAGTGGGAAGTTGGAGAGGTGATGTGTTAATCACCACTAGAAATAATATAGAAAGGATGCTGAATCAGTTCTGAAGAAGAATCACTGGACTCGAAACATTATCTCATAGATACTGAGTTTCTTCAACAATTTTTATTTTTGTCAGAATTTCTGATTTGGTCCATTGTTCACTGTAGTTACACAAGTTTTCTACTTTCTCCAACACTCAAGGGCTTTTCATTTGAGGAAGCTTGAGGCTTATTAGTTATTATAATTATTATCTACTTGGCTATTTATTCCAACAATTTGCAACAAAATAAATGATTCACCTGGTTTCTGACAAAAATAACATGTACCAGTCTTTAAAAAGCAGAATACCATAAATGCTAGAAATCTGAGACAATGCTGGAGAAACTCAGCAGGTCTGGTATCTGTAGAGAGAAAGAAACCGAGGTAATGTTTTCAGTCCTGTATGACCCTTCAACATTTCTGTTCCCTCACCGAATGAGGTTACCATGAAGGCCTCTCCTTCTCAACCTCTGCCCTCGCCTGAGGTGTGGTGACCCTCAGTTTAAACTGCCACCAGCCCTCTCTAGCTTATGACTTTGGTAAAACTATGGCAACTTCACGTTTTCTGCAGAATATACAAGAGACGTCTGAACATTCCTGCCATATGGCTTTGTTAGGGGCAACGAGAGGCCTCTGTTATTGTTGGCCAACTTCAAAAGCTTCCCAAAAAGCCTGAAAGTGTTATAAAGATCGAATGAAATGTTTTGAAGTGGAAAATTGACTTCATATAATCATCCATTCTGATCCAAGAATAACTCAGATCCAAGGTAGGAATCAAATCAAATGTTCAGTTTATTCCAATGGTACACAATTTTTGATCCAAGGGAAATGAGTACAAAAATCCTGATCTTGGTATCAATCAGCCCGCAGTTATCTGATTTCAAATTTCAATGGCCCTGAGCCAACCTCATTCCTAAAGAGAATGACGCACTTTTAAGTTTTCAGTGTTTTACAGTGAAATAAACCGGGGGCCATTTACTGTTCTCCCACCAAATTTGTTTGTCATTTTACCAAGAAGTCTTGACCAATTTCAAACAAGAAATGTTAGGTCCTCACAAGGGAATGTTCAGAAAAGGTGCCAG
Organism: Hemiscyllium ocellatum; assembly: GCF_020745735.1. Lineage (NCBI taxonomy): Eukaryota > Metazoa > Chordata > Chondrichthyes > Orectolobiformes > Hemiscylliidae > Hemiscyllium > Hemiscyllium ocellatum. The sequence continues at coordinate 7,494,199 of NC_083423.1, forward strand.
CATCTCTTTAATCTTTTCTGAACTGAATAGTGCTTAATAATAACTCCGCAAATGCTGGAATGTTAAACAATATGCTTTTCTCGTCAAAAACCAAAAGAACTGCAGATGTTGTAAAGCAGAGGCAGAACGAGAAATTGTTGGATATGTTCAACAGCCCTGCTTTCTCTCCTCAGGTGCTGCCTGACCTGCTGAACCTATCCAGCATTTTTTTGGTTTGCTCTCTGTTTTTCTTGTTAGCTGGTCATCAGGTCTTGGGAACTTACCGGCACTTCATCTTCCTTTACTCCTTCAACCTCCTATCACTTTTACCTCTTTACCCATTAAAAAATCCATCAATCACAGTCTTGATCATTTCAATTGATCATACCCACAGGCTTTTGAAGGAAAGAGTTTTCGATTTCCCTCTGTGTGTAAAGTTCGTCCTGGATTCCTGCTGAAATGGCTTGGCTTAAATTTTAAGATTATTTAAGATCTAAGTTTTAGGATGGCAGCCTTTTATTGTGGATTCATAAACCAAAGGAAACACTATCTCTGTACCTATCTTACTGAATCCCTTGATCAGTTTAATTACCTCTTACACCGTAGCATTGAAAAACATGCATTAACATTATGGGGGGAGAAAAACATTGTCACCATTCTTATTATTTGGAAAGCAATTCTCTGAACATAGATTCTTTCTTCGAGAAGGCAGATTGCAAAGCTGTCTTCTTTAAGTCAAAGGTTACCTTCTAACATGACACCATAATGACACCATTCTGAGGAGCATTGTCATACCAATAAATCCATCCTCTTATGCCTGTCCAGGAAAAATACAATAAGCTATCAGTGAGTGCCTGTAATCAGCATACTCCAGGAGTTGGATCACAGGCAGCCTTGTATTTCTTGGCTAGGCACGAGTCCTGTTCTGTGCCATTCCCGCTATCTCCAACCTCACATCAAATATTCTACCCCTTTTACTTGGCTCAACGGCCCTGCAGCTGTGAGGATATTACTGTACTTTTCTCCAGTGCCTTTGTGGATTGTGCTATTCTTTTAGCGAGTAAATATGCAGAGGTCAAATCATTAAAAAATATAATTATCGCAGTTAACAATCCAGACTCAGTACTATAAATAAAAAAAACACTTGAAATCCATTTGGGTTGTGTTCAAAAAATATTTTGAACAAAAGAAAATCACCTTACATAATTAAATTCCCAACAAAATGACGAGAGCAAACTAGAATTTGTTCACTGTAAGGCAGCTTTAATAGGTGCTTCACATAAGTCTTATTTTTACTTGGATTACTGAAAGCATGAGAAAATGGTTTTGAAAATTTGCACAAGTTTCTTGTAGGAAGTGAAACATCTTGCGCACGTTTCAATGACATTTATCAGCAGATGCCAACTGATTGTGCCAGGTTATTTGAAGATCTGTGTAGTCCTCTAGGTTTGTGAAAATATGTTTGAAAATTTCTAGCTTCGTCTTTTGACTCAACATGAACACAGCAGCACCATTAATTTACATTGGAATATGTTAGCAGTTCAGTTTACAATAAGTGGGCACGGTCCTCCCATTTACGTTTTTTTTAAGTTGTTTAGTTTGTAAAGTTTTCAACTCCTCTTGTTCCAACATCATTGCCAACTTGATGTCTACTAACATGTCAACTGTGATTTAATGGTAACCATCTGCCTCTGAAATACAAAGTTGTAAATTAAGGTTCTTCCAAAACATGAGCATAGTGTCTAGGCTGGCCATCCAACACAGTCCTGAGTGAATGCTGCACTATCAGAGGTGCTGTCTCTCAGCTGAGATTTTAAACTGAGATCCAGCTGCCCTCACAGCTGGATGCAAAATATTCCATGCACTATTTTTCATAATAGTTGAAGAGTTCTCCTTAATGTCTTAAACAACATTTATCAACCACTTGCAGTCAATGTCATTCTGTTGTTTTGTAGGACCTTGTCAAATGTAAGTTATGTACTGTAATTACTAGATAAAAACAAAGACTGCAGATGCTGGAAACCAGATTCTAGATTCGTGGTGCTGGAAAAGCACAGCAGTTTAGGCAGCATCCGAGGAGCAATAAAATCGACGTTTCGGGCAAAAGCCCTTTATCAGGAACACAGCTGTAATCCTGATGAAGGGCTTTTGCCCGAAACGTCGATTTTACTGCTCCTCGGATGCTGCCTGAACTGCTGTGCTTTTCCAGCACCACGAATCCAGATGCTGTAATTACTATATTACAACAGTGATTACACTTCAAAAATACAGCAAGTTTTGTTTTATTTGGCACACTCTATAAACTGGCAAATTAGATACATTGAACATACAATCCCTACAGTGTGGAAAAGGGCCATTTGGCCCAGCAAGTCCACACTGACCCTTCAAACAGTATCCCTTCAAGACCCAACCCCTTAACCTTTAACCCTACATTTTCCATGGCTATTGCACCTAACCTGCACAGCCCTGAACACTGTGGGCAATTTAGCCTGGCCAATTCACCACACCTGCACGTCTTTGGACTGTGGGAGGAAACCGGAGCACCCAGAGGAAACCAACGCAGACACGGGGAGAATGTGCAAACTCCACGCAGACACAGTTGCCTGAGGCTGGAATCAAACCCAAGTCCCTGGCGCTGAGGCAACAGTGCTAACCACTGAGCCACAAATACCATAAAAACATTCGCTGTATTATTCTGTCCAACTGTTATAATTTTTAAATTTATTTACCTGCATGTAAACCTACTTATGGTTTAACCGAATAGCCACAGAAAACAATAACAGTTCATTTAATTTTGAGCTAATCTCCAAATACCATGATCTACTGCGATGTCCAAGTGGTCAGTTAAGGGTGTGAGTGAGAATGCTCTCTGTTGGTAAGTTTTATTTAAGGCAAAGTTGCGTTATTCTTTCAGTGATGTACACTGTAAATAAAGTGTAACAGTAATGTGCTTAGCCACTGCATTACATTTCTATTACTTGATGTGTGTTTTACACTGATTATGATTATCTTGATTATCCTGGTCCGATAAGGTGCTGATTAATAAATGTTTACTGTACTTAACTGGGAATGCTGCATATAGGGAAGCTTTTTCCTCCAGCAGGCACAATAATAGGAATTTGATTGACTTGAGCTTTGTACGTTTCCCAGTGGAGACTGTGTTTAATTTTAGTTTCAGCTTGTATGGGAGAAATGCACGCTTTTTTGCAGGCTTTTCTGCAGAATAGGCCTTTTAGCTTCTAGCTGTTATTGTCAGCAGATTTTGAGAGTGGTTCTGGATTAACTTATTTATTTTATTAGTAAATATAATGCATTGTGTTAAATCCATAAACTCAATTTATTGGGAGAACACCCTTGGTCGGGTTACATACTGCAAAGCTACTGTACGCTGTATATCCAAATATTTATGAATGGTATTGTTCGTGGATAATCATCGAGACCCAAGATAGGCAATTCATGCAAGGATTTGCATAAATACTAAATGTCTGAACAAAGTCAAGTAATGACGGAAACCTTTAAAGCAACTATCTCCATGTATTCAGGGAACAAATTCTTTAAGGCAATAATACATCACTAGTAAAATTAATGCAGATTATCTGATATTGGAATGAGTCAAGATTAGAGTGATGCTGGAAAAACACAGCAGATCAGGCAACATTTGAGGAGCAGGAAAATTGACGTTTCGGGCAAAAGCCCTTCATCAGGAATCCTGATGAAGGGCTTTTGCCTGAAATGTCGATTTTCCTGCTGCACGGTTGCTGTGTTTTTCCAGCACCATTCTAACCTTCACTTTAATCTCCAGCATCTGCAGTACCCACTTCTGCCCTGTTTGATATTGGAATGAGCAAACCTTTGTAGACAAATACAATGTTGCAACTTTTGGATTGATATTTAGTGAAAATGAATTGAGACGTGGGTTATATTAGCAATTCTCACCACAGGTCACTCACCAGAAGCTGTCTGTGCTGTTACTCACCCTGGGGTAGATTTGTTCCCACCATCCTCTTTATGGGAATAACCACTCAGTTGTTGTGGTAGATCAAATAAATTTCAAATAACCTTTCCAGCCCCCGCCTATCCCTTCCATTCCTCTGACCAACCCTTCCTTCCAGCTACCAACCTGAGTTATCCCTCCCATCGACCAACCAGATCATACCCATTACCTGTGTCCACCTATCTCTACCTCACCATTCCATCCTCTCCCCAACCCAACTGGCCTCCTTTATCTGTAGCTCCACCAACCCCTACATCTAGTCCTGAAGAAGGGTTATCCCTGAAATGTTGCCTTCATCACCTCCTGGTGCTGCCTGGCTTGCTGTGTTCCTGCAGCCTCCTGCCTGTCTACTTCAGCTTTCAGCAACTGCAGGTTTTGGTTTGTCTCTAAAGAGCAGAGGCTGCAGTCTTAAAGAGAACACTGTTTATTGTATGTCAGCAATGATGTGGAGATGCCGGTGTTGGACTGGGGGTGGACAAGGTGAGAAGTTATACGACGCCAGGTTATAGTCCAACAGGTTTGTTTGAAATCACAAGCTTTTGGAGTGCTGCAGTTTCATCAACACTTAAGATAAACTGACCTGATGGGCCTTATAAAGGTAATGAAGATGGCTTGGATGTTAGGTGTCAGTCCTTTCAGATCATGAACTGTTCCCCTACTAAGTCTGTCTGATAGCATCATAGTGGACAGTGCTAAAAGCACTCTTCAGTAATCTTCAGATCCTTACACACTCATACAAAAATACGTATTTAAATGAAAGCCTGTTTGGCCGTTAAATTAATGTTTACGTAATTGTGCATTACAACCAGAGTCGAATCTAATTTGAATCTTACTCAAACCTATAATTTCTAGTTTCAGATGTCAAGATTTTCCTAGTTTTCCAGGGCTTTGCTAGGATAATTAATTATTATTTTGAATATACAATTCACATAATTCTTACACATGATTTCACCAGCATCATGAAGCTATCCAGCTCTTAAATATTTGCTGCTCTTCTCAAGTCAGTATGTTTAACTTGAGCAACTGTAAGTTTCTTAATTGTGTTTTCTCCACAGTTCTGGGAGCTACCCAGCTTGTAGTGACATTGAGTACAACACTCTCTATGACAATGAGACAGGGGCCATATTTCATGTTGCTACTTCCTCACTGCATCGGTCCATGTATCAATGTGTTTGAGGGTGAGTGCATGTGTGTGCGCACATTTGTTAGATTTATTCAAAGGATGTGAACGTTACTGGTGAGTTGAGTATTTGTTACCCATCCCTGTTTGACCTTGAGAAGGTGGGGGTGAGCTGCCATCTTGAACCACTGCAGTCCATGTGTTTTAGGTTGACCCACAATGCTGTTTGGGAGGGAATTCCAGGATTCTGACCCAGTATCACCGAAGAAATGGAAATATGATTCAAAGCAAGGATGTTAAGTGTCTCTGAGGGAAACTTACAGGTGGTGCTGTTCTCATGGACCTACTGCCCTTGTCCTGCTGAGTGACAGAAGTCATAGGCTTAGAAGAGGCTATCAAAGGAATCTTGATGAATTTCTGCTGTGTATGTTGTAGAAACCTGTCACTGTTTGTTGGTGGTGAAGGGAGCAAATATTGACGGTGGAAGATGTGATATCAATAAAGTGAGCTGCTTTGTCCCAGATGAAATCATGTTTCTTGAGTGTTGTTGGAGCTGCACCCATCCAGAGTTGGTAAAGTGTTCTTATGGAAACAGCACAGCAGGTCAGGCAGCATCTGAGGAGCTGGAGAATCGATGTTTCGGGCATGATCCTCCTGACTCTCCTGCTCCTCAGATGTTGCCTGACCTGCTGTGCTTTTTCCAGCTCCACACTTTATCAACTCTGACTCTCCAGCATCTGTAGTTCTCACTGTCTCCTAATTGCTGCACCGATCCAAGCAAATGGGTGGTATTCAGGAGATGAGCTACATGCTGCAGAATACGTAGCCTCCAATCTGCTCTTGTAGCCACAGTATTTCTATGGCTGGTCTCTCTCAGGTTCAGTTCAGTGTTATTATAAGGGTGTTGATGACAATACCATTGAATGTCAAAGGATAATGGTTAGATTCTTTCTTGTTGTAGCTGGTCATTGCCCGGCCCTGAGTGTGGCACAATGTTACTTGCCACTTCTCTACCCAAACCTGAATCTTGTCCAAGTCTTGTTGCATTTGGACACAAACTGATGGTGTGCATGTCTGAGGATGCATATGTGTTTGAGTGAGCTTATGGGTGTATTGAGTGTACGTACGGTGTGTGAATTTCTGCTTGTGTGCATGTCTGTGCAGGTTTAGGTGAATGTGGGTGCCTGAGCATGTTTACCTTTTCCAGTGAAGGTTGTATTTAATTCTAGTGCCAGCATGTGGGTGAGTGCATTTCTACAAAAACCTGGATGTGTAGATTTACAAGTATTTGTAATTGGATTCATGTGTATTGGTATGCCAATGTGAATAAGTGAATGCTACTATGTGTGTGAGTAGGCGTGAAGATGTATTGTCTGTTTGTATGAGTGTGAATGTGTGTGTGCATCTTCACGTTTATATTTGTGCCTGTATATGTCTGTGACTGTGTACATGCATTTCTCTGTACAGATATCTGTGTGTTTGTATCTGTCTATATATGTGTCTGTGTATTTGTCAGTTGTATGGGGTTTTGATGTGACGCAAACATTGATTTGGAAATGATTTTATGCAAATAGTGACAGAAACAATGTTTTAACTGTGATAATTAAAGAGATGGGGTTTCTTTGTTGTTCCATGTAGCTGAATTTTCTAAGTATCTGAAAAAAAACACCTACACACCATCTGCTCATTTTCAACTCACTGCTTTGTACAATACAGTTGATATTTGAATTAGTTTGGGGAAACTGGATGATTCAATTGTTGCATTTGAAAAAAAGAACAAAACTGATGGATTCAACTCCTCTTCGATTAACTTGTGATGTCTTTTAAACGTAAAACATTTTATTGAATGTGTCTGGCAGGTTATACAGAGGGTTGGTAGATTACAGCAAAATCTTGACAAAAAAAGATTAAAGTGTATCAAAACAAAAACAGGAATTGCTGGAGAAACTCAGCAGGTTTGACAGCATCTGGGAGAGAAAGCAAAGTAAACTTTTCAGATTCATTTTGAAGGAGGATCATTGGACCCAAAACATTAACTCTGCTTTCTTCCCAGAGATGTTGCCAGGCCTGTTGACTTTTTCCAGCAATTTCTACTTTTGTTTCGGATTTCCAGCATTCACAGTTCCTTGGGCTTTTTTAAGAAAAAGTATATCAAGTTACATCTTCTAGTAAAAATAGAATGAAGTCCAAAATCAACATAAGTGTCGATATCATTTATTGCATTAGAGTTTGTTTCAAGATCACAGGGTATTCATTATTTTCACATTGCTGAGGCACTTCAGGGATCGAGCACATGAGAATAGCCTTAAAAGAGGCTTCAATTTAAATGAGAAATTTGAGACCTGGGGGATGGGGGTTTGTGGAGTGTGGTCATCCCTCCATGTCAGTGGCTCCTTGTTGGGAGTTGATCATCTCTGGCTCAAGGTCCATTACCCCCCTCTCTGAGACTGCGGCAGGGAGTCCACCTTCCTGCCTCCCAATATGATAAGGGACTTCAAGTCATAGAAATGTACAGCATGAAAACAGACTCTATGTTCCAACTCATCCTTACCGACCACGTATCCTAAATTAATCTAGTCCCATTTGCCAGAACTTGGCCCATATCCTTGTAAACCCTTCCTATTCATATACCCATCCAGATGCCTTTTAAATGCTGCAATTGTACCAGCCTCCATCACTTCCTCTGGCAGCTCATTCCATCCACGTACCACCCTCTGGGTGAAAAGGTTGCCCCTTGGGTTCCTTTTAAATCTTTCCCCTCTCACCCTAAACCAATGCCTTTTAGCTTTGAACTCCCCCACCCCAGGGAAATGACCCTACCCATACCTGTCATGATTTTATAAACCTCTTTAAAGGCACCCCCTCAGACTCCGACAGTCCAAGGAAAACAGCCCCAGCCTATTCAACCTCTCCCTGTAGCTCAAATCCTCAAACCCTGGCAACATCCTTGTGAATAATTTCTGAACCCTTTCTGAACTGCACTCCTTGTGCAGTTGCAAAGTCTCAAAATTGCAGCTAACTGGGGCCTCAGCTGCATAAGGTGATTGGTCTTCTCTTGTGGATTGGACAGTTCTGTCTACGTTAATGCTCACTCCTACAAAATACAATTGGGATGTACAATTCTCCCTGTATTGATCCATCTCCCGGCCCCCGAGCTGGTCAGCACAGAGGCCTGGAGCGTGCAGCCTCTGACTGGAGGAACGTGACCCTGTTTGAATTTAAAAGAACAGAGAGATCCTTAGATGGTTCCTGATCTGGGGAGGTTGCAGAGAGTGTGGGGTGAGTGGTGGTTTTGGGGGGGGAGCACGTCAGGTTTGTGGGGGGTGGGCTGCAAGGCCATGATGAGATCTGAAAAGGAGGAGTTGGGAATTTCAAAGTTGAGACATTGGCCGACCATGGATGCCATTACAATCCAGTGAGCAGAGGCAAATGAAAGTAGATACCAGTTTGGAAAGAGTTGGATGAACTCAAATTAACAAAGGGTGAAAGGTACTGAAGTAACGCGTGTGCAAATCAGATATTTACCTGTCTCTTTGTTAAAGTCATATAACCTCTGGGGAGATGATGACCAAGTGATATAAACACTTGATCAGGAAGCCAGGTAATGTTCTGGGGACCCAGGGTCAAATCCCACCATTGTAGATGCTGGAATATGAATCCAGTTTGAAAAAAACAGGAATTAAGTGTCTAGTGATGATCATGAAACAATTGTCAGGAAATCCTATCTGGTTCTCTAATGTCCTTTCAGGAATGTTTAGATTCCCTACAGTATGAAAACATGCCCTTTCAGCCCAACAAGTCCACACAGACCCATTCCCCTATCCTATATTTACTCCTGACTAATGCACCTAACGCTATTGGCAATTTAGCGTAGCCAATTCACCTGACCTGCACGTCTTTGGATTGTGGGAGGAAACCAGAGCACCCGGAGAAAACACACACAGACAGTCGCCCAAGGCTGGAATCGAACCCAGGTCCTTGGTGCTGTGAGGTAGCAGTGCTAACCACTGAGCTACTGTGCCGACCACTGCAATGAAACTGCCATCCTGACCTGGTCTGGCCTACATGCGCCTCCAGACCCAGACCAATGTGGTTGACTCTTAACTGCCCTCTGGGCAGTTAGGGATGGGTAATAAATGCTGGACTAGCCAGTGATGCCCTCATCCCATAATGACTAAAAAAATGTAAATGTTAAAAGTTAAAAATATCAGCAGAAACAAAACAGGGTTGGAATTTCTGTATTTTTATGCATTTATTGCTGGAATGTCGGTACATCTGACTAACGCACCTGATGCATTTGATGTCCATCCTTATTGCCCCTGAGAAATGTGGTGACTGTGTGTCACCATCGTAATCCCTGGTACAGTTCCCTAGTGAAGTGGCCTTTAATCTTTTCCCTTCACAGATTCTGCACTGTATTGTCAACATGCTTTTGCTTCAGTACCTTCTTTAATGAGATAAGGAGACTTTATTAGGGAATTTTCTCAAAGCAGTTCATCAAGTGGCCTTCAATGGCACCTTGCAAATCCATAATGACTACTGAAATAACTCCACAGAGGTTGGTACACTGTCACCAAGTCACCCTTTCATTTACACGTGCATAGTACTTGACACTGGCTCCCTTAGAGCTAGCTCTCAGAGTGAACAGAACCCCTGACCCTCCTGTTTATATCTGTCAGCCAGGGCTCCCTGATTGGACCAGGCTTTTAGATTAGATTATTTACAGTGTGGAAACAGGCCCTTTGGCCCAACAAGTCCACACCAACCCGTCGAAGCGTAACCCAACCAGACCCATTCCCCAACATTTACCCCATCACCTAACACTACGGGCAATTTAGCATGGCCAATTCACCTAACTTGCACATATTTGGACTGTGGGAGGAAACCGGAACACCTGGAGGAAACCCACACAGATACGGGGAGAACGTGTAAACTCCACACAGATGCCTGAAGCGGGATTGAACCCGGGTCTCTGGTGCTGTGAGGTAGCAGTGCTAACCACTGTGCCACCATGCCGCCCACAGCCCCAATCAGGGATCTCATATTCTATAAGGTCTACCTGGCTGACCTCATTACAATCACTACAACTACCATCTCGAAAGACAAAGGTAGCATATACATGGGAACACCGCCACCAGCAAGCTCCCCTCTGAGCCATTTACCGTCCTGACTTGGAAATCTATTGTCGTTCTTTCACTGTCAACTTCCTAGAACTCCCTCCCTAATGGCACTGGGTGTGTCCCTGCTACCCAATGACTGCAGTGGGCTGCTCACCCCCACCTTTTCCAGGGAGATTAGGGACGGGCATTAAACATTGGCCCACCCAGTGACACCCACTTGCAATGAATAATTACAGACAAAACCTGATTTGAACCACCACTGTTTTTGCTGGCAGACTGTTCTGTAAATCCACCTGGCTAAGCAAAATAGTTTTTTTTCAGCTGTCACATTGCTGTTCATTTGACTTCTGTGTCATCTGTTCCTGCACACATGGTTTAATTCTGTAACTTAATCTTATATCCGTTTTTCACATATATATGTTAAAGACGGAGATAAAGATCATTTCACAAATCAAATGTCAGTTGTCATTGAAATGCCAGGTTTCTTCTACTTCATAAATGATTCCAAAACAAAATTTCCTTTTCTATGATATATACTCAACATTAACTCCTCATTGGCCAGGCAGTAAATACACTTACTTGGTTTGTTACCATAGTTACATCTCACTGGGATAGAACACCAGAAATCAAATCCTGCTTATCCAGAGTCATCATAAAAGTTAAAGTTTTTATAAAATGTGAAAAATTCCCAGATTTCATGGTTTTTCAGACCCGAGTTGACAGACAGCAGGTACCAGGTTTCAGTACACACCAAGAATTGTCACAAATTGATCAATTCTAGCCACAGATAAACAAATTATAAATTCATCCCAAGGAATAAGAAAACATACTCGGAGAGGCCGAGGTAACCGTGACTGACGAACAGTGTAAAAACAAATGAAAAAGCACACAGTGAGGTTACGCACTTTGATAGGAAGTTTAGAAGAGTAGACTATTTTCTAAACATAGAAAATCTTCAGATACCTGAAGTACAAAGAGAGTTGGGAGTCTTAGTTCAGGATTCTCTTAAGGTTAACATATAGGTTCCGTTGTCAGTTAGGAAGTTAAATGCAATACTAGCATTCATTTCAAGAGGGCTGGAATACAAGAGCAGAGGTGTACTGTTGAGGCTGTTTAGAGCTCTGGCCAGACTGCATTTGGAATATTGAGAGCAGTTTTGGGCCCCATATCTAAGGAAGGATGCTGAACTTGGAGGGGTTCCGGAGGAGGTTCACAAGAATGAACCCAGAGATGAAGGACTTACCATGCGGCACAGTTGAGAACTCTGGGTCTGCACTTGATAGGATTTAGAAAGGTGAGGGGAGATCTGATTGAAGCTGACAGAATACTGAGAGGCCTAGATAGAGTGGATGTGGTGAGGATGTTTCCACCAATAGGAAAGACTAGGACTCAGGGGCACAGCCTCAGAGTGAAGCGATGACCCTTCAGAACTGAGGTAGGGAGGAATTTCTTCAGGTAGAGGGTGGTGACTCTGTGGAACTCAGTGCTCCAGAAAGCTGTGGAGGCCATGCCATTGAGTGTATTTAAAGCAGAGATAGTTCAGCTCTTGATTAAAAAAAGGGGTGAAGGGAGGAGAATCGAGTTGAGAATCATATCAAGCATGATCAGGTTACAGAGGACACTCAATGGGTTGAATGACCTAAATCTGCTCCTATGTTTATGATCTTATCATCTTCTGATGAACTATCAACTCATAACTCCACTAGTTAAAACTCTAACCCCCAATGAAGTATCCCCTAAACACAAATACAAACAGACACAAGAGAAAGAAACAAGAGTGTTATGGGTAGAGGGAATAACTGGGAAGTGAATGCAATGGTCTCTATTCACAGGGTTCATTGAAATAATCCTTCTGATTTGTCAATAGTGCTGCCTCTTGCTTTTCTTGCTCCAGATATTTCCAGTTGCTTGTAGAAAGCACAGGGTGGCTGGTTCACACTTAGAAGGTCTCTGGCTAACTGGATAAGAGCCACAGTTCATAGCAACTGCAGAGAGAATAAAATAAACAGTCTTTCTTCGGACTTAGGATGGCATTTACACAGAGAAGAGTCAGCTCCTGCCTTTGCAGAGATACAGTGATCTTTTCCTGACTGATGAGTCAGAAAATTTTATGTTAATTGTCCTAGAAAGTTAAACACAACAAATCTAGAACTGAACTGGCACCAAACACAGTCTGAGACATAATACTTCCCACAAAGTGACTGAAACATCTAAGAGCTGGAGGAATTCTGGCTGTGGATAGGGTGTCCTGGATTTTCCAAGGAATGACAATCACATGCAGATTGCTACGTCACATCTTATTTTTATCAAGTTAGGTGCTAACTGTTTACTTAACTGCGGTGGAATCAGGTGCACACAGCAATCTTCAATTTCCCAAGCCATTTCCTTAGAGTAATCTATGTCTGGAATTCTGCAGGATCCCCATACACAACCCCCCATCTAAGCCACAAAAACAATTATCTGTACATTGGAAAATCCAGTCCAATGTGTCCTCTTGTGACAGAATTCAGAACTTTGGTCATCATCTTTCAAAATAATGAGCCACTCCTCTAAGGGAGAGAAGAGGAGAATTGTTTTGCTTTCACAGAGAGTCATGCGTGTTTATTTATCTCTCAAAGGCAGTGGAAGCAAAGTTCTTGAATTTGTTTTTAAGGTTTCATGATTAGCAAGAGTTGGAAGTTTATTGAGGTTAGACAGGAGTAGTTAGATCAACAATGATCTTTTTGAATGGTGGAGACTCTTGTTGACTTGGGTAGCCTACTCCTGATCCAAATTAATTTGTTCCAATGATGTAAGGCCTTATAGAATCATAGAACGCCTACAGTGTGGAAACAGGCCATTTTGCCCAACAAGTCCACACCGACCCACTGAAGAGTATCCCACCCAGAAATATTCCCCTATACTATTGCTCTACATTTACCCCAGACCGACGCACCTAACCTGCACATCCCTGAGCATTATGGGCAATTTAGCATGGCCAATTCGCCTAATCTGCTCATCTTTGGACTGTGGGAGGAAACCAGAGCACCCAGAGGAAACCCACTTAGACACGGGGAGAATGTGCAAACTTCACACACACTGTCACCCGATGCTGGAATCGAACCCCGATGCTGTGAGCCACCATACCCCTCTGAAGACCTTTTGCATTTTTTTCAAGAAATCGGAGTAATGTCAGCCCTAGAGGTCTGGACCACAGTTATCCTATAATTGACACAATTAAAAACCAGATGATCAGGTTGTTATCACAACTGTTTGTGGGAGCTTCCTGTGTGAAAATTGATTGCCACATTTCCCACTTGACAACATGATGTAGAGGTGCCAGTTACATATTAATGAATCAAAACCTGCAACCTAGTCTAAAAGATGAAAGACTTATCAGTAATCTAACTTGGTTGAATATATGCTTTCCTTTATTAGTCAGAGATTTGAGTACAGGAGTTGGGAAGTCATGTTGCGGCTGTACAGAATGTTGATTAGGCCAAAGTTGGAATACTGCATGCAATTCTTGTCTCCTTCCTATCAGAAAGATGTTGTGAGCTTAAAAGGATTCAGAAAAGATTTACAAGGATGTTGCCAGTGTTGGAGGGTTTGGGCTGTAGGGAGTGCTGAATAGGCTGGGGCTGTTTTCCCTGGAGCGTTGGAGGCTGAGGGGTGACCTTATAGAGGTTTACAAAATCATGAGAGGCATGGATAGGATAAATAGACAAAGTCTTTTCCCTGGGGTGGGAACTAGAGAGCATAGGTTTAGGGCAGAGGTGGGCAATTAATTCTTCTAAGGGGCTACATGAGAAACCTGTGTTGTGTTGGAGGGCTGAACCAACAATAACTTGAACATAATTCTGCTCAGTATTAATTTTCTCCCATTGTAAAAAGTACTAAATTATATAGTTTAGCACTGAAACTTATAATCAAAAGAATAAGGATATTCTGTTACAATTAAGATATGAAATTGTGGAGTAGATCAATTATGGAAGAAATAAACAGTAAAAACAATAATTTCAGTATTTCATTTTATTTTTAACATGTTAATCTCACAAACCAATAATGAAAAGTTGTTTCATTATTGTTCAGTATTACAAACAACAAACATTTCTATACAAAAATCAATAAGTGCTTTTGATGTTTTTCAGTTCATTTTACTTGTTTAGTGAGAAAAATCCAGTGTGTTTTGGGCTTGAACAAGTGCACTGAAATCTGGTTGAATGTCTGAGGTGGATATGCGAAGGACAGCTGAGAGGAGATCGTCAGTGATAGAGGATCTGTATTTGGATTTGTTGAACTTCATCACTGAGAATGTCTGTTCGCATATATAGGTAGATCCAAAAGGACTAGAATCTTCTGAACATGCCTCCTCATGTGTGAAAAGTTCTTCTCTTTGAGAGAAGAGTAAAAATCAAGCAGTGAGACTGACCTAAAGTACTCTGCCAGAAGTGTGTCAGACTGCAGGTCAATGAGTTCAAGCTGAATATCACTAGGTGCATCCTTCACATTGCAGGTAAATGGAGAAAAAAAAAATATGTGCATTTCATTCTCAACCGTTTTAAAGTCTTAAAATCACCTTGAAAATTCACCATGCAGTGCTTCTAACATAGATGAGTACCTGGGGGGTGATCAGCTGAAGGTGAGGCTTCCTTCAGTGTTGGCAAGTGGGATGAGAATAGTGTCCTCCATTTGGCTTGAGAGAAGCTGCAACTTTCTCATAAAAGCCTTCACCAAGTTGTACATTTCATGCACAAAAAGGACCTTCCACTGCAGTTTCACATTTAGTTCGTTCATAAGTGCAGTCACTTCAACAGCAAAACCAAGGTCTGCGATCCAGTCTGCATCTGAAAGCTGTGGAATGCCATTCCCTTTCTTCACACAGAAATCTTGAATCTCTTCTCTCAGGTCCCATACACTTTTCAGCATTTTGCCCAGGCTGAGCCACCTGACAGCTGGGTGGTAGCTTATGTCACAATGTTCAATCTCATTTTCCTCCAAAAGTGCAATCAACTGCCTGTGATTCAAAGTTCTTGCCCAGATGAACTTAACTATTTTAGTTACAACATCAACCACATGGTTCATTTTTAACACTGACTTCCTGATGTATAATACAATGCAAAAATACAAATTTCTGTTCAGGGTCAATTTCTGTCACTTTATCCTGCATTCTCTTTAAGAGTCCCAACATTTTTCCCATTAGATTTGGACAACCATCCGTTGTCACATCCGCCAGCTTGTCCCATTTTAGTCCCAACATGTCCAAACATGCATTTACCTCCGTGAACAAATCATTACCAGTTGTTGTTCCTTTCACTGACTGCATGGCTGCCAGCTCCTCTGTGATTTTAAAGACCGTAGTTGTCCCACGTACGAAGATGAGTAGCTGGGCTGTGTCACGTACGTCATAGCTCTCATCCAAAGCCAAGGAAAAATAGTCAAAGTTGACCGCTCTGTGCTGCAGCTGAAGTTGCAGCAGAGTTCTCGCAATGTCCCCAATCCTTCTCGTTACAGTGCGTCGGGAGAGGGGCACATTCTCAAATGCCTCCTTTTTCTCCGGGCATATTAGTTCTGCAGAGTCCAACAAGCACTCCTTAATAAACTCTCCATCAGAAAATGGCTTACTGTTTCTGGTGATTTTGTGGGATATGACATAACTTGTCTTGGCATGAGCTGACATTTTGTGGGATAGTGGTGCTGGAAGCGCACAGCAGTTCAGGCAGCATCCAACGAATTTCGCTGCTCCTTGGATGCTGCCTGAACTGCTGTGCTCTTCCAGCACCACTGATCCAGAATCTGGTTTCCAGCATCTGAAGTCATTGTTTTTACACCATTTTGTGGGCTAGCCAGCAAGCATCACTTTTAGCTGTTCAAGCAAACACGCACATACACGTACATACATAAATGAAAAAAACATCCTTTTCAAAACAAAACCAACACAGTTGTATTGCGTGCATGGCATAAATACTTTTTCATTTATGGTCTAATTTAAGATTGACCTCATGCGGGCCAGACAGGAACGACCAAAGGGTCGGATATGGCCCACAGGCCGTAGAATGCCCAGATCTGGTTTAGGGTGAAAGGGCAAAGATATAAAAGAGGGGCAATGTTTTCACACAGAGGGTGGTACGTGTGTGGAATGAGCTGCCAGAGGAAGTGGTGGAGGCTGGTACAATTGCAACATTTAAAAGACACCTGGATGTCTTTTATGAATATGATATGAAAAGACACCTGGATGATATGAATAGGAAGGGTTTGGAGGGATATGGGCTGGGTGCTGCCAGATGGGAGTAGATTGGGTTGGGATATCTGGTTGGCATGGACGAGTTGGACCGAAAGATTTGTTTCCATGCTGTACATCTCTATGACTCTATGACTCTATATCACATCAATGTATGACATTGTGATTTTTTGCTATAAATTCTGTGTCCTATGATCCTGCTCCACTAGCTAGCTGATGAAGAAGCAGCACTCCATAAGCTTGTACTTCCTAATGAATTTGTTGGACTATAATCTGGTGTTGTGTCACTTTACAAAAGTATTGCATTGGCTGTGAAGCACTTTAGGCTGTTCTGAGGTTGTACTAGGTGCTACATAAATGCAAATCTTCCTCTGCTGTTCCTGTGAATAGAGACAGGCTGTTGGAAATTTTCATCTTTGATTCATCAGGATAAATACAAGAATACCACTAGCACTATCCATTCAACCTGGAGTCCTTGCTCCTGCTGGCCATTTGATTGGAGGGCAATTTGATTGACGGGATGCAGGGAATCCCAGCTCAGCACAGGATTAGTGCTCTTTGAGAATGAAGGGATGCAAGATGAGTGAAGAAAATAGAAAAAAAATGGTAAAAATATTGAAAAACATGGAATCTTCATTTCATGCCATAAGGCTACTCTCTGAATCGAGACAGAGACAGAAAGAGGGTCACTATTTCCCAAGCAAGAAGTAAGTTGAGAAGGTGTGATTTTCATAACAATCTCTGGGGCCTGCTTAGCTCAGTTGGCTGACGAGCTGATTTATATTGCAGAGTGATATTAGCAATATGGGTTCAATTCCTGCATCTACTGAGGTTACTATGAAATACTCAACATCTCCCCTCACCTGTGACCAGTTAAACCACTACTAGTTGTCTTTCTCTGTCTGGTATGAGAGCAGCCCTCTGACAGTGTAACCCATTTACTTTAATTTCATGTTCTGAGGCTTCTTAATGCACGTGCGTTTTGCATCATTTGACAGGAAGATATGAATTATTGGTTCCAAAGCATCGAATATGAACTTTATTAATATGTTAAGTGTTTCAGTGTGACACCAAAGAGTAGCCTAAACTTTATTTATTCAAGAATAACCAGTATCTACCAATGATTATCGTCAGTAAACTGGCTATTAACCCAGTCCCCCCCAACTAGATTATGACTGCGAGCATTTCAGGTGTGCATTCTTAATAGTTCTTTGGTTTTGTACAATGAATATTTTTAACACTTATATCCTCTTGCAACATTTATTGAGCTTTAGCTTTCAAAGTGGGCACCTGGTAATGATTACAGACAATAATTGAAATATAGAGTTTATAACTTCCAACAAACCTCAAGGTTAGATTATTGCTTTGTACTCATCCCATGAAATCTACTATTAACATGCTGTTGTGGTTCTGTTCGCCGAGCTGGGAATTTGTGTTGCAGATGTTTCGTCCCCTGTCTAGGTGACATCCTCAGCACTTGGGAGCCTCCTGTCAAGCGCTTCTGTGATGTTTCCTCCGGCATTCATAGTAATTTGTATCTGCCGCTTCCGGTCGTCAGTTCCAGCTGTCCGCTGCAGTGGCCGGTATATTGGGTCCAGTTTGATGTGCTTATTGATTGAATCTGTGGATGAGTGCCATGCCTCTAGGAATTCGCTGACTGTTCTCTGTTTGGCTTGTCCTATAATAGCTGAAAATGTGTTGCTGGTTAAAGCACAGCAGGTTAGGCAGCATCCAAGGAACAGGAAATTCGACGTTTCGGGCATAAGCCCTTCATCAGGAATGAGGAGAGTGTGCCAAGCAGGCTAAGATAAAAGGTAGGGAGGAGAGACTAGGGGGAGGGGCGATGGAGATGTGATAGGTGGAAGGAGGTCAAGGTGAGGGTGATAGGCTGGAGTGGGGTGGGGGCGGAGAGGTCAGGAAGAAGATTGCAGGTTAGGAGGGCGGTGCTGAGTTGAGGGAACCGACTGAGACAAGGTGGGGGGAGGGGAAATGAGGAAACTAGAGAAATCTGAGTTCTATAATAGTAGTGTTGTCCCAGTCGAACTCATGTTGCTTGTCATCTGAGTGTGTGACTACTAAGGATAGCCGGTCGTGTCGTTTCGTGGCTAGTTGGTGTTCATGGATGCGGGTTGTTAGCTGTCTTCCTGTTTGTCCTATGTAGTGTTTTGTGCAGTCCTTGCATGGGATCTTGTACACTACATTGGTTTTGCTCATGCTGGGTATCGGGTCCTTCGTCCTGGTGAGTTGTTGTCTGAGAGTGGCTGTTGGTTTGTATGCTGTTATGAGTCCTAGTGGTTGCAGTAGTCTGGCTGTCAGTTCAGAAATGTTTTTGATGTAAGGTCTGCATACACAACGTCTGCAACACAAATTCCCAGCTCAGCGAACAGAACCACAAACAACGAGCACCCGAGCTACAAATCTTCTCCCAAACTTTGAGCTATTAACATGCACTGGTAATTTGATGGGATTGTTTTGTTCAACTTAGGTTTTTTTTGTTGCACGACTATAATCCTAATAATCTCCCTCTGATTTGAAACTCATCACATCTGTTCCAAACGATTAATGATAATTGAAGTATTGCTGCAAGTTCTTCCTAGCCCTCCAAACAATCTCCTCAGATCACTGAAAAATGGGAATTTTCCAATCTCTCAAAGTTGTTCTTTCTGCACAAGAACAATGATGATCTCCAATAATTCAAATGAAGAGACTTCAAATTATCTGGAGCTACAGTGGGAAAGAAACCAACTATTGGTCTTAATTGAAATGGTTGGTAATATGACTTCTACAGATCTCCTTTGCCAGTTATTGTTAATTAATCAATTTTATCTAGTTTGCTGCCTTTATGTGGCTCAGTGTCAAATTGTACTTCCTGATATTTCTGTGAATGGTTTTGGTATATTTTATTATGTTTTATGCAAATATAAGTTGTGGTTCTTGCTGTTGCTTTAAAATATCAGCAAGCAGTCTCATCTGAGAGTAATTCTGTCCACCATTGGCTCTGAGCATGCTTAATGCACTCGATACAATATCCAGAGAATCTATCATTATTCCACTATGCAGTTTCACCCCAAAAGCTAAAGTCATATGTTACAGGAGAAAAGAAACCTGAGAAATATTTAAATGTGCTGCAAAGAATGCATTATAGAGGTTTTCACAGGTTAATAAACTTAAGATTGTGAGCTGAAAGGACAAGAATATT
Organism: Hemiscyllium ocellatum; assembly: GCF_020745735.1. Lineage (NCBI taxonomy): Eukaryota > Metazoa > Chordata > Chondrichthyes > Orectolobiformes > Hemiscylliidae > Hemiscyllium > Hemiscyllium ocellatum. The sequence goes on from NC_083423.1 coordinate 7,513,831, forward strand.
AAATTGCCAAGAATGGCGACTGAGGAAATTATTTTTGACAAAGAGGAACGGATCACCAAAGGAAAATTATTGCTGCCAGTTATCCTCTTCAATTATGAATGTGAATTAGGGACTGAATCCTGGGATTTTAGGCCAAAGTCTATGAATTCTGTGTGGAACCAAATGCTTTGTTGATTTGCTGCCTCATCAGAAGTTTGCCACAGAAGAGAAAGAGATCAGGGAGATATGTTCAGATAGATAGTCCGGGTTTCGCTTCAGTGCCCTGCTATGGGTTCACAGGATGATAATCTGGCTTATCTTGTGTCTTCAGTGAACTGACTCTTTTTCACCTTAAGCTCTTAAAATGAATATATAACATTCATAAGTTAGGCTCAGTTTAAGTTTAAAGCATGTTTTCAAGGCTTCCAAAATTTCTGCTGTGTGTTTTTCCAATTTTCCGAGAGATTTCAGGTGGAATGTATTTTGTGCCTGCCTCTTTCCAGCAGAAATGAAAGTGTAGCTATTTGTAGCTGCTCTGGCTTGTTAATTATCTGTTGCAATTTTGCAATCTTGCCAATTTTAAGTGAATACATTGTCAATTCTGCTTATATCACCTTTCATTTTGACTGGCATTGGGAGAGGGAACTTTAAGAAACACTGTGTTTTACCCAGTGCTTTCAGCTGTGGCTTTCTTCTTTGCTTTTGTTTCTGTGGCTTCCTGTGGCTTTTGGCAGTTTTCATAATCTCTGAACATTCCTGTGTTTCTCGTTTAGTTGCTGTGTTGCTGTGTTTCTGTGTTGATTTCAACACTCAATTGCGGCTCCACTCTGACACTGCATAATGAGCCTACAATTGCATTATAACAATTTTGTAAAGATACAGTAGAAGTCAGCTTGTTGTCTTGTGATCTCAAAAAAGACATATGATGAGCTGGTCTTCTGGTTTCTGCTTGATTTATCCAAAATTAAACTTTGCAATATCTTTTTAAAATGAGCTGAAAATCAGTTGGACTCCCATCGATACTGTGGTTTCTTGATCAAACTTAAACCTTGCAAATAATGCTGATGATGTGCAGAGCCCTGGCACATAGAGAACTGATAATATGAACGTTCTCCTCTGCTCTTCAGTTAAAAGTCAGTGTCTGTTTTTCCTAAAACATTCACAATACCTTGCCAGCCCGCTCCAAGACATTTAGGAATGCTTAATGGGCTTGCCAGGATAATCTCCAAGACCAACTGTCTGAACACAAGGTAAAATGTGCTTTCCATGAGGGAATTCAATGTCCACCATCAAGAGTGCTCAGCTACACCACTATTGATTAAGCTGGTCAGGTTCTAAAGAACATAGCTGCTAGACTGAGTCTGCAGCAGATGGTAAGGGAACCAACAAGAGGGAAAAACACATTTGATGTCATCCTTACCAACTTGTCTGTTGCAGATGCATCTGTTCATCAGTAAGAGTGACCACCGCACAGTGTGATTCTATAATTCCTGCACATCCCCATTATCCTTCATCCCCTTGATAATCAAGAATCTACCTCTGCCTTGAAAATGTAATAAGAATCTCCATCCAGTATCTTTTAAGGAAGAGAATTCCAAAAACCTCACAACCCTCTCAGAGAAAAAAAACTTTCCTCATCTCTGTCTTAAATGTGCAATTCCTTATTTTAAACTAGAACCCCTAGTTTTAGATTCTTAAGATTTTCTAAGTTTTATTAAGTGACTTCTGAATCTTCTAAAATCTAATGGACACAAGCCTAGCCCATCAACCTTTTCTTCAGAAGACAATCCACTCACCCCTGACATTATTCTGGATCAGTGGTGCTGGAAGAGCACAGCAGTTCAGGCAGCATCCAATGAGCAGCGAAATTGATGTTTCGGGCAAAAGCCCTTCATTAGGAATAAAGGCAGTGAGCCTGAAAGCGTGGTGAGATAAGCTAGAGGAGGGTGGGGATGGGGAGAGAGTAGCATACAGTACAATGGGTGAGTGGAGGAGGGGATGAAGGTGATAGGTCAGGGAGGAGAGGGGGAGTGGATAGGTGGAAAAGGAGCTAGGCAGGTCAGAAGAGCTTCAGGGCAGAGGAAATGACCTGGGAGTTGCAGTGGGAGAGGGACTCCCTGAGATTCTTGTAGAGAGAGGAGGAAAACTTCTTCAAGGCAAGCATCCTTGCAAGAGGATTAGCAGTAGGATTAAAATCAACGAGGTAAAAACAATGACTGCAGATGTTGCTTGAACTGCTGTGCTCGTCTAGCACCACTGATCCAGAATCTGGTTTCCAGCATCTCAGTCATTGTTTTTACCTCATCCCAGACATTAGACTAGTAAAACTTCTGCAAAATGGTTTCAATATATTAACATTCCTCTGTAAGTAAGCTGACCAGGACTGTACACTGTACTCCAAATATGGTCTCACCAATGCCCTGTCATTTACTCAGGATTCCACAAGGCTTTTGATAAGAGATTAACATGTAAAATTAAAGCGTATGGAAGTGGGTAAAGTGTACTGATATGGATAGTGAACTGGCTGGCAGACAGTAGGAATAAACAGGTGGTAGACATGACTAATGGGATACCGCAAGGATCAGTACTTGAATCCCAGCTATTCACTATATATATTAATGATTCAGATGATGGAACTAAATGTAATATCTCCAAGTTTTCAGATGGCAAAATGTTGGGTAGTAAGGTGAGCGGTGAGGTGGATGCTATGATGCTTCAGTATGATTTGGACAAATTGAGTGAGTGGGGAAATGCATGGCAGATGAAGTGTAATGTGGATCAAAATGAGATCATCCACATTGATAGCAAAAACAGAAAGGCAGATTATGATCTGAATTGTGATAGGTTAAGGAAGGGGGGAGTTGCAATGAGATCTGGGTGTCCTTATTTGATGATGATGATCCTTTAACAAGGTTATATGGTTCTTGGTTTGTTCCTTCAGGAGGTCAGAAAAACACAGGTTCTGAAAAGTTGGGCTTGGATGGGTTTTAGGGCCAATTTTATTATGGATAACAGATACTGCCTCAGGCAAAAGACTTCCAAGTTTAAAAAAAAACACTTGTACAATGAAAGAGCAGCAGTCAGTTCTCCCAGCTCAGGTTTTCGCTGAAGGGTGACACCCAAAATGTTGACCTCTCCTGATGCTGCCTGGCTTGCTGTGTTCTTCCAGCCTCCTGTTTACTTTAGATTTGGTTTTGAGCTGTCTGACTATTCACGGAAAGCAGTCAGGCAGTTGTGAAGCTGCTAGTCCCAAAGGTCCATGCTGACCCTCTCTCTCTGACATCTCTCCCGTAAGACCCTGGGTTTCATTTTACTTTTTGTGCCAAGGGGTGTGTATGGAGATTGTTGCAAGTATTTGGAACAGCATCATGAAGTTGGGATGGTCTGTTGGGTTTTCGGATAGGTTAAGTTATTCTCTATTCTGTTCTCTTTTGTTTGTGTTTCTTTCGGTAATCTCGTAGATAGATTCTGATTTGTTTAAAACTACTTGGCTTTCCCAGCTGCATCTCTCTTGGAATATCCACTGTACACCTGTTTAAAACAATGAGTGCTCCGGTTTCCTCCCACAATCCAAAGATGAGTAAGTTGGGTGAATTAGCCATGCTAAATTGCCAGTAGATAGGAGTAAATATAGGGTAGGGGAAAGGGTCTGGGTGGGTTACTCTTCAGAGGGTCATTGTGGACTTGTTGGGCTGAAGGGCCTGTTTCCACACTGTAGGGAATCTAATCTAAACTAGAAAGGGCCACCTTCCTGAAATGTTTTGAGTGGGTCTGGCCTGGTCCATACCGGTCACTGAAAGTAAACATGTGGGGAAGAAAGCAAATGTATAATAAAACTAGAAATCGCTGGAGGAGCACAGCAGGACTGGCAGAGCGAAAGCAAAGTTAACGTTTTGAACCCAGTGACCTTTTCTCAGAATGGGGCTACACAGACATGCAAACAAATAGATTTAGAGTCTAAACAATGAGGTTTAAACAAGCATGAGATTTCACAGGTAGTGCAATGTCAGTCATCTCAAAACAGCCTCCAACAAATTCTCTTCTCAGTCCATCTCACTACATCTCAATGTAGTTCCTGGTTCCACAGCTGGGGTGGAACCTGATCAGCAATGGAACCCATTAGACCTGAAAGTTTTTGTCAGGTAGCTCTAAGGGTGTTGTGGCCCAAGCATACTGACCCTCTTCTTGCTACAGGCAAGTGGACCCTCCAGGGCTTGAGTGGCTAAGGTTTGGAGAGGAGTAGGCAGGGTAGAGGTGGTGTGCCCAGAGAGGAAATTTACCAGATGCTGTGTATGGTCCTCCTCTGCTTGGCATTGTTTTGTCTCCTTGTGAGGAAGGGGTACATAAAGTTCATGCCAAGTTCCTGTGGCCACGCCTTCAATCACAAGAACAATATATGGGACAATGGAATACAGGCGTCTGTGCCCGTCTTCAGCAGACCCTGAGGGTGCTTCACCTGGCAGACATCAACCTGACCATGGAGGCAGACAGATGGTCACATGACTCATTGCCCTGCTGCAGCTCCTGGGGCACTGAGGACTGTTTTCTCCCACAGCCCTGTCTGTCACTCCTGTTCCTCTCTGTCTATGGACCAGGTCACCGATTGCCGATACCACGGGGTTGTCTCCTGCCAGGGGCTGAGCAGATCTCTGAGTGCCAGTGACTTGGCCATGTCTTGCTTGACCAGCTGTGGAGCAGTGACAGTGAGATTCTCACCAGTTTCTAGTGGCTCACCTTTGAGCAGTAAGTCATTGACCTTCTTCCTCCATTGCTGGCCATTCCTACTCACTGTTGAGCCACCACTGACCCAGGTGCTGACCCTTTGACCCGGATGGCTGGTCTGGAGGGGTGGTCCTTTCTCCAGGAAGGGGATGCCCCTCTTTTGTGACAGCTCCTTGGCCAGGACCCCATTCGTTTGGTGAATTAAGAATCGTAGTATCCTCTTCCCTTTCTTCAATATGTAAGTTCTGTCCGTCAATGAGCTGGGCATCTTCACTGCTTAACCTGATACACAGGGGCCTTTTACAGATGGCCCAGAAGCCAGGGACATCAGTTTGGGTGTCCAATGAATGAATAGAAAAGAAATTTATTGTCACATGTACTTTTACGTGAAAAATACAGTGACTCATTTTATAAGTCACCCACCATGGCACCCACATCAACGACAGAAGTCATGCATAATTTTTAAGAAGTGTAAAATTAAGACAACGTTTATCACAGTTCAGTTAACAGCACCTGGGCTTAGGGAAAGCCAATTAAGGGACGATGGACAACTCTGAAGACAGATGAGACCGCTGTGTCGGGCCGCTGGAATACCTGGAAGCTGAAGATGAAGAAGACTCCTCGTCGGCTGAGACTATCTTTCTTCTTCTTCAGCTGCCTGGGCCTATGTGTGCAATAGAATCATACATGAGGCATGCCAACAAGGTTCGTTAAGGTATACCAAGAAATCTCACAATGCCTCAAGGAGAGAATCCCTCCAGATAACACGATGTATTTCGCCAAAAAATCGTAAGATTCACCCTTTGAATCTTTCAGGAGTGTGGATCTAGATCTTAGGTTACAGGAGCTAACATAAGACGGTAACATAATAGCCTGCTGAAAGTAAAATGATAGACACCCCTCACCCATGGCATCCACAGAAGATTGTAGTGGCGCTGAGATCAAGGTTAGCAGCAAGGTCTACTATAAAGAAACAACACCCAGATCCCAGATCACTGTCCGATCCTCCATGCACAATGCAACAGCAATCAACACTGAAATGACAGAGTCACTCAAAGGAACTATCAGAGTCCTTAAGAAATTAATCTAATGTCACTTCTCTGCTCCTGTGATCGTGGTGAAATGCTGGTGACACCCATCAGGATATGCAGTCCGAATTTGGATGCATTGGAAATTGTGTCAACATGTAAAAGAGTGAAAAAGATTTCCATCTCCCTGCTCGTAAAATCTTCACCAGGTTGGTCAAAATAAAAATTCACTCAAAATTTAATTTCTTTTTATTATCTAAAACGGGAGGAAAATGTGATGTTAGTATGTTATTCATATACATCATTGGAGGTAAGGACTGGGCGCTCATTCTAAATCAGTAACATGCTATTAAAGTTTAGAATCAAGTTTTCCACATGCACTGATTCATGTCCCAATAGATTCAGATTTCGGCACTTACCCTACATCATGAGCACACAGAGATCTCACATTGCTTGTCATCCAGAGGCCTGAACAAATAATTGGAGGAATGTAAATGCCAGAGTGGTACTTCAAATATTTGAATTCAGTACAGTCAGTTCTGCCATAACGCATGTTTCTTCATTGTGAATTGGCTTTAATGCGATTGAAGAATTTAGACCATTATTTGTAAACCATGAACTTTCCTTACCTGTATTGGCTATAACATGATTCCAGCCCCAGTAGTTTAATAGGCACGGCTATTGTGGGATTTTCTTATAACGCAAGAATACATGAGACAGAAACTATCGCATTATATCAGAAACGACTGCATTTTTAAAATGTAGATATTAACAAAAAAGCTGGTGGCAGGAAACATGATTATTTTGTTGTTAAAATAAAACTGAAACTGAGTTGGCACACTAATGTTCTTTGGACTGTGGGAAGAAACTGGAGCACCCAGCAGAAACCCACGCGGACAGGGGGAGAATGTGCAAACTCCACTCAGGCAGTTAGCCAAGGGTGGAATCAAATCTGGGTCCCTGGCATTGTAAGACATTAGTGCTAACCACTGAGCCACCCTCAAAAATTACCCATTGGATGCCTCTTCTCTTTCCTGTTAGCCAGCCAATCCTCTGTCCATTCCAATACATTTTCTCCTGTATCAGGAGCGTTCATATTCTCAGTAATAATCTTTGATGTGGCCCCTTTTGGAAATGTTAGTAAAACACACCAACATGTTCCCTTTATCCATTTACTTCCACCATGAAAGCCAATAAATTGTTGACTTTGAATTTCTTTTAATAAAACAAAAGAACAAAGAGAACAAATAAAATCACAGCACAGGAACAGGCCCTTCGGCCCTCCAACCCTGCGCCAATTCAGATCCTCTGTCTAAACCTGTTGCCTATTTTCTAAGGATCTGTATCCCTCTGCTCCCTGCCCGTTCATGTATCTGTCTAGATACATCTTAAAAGATGCAATCATGCCCACCTCTACCACCTCTATTGGCAACATGTTCCAGTCATCCACCACTCTCTGTGTAAAGAACTTTCCACGCATGTATCCCCGAAACATTTCCACCTCGCTTTGAAATCATGACCCCAAGTAATTGGGGAAAAAGCTTCTTGCTATCCATCCTGTCTATGTCTATCATGATTTTGTAAACCTCAATCAGGTTCCCCCCTCCAGCTCCATCTTTCTAAGGAAAATAATCCTAATCTACTCAACCTCTCTTCATAGCTAGCACCCTCCATACCGAGCAACATCCTGGTGAACCTTCTCTGCACCGTCTCCAAAGCATCCACATTATTTTGGTAATGTGGTGACCAGGACAGTACACAGTATTCGTCATCTGGCCAAACCAAAGTCTTATACAACTGCAACATGACCTGCCAACTATTGTACTCAATACCCCGTCCGATGAAGGAAAGCATGCCATATGCCTTCTTGACCACTCTACTGACCTGTGTTGCCACCTTCAGAGAACAATGGACCTGAACACCCAGATCCCTTGTACATCAATTTGTCCCAGGACTTTTCCATTTACTGTATCATTCACTCTTGCAGTGGATCTTCCAAAATGCATCACTTTGCATTTGCCCGGATTTAACTCCATCTGCCATTTCTCTGCCCATCTCACCAATCTATCTATAGTCTGCTATATTCTCTGACAGTCCCCTTCACTATCTGCAACTCCACCAATCTTAATGTCATCTGCAAACCTGCTAATGAGGCAACCTACAACTTCCTCCAAATCATGTATATATATATATCACAAACAATAGTGGTCCCAGCATGGATTCCTGTGGAACACCAATGGTCACAGGTCTCTATTTCAAGAAACTGTCTTCTGCTATTATTCTCTGCCTCCTGTTGCTCAGCCCGTTCTCTATCCATCTAGCTAGTACATCCTGGACCCCATGTGACCTCACCTTCTCCCTCAGCCTACCATGGGGAACCTTATCAAACACCTTTCTAAAGTCCATGTATATGATATCTACATCCCTTCCCTCATCAGTCAATGTTGTCACTTCCTCAAAGAATTCTATTAACTTGTTAAGACATGACCTTCCCTGCACAGAACCATGTTGCCTCTCACTGATAAACCCATTTTCTTCCAAATGGGAATAGATCCTATCCCTCTGTATCTTCTCCAGCAACTTCCCTACCACTGATGTCAGGCTCACTAGTCTATAATTACCTGGATTATCCCTATTACCCCACTTAAAACCATGTGGACCCTACCTAATGAACTTGAACTTCTTTCAATGCAGTTATAACATCTTTAATAATGGCTACTGACATGTCCCCATCTCAGAATTTAAGATAATTGACCTATAATTTCCTGCTTTCTGTCTCTCTGTCTCTCTCTTTCCTTTTTTTGATTAGAGCCATTATATTCTCTATTTCCCAGTTGAATAAAACTTCCCCAAATCTGTGGAATTGTAAAAAATTACATCCAAAGCATCAACTATCTCACGAGCCAAATCTGTTAAGACACCTGGGTAAAGCCAGTCCGAACCCATGGATTTGTGAGCCTACAGCTCTGACAATTTGATCAATGCCAGTTTCCTGTTGATTGTAAGTTTCTTGAATTTCTCCTTGCTTTCCATTTCATGATTTATAGCTATTTCTGGGACATTACTGAAACTCTCTAAGGAGGCTGAGGGGTGACCTTATAGAGGTTTACAAAATTATGAGGGGCATGGATAGGATAAATAGACAAGGTCTTTTCCCTGGGGTTGGGGAGTCCAGAACTAGAGGGCATAGGTTTAGGGTGAGAGGGGAAAGATATAAAAGAAACCTAAGGGGCAACCTTTTCATGCAAAGGCTTGTACGTGTATGGAATGAGCTGCCAGAGGATGTGGTGGAGGCTGGTACAATTGCAACATTTAAGAGGCATTTGGATGGGTATATAAATAGGAAGGGTTTGGACGGATATGGGCCGGGTGCTGGCAGGTGGGACTAGATTGGGTTGGGATAACTGGTCGGCATGGATGGGTTGGACCGAAGGGTCTGTTTTCGTGCTGTACATCTCTATGACTATGATAATCCCTTAAACAGAACAGCAGTTTTGAGAAACTGACAGACAGAGATCTTACTGAGAAATTAAGCTGTGGCTGTGGAGAGTGTGGGATCCACGTTGCTGAGGCTTTCCTTTGTGTGTTAGCGTCAGAATTCAATTGATAAAGAACCGGACTGCGATTTTACCATGCATCCTTTCCACCTGTGAGTTATTCTTTATAGCCAACAGCAGTTAGAAGGCTGCATATTGAGTTTTAAGAGGTCACATTTTGTGCAGGCTTTTCTACCCAACCTCGGCAAAACTCAGCACCAGCAACTAATTTCGGTGGTTTGAGAGATAAATCCTAATCATGGTGTTCAATGGTTTTGTTACTCAAGCCAGTGCCTTACATTAGAGAGCTCAAACTGATTCAACAACGGCCAACAATGCAAATGTCTATCCCTAAATGTACTGTGAAAGAGACCTCCGTGTTAGTCTATCATTTGGCGACAGGACTGGATGCCAATTAGATGCCCCACAAGGGAACCTAGCACTTGAGGCACTTCAGTCAATGAGTTCAGCAAATGAACAGTAGAAGTGCCAAGCTTATAGTTAATCCCAGTAGGTCTAGCAAGCTGGCATTCCAATGATATTTATGGGCTGTAGGGGAATAATTTAAGCGACAAACAGCCAGGAATAAAAAAGACAAGCAGCTGGTAATATGTCGCAGATGAGTCAGCATTTGTAAAGAAAAAAGACAATTTAGGCAATTCTCCAGCCATATTTTGCATCAAATCACCTCCATTGGAGTTGCTGACTAATGTAATTTGTTCTTCTTTTTCTACTTTTATTGCCAGGTTTCCAGCTTTTTGGAATTATTTCCCTTTAGATTGTCTGACAACCATTCAGTTAGTTAGGTCAGTTTTAAAAATGCAGTTGACAAGTTCATATAAGAGTGGGAATGTTTGAGGAGACAGCTATTGCATTTTTGTGAAAGATCTTTACTATTTTTATACTTGAGAGTTTTATAAACCTAAGAGGTTAAATAAAACAGACACATTTCATATAAACATATTTATACATTCATTGTTAATGATGTGAGTCATTGTAAATGTTCTGTATAAAAGAGGTGCAAATCTAGACTATGCTTATCCATAAAGTGCCATCTAAAATTATCATCACACTACTAATGATGGCCATGTCTTAAACTACCCAAGCTTTGAATTCCTTCCCTAAACCCTTTCACCTCTTTCTCCAGGACGCCTCTATCCTTAACTATCTCTTTACATAATTCAAATAGAAAAATACAACATAGGAGCGGGAGTAGGCCATTCGGCCCTTTGAGTCTGTGCAACCATTCAATATGATCACGGCTGATTATCTCACTCAGTCCCTGTTCCCACGTTTATTCCATACCCTTTGATCCATTTAGCCCTAAGAGTTATATCTGACTCATTCTCAAAAATATTCGATATTTTGGCCTCACATGCTTTCTGTGACAAAGAATTTCACAGGCTCCCCACTGTCTGGATGAAGACATTTCTCTTCATCTCAGTAGAAATGGCCCATCCCAATCCTTAAACTGTGATCCTATATCTGGACTCCCTGGTCATCGGGAACACTCATTAACTCAATGTTACATTGCATTTGATAACTCTTCCGCGTTTTGGGCAGTAGGCTTTAAATTCTCAATCTTACTCTGTTGGGATGTGTGAATAATAGTCATTTGGGGGAGGTACTGGACTGGGTAAAGACAGCCCTGGGTTAGGCTCAAACTGAGGAAAAACCATCAACACTATCAAGAGCGGTGAGAAAGGGGAAACAATACTGACAAACAGAAATACGGAAAATTTTCATACTGCAGTTGTCCTGTGTGTGGCAATGTTGCTACTTTGAGCAACACATTTCCACCAGCTGAAATATACCAACTGAGAAGTGGTACAGAGAGAATACAATTCAATGTTGCATTCTGCTGCTGTGGCTTGGACACCTTGACCAGTTTATGTATTAAAAACATTTTACGCAAGTGCTGTTGTTGATGAGACGGACACAGGGACATAGAATTCGGTTTGCAACTTCATAAACAAAATGTTCCTTATTAAAAGCACCATGCAAGCATTTCCCAAATTCCCCCAATATTTAATCTCTATCTAGCCCCATCTATCTGAGAAAGGTTATTACTTGTAATGATCACAGTGGCTTGGTGGTTAGCACTGCTGCCTCACAGCGCCAGGGACCCAGGTTCAATTCCAGACTTGGGTAACTGTCTGTGTGAAGTTTGCACATTCTCCCCATATGTAGCTCCCCTTTGGGTGCTCTGGTTTCCTCCCACAGTCCAAAGATGTGCAGGGTTAGGTGGGATGGCCATGCTAAATTGTCCACAGTGCCCAGAGATATGCAGGCTCAGTGGATTAGCTTTGGGAAATGTGGGGTTACAAGGAGGGTAGATCTGGGTGATTTAATCCTTGGAGGATCAGTGTAGACTCTATGGACTGAATGGCCTCCAGCAGCACTGCAGGGATTCTATGATCTATGTGTTTGAGTTGGAATCTTGTTTATCTCTGGCCTCAAACTCACTGTCTTCACAAAGTTGGGTCTCATGTTGGGGCAGATTTTCTCCTGGATCTTCTTAGGTTGCTGTCCCATTTTCTGCCATGATTCTTCATTGATGGGGTGGCTTCAAGGTGTGTGTTTTTATCCTGTCTCCCCTAACCTTCTCAAACCTTAGGAGATCTTTGGCCAATTGAATCATGAGCAGGATTCAAATTATCCAACGGGGTTATCCCAATACCCTTCACTGTTGTCATGCCAGGGAAGTATAAAGTGTGCATTCTCAGGCATCAAGGTGCCAGAATATCTGATTGATTCTTCTCTAATATATAACTCTCAGGCTGAACCTGATTGTGATGGTGGTATGAGAAGGATTCATTCTCAGGAGGTGTGTGGACAGACAATTACAAATAACTCCAAAAAGGTAAGTTCTATCAAATAGGAATTTTATAACATAGTTAACATAGAGCCGTCACTTCCAATAGCAATTCAAATGAAGCAGATATAAAGATGATGGGAGATCGCATTGAACATTTGAGTCTATAATGGCAGCTATATGTTGTAGGTTAGCAATTAACTTACTGTTATTTACTGTGATATCCCAGTGAATGTTTAGAAGCACAAACACAGTGCTTTTCACTGGTTGAACTGTAGTACAAGTGAGCTGCAGAAACACAAGATCATAATCCGTCAATTTGGTTGACTCTACGAAAGGGTTTCCCAGAAATACCAGCTACAGGATATAGCCAGATTGGGGTTGATGGAGGGTGGGGGATTTTACTTGAGCTGCCTTCACCACAATGCTTTAGAAAGATAACCAACTGGTGGTTAGTCAGTAAGGCAAATGCTTTGCCCTCTCCCAGATACAGAGAGAGACAAGTCAAAGGCCCTAATTCTTTTACTGTTTTGAGATTCCTTATTTTTACCCCATCAAAACCTAACCCCAACCCCTGTCTTCAACCTTCCTTATTGCACCCTTCGGAACTGAGAACTGAGATCAGCGTATTGTATTTTTTACAGCAAGCTCTTCTTGAAGTTTTCATTCTCATTGACTTGTTTCTTACGTGATGAAATCCGAAGGTGACAACCCCTTCTGTACATGTGTTGATGTGTAGAGTATTTGGACTCATAGAAATGTAGTAGTAGAAGGATTCATGAATTGCCTCAAATAATTACCAACTCACCACCAAACGTAAAGACACAATATTCAGGGAAAGCATTACTTTGTGAAACCCCACAATATTTATTGGCTCAGGACAACAGGTAAATCCCAAATGCTTTTATTTTCAGAATAAATGAGACAAACTTCTACACACAAAAAGCTATCCCCTCAGTCACACCTTCCTCAGATTGGTGAGGTCACAGCTAATGCATTTCCAGCACAATGACACAAAGCTAAATGATTTTAACCAGACAGTTTCTATCCTTCTCAGAATTCCATTTCAGACGTACATTTAACAGTTGACATCCTGCTAATTATAAAAACATCCACTATATTCCCTCCTCCCCATAGTAATTCCTAATTATCTTGCTTTTGTTTCAGATTTCTAGCATCTGCAGTATTCTGCTTTTATTCCAGACTGAAATTGACAGACTTTTGTTTGAGTTGAGGAGAATCATGGGATAAATAAGTGGAATTGATGTTAAAAATCAGCATGATCTTTGTGAACATCAGAGTAAGCTGGAAGTGCTGCTCCTGTCTCTCTTCCTCATGCTCCCAAACATTATTGTATTCTCTACATCACCACACCTGGACCTTTTCATGCAGCTGTTGTAAGCAATCTCATATGGTGATTAAAAAACATTTTAGAGAGGTGGACATTTTGGTTGGCATATATCAGTTTGGGCCAAAGGGCCTGTCTCCTTGCTGTAGGACTCTATGATTCAATAAACCTACTCCACAACTGTTGCATTCAATACCACATTCTTACCAGATACAACAGAGTTCCCACTGGAGGCAGTTTAAGCAACGTTAGATAAATGAAGACTCCCTTGTACTTCATACACACAGCTGAAAACGTACGTTGAATGCAAAGTCACAGTTTTGAGTAAGTGCAATTGATTTCTGCCTCCAATATCCTTCAAATATTGGCTTTGGTAGGATTATTACAGGACACCAGAAAGGCTGTCAGTCCATGCAATTATTCAGTAAGTTTTCAGCACAGTGCCGACACAGTAAATCAGCCAGAATTTACACCTAAAATTCACATGGCAGCATCAGGGCTGATGATGTGCATTTTAGGCGATAGGGAGTCCCATGCTTTTAAGTATCACTACAAAAGCTTGATCAGGTTTGTTCTATGTTTCTTTCTGAAATGGTCGTCTCTCATAACGCAGACTTCCAGACCTCTTATAGAGTCATTCTGTAGCACTGTATGTTGGCAGTGTAGTGACTGGAATGAGGTCAGCCAATAAGAGTTTCCTGATTAAGACAATTAACATGGGCTAATCAGGGAGCCCTGGCTGACAGATAAAACCAGGAGTGTCTCCCCATCCAACTCTATTTTGATTTAGCCCCCGCCCTCCCCTTACTGTTTGATCACACAGCATTGCCTTTTGTGTAGGGCACTGCTTGTCACTGTCCATTCGAGTGTTTCCTTTCCTTCCTGGTGGTGGAAATTGAATAAAGATTTGTGCACCTTGTGTCTCACACCTGCACACACACAACATGGATGCTGGGGAAAAATAAGCACTACCGCAGTTAGGTGGTGGGGGGGGGGGGAAGGGGGGTTAAGAGAGATAAAAGTAAAACAAGAGAAAATAAAGTGGGAGTGTCAGTAGTTCTGCTCAGTCTAGGAGCCAGCTCTGAGCTAACTGGGTCAGTGTCACACACCATGCATCTGTAAATAACGGGTGATTTGGTGAAGGGATACCAGCCTTCGTGGAGTTATTTCAAGCAGGCCTGAAATAGAATTAACTCGAAACATGCCTTTGACACAATGCCAGGGATAAACTCTGGAGAGGGAAGGTGTAGCGGAAAATAATGACACATTTACAGCGTGGATTGTGGTCTGAAAATAAATCTGCAGGGCCATGAGGGCAACAGAATGTATCAAAATATGGGTTTTCATTAACACAGCAATAGACCATACCATTTTCCCCAGATCATTACTGCTGATAGCTATAAAGAAGTTGGAGACTGTCTGACTCAGCTGGATTCAGGCTGTCACAGTGGCTTCAGCAGTTGCAGTGATTAATGACTCTCGCATAGCACATGACACTTGTTAGAAGAAAGTGTTGCCTTGAGAGGGTGATATACCTGAAAGAGGCAGCTGAAGGTAGCATTGTCCTGGACTGTGTCCACATAGAACTGCTTTTGCAAAAGGTTTTCATCGTTTTAATGAATCCTACTCAAGTAAATAATGAGGCAAGCATCTTGGTAGTTTATTTTCAAACTTTTGTAAAGTCTCAATCAAAATCCAATCTAATTGGGGGTGATGTGCATTGTGCTGCTCAGCAGAGATGCGGACATCTGTTAACATTCATCACTTAACAGAGATTTGACTTTTCGCTTAGGAAGTCACATTGCTATGCAAATCTTATCCACTGTTTTAGCAACAGCACACACTTCAGGAAGTTGCACTGTTCCACATCATGCCAACGTGTCTCCCGTCATGGAAAACAACAGATACAGGAAATACCGAGAGCCAAAGAGAAACCCAGGTAAATTTAATAGAAGGAAAGGGCATATTTCCATTAGCTCATGAAGGCAGGGTCATGGCTTACAACTCTATCAGAATGTAACAGATTGGCAAATAATTGCTATGTGGTAAACTGTATATACCATAAATTGCAAACATGTCTCAACGTAACTTACAACTGAGAGAAAGTCCCAAAATTGAACGGTAAATTGGTTAAGATATATGAAAGAAAATGCGGTAGTACTTTTTAAAACACTCTCACTGGTGCTGATCCCCAGAGATTAGTATTAGGTTTTCTGCTATTGACAAGGGTTTAGAATAACTTCGGTAAAAATTGTTAACGGTATTTCTTCGGGGCTGTGCGCTTGGTGTCGAGACACTCTGAGCAGGAGCAGCAATTGGATCCAACCTCCAGCACCTGCTTTCACAAGACAAGTCTCCATCAGGAGCAAAGGGAACTTAAACTTGTGAAGATCAGGCTGCGTGAGAAAGCAAGGCTTTCAGAAGAGAAAGCTCCACAATGCAATGGGATTAACTAGATTAACCAGTTAAAAATAAAGAACATCAATAAATGTTAGAATTAAAAATAGCAAGTGCATTACAAAATGAATATATTTTAAATAAAAAGTGTTCACCTCGAAAGACTCTGGAAGTAAATAAATTCCACACTTAGGCAACATGATTGTTTTCAATGAAATGTAAATGATTCTGTGCCATGCACTGTGATGCTGCCTCATCGATAATGTGTCAGTGTTCCATTAAAAAGTTCTTGTTCAACTCGAAGTGTGCTGCTCTGTTGTCTTTTCATCATTTACTATGTAGTAATAAGTATAGAGCAGCTTTAAATGTGTACAGTATTCAGAGTTTCATTAGTATGCCCAGAGAGAAAGGAGCAAAAAGATGAGTCTGAACTATAGAGGACACTTGTTAGACCTCAGTTGGAGTGCTGTGTATAATTGTAGGCATCACATTATGGGGTGGATGTGAGCACATTGGAGAGTGTGCAGAAGTGATTCACAAGAATGGTTCCAGGGGTGAGAAGCTTCAGTTATATGGAGAGGTTGGAAAGGTTGGAGCCATTCTTCTTTGGTGAGTAGAAGGCCAGAGAAGACCTGTTGGATGTTTTCAGAATCATGAGCGGTCAAGTTAGTCTAGAAAGGGAGATGCTGTTTCTGCATGTAAAACAATCAAAGAGGAGAGGGCACAGATTTAAAGCGATTTGCAAACATATCAAACATGAGAAATGAAATTCTTTTTCACACGTCGAGTGGTTTGGGTCCAAAATGCATTGTGTCGGAGAGTGGTAGATGAAGAGTCAACTTCAGCATTCAAGAGGGTGATAGGTAATTGCCTCTGTTCAAAGAATGTGAAGGATATGGGGAGAAGGGAAAAAAATCACCAAATCACAATGCTTGTTGGAGAGCAAGCACAACCATGATGGGCTGAATGACCACCCTCTGAGCTGTAACGATCCTGAGATTGTATTTATGAAGTCAGTTCTGCGCTTGTATTAAGTCCTAAGAACCCACTTGAGAACACAATCAAACGAGGCAGTCCTGCATCATTGAAAATCAGGTGTTGGAACTCAACAGAACTCATTTACAGATGTGTCATTTGCCATCCATTGATAACACTCCTGAAAATGCTGGGCCTGGATTAAAAAGAGAGAGTGTGTGATACACAATAGACAATTCCCCAAACCATCTGAAAACTTACATTGTAATTATTGTGTCCTGAAATAATTCACTAAAAACAATATCATGGCCTGTTCCTGGTGCTGGGATGAATCATAGAATCTCTATAGTGTGGAAACAGGCCATTTGGCCCAACAAGTCTACACTGACCTTCCAAAGAGTCTCCCACCCAGACCCATTCCCTTACCCTATTACTCTGCATCTCCCCTGACTAATGCACCTAACCTACACATCCCTGAACACAATGGGAAATTTAGCATGGCCAATTCACCTAACCTGCATTTCTTTGGACTGTGGGAGGAAACTGGAGCACCTGGAGGAAACCCACACAGACACGGGGAGAATGTGCAATCTCCACCCAGTCAGGGAGAGGGGGGATGTGCAACAAAAAGACAATGAGTCTTGCAAAAAACAAACTTGCTGTGATCAATCTAAAAGTGATAAAAGCCTTAAAAAGCTCTCAACGTATATGGAAATACATCATACAGAGGATCTATTCATTCAGGGAAAGGACTCCCATTACCATTTCGTCACTGTCACAAGATATTTGTACACTCTTTGTGAATATGGTTGCATAATCAACATCCTGGTATGCTGATGATAGTAGCAACTCAGAAACTAATCACATGAAAAGAAACATCAACAAATAATCAGAACGAGACAAAGGCTATCCTTGTTAAATCAATAAGCTGTTTGCCTTTATAATTTATTCATTTATCAGAGGCTAACTGTGGTGAAATATTAATGAGGTTTCATTTTCACCGTTTCTTGCATAATTATAACGTGAAATCTTGCATAATGTAAATGTCACACTTTGTTGCTTGTTTTAATTTGTTAATAATGAAATGTAGCAGCAGGAAAAGACAGTCCAGGTCAACTGGCTAATCCTAGTAAATTAGGTTCAGTTTCGATGGATCTTTTTCAGCTGGGTTGGCTTAGAGTCTGCTGGCAATGTCCTAAATACAGTTATCAGAAAGTTCAATGTGAAAAACTGCCACTCTGGCAATTCATTTTTACCTATTCATCCTGGGCACTCTTAATTCTCCAGCTGCTCCTTCATAGAATCCCTACAGTGTGAAAACAGGTCATTCGGCCCAACAAGTCCACACCGACCCGCTGAAGCGTAACCCACCCATTCCCCTACCCTATTACTCTATATTTACCCCTGACTGATGCATCTAACCTACACATCCCTGAACACTAGAGGCAATTTACCATGGCCAATCCACATCATGTGCACATCTTTGTATTGTGGGAGGAAACCGGTGCACCCAGAGGAAAATCGCACAGACACTGGGAGAATGTGCATAGACTGTCTCCACACAGACAGTTGCCCGAAGCTGGAATCAAACCCGGATGCCTGGTGTGCAAGGCAGCTATGCTAACCACTGAGCCACCATACCAACCAGTATCCATTTGGCACTGTTACTACAACTCTGCTAAGTGTATCAGACCATAGCAAGTTATAGGCAGAAGTGAGCACTGCAGATGCTGGAGATCAGAGTCTAGATTAGAGCGGTGCTGGAAAAGCACAGCAGGTCAAGCAGCATCCGAGGAGTAGGAGGAGGAGGAGGAGGATTGTGCTTTTCTAACACCACTCTAATCATAACAAGTGAAAGTGACAGTGAAAGTCTTTTTCCTAGGATGATGACGTCAACGTGTACGAGGGGGGCATAACTGCAAATTGAGGAGTGATAGATTTAAGACAAATGTCAAAGGCAGGTTCTTTACTCAGAGAGTGGTGAGGGCGTGGAGTGCCCTACCTGCCAATGTAGGTACCTCAGCCACATTAGGGAGAATTAAACAATCCTTGGATAAGCACATGGATGATGATGGGATAGTGTAGGGGGATGAGCTGAGAATAGTTCATGGGTTGGCCTGTTTTGTGCTGTATGTTCTATGTTCTAAGTTATATCACAACCAAGCTCCTAGGAGTAAACTCAGCCAAAGGCCTGCTGAACCATGAGATCCTTTGATTGCCAGCTGACTTGGCCATAATTGGGAGGTACCAGTGTTGGACTGAGGTGGACAAAGTCAGAAGTCACATGACATCTGCTTGTAGTCCAACAGGTGTATTTGGAATCACAAGCTTTTGGAGCACTGCTCCTTCCTCAGGTGAAATGACTTCATCTGTTGAAGGAGCAGTGTTCTGAAAGCTTGTCACCTTCAAATAAACCTGTTGGACTATAACCTTGGTGCCATTGGACTTCTGGCTGACTTGGTAGACATCAGTTTGGGTACGGTTGACTTTGGTCCGCCTGATTTGGGCAAGGAGACAATGTGCCGTGTATATTCTCTCTATATATATGGTATTATTTAACACCCTGCATACATTCGGATGAAGCCACACCCTGTGACTGGAATATGAGGATGGTGGTGTAGAGTTATTTTTCGACTGGAGGCCTGTGACCAATGGTGTTTCACGGGGATCGGTATTGAGTCTACTTTTGTTTGTCACCTATATAAACGATTTGGATGAGGACACAGGAAGCATGGTTAGTAAGTTTGCGGATGACACCAAAATTCTTGGGAGAGTGGACAGTGAAGAAGGTTATCTAGGATTACAAAGAGATTTTGATCAATGGGGCCGATGGAGTTTAAATGTGAAGTATAGCATTTTGGTAAACCAAACATGGGCAGGGTTTATAGAGTTAATGGCAGAACCCTGGATAGTGTTGCAGAACAGAGTGACCGAGGGGTTCAAGTACATAATTCTTTGAAATTTGAGTCATAGGTAGACAGCATGGTGACGAAGGTGTTTAGCATGCTTGTCATCATTACTCAGACCTTTGAGTATCGGAGTTGGGACATCATGTTGAAGTTGTACAGAACATTGTGAAATCTCTTCTGAAGTACTCTGCAATTCTCCTCTAGCTGCGAAAGGGAGGATACTGTTAAAATGGAGAGGGTTCAGAAAAGGTTTACTAGAATTTTCTAGGAATTGAGGGTTTAAGTTATTAGGAGAGGCTGGATAGCCTGGAACTTTTCTCACTGGAATGTAAGAGGTTGGAGGAAGGTGAGGCATGGTGCCTCAGTGGTGAGCACTGCTGCCTCACCGCACCTCAGACCCGGGTTCAATTCCCGACTCAGGTGACTGACTGTGTGGAGTTTGCACGTTCTCCCCGTGTCTGCGTGGGTTTCCTCCGGGTGCTCCGGTTTCCTCCCACAGTCCAAAGATGTGCAGGTCAGGTGAATTGGCCGTGCTAAATTGCCCGTAGTGTTAGGTAAGGGGTAAATGTAGGGGTATGGGTGGGTTTCGCTTCGGCGGGTCGGTGTGGACTTGTTGGGCCGAAGGGCCTGTTTCCACACTGTAAGTCTAATCTAATCTAAAAACAACTGGACTTGTGAGTCTTCTGCATACTATACTGAGCCCAATCGCTCCTACAGCACATCCAATCCATGTAGCAAGTGAAAGGTTCCTACATGATATCTAATTAGTGAAAAAATGCACAATAAAATAATGGCTGAAATCACACAGGAGACCAGTTGGCCTAACAAGGTTTTATGGGCTTTTGTTTTAACGAACTATCGGTTTAGTCTCGCTCCTGAGTTCCTTCCCCACAGCTTTGCAAATAAATAAATAATCACATTGTTTGCTTCAGCTCAACACTATGTGCCCTGTAATGTTCATCAGTTCTTGGAAAGCTGTGTTGCACAACAGAGTTAAGACTCATGTATGAGTAATTGCTTCTGTAACAAACTACAGGAAAATGACCAGCCTCTTATCAGGAGTCAACAACTTGAGGCAAGGATAGAATGTTATCAATCAAAATTAAAGTAGAAGACAGAAAATGCATCACTTGGCCTTTTATGACAATGTTTGCAGTTTGAACGCAGATGAATGTAACTATTAGTCACTGGAATTACAGAATTGTTGGGAACGCGCTGCAAACAAAACTCAAGTTGTACAGAATAACATCAGCCCCAGGGATTGATGTTTGAAGCATTAGATGTTGCATCAGGCACAGGTGCAGTGTGGAAATCTGAGAGAAAAACAGAAAGTGCTGGAGAAACTCAGTAGGTTGAAGACAGAAGCAGAAATGTTTCTTGGGTCGAAGACATTTGGTATAATTTCTTTTATTGGTTAGTACATTCAGCACTGGGGTTCGAGGTCATTGCAGCTGTACATTGGTTAGGCCACTCTTGAAATATTGTGTGCAATTCTGTTTTCCCTGCTATTGGAAGGATGTTGAGAAACTTGAAAGGGTTCAGAAAAGATCTACAAGGATATTGCCAGGGTTGGAGGATTTGAGCTACAGGGACAGGCTGAATAAGTATCGGAGGCTAAGGGGTGACCTTCTAGGTGTTTATGAAATCCTGAGGGGCCTGGATAGAGTGAATAGGCAAGGTCTTGCCCCAGGATAAGGGTGACCAAAACTAGAGGTCATAGGTTTGAGGTGAGAAGGGAAAGATTTAAAAGGGACCTAAGGGCTATATTTTGTTCTTGCAGAGGGTGGTATGCGTATGGAATGAGCTGCCAGAAGAAGTGGTGGAGGCTGGTACAATTACAACATTTAAAAGGCATCTGGATGGGTATATGAAGAAGAAGGGGTTGGAGGGATGTGGGCCAAATGCTGGCAAATGGGACTACATTAGTTTAGGATATCTGGTTGCCATTGATGAGTTGGACCAAATGGGCAGTTTCTGTGGTATACGTCGCTATGACTCTAAAAATCTATGAGTCCAATGTGACCTTTTTTCCAGACATGAGTGTGGAAATTCATTCACTATTTCATTTTAATTTTCAAATTGCCTGCATTACTGGATAGTAATGGGCAAATTTCCATACTTATGTCACGTTGTTTACAGTTTGAACTAAATTGTGGCTATGAATAGATGAATTTCATTGGAGTCCTTTGCTATACGTGAATAAACCTTGCGGTTGGGGTTCTATCATTGATAATATTTCCCTCTATTTCCAAATGAGACAATGGTTCCTTAGACGAATACCATTTGAGATGTTTGACGCCTTGCTGGATGCCCCTCCTCCACTTTGGATTGTCTTGGCCCAGTAATTCCCAAGTGTCGGTGGGAATGCCACACTTCCCCAGTGAGGTCTTAAGGGTATCCCTGAAACACTTCCACTGTCCACCTGGGGCTCATCTACTGTTTGGGAGCTGGGAGTGGAGCACCTGCTTGGGGAGTCTAGTGTCAGTCATGGGGACAACGTGCCCAGCCTATCGCAGCCATTTGGGGTGGGGGGGTGGGGAGGTGGAGGATGTGGCAATGCCACGATGCTCGTGATGTTGGCCTGCTCGAGGACGCTAGTGTTGGTGTGTCTGTCTTCCCAGAGGATTCGCAAGAACTTACACAGGCAGCATTGATGGGGCTGCTCCAGCATTATGAGACGTCTGTTGTAGACAGTCCACATCTCAAAGCCACATCAGAGAGTGGGAACCACTACAGCTCTGTATACCATGAGCTTGGTTTTGGAACTGATGTTGTTGTCCTCGAAGACCCCTTCCCTCAGATGGCTGCAGGCTGTGCTACCATACTGGAGGCAGTGCTGGATCTCTTCATCATGATCTGCTTTGGCCGATAGGACACTCCTGAGGTAGTGGAAGTGGTCAATGGTCTGTCTGCCGACAAGTGGGCGGCACGGTGGCACAGTCGTTAGCACTGCTGCCTCACAGCGCCTGAGACCTGGGTTCAATTCCCGGCTCAGGCGACTGACTGTGTGGAGTTTGCACATTCTCCCCGTGTCTGCTTGGGTTTCCTCCGGGTGCTCCGGTTTCCCCCCACAGTCCAAAGATATGCGGGTCAGGTGAATTGGCCATGCTAAATTGCCCGTAGTGTTAGGTAAGGGGTAAATGTAGGGGTATGGGTGGGTTTCGCTTCGGCGGGTCGGTGTGGACTTGTTGGGCCGAAGGGCCTGTTTCCACACTGTAAGTCTAATCAAGCTCCCACACCGGAGTGAAACTAACCTACAGAACCAGCGGGAAATTATTCAACCTCTGCTACCTTCTCACAACACCCAAAATAACCCCAACCAGTGTCATCGAGCTGCAGTACATGAATGGTGTTTGCGGATGTGCAATCCCAGAGGATGTACTCCAGATCATTGTCAGCATCATTACAGAGGCAGACGAGAGCATGGATCTCATCCTGAACATCCACAAGACAAAGGTTCACTAACAACCTACCCCGGCATTGCAAAGTGAACCCCTGATCATCAAATCCCCACAAATAGAGACAATGCTTCCTTGCACGAATATCATAGGACCATAAGACATAGAAGCAGAAATTAGGCCATTCAGCTCATCAAGCCTGCTCTAACATTCAGTCATGGCTGATAAGTATCTGATATGATTCTACGGACACCCTTGGCCTGTGATATATCACCTAATAGTCAGTCTTCAGGCATATGGGTAGAGACTGAGAATTGGTATGCTTCATTAGCATGGAAAGTGCCACAAGTCAATCTGGTCTCTGCTTTTACCTGTTGCCAACTTTCTCAAAGGGAATACTGGTGTTACTACTGTTAACTCACAGTAGTAACAACTAGTATCAATGTTCACTTGCTTAACTGATGGATTCTGGGATAAATAGCCACATCTGATTTCCACTTCGGCTGATTTCATAGTGGACTTGTCCTTGTTCTGTAATCCTTCATCTACTCAGCTGGGGACTCATTGAGTTTCTTCAATGCTGTAGACAGGTCGATCGCACAAACCTCAACACTTAACAATTTGGCCTCACTCAGTCCAGATCATTCTCAACTTGGCATCTCGACATGAAAATGCATTAAAGCGCGGACAACTTTCCTTGCCATTTCAAAACTCATATAGTTTCAGCTCATTTGTGGAGATTGGAGTAGGTGCTTTGAGCTTAAATTAAAAAAAAACATTTGCAGCATATTTTCATTTTCACGTGAGAATAATTCCTCTGGTCACCACCTCTAGCAGCAGCATCATGAATGTGTTCTGAAGGCTTCAGCTACTATTTCTTGCACACACAAGCAACCTTCCCATAATGCAATTGCCGATTTTTATGACGAGAGATGACCACTTCTGAATGGTAAACAAAGTGCTGGACTGTAACAGCAAAAGTGGAGCCTCATGGAGAGTTCAAAGACTTCCTCCTTCATGTATATTATACAGAGAAACAGCAATAATAATGAACGGTTCTAAATGAACAGATTCAGATATGTATCTCTTTTGAAAACGTGTAACCCCCAGGGTGGATGTGCTGGAACTGCACTTGATCTGTTGTTTCTGTACTTTACCAATAAACCAATAGCCATTTATCACAGTTAGACAATAATTTAGATAAGGAAAGCTCTTTGTGACTCTGTATTGCACGGATAAGCATCCATAAATTAAGGATTTTGATGTTAAATATTTGCATATTTCAATCTTCACATGAAACAAAGGTTTTAAAAATTAATTTCATATAATGATTCAATATTTCATTCTGAATTTAACCTTGTGTGTTTCTAATTAGCTTTCTAATTATTGAGGTATCAGGCACGTAGAGACCACTAGAGGCACAAGTGTTTGAAATCTGGATAAGATGCTCATTAGTTCGATCTTACTCCAGAGATATTTCAAAATGCTCCATCAGATGTTTGATTGCTGGGAGATTGCAGATGATATAAGCTTTGTGCAGAGATATAGACCATGCAGATTTAACAAGAACAAGCCTCAGATGCTGTTTCTTTTTTTCTGTATTTAGGAACAGATATGTCCAGCAGAAACACTTAAGGCAAATATGATGAATCCCTTTAAAAATGAATTATATAAGTATCAGGTCAGAGATGAAATGAGGTCCGTTCTCGTGTGCGTTCATGTTTTTGAAGTTACCATGGAGATTGTGGCCATCTCTGGGGAGATTACCTTTGCAGTTTTGTTATGTAAAACTCTTAATGGCTGCTGTTCAGCCACTTGGTTGTGCTCCAACATAGAGAGACAGCCACTGTTATTGACTGAGATACTCCATACCCCATTGAATAAAATGGTTCCTGTGCTGTGACAGAGGGAGGCAAGGCAGAAGGACAGGTGTGAATCCAGAATGAATATTCTGCCATTTATCTTGACTTTTATGTTTCTCAGTAAATTATCTTCCCCTTTTTGCAGTGAAGTGATAGTGTCCCTTCCTCTAGACCAGGCGGTCTGGGTTCGGGTCACACCTACTGCAGAGGTATGAGGGCTGAAGGGGGCTATAAAATGTCCTTGACCTGCAGGCATAAGGAGAATCCCAAGGCATTATATTAGGAGCAAGAGGGTAGCCAGGGAAAGAGTGGGCCCACTCAAGGATAAAGGAAGGAGATTATGTGTGGAGCCAGAGGAAATGGGTGAGATCCCTAATGAATACTTGACATCAGTGTTCACCAAGCAGAGAGAAGTGAAGGATGTGGAGGTTAGGAAAAGCTGTGTAAATAATCCCAGGTAGGTCAACATAATGAAGGAGAAAGTGTTGGGTGTCTTTAATGCATTAAGGTAGACTAATTCCCAGAGCCAGATGGAATCTATCCCAGGATACTGTGGGTGGCAAAGAGGAAGTAGCTGATATTTTTGCATCTTCTTTGCCCTCAGGCGAGATGCCAGAGGAGGGGAGAATGGCCAATGTCATTCCTTTGTTTAAGAAGGGAAACAAAGATAATCCAGGTTTATACGGGCTGGTGAGACATCAGTGATGGGGAAGCTGTGGGAGAAGATACTGACAGACAGGATTTGATCACATTGGGAAGCAAATGGACTTTAGTGAGAGGCAGCATGGGTTTGTGTGGGGAAAGTCAAGTCTCCCAACTTGATTGAGTTTTTTGAGGAAGTAACACAAATGATTCATGAAGGATGGACAGTGAATTTTATCAACATGGACTTCAGTAAAGCTTTTGATAAGGTACCTCATAGTAGTCTGGTACAAAAGGTAGAGTCTCATGGGATCCAGGTGAGCTGGCTGGATGGATACAAAACTGTCTTGGTTACAGAAGACAAAGAGTAGCAGTGGAAGGGTAATTTCGGAATGGAGATTATTAAATAGTGATGTTCCGCAGGTATCAGCGCTGGGACCTTTGTGGTTTGTAACATATATAAATGATCTGGAGGAAAATGCAGGTGGTCAGATTAGTAAGTTTGTGGATGATGCTAAAATTGGCAGAGTTGCAGATTGTGAGGAGGATTTTCACCTGACAAAGGAGCAGCACACTGAAAGCTGGTGTTTTCAAACAAACCTATTGGACCATAATCTGGTGTTGGTGTGACTTCTAACTTTGTTCACCCCAGTCCAACACCAGCACCTCCACATCATCTTTAAGCAACACTGGCAATGATGTATAGGGCCATCACAAAGTCTTGAAGATGGTTAAATATTTTGCAAGGCATCACCTAATGTAGGAGAACATTGCAATAGGATAAAAGCCTTCCAATTGTTAAATTATTATCATTCACCAAGAATCACTTCATTTCTATGTTAACAAGCTTGTTGTGCTGGTGATTGATTTTATTCTAACTTCTTCCTCTGAAAGGTTTTCCTACTGCCATGTTGACCCACATTTCTTCAAAAGTCACTGAACTTGCTTTATTTTGTTGTTTTTGATGAAAGAACAAATCGAGTTTGAAGTTTAGTGAGTGCTCATTCGATTTGCCCTTTCATAGTTGTTATAGAGATATTAGCTACGTGATGTTCCAGTTAAATAACATCTTGTTTGTCTTCACCAGGAACCAGTTTCTAAAAGTCTGAGAGAAAGAAAATCAATCCAGATTTTTAAAAGAATAAGAATCAGTCCTGGAGTACAAAGGTTAATGAATAAAAAAGAGCTTCTCCAAAAGAAAAAGTTAGAAAACTTGTGGACTTAATAGTGCATCAAATTTCTTAATTGATGTTACTTGCTGTGTTGAAAAATACACTTTGGACGCAATGTGTTTTTTTCAAGTCTATCGCTTTGAATACACGACAAGGAGGTATTCCAGCAATGCTACTGACGGTGACAATTTACAACACAAATACTGTCACTTCTACATAACTATCAATGCTTAATCAACAGGGCAATAACAACTTCATTTATTATTTATTAGTTTATTTATACAACGTGTTTCATGTCAAAGAAAACATCCTAAGGTGCTTCACAGTAACTTTGTAAAGCAAAATTAGACACAGGCAATTCATGCAAAACCATAAGTCTGTAAGAAACAGGAGTAGGAGTTGACTATTCGGCCCACTGTGCCATTCAATAGAATGGCTGATCTGACATTCCTCACGTCCACTTTCCTGCTCTTTCCCCATAACTCTTGATTCCCCATCAGATTTTCCTTTCACGAAGCTGTGCTGAGTTTATTTGAATACATTATGATATTCCACATTCTTGCTTCCTCATAAATGATTGCAATACTTTTCCAGTAATAGATGTCAGACTAATCGGCCTATAGTTACCACCTTTTGCCTCCCTCTCTTTTTAAATAGGGGTGCCACATTTCCAGTTTTCTATACTTCTCCAGAATCAAGGATTTTTGGAAAATTACATTCAATGCATCCACTCTCACTGTAGCTACCTCTTTTAGGATCCAAGGATGCAAGTCATCAGAGCCAGGGGACTTATCTGCCTTTAATCCCATTAGTTTGTCTGTTATGACTTTTCCAGTGATGATGCTTGATTCCTCACCCATACTCTTTAGAATTAATGGATGTGCGAAATGTCTACCAATATAAAGACTGATGCAATAGATCCGATTAATTCCTTTGCCCTCTCCTAGTACCACAGAACCATCTCCCTAGATTCATTTTCTTTGGGGATCTATGTTCCCTTTGATCTCTGTCTTTCTTTTATATATATTTGCAGAAGCCGTTATTGTTAATTTTTATGTTCCATGTTTGTCTCCCTGGTAATTTACTTTCTCAAATATTATTATCTTTTAGTCCTCCTTTCCTGGATTCTGAATTTATTGCAGTCATATGTGGTTCCTTTTACAATTTAATACTCTCCTTAACTTCTTTGGTTAGCTATGGTTGGTTTATCTCTCTCTTAGTATCTTGCCTCCTAAGTGAAATTTTTGCTCAGAGTCATGAACGAAAGCTCTCTCACACACACTGGCTAGCACACATACAAACAAACAAATAAAACAGACACATGCACAAAGTTGCACCAACAAAACATGAAAACACACACACTAACATAAACACGTACACATGAAAACACACCGACAAAACAGAAACCCACACACACAACCATCTGATGAAGGATCGCCGCTCTGAAAGTTAATGCTTCCAATTAAACCTGTTGGACTATAACCTAATGTTGTGTGATTTTTAACTTTGTCCACCCCAGTCCAACACCAGCTCCTCTAAGTCACACTCATGTAAATATGCACAAAAACACAACTCTATAAACATGAACACACAAACTCACTTGCACTCACAAACACACAAGCACACACACTCACAAACATGCAAAGCAAATGTGCACACACTCACAAACACATACAAATTCGCAAAACACAGACAAACACAAACACATGCACATCATCAGCAATCGCTGATTGTCCACCTAGTACATTCTGTGTCACTGTTCTGGCTTCTGTAGGTCTTTGTGTGGCTGATCCTCCAGCCACATCTCTGAACATGCATTTGGCAGGTTGTTCTCGGGAGGTTAGATTTGTCGAAATTGTTGACATTTCTTTCTCTGGTTCCTTTTTCCATACTTCCTCTTGTAGCCACATAGTGTCAGAGAATTGTGTCCAGTCATGCAGAAGTTTCATCCAAGTTGGTTTCTTCCGAACAAGGGTCTCCCTTGTGTTGGCATCTATGTCGCATTTCTTGAAAGAAGCCTTCAATGAGTCTTTGAAATACTTCCTTTGTTTTCCTCCAGTTTGAGTGCCTTCCTTGAGCTGAGTGAAGAAGATTTGCTTTGGAAGTCAGAACTCAGGCATCCCAAGCCTGAGGCCAGCCCCAGCACAATTGGTCAATTGGTTTCAGGTGATTATGGTTGCAAAGCTGCTATTGGTTGTTTCAAGGAAACTAATGTCAGTATGCCTGTCCTCCCAGGTGATGGAGAGAATCTGTCTCAAGCGGCATTGATGGTACCTCCCCAGCACCTTGAGGTGGTGTCTATACATAGTCCAAGTTTCAGAGCTATACAGAAGAGTTGGAAGGATGACTGCCTTCTCCATAGGGGTCTGGATATCCACACGGATATCACAATGACAATCTGGAAGATCAAATGAGAGGTTGAAGAGGTTTAGAGAGTAAATCTCAGAGGTTAGGATCCAGGTTACTGAAGATAGGGCGGCTAGCAGTGATTGAAATCAGTTTGCATGCTGATACCTCAGAGGGTCATGGGGCTGGGGATGATCACAGAGCTGGGAAACTGCTTGCCACGGTGGGTTTTCAAAACAGATAGCTATTTTAAACTTGACTGGGAACCAAAGAAGATCAGCATACGCAAGGTCTTAGAGTCACAGAGATCTACAGCATTGAAAAAGGGCCCTCAGCCCATCACATCCATGTCAATAAAAAAAAACCTAACCATTCCAATCACATTTCCAGCATGCTGCCCATAGTCTTGTTTTTCTTTGGCATCGCAAGTGCACAGCTGAATTCTCCTTCAATGTGATGAGGCTTTCTATCTCTCCCACCCTTCCAGGCTGTGAGTTCCAGATTCCCCACCGGCCTCTGGATGGAAAGGTTTTCTTCATATTTCCTCTAAGCCTCCTGCCCTTTACCTTCAATCACCCCCCTCTTCTCAACAATTTCTTCATCAAAGGGAAAAATTTATCTCCAGTCTACTCTTTCTATGCCCCTGATAATTTTATACATCTCAATCATATCCCCCTTTAATCTCCTCCGTGTAATGAAAAAAATCCCAGATCAATGAGACTTGGTGACAGATATGGACAGCAGTGTTTTAGATGATCTCAAGTTTATTGAGAGTCTGCTGTAGAAGACAAGGTGTACATCAGCATAGTCAAGTTTAAGGTAATAAAGGCATGAATGGAGGTTATACTTTTACATGATGTCAACAATGGGCAACATGCAAATGAGCAATAGGATATCCTTAGGTGTCTCTGGAGTTAACTAGACAGAGGCAGGAAGGGAAGCCATTATCAATGTTATTTACAATTAGATAGATAATAATGAAACAGGGTGAGTACAGCTGGATGATAGTAGGCAGGTGTTGGAGAAGAATGGTCTGATCAATGTACAATCACAGTCATTAGCATGTAGTATTCTTCTGTGAAATCGGTCACCTGGTATACATTGTAGTTGTCGAAAAGTGTGGTGCTGGAAAAGCACAGGAGGTCAGGCTGCACCCAAGGAGCAGCAGTGTCAATGTTTCAGGCATAAGCCCTTCGTCAGGAATGAACTCCTCAGGATCCTCACTTCATAGAATCCCTACAGTGTGGAAACAGGCCATTTGGTCCATTGAGTCCATGCCAACCTTTCTAAAGAGGAAGGGGATCTCACCTAGGCCTACTCACTACTCTATTCTTGCAGCTCTATGGGCAATTTAGCATGGCCAATCCACTGAAACTCCACACCTTTGGACTGAAAGAGTAAACCCACACAGAATGTGCAAATTCCACACAGACAGTTGCCCGAGGGTGGGATTGATCCAGGTCCCCAGTGCTGTGAGACAGCAGTGCTAACCATTGAGCGGTCATGCTGCCCCCTTTCTCTGATCCACTTGCAGTATGTTTAGGAAGTCGAGTCTGGATTCTTCCTGAGCACTGACAAGCAACATTGAAAGCTGCCATAGGGACACTTTCTGGGCAGAGACAGTCTCCCAGCTCACGGAATGAAGTAGGCTGCATCCCAGGGCTGCTCATGTGCTCTCTTAACTCTCGGTCATTCCACTGCATGCTCACAGCACCCAGCTTAGTCTTGCCAATTAGTGCTGTCACATGATCAGGTATCTTGTCTTGGTAGCCAGCAGTCCCCAGTTAAAGGGGGTGGGCGGGGGGAGGAGGGATCTACAGCGATGTAGACCTTGCTGTACAGTACAATCGTGGATATAGAATTCAAAAGGTCAGAAGTGCAGAAATACAATCATGAAGACTCAATCAGTAATGTACAATTATTGCAGTCACATAAAAGCAGTGGCCAATATACAATCACATTACAACCTCAATACAATCATAATGCATTCGCACTGCAATATAATTGTAAAACAATTGAAATGCAATCACAACACAATTGCAATACAATCACACAGAATCATTGCACAATCTCAATACAATCACAACACAATCACAGTACAATCATTAATAAAACTCAATATAATCACACTGCAATCACAATTGAATCACAGGCACTAGTAAACAATCGTCACTGAGCAATCGCAATTTAAGTCAATGAGATTAATGAGGTATTTCACACCGAACTCCATCTGCAGATTTGTGTAATTATCTTTGTTGGCACACCATGAAACAGCCAAAACCAAGTCGCATTTTCATGGATAGTAAATGTGCCAATAAAGTCACTTCTGCAGTGAGTAGTGAAAGGGTTCCCTGAAGGGATTGTTAAAATCACCTGAAATAATGGATGCTGATGTCTCAGTCTGTAAACATGAATCTGAGCATTGTATGAAGGTGTATAATGGCATGAAGTAAAATACAGAAAGATAATTAATGTGAGCAAAGTATTCACCTTTAAAACAGACTGCATGTCAAAACTGGAAATGCCCACTTTTCAATTGCAAATACAATACAAAGGTTATTTGCTGTGAAGTGAATTGAGTTTATAATATACAAGAATCTAGACAACCAGCAAATGTATATAACATTCATAGCTAACTGTGTAAGTGGAAACACTTGCCTTGTAGTGACATTCTGGAACAGTAGATGTAAGCCTTCAGCACACACAACTTATTGTATGATAACATCCTTTCACTTGTACCACTACAGCAGGAGATACAAAGATGTTGCACATCACAATTTATTAACTCTGCATGCAAAATGATACTGTACAATGTGTGGTAGGATCAAAATCAAATCAGTACAATGATTGCAGTGCAATTGTGTTGCAGTTGTAATGAGATTGTATTACGATTGTACTGTGATTATATCACAGTTATATCACGTTGTAGTATTACAGTCTGGTAAAATGCATCCTAAATGAACACCATGATCATTATTTTGTTGAGAAATTATAGCTACTGAAGATTAATTATCATAAAATCACATCAGTGGGGACAAAGGTTGTCTCATTATATGTGACTGCATTAGATGGATTAATGAGTATTTGAGATTTAAAAATGTTTGACTACATAGTAGCTGAGAAATGTGAGCTGGTAAGAGCAAAGCAAGGGCAATGGGATATCTCATTCCTTGAGGACAAAAAGTCCAATAACTAATTAGATTTAAGAACATGGTAACAGACAACAGAAAAATTACAAAGCAAGGGAGAGCAATGAGTTCAGTGTCAATACAGAAATAAAAATAACGATAGAAGGATGGACTTTAGGTCTGTCAGTGAATCAAGGGAATGGGTGGGAAAGTGGATTTGAAACCCATGACAAGCCATGATCTCACATGGAATGGTTTACTCCAGTTCCTATATCTCAACTTAAAGTAAGAAGTGTTCGTTTTAAAATAAAATGTCACTTTTTCTAATCTCTTCAAACAATTCACAACTTGAAGGATTGAGATTTCAAAGTTATAATTGATCACTTTCTGGGTCACAGTTTTGTGAGCCCATCATTGGCAATCATAAGATTGCTACACGGAAAACATAAGCCATCAATTGGCAATGGAAGAAATTCCACGTGAATTAAGCAGACATGTATTGGGACCAGACTTTACTTTTCAAATTCTTTGGCTTTCTCCCCCCTGCTGTTTCTTCATTCTTTACACATATATCGTTTTCTCATGACAGTCAGCTCATTAGCTACAATTAAAACTGAAGAATGAGAAATACCTAATCTCCATGGACAAGATTAAAGTAGCATGATTGATAGATAGAAAATTATGTACCAACCAGTAAAATACCCATGGTTTAGATCACATCTGAGAATTAGCCTGAGAATTTTCACTGTATGTCTCTTCAACATGTATTGTAATTGTGTGACCCTACCTCCAACCAATGTCCAAAGCACATGTACGGTATCAGTTGCTACAGGGTAATTGGGTCATGGCGTATGAGCTGTTGTAGCTTTATATATTTAATGTGGCTTACTCATTGCAGAACTTGAGTAACAGGAAGCATTAAAATAGACGCTGGTATACATAAATCCACAGAAGAATGAAACTTTCGGTACAACCACTGTTAACAGATTGTGGATTGTGTTACTTTATAAATTGTTAAAAGCAAAAATGACTCAGAGGCAACTTGGTCTTATTGTCAATTTTAACATTATCAGAAAGGTTTCGTGGATGAACATACACTTTCGATATATGTATCTCAAATTGTAAGGTTACATTTCAACAAATGTAGTCTCATAAATTTACCAAAATTTTCATGTTAGCATAGATGTTCCAGGAACCAATCAGGAAATTACTTTTCCCCTAACCACTTTGTTCTACTATTTCTGATGGACGTTTACCATGCTCTCTAACTGGCCTCATGCACTATTTTGTAATGGTCCATTAGGTTTAAAAGATATGATTGTAGTTTTTACTGTTCCGTCTGCTTTGCTCTTGTAATGACTTTTCATGAATATTAGCAACCCATAAATATCATAACATCAGAACTAGGAGCGATAGAAGGCCATTCAGCCCCTCAAGTCTACTCCACCATTCCATACGATCATGGCTGATCCCACCTCAACCTCAACTCCACTTTCCTCCCACTTAACGAGTTTTGAGATTTGTAGCTCAGGTTGAGGTTCTGGATATAGGTTTGCTCACTTAGTAGGGTGACAAAACGTCTGGAAGTGAACCTCCCAGCTCAGTGAGCAAACCTACATCCATTTCCTCCCACTCTCCAGAACCCTTCAACCCATTACTCATTAAAAATCTCTTCCTTAAGCTTACTCAATGTCCCAGCATTTTAGCGATTTCCACAGACTCATGACTATTTGAGTGAAGTAATTTCTCCTCATCTCTGTTTTAAATCTGCCTCCTGTTATCCTAAAACTAGGATTCTCTTGTTCTAGACTGCCCCACAAGGGGAAACATCCCCTCTACGTCTACGGTACCAATCCCCTTTAACATTTTGCTTACCTCGATCAGATCACATCTCATTCTTCTTCCATTCAAGAAAAAAATGGCTTCTTCTTTTCTTTTTATATTTTGAGTGAATGATAAATGACCATGTTTATTCGATATTAGAAAAATAAATGTTTGTTTTCAGGACTTATCTACCACCCATTCTGAATCACCTGAGATGATGTTGGACCGCTGAGATTCCGCGCCAATGTTCCCACAATGGGGTTGGGTGAGAAATTCCAATGACTTTGAAGGAATATGTCCAATCAAGAATGTGTGAGACTTGGACAGGATGGCATTCCTATAATTTTCTATGTGTTATTGACCCTTTATCTAAGCTGCACAGCAAGGCACTCTCAGAATTAGCTTTATTGTCACATATACCATATTCGTGAAGCGTTCCATATTTTTGATTTTGCTGTTCCTCAGATGCTGCCTGAACTGCTGTGCTCTTCCAGCACCACTAATCCAAAATCTGGTTTCCAGCATCTGCAGTCATTGTTTTTACCTATACCTGCATGAGTACTGTGAAAAATTTGCAAATCACCACACATGGCATCATCTTGGTATAAAGGTTCAGAGATCAGAGTTGAGAGTATGGTGCTGGAAAAGCACAGTAGGTCAGGCAGCATCCGAGGAGCAGGAGAATCGCATTCCAGGTGTAAGCCCTTCATCAGGATTTCTGCACCACACTCTCAACTCTAGCCGCTGGTCTGCAGCAGATTTTGACTCAAATAATGCTGGGCTTCCCCTAGAGGTTCTCAAGATCGGGAAACTGCTCTGGAATCATCCTGAGGCAGGGAAGTCCATTCTGAGACTATGCCTGATGGAAAAATCTGTCTCTCCACCTGCACATTCACCTGCCTATGCGTAGCTAGCAGGCTCTGATTCAATATACAATGGCATCAACCTCAAGCGAATCATGCAATGAAACATTGTTTATGTTGCTAACTTTAACATGCCACAGGATTCATGACATACCATGCTTGATATGTTACCCGGCATGTCACTAGGTTGCTGACAATTCACAGACTCCCGACACACATGTCCATGGTATGGTACAAAACAAGGGGGAATTAAATCTTCATGATGTGGCATCTCGACAAAAAAAAAGTGCTTTCGTTTGAAATCAAAAACTCAACTATTCAGCTGGATTTTAATTATTGCTGTTATAGGCATTTCATTGGATATTTAAATTTTAATTATCCAATAAGTTGAGCAGATTTTCACAATCTTGCAACAAAATTTAGCTGTTCATAGGTGAGCAATATTTCACTGCAAAAAACCTCCCCAGGATATATTTAAAAGTCAATGGTAGAAATTGGAGTCAGATGTGAGTGATTTTCCCTCAAATACTGAATCTTTTGCAAGCTTTATCAGCCATAAGCAAATTATCTCGGTCCAAACAAGATTTAAAGGCCAGATTTGCATAGTAAGTGTGATAACTTTACATACTTTTCTTAGTGACATTGGCCCCAAAGCTACAATTTAAATGTCATTACTAGAACTGTAATGTTGAGAATTGTCAAGTTTCTCATCTTAAAGACCATCAAGTTCTTTTGGCATTTATGCTCTGGCCTTTCTGTTCCATCTTAAAGCAGTCATAACCTTCAAAACTGCTACAGCAGAGAACTAATATATAGCCTCATAAATTCAAATCAGGCAATGACACAATCTGAATTTACAATGGCAGGTAGGTTCCTATAAGCTTTGAATTTCCCTTTGCAATGAAAACTTGTTGCTAAGTAAATTCTGCAGATCATGCCAGTGCAGGAATGCTTTTCTGTTTTCAATCTGTTGCATTAAAAATGGTCAACAGCAGTTCACTGGCAAAGTTACCAATATTCAACGTGAGCACACTATTGCCCATGGATCAGATTGGCTGAGGAGTCTCATATAGTCCCAAAGTCATTGAGAACTTTTATGTGAAATGTTGGCACAGATAGTTAATGCTCGACATAGATCTCCTCCTTCCTGACTTCATTAAATCCCTTTATCTTGTCTTTGTAATATCTTTGTGAGAAACTGCTGCACAGTGTCAGACCATCTGGGAGTTATGTATAGGACTTTGGGGAATTAAAGTCTAACAGTCAAACACTATTGTTTCTGAGAGCACCAGTCTTTCTGATATTAACACAATACTTTACAATGTGGTGAGAAGAGAGTACAGTTTGTCTTCTGATGCAAGATGTACTTGTTTCAGGAAATAACTGATGCCCTCTGCACTTGATTAAAGTGTAACCTCTAAGTTTAAGATAGCAACACAGGCTGAGTTATCTATTAACTACAGTTGTTTTGGTAATTGTAGTCCATCCTGAGCATTCCCAGTGATAACTCACCACCATTGACATCCACAACTTCAGTTGACAAGATGTTTAGTGCTGGAATTGCTTCCCTGAATATCTCCACCCATGTTTTATTCCTTAAAGAACTCCTTACATTCTTGACTTTATTATTTCCATATATAATTTGGTGACAAACTTTCTTGATTTAACACTCCTGTGAAACACTTTGGGATATATCACTATGTAAAGGGCACCAAATAAGTGCAAGCTGTGTTCCAGAAGGGTAAAGCTTAACAGAGTGTGTTGCTCTGAGTAGTTAAGAATGGTTACATAAGGAAGTGGTCTTTCAAGGGTGTGGCTTATCTCAACTATTTGCATGAGTGGACAATCTAAAGAGTTTTAGGAATGGATATATCATTTAGTCATCCATGACATTGTCTTTTGATGAGGGCAAATCATATTGTATAAATGTGCATAGTGTTTGACAGTGCCCCAGATGGCTCAAAAGATCAAACTTATAGACAAAAGAAACCTCTCTATTTTGGATTCCGGAGCTCCGTTATCTTCAGTATAAATTAGATCAGTTTCATACGTATCCCAATCACATGTCTCATACATAGGAGAAATGTGATTGAAGGAGATCAATCATTAATATTCACTTATTTTCTTTTGGATCTAATGTTCTTTACCCCTAATTTCCCCCTTGCCTTTCCCGAGACGTTTAGTTTGTGCTCAGGTGCAGTTTCAGAGAGACTGGGGGAGCTAGTCAATTGGATACAAAATTTGCTTGAATTTCGGAAACAGAGGGTAATGGGGGAGGGTTATTTTTCAGACTGAAGGTCTGTGACCAGTGGAGTGCCACAGGATCAGCGCTGGATCCACTGTTTTTTTCATTTATGTAGTTGGATATGAATATAGAGGTGCGTTTAGTAAGGTTTTTTAAAATGAAAATAAATTTAAGAAATAGTTTGCAGGTAACACCAAAATAGATGGTGCAGTGGACAGTGAAGGAGGTTATCCCAGAGTTTAATGGGACTTTGATCAGATGGGCTGATGGGCCAAGGAATAGCAGATGGAGTTTAATTTAGATCAATGTGAGGTGTTACATTTTGGTAAGGCAAACCAGGGAAGGACGTGTGTTGTTAATAGCAGGGCCTTGAGGTGAACAAAGAGACCTAGAGGTTCAGGTGCATAGTTCCTTGAAAGTGGAGTCATACGTGGTCAGGGTGGTGAAGAAAGCATTTGACACAATTGCCTTCATTGGTCAGAACATTGAGTACAAGAGTTGGGACTTGATGTTGCAGGTATACAGGACATTGGTGAGACCATTTTTGGAATACTATGTACAATTCAATAGCAAAAGATGTTAAACGTGAGAGGGTGCAGAAAAGATTCACAAGGATGTTGCTGGGACTGGGAGGTTTGAGTTATAGGGAGACACTGAGAATGCTTGGGCTTTTCTCCTTGGAGCTTTGGAGGCTAAGGGGTGACCTTTATAGATGTTTATAAAATTATGATGGGCATAGACAGGGTAAATAGCCATGGTCTTTTTTCTAGAGTGGGTGAGTTCAAATCATGAAATTCTGGTCTCCTCCCTATCAGAAAGATGTTGTGAAACTTGAAAGGGTTCAGAAAAGATTTACAAGTAAGTTGCTAAGGTTGGAGAATTTGAGCTACAGGGAGAGGCTGAATAGTCTAGGGCTGTTTTCCCTGGAGCATTGGAGGCTGAGGGGTGACCTTATAGAGGTTAATAAAATCATGAGGGGGATGGATAGGATAAATAGACAAAGTCTTTCCCTGGGATGGTGGAGTCCAGAACTAGAAGGCATAGTTTTAAGGTGAGAGGGGAAAGATATAAAAGAGACCTAAGAGGCAACTTTTTCATGCAGAGGGTGGTATGTGTATGGAATGAGCTGCCAGAGGAAGTGGTGGAGGCTAGTACAATTGCAACATTTAAAAGGCATCTGGATGGGTAAATGAATAGGAAGGCTTTGAAGATATATGAGCCTTGTGCTGGCAGGTGAGACTAGATTGGTTAGGATATCTGGTCAGCATGGACAAGTTGGACCGAAGGGTCTGTTTCCGTGCTGTACATGTGTCTGACTCTATGACTAGAGGGGATAGGTTTAAGCTGAGAGGGGAAAGATTTAAAAAGGACCTGAAGGGCAACCTTTTTATGCAGAAGGTGGTGCGTGTATGAAACGAACTGCCAGAAGAATTGTTGAGACTGGTACAGTTCCAACATTTGAAAGACATCTGGATGGGTACATGAATAGGAAGGGTTTGGAGTGATATGGGCTAAATGCTGACAAATGGGACTAGGTCGGATGGGAATGTTTTGTCGTTGTGGATGAGTTGCACTGAAGGGTCTGTTTCCGTGCTGTATGACTCTATGATTCCATGACTTTGTGACTCTATAGTCTCTTGACCAGCCTTAAGGTATGAGTTTAGAGGTGAACATTCACTGATGTAGATTAGATTAGATTAGACTTACAGTGTGGAAACAGGCCCTTCGGCCCAACAAGTCCACACCGACCCGCCGAAGCGCAACCCACCCATACCCCTACATTTACCCCTTTACCTAACACTATGGGCAATTTAGCATGGCCAATTCACCTGACCCGCACATCTTTGTGACTGTGGGAGGAAACCGGAGCACCCGGAGGAAACCCACGCAGACACGGGGAGAACGTGCAAACTCCACACAGTCAGTCGCCTGAGTCGGGAATTGAACCCGGGTCTACAGGCGTAAACTTGAACGTAAACCCATCATTATTTGAGCCATTCCTCCTCCTCCTTTGACATTTCACATATATGTCTTATGCCTGAAATATCCATTCTCCTGCTCCTCAAATGCTGCCTGACCTGCTGTGCCTTTCCAGCACCACGTTCTCGACTCTGATCTCCAACATCTGCAGTCCTCACTTTCTCCTGTTCGCACTTACACACCATTTACCAGCTATTTCAAGAGTGCGAATCTGGACAAATTCCTACTTTACCTAACTGTCGTTCAAATGTATTGCCTTCAACATTGCCTCAGCAGTGATCAACCATCACTCACAATCCAAAGACAAAATGTGAGAGTTCTGATCAGTAACACAACGCAGAGTACAATTACTACTGATTGTAGAGCTGATTTCCTCTCCCCTCAGCTTAACACAGCAAGTTGACATGAAGTTTTGAAGTTTGTAAAGACAACTTATGCAACAAGCACTTGTGAATAGCTTCATTAATATGAAATTAACTCACCTTCCAGCATGCTCAGTGTCAGAGAAATATATGCTGATAACCTCTTCCTCTTTGTCAAAAACACACCTCATTGCTTGCTCCTTATTCTTGTATGTGAGATTTTCATACTACTCTTCTGCCTTATGCCACAAGCTTAATTTGTGCTGGGGTGTTACCGATCGTGAATAGAGAGAGGAAGACTAAGTTATCCTTTGTCCAACCTCAGTGTCATTCTGCAAAGATCATGCCTGACCCTCTCATGTCTTCACGTACCAGAATGAATCACCAATTTAACACAGTCGCTCCTTGCATCTTCCAGTCAATATTGGCTTCATACTGCAGACACTGGAAATCAGAAACAAACATGGAAAATGCTGGAGAAACTCAGCAGGTCTGGCAGCATCAGAGGAGAAGAAACTGCATTGATTTTTTGAGTCCAGTATGACTCTTTGAATCACAGAGGCTTCACAGCATGGAAACAGGCCCTTTGGCCCAACTTACCCATGCCACTCAGCTTTCACTTCAGGATTTCATCCAGAACTCCAAATCTGTCCCAAATAGGAGTCATTCTGGACTCAGGTGAACTCAATGCAGTCTCTCTCTCTCTCTTTGCAGATGCTGAGTTTCTCCAGTATTCTATGAGTTTGTTCCAGTTGATATTGTTGAGTTGCCCTCTCAGCTGTGTGGATAGTGTGATTGCTCACCAGCCATCCCAAAGGTTGGCACATCAATCAAGATGGCAATTGGAATGAAACCAGGGGACTCTGTCAGCAAAATGCTCCTGTCTCCAGAAAGGAGCATTGCTATACTTTCAGAAATAACAGAAACACATTCTCTAAGGGTCAAGGAAAATTGCTGTGCACAGCAAATTCCAATGCACATAGGTTCTGTTGAATGATCAGAAACATGCACCAACTTCCAGTTACAGTGGATTCCTTAAAAATCTTTTGAAACTTGATATGATGATCATTGACCATTTCCTGCACTTTATCCAGGGCAATGAAACTGATAATACCAAGTTTTGCAAGCCACACCAATGTTTATCGAAGATGAGATTGCCCTTGTGCTACCAATAGAAAATGATTCCGTTTAAAGACTAGTTTGTACACATTTGATAATGAATGTGGTGATTGTGATAAACAGATTGAAAAAAAGGCTGGGTGTATTCCTTTAGAGGTGAAAGGAAGATAGTTAATGTTTCATGCCAATGACCTTTCACCAGAATTTCATAATGAAAAGCTGGCATTCTGAAATGTTACATTTTCTGATCGCTTCACATTTGTTTCCTGACCTGTTTCTAGTTATTTTTTTGTTTTCATTTCACATTTCTAGCATCCACATTATTTTGATTTTGTGAGGTATATTTACTAATGAGCATTCCTTGCTACATCTCTTGGCTTCTCTATCTTACTCACCTACTTCGATATATCCCTGAAAGCCTGCTTCCTTAATTCAACATTCCGTCATCTGTCCCAGTATCTTCACATGTGACTTGAGCTTCATAATGCTCATGTGAAGCACCCTAAGACACAAGTGCAATTCCTTCTTCTTGTTGTGAGAATCTTGCTGGGAGCATTCTGTCCATTGCGTGGATGGATTTTTGAAAGCTGTAAATACATGAAGTCTGAAGTGAATGCAAAAATTGTAAGGAGTACCGAGCCTGTAGTAATTGTAATGACGTCAGTCAGGTGGACCTCATAGAAAAGGAGTTCCCTGCTTGAGGCTGTTCACCTGGTCCAATCAGGGAGCCCTGGCTGACAGATAGAAACAAGAGGGTCAGAGATTCTACTCACTCTGACAGCTAGCTCTGAGGAAGCTGGATCAGTGTCCAGGACTTTCCACATGTAAGTAAAGGTTGACTTGATGATGGGATACTGGCCTCTGTGGAGTTATTTCAGAATCAATACAGCAAGTCTTTTATCAAGTCAGTTCATGCCACCATTTATCCTTCAATAAAGCCATCATCTAACCATCCGATCTAATCTTGAGTGTTGACATTAGTTCCACCTCAACTGCTGTGATGGGAAATTGGCTTCCAGTATTTTAAAAGGAACATCATATTACTGTCTTGCAGCCATAGTGATCATCCAGTCTGTGTGTTATCTTCCCCATTCTAGAAGAGACCTCATTGTGAACAGCTATTTCAACATACTACTGTGTCCCCTGGTCAACATCTCAGGTTTGCTGCAATTCTCCAGTGAGGGACAGCGCAAGCTGGAAGAATAACACCTCATTTTCGCCTTGGGGATCCTGCAGTCTTCAGGATTCAATAATGAGTTCAATAATGTCAGGACCTGAACAGCATGGGTTGCCTTTAGCACAGCCAAACCATTTCCACCCTTTCAGAATCCCCATTATCATCTGTCTCGCTTTTCATCTTCACTGGCTTAGTCTCAGCCATCCTTATGCCTGCCTAAGTTCTTATGTCTCTCATTGGCTCCATTCCCACCTCTCTGTCATTCCTCCTCTCATTACACATCCCTCCCATTCCTGCCAACCCAACCATGGAGTCAACATAAACACCACCTGTCCCTAGCTAATATCACTTCTGGAGAAGGGTCACCAGACTTGAAACATCAACTCTATTTTCTCTCCAATGATATGACCCAGTTGGGCAAATTGTTTCTTCTCATTTCTGTTGATCTGTGCAAACTACAATTTAAGAACATTAAAAATACGAAGCAAGGTGGGCCATTTGGCCCCATGAACCTGTTCTGCTTGATGTCACAGTGCAACGACAGAAACCTCTCTCTCAATGTTGGCA
The DNA here is from genome assembly GCF_020745735.1 of Hemiscyllium ocellatum. NCBI lineage: Eukaryota > Metazoa > Chordata > Chondrichthyes > Orectolobiformes > Hemiscylliidae > Hemiscyllium > Hemiscyllium ocellatum. Next base: position 7,556,225 of record NC_083423.1, read on the forward strand.
AAACAAAAGAACTGATCATTGACTTCAGGAAGAAAGGAGGAGGACACACCCCTATCTACATCAATGAAGCTGAGGATGAGAGGATCGAGAGTGTCAAGTTCCTTGGAGTGCCAAGAGCCAACAACCTGAAGTTCCCACATAGACGAGATGGTCAAGAAGGCAAAACAAAGGCTCTTAAGGATGTGTCATAGAAAGTATTCTATCCAGGCCCGTAACAGCCTGGTATGGCAACTGCTCTGCCCAGGACCGTAAGAAGCTAAAGAAAGTTATGTGCACAGTCCAGATCATCACAGAAGCCAACTTCCCATCCGCGGATTCCATTTATACTTCTTGGTGCCGCAGAAAGGCTGCCGACATCATCAAAGACCCCTCTCGCCTCGGTAATCCTCTCCTACAGCCTCTTCCATCAGGCAGAAGATAGAGAAGCTTGAACGCGCGCACCAGCACATTCAAGAACAGCTTCTTCCCCGCCATTCTTAGATTGCTGAATGGACCTCTCTAACTTCAAATAATGTTGATTTAGCTAATGATGATCTTGCTTCACATACCTCCTGTGCAGCCATAACCTTGTATGCCTCATTCTGTCTAAGCACCCTATGATCTGTATATCCTTAGTTGCTATGATCTGCCTGTACTGCTCACAAAACAAAACTTTTCACTGTACCTAGCTACACATGATAACAATATATTGACTCAAATGGAAAAGAAATCAGATCCAATCAATGGCATTATAGATTAGCTTTGGACCCAATCCCAGAAGGAAAAATCAGTAAAAGTAGAAATTACGAAAAACAACTCATCGGCTTAAACTGAAAGAGGAATATATTCAGTGCATTCATTTTCACACTTTACTGTGTCTTTTTCCTGTCTATTTTCCCCCAACATCAATCAATCTCAAGTTTGAAGAGGTTTTTGAATTGATACAGATACTGGGTTAGAGGGTGACTCATTTAAAGAAATTGGTCGCTCTTCCTGGCTCTTCAGACTGACCTGAACTCACTAAATACTTTGTAGAAAAAAAGATTTTGAAACATTTGTGTCAGATATTGTAGATGAAGCACAACATGAGTAAGCGCACATTATTGGTATATAGGAAGAAAACAATTTGTGATATGCTCTTTCAGTACAACAATCAAAGAATAGAATGGCATTTGGAATGTTAGTAAAATCAAAACTTTGTGTTTCCAATCATTGATAAGCAATAATCAATGTAAAATGTGCAGCAGTGGTCCAACTGAAAGATGTTCCAATACATAGAATCATATAGGACAGAAGAGAGCCTCAAGTAAAAAGTGAGGTCTGCAAATGCTGGAGATCAGAGCTGAAAATGTGTTGCTGGTTAAAGCACAGCAGGTTGATGAAGGGCTCTGGCCCGAAACGTCGAATTTCCTGTTCCTTGGATACTGCCTAACCTGCTGTGCTTTAACCAGCAACACATTTTCAGAAGAGAGCCTCAGCCTATTAGGTCGGTACTGTGGTGTATCTACATGAGTGTTGGAGTATCAGCCTGCTTTGTCTGTACAGCTCTCTGGAATGTAACTTGAACCTAACATTTGCCACTAAAAGGCAAAGGTAGGAGCCACTGAGCCACAGCTGAGCTAGAACATTGCTGACAACATAGGACAGCACAGCACAGTACAGGCCCTTCTGCCCTCAATGTTGTGCCAACTTTTCATCCTACTCCAAGATCAAACGAACTAATGTGCCCTTTATTGTACTGTCTCATGTGCCTATCCAAGAGTCTCTGAAATGTCTCTAATGTCTCTAACTCTACCACCACTGCTGGCAGTGCATTCCATGCACCCACCATGCTCTTTATAAAGAACTGACCTCTGACATCTCCCCTCAACCTTCTTCCGATAACCTAAAATTATGCCCCCTTGTGGTAGACATTTCCATCCTGGGGAAAATCTCTGACTATCCATGCCTCTCATCATCTTGTAGACCTCTAACAAGTCACCTCTCATCCTTCTTCGCTCCAATGAGAAAAGCCTTAGCTTCCTCAACCTTACTTCATAAGACATGCCCTCCAATCCAGGCACTATCCTGGTAAATCTCCTCTGCACCTTCTCTAAAGCTTCTACATCCTTCCTATAATGAGGCAACCAGAACTGAACACAATATTTCAAGTGTGGTCTAACCAGGGGTCTGTAGAGCGGCAGCATAACCTGGTGGCTCTTAAACTCAATCCCCCGGCTAATGAGAGCCAACACACCGTACGCCTTCTTAACAATCCTATCAATTTGGGTGGCAACTTTGATGGACATGGGCCCTAGGATCCCTCTGTTCCTCCACAATGCTAAAAATCCTGCTTTTAACCCTGTAATCTGCATTCAAATTTGACCTTCCAAAGTGAATCACTTCAGAAGTTTAAGGGAGATGTAAATAATTGGAGAAATATCTAATCCATTAAATCAATTTCTGTAGTCCAAATGACATTGTGAAGAAAAACGAGGTCCTGTGGCACTGTATTAATGTACCGAACTCTGGTCCAGAGGGTTTGTGTTTGTGATTCACACCTGGAGTTGTTGGCCATGGGAGATGCATTTGTAATGAGACCAAACATGTTCACTAACAGCCTATAAATCCTTCCAGTACACCTGATGGCTATGGTTAAGAGCAGGAGAGTTTCCTGATCAGAGATCTCTTTGCAAATGGACAAGCCATCTGTGTCTTTTGCTAACCAATGGAAGCATTCAGAGAAAATGACTAGAAAGCAATGTTCTAGTCAGCATAAGAATCCTAAAGATCTGAGCAGCTCATTAATAGACACCACCAAACCATTGTTACAATTTTCATCTGCCCATAATTCCCTATTTTCCCAGTCTGTTTGGTTGTGTGTGCATGTGTTACAGGATGTTTATCAGGAAATTAAGTTGTAATCATAGTATCATCGTAATAGAAGCAGGAGTAGGCCATTTGGCCCGTCGATCCTGCTTCGCCATTTATTAAGATCATAGCTGAACTATCCATCATCTTAGCTCCTCCTACCTGCATTATACCCATAATCCTTAATTTCCCTAAGATTATATGCCAATGGTTTATACCTAGAGGCAAAAAAAATCTGCAGATGCTGGAGTCCAAAGTAGACAGGCAGGAGGCTGGAAGAACAGAGCAAACCAGGCAGCACTGGAAGGTGGAGAAGTCAACGTTTCGGGTGTAACCCTTCTTCAGGACTGAGGGTCAGTATGGGGAGAGTTGCAGGTAAAGGGGGTTGAAAGGGGGGTAGGGTGGTGAAGTGGGGATAGGTGAAGACAGGTAGAGGATATGACTTAGTTGACCAATGGGAGGAATAAATCCGTTTGATAGCTGGGAGGAGCGGTAGGGAGGACGAAGGGCTGGGAAGGGAGTCAGGAGTTGGGAGGGAAGTTATTTGAAATTGGAGAACTCAATGCTGATTCCTCCAGGCTGTAAGCTGTAGTCTGCAGAAGAAGAGATGTTGTGCCTCCAATTTGCAGTTTATATCTGTTTGCCAAGAGTCTAATGACTTTTAACAAATAGCAATGCTTGTTAAGAAAGCTGGTCCATATTTTCTATTTCTTGGCTCTAGAATTCAGGTAAATTGGGGAATTTTGTGTGCTCATCATCAAATGTTTAACTTTTTTGACAATTCTGAGAATAGCAGAGCCTGATTTCCAGCGCACTACCCAAGTGAGGTGTGAAAATATAAAATAACAATACGGTTATTTCATTGGCATCTGGAAGAAGGCAGAATATTGGACTACCAAGTAAGCTCATTGGCGGTGGCAAAATAAAGGAACACAGTGAAAGGCAAATTTAGGACAAATGTGTTAAACTGGAGAATGAATCTCATAGAGAAGCAGGGCAAACAAAAATACTCCAATGATTTTAGAGAGACCTGATTAATCCAATGTACAGAACATTCTGCATTAATTAGCGAGGATACACCATCCTCACCTATATCTGTCTTTTAGCCTGTTTTTGCAAATGGACAGATGAATATTTTTCAGCCTGTGCAGAGGATGGCTCTAAAATTAATTTCCTTCCTTGTACACTTGAGTCGCTAATCCAGTTCAGGTGTTTAACACTGTACCCTGCAGTGTAATCAGAAGAAATTAGATCAAGCATACTGTCAAAACGCTTAAATGTTTTTATCTAAGTCAAAAGTTTAACGCAATGGTGTCACCTCAGGCCGGTGAGCTGAACGGTAGACTATGTTGTCAAGGATGCTTTTCTATTTTGTGGTCACACTGATTGACTGATATCACTTTCCTGCAGCTCTTGTTATGTTGGTTGAGCAACTCATTTCATGGGTTGAAAGCAGAAGCTCAGCAGAACCCACGACTCAATGTAACAGTATCAATGTAACGAGGGGAGAAAATCTCTCTGAGGATGTGAGGTTCTATAAATAGTTATCAGTAATGACAGTATCAGGTGGAAGCCAACAGGAAGCCACTGACCTGAAAATTAACTTTGCATTCAACGAGGTCATTGACAATAGAATATTATGTTGCAAACCCAGCAGTTCAGTACACCACAAAGCCACTTTGTTTTGCTAGAACAGCAGTTTCTAACTGATATAAAAGTGATGGCAGATAGCGGAGAGCCCAATGGAAACTTACAGCTTCATGATAACTTCTTGCTCGAATAAAAATTTTTAAACTTAGTGGGGGTTCAACAAGCAATTGACTCCAGTCGCGTGAGAGCTGCTCACGATGACAGTCTGTGAAGCAATGGTTCAGCTTGCACAGTCCATAAGCAAAGGAATGGGTTTTGCTATTCAGTTTGTGTGCAGATGCCCAGGGACTGTTTGCATTGTTGGTAGTGAGTAATCCCACATCCAGTAAAATGGTGCACTCTTCAAATGGGATTATGGATGATTGGGACAAAGGCAAACACAAAATAGAGAAAAGAAAAAACTTCAAATAATTATTTTAAAGATATCATTTGAAAACTCTGCAACAATGATTTTCTTTAGAAGAAATTATACTTTACACTTATAAATTTTTATTTGAAGCCATTCGGAAGACATTACCATTTATTAAAACTTTTAAGCTTAGTTCCTGTTGATTTTATGATCTATAATTCTTCCAATTATCTTAGTGTGAGGCAAGTGGACAACTATCCCATAAGCTGAAAATGTGTTGCTGGTTAAAGCACAGCAGGTTAGGCAGCATCCAAGGAACAGGAAATTTGACGTTTCGGGCCAGAGCCCTTCATCAGGAATGAGGAGAGGGTGCCAGGCAGGCTAAGATAAAAGGTAGGGAGGAGGGACTTGGGGGAGGGGCGATGGAAATGTGATAGGTGGAAGGAGGTCAAGGTGAGGGTGATAGGCCGGAGTGGGGTGGGGGCGGAGAGGTCAGGAAGAGGATTACAGGTTAGGAGGGCAGTGCTGAGTTCAAGGGAATCGACTGAGACAAGGTGGGGGGAGGGGAAATGAGGAAACTGGAGAAATCTGAATTCATCCCTTGTGGTTGGAGGGTTCCCAGGTGGAAGATGAGGTGCTCTTCCTCCAACCGTTGTGTTGTTATGTTCTGGTGATGGAGGACTCCAAGGACCTGCATGACCTCGGTGGAGTGGGAGGGAGAGTTAAAGTGTTGAGCCACGGGGTGGTTGGGTTGGTTGGTCCGGGCGTCCCAGAGGTGTTCCCTGAAGCGTTCCGCAAGTAGGCGGCCCGTCTCCCCAATATAGAGGAGGCCACATCGGGTGCAGTGGATACAATAGATGATGTGTGTGGAGGTGCAGGTGAATTTGTGGCGGATATGGAAGGATCCCTTGGGGTCTTGGAGAGAAGTAAGGGAGGAGGTGTGGGTGCAAGTTTTGCATTTCCTGCGGTTGCAGGGGAAGGTGCCGGGAGTGGAGGTTGGGTTGGTGGGGGGTGTGGACCTGATGAGGGAGTCACAAAGGGAGTGGTCTTTGCGGAACGCTGATTGGGGAGGGGAGGGAAATATATCCCTGGTGGTGGGGTCCGTTTGGAGGTGGCGGAAATGACGGCGGATGATATGCTGTATACAGAGGTTGGTGGGGTGGTAGGTGAGAACCAGTGGGGTTCTGTCTTGGTGGCGGTTGGAGGGGCGGGGCTCAAGGGCAGAGGAGGGGGAAGTGGAGGAAATGCGGTGGAGGGCATCGTCAATCACGTCTGGGGGGAATCTGCGGTCCTTGAAGAAGGAGGCCATCTGGGCTGTACGGTATTGGAACTGGTCCTCCTGGGAGCAGATGCGGCGGAGACGAAGGAATTGGGAATATGGGATGGCGTTTTTACAAGGGGCAGGGTGGGAGGAGGTGTAGTCCAGGTAGCTGTGGGAGTCAATAACTTTTTTTATGGTATATATGAGCATATATACCACAAAACAAATATGACCATGTATGGCATAGCCTCAAAATAAGGGGGAGCAGACTCAGGACTGAGCTGAGGGGAACATCTTCATCCAAATGGTTGTGAATCTGTGGAATCCCCTGTCTGGTTAAGCAGTTGAGGCTACCTCATTGAATGTTTTTACGGCAAAGATTGTTAGATTTCTGAACAGTAAACAAATTAATAGTTTAAAATCTGATTGAATATTTGTAGCTCGGGTATCCGTTGTTGTGGTTCTGCTCGCCGAGCTGGAAGTTTTTGCTGCAAACGTTTCGTTCCCTGGCTAGGGAACATCATCAGTGCGGTGGGAGCCTCGTGTGAAGCGCTGCTTTGATGTTTCTTCCGGTATTTATATTGGTTTGTTCTTGCCGCTTCCGGGTGTCAGTTTCAGCTGCAGTTAACGGCAAGAACATCCATCAACAGACACATCGACCTGGACCCCAGATACAAATCACTGCAGCTGAAACTGACACCCGGAAGCGGCAAGAACAAACCAATATAAATACCGGAAGAAACATCAAAGCAGCGCTTCACACGAGGCTCCCACCGCACTGATGATGTTCCCTAGCCAGGGAACGAAACGTTTGCAGCAAAAACTTCCAGCTCGGCGAGCAGAACCACAACAAATTAATAGTTATGGTGAGAGGGTGGATAAGTGGAGCTGAATCCATGAAAAGATCAGCTATGACCTAATTGAGTGGTGGAGCAGACCCGAGGGACCAAATGGCCTACTCCTGCTCCTAGTTCTCATTGTCTTGTGTGCTTATATTTAATTAAGTCAAATGCCTCTTCTCGATAAGACTCACTAGCAGTTCATTGGCTATCACTGTCAAGCAAGCTGAACTTTGACCTAGCATAGGGAGGGAGGAGAAGGCTAAGGATAGTGGTGGCGATCATGGTGGTGTCCCTATCTCTGAACTAGTAGAACCAGTTTCAAGTCAACCTGCCCTAAAAGTAGTGTGTAGTGTCTGCCAGCACACTAGAGGCTTTCAGAGACTGATGGGAACCATGGGGGCTGGACTATCTCATCACCCCAGGGTTAATGATATTCTGGTAAGTTCCCATTCCAATTCTATAAGTTTCCATTTTTTTTTTGTGTGTCAGTGCCCAATCATGGAGCTGCCTAACCTGAGCAATATTTTGTGTAAAAGAATAGAAAGGCTACTGTGGTAGTGTACATACCTCTGGGCCAGAAAGTCCATGCTCACCTTGTTCCGTAACCCGCCAGAACAAGGTGAATGAAATGATCACAAAGGAGGAGACTGTTAGATATTTTAAAATTTTTGTTTTAAAATACTATCTGACGGGATCTGACCAAGAGCTGTTTAACATGTTTTAATTTTTATTTGAAGGCATAGAAAGGTGGATTGGTAGCACACCTTTACCCCAAATGCTCCTGATTGGTTCTGCAGCATATGCAGATTCCTCATTATGTGTGATGCTTTACTTCTGGGGTGTACATATACAGTCTCCAAACCATCTGTTTGGAAAAAGGAAAGTGGTAGTGAAACTGGGGTACAGTCCATAATTACAAGATCAAAATACTCTGTATGCTAAAAATCTGAAGTTAACTCTCAGTGAGGCAATGGCCCAGTGATATTATCGTTGGACTATTAATCTAGAGACCCAGGTAACGTTCTGGTGATCTAAGTTCAAATCCTGCCATGGCAGAATCTGAATTCAGTAAGTATCTGAAATTAAGAGTCTAATGATGACCATGAATCCATTGTTGGGAAAAACCTACTTGATTCACTCATGTCCTTTTGGGAAGGAAACTGCCATCCTTACCTGATCTGGCCTATATGCCACTCCAGAGTCATGGTAACATGGTTGACTCTTAACTGCCCTCTGGCCAATAAACACTGGCCTGGCCAGTATTATTCTGCTCCTGTGAATGAATGACAAAATTATCACTCTCCACAGATACTGTCAGATTTGCTGAGTGTTTTCAGCATTATCTCACCTTAGTATCCTGTTCGCATGGTTGCAGTAATGGTACTATTTTCAGGCTGGATATTTCCAATAATATTGCCGACTGCAAATGTTGGGGAAAATAGTAAATGGATTCACTGCTCTTATCTGTCATAAGCTATTCCTAAAAAGCTTAATGTTCTTCTTTTTCTGCATGAGCTGAAAGCAAAGTAAACTGTTTAGCCTCAGGGGTATAGATGGTTCCCTGAGTCTATTAGCACTCTGCAAATTAACCTGGAGAAAAAAATCTTTTCCCCTGCCATTTCAGAAATCCCTTAAAATACAGACTGATAGAATTTGGAGGGAACATTAATTATATTAAAAATTACACATCTTACATTTATGCTGATTGTATTTAATACACACATTAGCTTAATTACAAAATTGTCTATCCTCTATTTCAAATACATTTGCTTATGAAATTTGGAGTTTTTTTTAGCTATTAGCTGTACTAATTGAGGCATTTACATATACAAATGAGCTGTTTCTTGAAAACTTTCCAATAATTCAAAACCTGTCAAACCCATTTGGAAAATAAACTTCGATGGTATACTCATCATCCCATTAAGACCTGTATTAATTAGTTATGGTAATTACAGTTAATTACATACAATTTTTTTCAAATAGATAAGGGTGATTTGTAACTAGGCTTTCCCCATGACTTTGCTGCTGTAAAATATCTGACACATTGATGAAATCATATTGTTTACGGGGCTTTATTCCAACACAAAAATGGTAGTAGTCAAAAGATGAACCGACTTGAATGCGATTGACAGGCTGAGTTTTATGACATCAGTAATTGAGTAGTAAAGTTCCTCCTGCATACATGCTGGCTTTTCATTGGAAAGTGGGAAATCAACAGAAAAGATCTCAATTTTTCAAAGCGTTGGTCTTTATTCACTGAATGTAAAGTGCTGCTTGAGGTTCACAAGAGAAAGGAAGAAATAATAAAATGACATATAAATCCAAACGTTTTTTTTCTGAACAAAGGGATTGGGAGCAGAGGTGGGCTATTTGGCCCCTCAAGCCTGCTCTATCATTCAATGAGATTATGGCTGAATTCCACTTTCCTGTCAAATTCCACAAATTCCTTGATTTCCTCAGAGTCCAAGAATCCATTGGTCTCATTGTTAAATTTGAAAACTAAAGATTGTTCAGAACTCCTACAATTTATAACTCTCTGAGTGCAGGAATTGCTTCTCATCTTTATCCTGACTGGATGACTTAATTTTTGCATCCCACATCCAGACTTCCCTGTCAGTTTCAAACTTGTCAAGCTCTCTAACATTTGATTCATTTTAATGAAACCTTTTTACCTTTTATCCCTTTTATCTGTCTGAACATTAAATGAGAGTTAATACTCTCTTTGATAATGGTAAGATAATCAAGTCCAGTAACAGATCTTTGGATAATGAAATATTGAGTGGACCATTCGCACCATATTGCTGTTTTCACAACCTCCGTTTCTTATATTTTCTTCCATGTCTGTGATTTTCAATACATAAAACATAATTAAAGACATTAAGATTATTTTTCACTTCTTTGTTGATGTGTGTATCTGTGTGTGTGTGTGTGTGTGTGTGTGTGCGCGCGCGCGTATGTGTGCCTGTTTGTGTGTGTGCTCGAGTGAGTGTGCATGAGAGTATGAGTGTGTCTGTGCATTAGCAAGTGTGAGAGAGTGAGCGTGCAAGAGTGTGTGTGTATATGTGTGAGAGAGTGTGTGTGAGAGACTGTGTATGTCTTTGTGTGTGTGTGTGTGTGTGTGTGTATGCGCGTGTGTGTATGCGCGTGTGAAGGAGTGAATGTGTGAGAGAGTGTGTGTGCATCTGTGTATGTCTGTGTGTGTGTCTGTGTATGTGAGAGAGAATGTGTTTGAGACACTGTGTGAGTGTGCTTGTGCAGATGTGTGAGAGACTGAGTGTGCGAGAGAGAGAGAGCGTGTGTGTGTGTGTGTGTGCGCGTGTGTGTGTGTGTGTGTATGTGTGTGTGTAATATAATGTGTTGTATCCTGTATAGAGAATAATGGATTTTTATGTGTGTTCTTCTTTAATATTCATTCATAGGTTTTGAGCATCATTGGCAATGTCAACATTTTCTATCTGTCCCTGATCTTCCTGGATTAATGTAACATATTGTAATAGTTTGTGAACATAACCCATTATAATCCTGTGTGAAGATAAACAAAACCCGTAGATGACAATATACAAAGAAACAAGAGTAGGCCTTCATGTCTCCTCCATCATTTCAAAAGATTTACAAGGATGTGGCTGGGTCTGGTACTGGAGGGGTTGAGTTAGAAGGAGAGGCTGGGACTTCCTTCCTCTGGAACATTGGAAGCTGAGGGGTAACCTTATCGAGGTTTATAAAACCATGAGGGGCATGGATAAGGTGAATAGCCAAGGTCTTTTCCCCAGTGTAAGGGAGTCCAAAACTAAAGAATGTAGGTTTAAGGTAAGAGGGGAAAGGTTTAAAAGGGACCTGCGGCTCCTTTTTCTCACAGAGGATGGTGCATATATGGAACCAACTGAGGAAGTAGTAAACGTGAGTACAATTATAACATTCAAAAGACATTTGGACAGGTACATGGACATAGGCCAAATGGGACTAGTTGAGTTTTGGACAAGTTGAAAATGTGTTGCTGGAAAAGCACAGTAGATCAGGCAGCATCCAAGGAGCAGGAGAATCGGTATTTCAAGCATGGGCCCTTCTTCAGCTCTGATCTCCAGCATCTGCAGTCCTCACTTTCTCCTCTTTTGGACAAGTTGGACCTGTTTCTGCACTGTATGACTCTATAGCTCTATAAGAGCATCCTGCTCTCTCTGTAACCTCGACTCCACATTCCCAACTGCCCTGACAACCTTTTGTCCTGTTGTATACTAAGAATCCATCCATCTCCATCCTAAAAATATTCTAGGACCTGTTTCAAACACCTTTACAGGAAGAAAGTTTCAAAGAACCATAACCCTCTGAGAGAACAAATTTCTCCTTATCACCACCTTAAACAGGCCACTCTGACTTTTAAACAGTGACCCCCTAGTTCTAGATTCTCTTTTAAGGGGAAACATCTTTCTCCATCCACCCCATCAAGACATTCAGGATTTTATGTTCCAATCAAGTGTTGTATTTCTCTTCTGAACTCCAGTGGATACAAGCCTAACCTGTCTGAATATTCTTCATCAGCCAACAGTCCCTTCCTCTCATTCCATGTATGAGGCAAGTAATCCATCACTGAACTTCCCCCTTACTTAAATACAGTGACCAATACTGTGCACAGTACCCCAGATATATTCCCTCTAGTGCCATGTGTAACTGAGGCATAAATTCCTTACTTATGTATCCAAATCCTTTCACAATAACTGGTAACATAGAACATAGAACATAGAAAAATACAGTGCAGTACAGGCCCTTCGGCCCTCGATGTTGCGCCGATCCAAGTCCACCTAACCAACACTAGCCCATTATCCTCCATATGCCTATCCAATGCCCGTTTAAATGCCCATAAAGAGGGAGAGTCCACCACTGCTACTGGCAGGGCATTCCATGAACTCACGACTTGCTGAGTAAAGAATCTACCCCTAACATCTGTCCTATACCTACCACCCCTTAATTTAAAGCTATGCCCCCTTGTAATATCTGACTCCATACGTGGAAAAAGGTTCTCATGGTCATCCCTATCTAAACCCCTCATCATCTTGTATAACCCCTAATCATCTTGTTATTATTTGCTTTCTTAATTAGTTGCTGTACCTGCATCATAAGCTCTTGTGATTTATAAAACATTGCAACTATATCTTTTGCCCCTACACCTAATTCATTTATTGAAATGTAAACAGTGAAGCTCCCAGTACTGATGCCTCTGGCACAACACACATTAGAGCTTGCCAATGTTAAAAAAAAGGCCCATTAATGCCTACTGTCTGCTCACACACACATCCATACAGTTAGACAGACACAGACATACACACACATACACATATGCACGCATACATACACACACCCATACAGATAGACAGACACAGACACACACACACACATACATGTACACACACACACACACGTGCACACATACACAGATATAGACAGGGAAAAATAAACATGGATGGTGGAAAATTGGACAACGTTCAGCAGTCTTGGTTCATATGATCTGTTGAGATGGTTCTTCCTGATCAATAGGGTGCTCTCAGCTTTTCTTTCCAAATGCTTCCACTTGTTTAAAGAAGATATAGGGTGTCTGGTTCACTTATTACTAGTTAATAAGTCACAACTTACAGTAACTGCTAAAGGGAAGATAAGTTATCTTTTCTCAGGGTTAAAGTAAGTTTTGACTGCAGAGAGCAGAGGGACAGTCTTGCATTGATGGAGAGCTGATTAACCCTCCATATGTCTTGTTACCAGCTCCAAGACGTTCACTTACCTGACAACCAATCACATTGTTGTTGGAAAGCAAATCGTCTGTAGCATCAGTAACTGGTCACTAGGCCATAGACCGGTCAGATTCATGTTGCCAGCCAAAACGACACATGTAAACAACCATCAGCTCCAGTTCATCTGCAAACACTGCTGTAACCCATAGCTTTGCAAAAAGTGTTTACAGTTTCTGTCAAATTACCGGCTTTCCCAGGCCATGTAGCAATTCTTGGTTTTTAAAACAATTTTTTCATATTTCAGTTCACCATTTTAAAAAAGCACAAAATTTTAAAAAAGGTCTATCTACAAGCATCTGCTGAAAATCTAACTCTGATACATCCACTGGCTCCTGTTCATCCACAGCGTATGTTTTCTCTTTAAAGAATTTCAATAGAATAATCAGACATGAATTTCATTTTACAAAGCCATGTTGACTCCGCTGGACTACCTTGAACCTATCCAGTTCCCCTGTGATACCTTCTCTAATAATAGCTTTGAACATTTTTCCTTTCTGCTACCCCAAAAGGAATGATTTCCTGTACCACAGTGCCATGGCCAGATAGCTTATCCACCCATAGCTCCTACTCTCCTATAAAAAAGCAAAACAAATTTACACTTACAAGTAAATTCTCGGAAGCTGTTTACAGCAGGAGTGAATGGGGGCTAAATGTCCCCATTGTGTTCTCAGAACTTGAGGATTTTAAAAGTATTTCTGCAGAGCTCAGACATAAACCAACTGGTACAAAAGCAAATTGCCCTCATGTCCTTCAGGATCAATGATCCACTCCAGTTTGTTAGATTCTGAGATGCTTCATAAGTTCAATGTCTGATTTATGGTCTCTGCCACATCTGGGGCAGTTGGAACTTCAAGGGCCAAGTGATAGATGGGTTTAGAGGTCCCTGTGTTCCATTTGAATCTTAACTCCACCTCTGTGTGTTCCCAACAAAATCTCTCAGTGTATTTGCTGCTTTCCCGAATAAACCTTCTGCATTTGTTTAGCCTCTTATGGGTTGGTGAGTATGTTTGACACCTTCAGCGAGGTTTTGAGAACAATCTATGAAATGGTTCTAACGTTTTACCGGGAATCTCCTGCCATTACTGACTCCCAATTGGCAGTAAAACAAAGATAAAGAGTTGCAGATGCAGGAAATCTGAAACAAAAGATAGAAACTGCTGGAGAAGCTCAACAGGTCAGGGAGCAGCTATGGAGAGAAAGTAGAGTTAATGTTTCAAGTTGAGTGACCTCACATCAGAACAGGTCAGAAAGGGTCACTGAACTCAAGGCATTTAAGTCTGTTTCCCTCTCCACAGATGCTGCCAGACTTGCTGAGTTTCTCCAGTATGCTTTGGATTTGTGTTTGCGATTCTGCACAATGGGCACTTGCTGATGGCATTAGCATGGTCCAGCATCTCTGAGTTGGTGACCGTGTCCTGTCCAGAAGAGTTAAGGATATGACGGAGACAAGGAAATGCAATATGCATCGAGTGTAAATCACTAAACCTGTGCGATGCAAACGTGATCCAGGGATGATATAAATTGGAAACGTGGATTTGAAAAAAAGGGCATGTTGAAGAATAAACAGTGATTTACTTTGAAATGGGAGCTGTTATTAATCTTGAGCAGATGTAGACTAAGCCACAAATTACAACAAAATTAATCACATCACCCGGAGGATTTCATTTCCATGCAACGTACTGGAAATGACACAGTTCAGTAGTTGTGTCTTTTCTCTGTCCATGTACCCTGTGCTTACTTCAGTTAACTTTTCACAATCGCTGATCAATGGAAAATGAAAATACGAAAAAAAAGCTTCGAAAAGATGGACTCCTCACCATTATTAAGAACTAAAGGGAAAAATAATTAATTTTACCTTTATTATTCTATGTGCAGTTTTTCTAACCATTGATGTGTTTTTAAAAGTACATTTATATACAGTTGATGTGGGTTTAGAGTAATTACTCCTGGTCCAGATGTATCCAAGAACCCTGCAAGAGGCTGGAGGAGAAATTGCAGGGGTCCTGGCTGATATTTTTGCAACACCATTAGCCAAGGGTGAGGTCCCGGAAGACTGGGGGGTAGTGAATGTTGCGCCCTTATTCAAAAAAAGCTGCAAAGAAAAATCTGGGAATTATATACCAGTAAGCTTAACATCTGTGGTAGGTAAGTTACTTTAGAAGGTTTTGAGAGATGTGATATACATGCATTTGAAAAGACAGACTTTGGAGATCATGTCTCACAAAATTTGTTAGAATTTTTTGATGAAGTGACCAGGAAGATTGATGTGGGCAGGGCAGTAGAAGTGATCTATGTGGATTTCAGAAAGGCCTTTGATAAGGTTCCATACATTAGGCTGCTCTGGAAGGTTAGATCACATGGAATCCAGGGGGACCTAGCAAATTGGCTTGATGGTAGGAAGCAGATGTTAATAGTGGAAGGATGCTTGTTGGATTGGAGGCCTGTGACTAGTGGAGTGCCTCAGGGGTCGGTGCTGGGCCCATTGCTGTTTGTTACCTATGTCTATGATTTGGATGAGAATGCACAGGCATGATTAGTACATTTGCAGATGACACTAAAACGTGCAGAACTGTGGACAGTGAGGAAGATTATCAGAGATTGCAGCAGGACATTGATCACCTGATTCAAATGCTCCACCTTTGTGTATAAGCAATGGAAACAGATTAGCCGTGACCTCAATTGTTTGTAGAAGGTATGTTCAAGTTGATGGTTTTTTGTGTGTAGAGGTTTGTGTCAGCAATTTTAGAAAATAGCTTGTATTATTTACCTACATCTGTCGTCTTAAGCCAAGTTAAATACAATGGTGTCTAGGAAAGTAATACTTTGTGTATTATGGCTTTAAGTTTAATTGAAGATTGATCATTATGGAGGATATAAATGAGTTCTTCTAATTCTGCTCCTGTTTGATTCCAAATACCCCCACCACAAAATGAATACAAAAGGTATTGTTATGATGTGACTGCATCATCAATAAATAGGTAAGTGAGACAATAGACAATAGACAATAGGTGCAGGAGTAGGCCATTCAGCCCATCGAGCCTGCACCACCATTCATTATGATCATGGCTGAAAATCCTCAATCAGTATCCTATTCCTGCCTTATCTCCATAATCCTTGATTCCACTATCCTTGAGAGCTCTATTCAAATCTTTCTTAAACGATTCCAGAGACTGGGCCTCCACTGCCTTCTGGGGCAGAGCATTCCGCACAGCCACCACTCTCTGGCTGAAGAGGTTTGTCCTCATCTCTGTCCGAAATGGCCTACCCCTTATTTTTAAGCTGTGTCCTCTGGTTCGGGACTCACCCATCAGCGGAAACATGTTTCCTGCCTCCAGAGTGTCCAATCCTTTAATAATCTTATATGTCTCAATCAGATCCCCTCTCAGTCTTCTGAACTCAAAGATAAACAAGCCTAAAGGCTCTAATCTTTCAACATAAGATAGTCCCGCCATTCCAGGATTTGACCTCGTGAACCTACGCTGCACTCCCTCAATAGCCAGAATGTCTTTCATCAAATTTGGAGACCAAAACTGCACAATATTCCAGGTGCAGTCTCACCAAGGCCCTGTACAGCTGCAGAAGAACCTCTTTGCTTCTATACTCAATCCCTCTTGTTATGAAGGCCAGCATGCTGTTAGCTTTCTTCACTACCTGCTGTACCGGCATGCTTGCTTTCATTAACTGGTGAACACCCAGATCTCTCTGTACTGCCCCTTTACATAACTTGACTCCATTTAGGTAGTAATCAGCTTTCCTCTTCTTGCCACCAAAGTGGATAACCATACATTATCCACATTAAACTGCATCTGCCATGCATCTGACCTAACCTGTCCAGGTCACCCTGTAATCTCCTAACATCCTCCTCACATTTCACCCTACCATTCAGCTTTGTATCATCAGCAAATTTGCTAATGTTACTATTAATACCATCTTCTATATCATTAATATATATTGTAAAAAGCTGCGGTCCCAGCACTGATCCCTGCGGTACCCCACTGGTCACCGCCTGCCATTCCAAAAGGGAGCCTAAAAACCCAGCAAGTAATGCCAGAATTCAAAAACTACTGCTGAGAAAAGTCTTAAGATCCTTCAGGGAAAATAAAAAGCATTTTGACCCCTGAGATCCGCAATGCACAATAGTCCATCAAACTCCTCTACATATTCATTGGGTTACAATTCACTTGTATTTTACCCAACGAGCCCCTCCCCATTCTACAAAATGGCAGGATAAAAATCAACAATTTCCAGCATCCACAGGTCTTTCATGTTATTTTTAA
This sequence comes from Hemiscyllium ocellatum, assembly GCF_020745735.1. Lineage (NCBI taxonomy): Eukaryota > Metazoa > Chordata > Chondrichthyes > Orectolobiformes > Hemiscylliidae > Hemiscyllium > Hemiscyllium ocellatum. The sequence goes on from NC_083423.1 coordinate 7,573,213, forward strand.
AATAAGTCCTAGTGTCTGCTCCAACCATCTGAGATTGTATTGCTGCTTTTTGATCTCTTCTCCTCAATTCAAACAAACTGATACTGGAGAGAAAAGTTTACCATCCAGTGTCTTTTGAGGAAAGATTCAGCAAATTCATCAGAATTTATAGGAATGAGAAATGATCTCACTGATACACAGATGCTTCTGAGGACACTTGACAGGGTGGGTACTGACAGGGTGGGTATTGACAGGGTGGGTATTGACAGGGTGGATATTGACAGGGTGGATATTGACAGGGTGTTTCCTTTCAGACTGAATGGAGAATTAGGGGGCACAGATACAATGGAAAGGCACAGACTCACTGAAGAAGGAGATGTGGAGGATTTTCTTCACTCAGAGGGTCATCATTGTTTGGACTTTTCTCCAGGGTGGACTGGAGGCAGCATTGTCAAATATATTCAAACCTGTGATGGACAATAGTGTTGTTATGGTGGATGGGCAAGTGTTTGGTATTAAGGCCATGATCAGATCAGTCATGAATGACAGACCAGACTAAATGGGCTGGATGGTCTACTCTTGCTCCTATTTCTACAAGACCATAAGAAATAACAGTCAAAGTAAAGCCATTCGACCCATCAAGTCTACTCCACAATTCAATCATGGCTGATGGGCATTTATCAACCTCTGCCTTGAAGATGTTTAACGTCCCGGCCTCCATAGCGCTCCGTGGCAATGAATTCCACAGGCCCACCATTTTCTGGCTGAAGAAATGTCTCCTCATTTTCATTCTAAATTGACCCCCTCTAATTCTAAGGCTGTGCCCACAGGTCCTAGTATCCCCGCCTGATGGAAGCAATTTCCCAGCGTCCACCCTTTCTAAGCCATGCATTATCTTGTAAGTTTCTATTAGATCTCCCCTCAACCTTCTAAACTCTAATGAATACAATCCCAGGATCCTCAGCCGTTCATTATATTTCTTTCGACCCTATGTCTGCAAGCTTTTGAAGCTTGACCACTTCCTAGCCAACTTGGAACTGGATGTTATTTACACCATCCAAGAGTCAGATTAGTTACCGAACCATGTCTTCTAGTTTTACATCAATGTGAGGTAATCCAAACCGTTTCACCTTGATATCAAAGTACAAGTTTACCTGTGCCATACAAGTGGCAAACAGAATCTCAAAAAGGTCCCCTTTCAGTTTGTTTAAATTCCTTGAGCTAACCAGGCCTGAAAAGGCTCAATGTTTATCTCTGAGCAACAGAGCAGTGTAGGGGCCCCATACATATCAACTTGCATATCCTAGTTGTTAAACTATTACAAATCAAAATGTCCAGTTTAAATTACAGACAATTGTTATTTTGGAGCCTGTCAAGATTAATCTTTAACACGTACTTGCAATAAGATACCATCATTGTGTAACTGGAAACAGATTTGATGGGGGAGCCACAATGACCCAGTTTGTATAGTAACAGCAAGCTCTTAGTGCAGAATTATTTGCTAACAGTGGGAAGAAAATGTTTCAAAGAATGACTGGTGTTATGATATAATTGGCCTATTAAGAGCAGGGATCTGCCTAGGACGTATCCAGATGATTTGAAACTCCTCTAAATGACACTGGGCATTAATCAACACAGCAGATATATTTATAGAGTATTAAATTTGTATTTCACAGCTTGCATGAGCATTTGCGAAGTAGAGAGTTTTCTGCTAGCTAGTATGTTGTCTTACAAGTGAAATTCAGCAAGTAGTGCTTGAAATATTAACAAATGTTCCCAATTAGTTATCTGATGGGTTTTGACTGAGGCTGGAGGTCTATGCTGTAGCTTTACTCCCTTTACTCTGAAGGCCACACATGAAATAAAAATAGATTTTCTCATTATCAAGATGCCCAATTAAACACTTTATGTATATCAGTTTACAAACTCAAAGATCCATCGAATAGGCTCCTTAATAAAAATGGTTATTATCAAAACCAAAAGTATTCAGTGAAGGTGCAGTAATTAGTTAACATGCACAGTTGGTAATGTGGATGCACAAATGCTTATGATGAGAAGAACCTCCATCAATGTGAGAAAATGCAGAGACTGGCTTTCTGAAAAATTAATACTTTGGCAAGTTGGTTATAATTGCAATCAAAAAGATATTATGTCTTTTTTTATTCATTCATTGGATGCAGGCAATGCTGGCTAAGCCGATCTCTACTTATCCTTTTTGGACAGCATGGTGGGTTAGTGATTAGCGCTGCTGCCTCACAGCACCAGGAACCTGGGCTCAATTCCAGCCTCAGTTGACTGTGTGGAGTTTGCGCATTCTCTCCGTGTCTGTGTGGGTTTCCTCCAGGTGCTCTGGTTTCCTCCCACAATCCAAAGATGTGCAGGTTAGCTGAATTGGCCATGCTAAATTGCCCATAGTGCTCAAGGATGTGTAGGTTAGGTGCATTAGTCAGGGATAAATATAGGGAAATGGGTGTGAGTGAATTAGTCTTCAGAGGGTCAGTGTAGACAAATGGCCTGTTTCCATACTGTAGGGATTCTATTTGAACTCAACAAGAGGGTCTTCTTTATAGAGGTAGGAGAGATCAGCTGGGTAGTCCTTCTTTCACATGTTTCTCGTATTCCAGTTGAAAAACCAGATAAAATATGAATCTTTCCTTGTCATTCATTATTCAAACTGTCCTACCAGAGGGTGATAGCAGAGCCAGCAGTTATCATCAGCTATGTGATGTTTAAGAAACCTTGTTTAACTAAAATTACAAAGTCTTCACCAAACTTTCAATTATGTCTCTTAAAGAAACCTCCCCATGTAATTTCACAAAACATGAAATACATCAATTTTTCTACAATCCTTCAAAATATAAATCCTCCAAGAAACATTGAAAATGAAGTATCTTTGTGACATATCTCATCAGCTTTACATAGGTCAAGGAATGGGTTCTTGCTGTGATTTTGTTTTCTTGGAAATTGTTTAAGGTTTCATTTTGACAGAATGAAGACTCGTGAAATGATTTGTTTCAGGTCATGCCGGCTAGCCTGAGAAGTGAGACATGTACAGACAAGCTGGCAGATACTTAAACAAGTGATGACAGTACAATTGTGTTAGTGTCTTCATTTAACTTTACTTAATTAAGATGCTTGAATTACATTGAAGTGTAGGTGGAGAATTGAACTTATTTTGTTGAACAATATAGACCAACAGCTTGCTGAGGAATCAGAATGGATTATGAACAACTTGTTCATGGGTTCTATGATTAGCTTTACATTTAAATATCTCAGAGTGGAATATTGAAACTTTGGGAATTAGTTCAAGGCCTGGGATGGATTGCCACTAGAGAGATGAAACCAGTCAGAGAGAACAGCTTGAAAAATGGCAGAGAAAGTGGGGTCACATTGATTGACAAAGCACAAAAGATACATGCAAAGACTCATGGAGCTAATGGCAGGCAAATTACATGAAATACATGATTTTCAACCTTATTGTTGCATTTCTTGTATCTGCAAATTGCAGGACAACAATGCATGGTTAACAACTTGACCACAGATGTCAGATATCAAAGGAACAGAGTTTGTAACTAATCTTGGACAAAGAACTCCATATCTCATGGGACTGATTGAAATAAAGTATATCATTATAAATCTATAACACCCTGTCGACAGTCTATCCAGGCTTCGGCTCCTGGAAACACCGAGACGTAGGCCATTCAGCACATTGAGTCTGCTCCACTATTCAATGAGATCATGGCTGATCTGATAATCCTCGACTCCACTTTCCTGCCTTTTCCCTATAATCCTTGATTCCCTTATAGATTAAAAACCTGTCTATCTCATTTTTAAATAATCTTAATGATCTAGCCTTGACAAAACTCTGCAGTAAAGAATTCCACAGATTCACTCCACTCAGAGAGAAGAAATTCCTCCTCATCTCTCTCATAAATGTGCAATCCCTTGTTCTAGATTATGCCTTCTGCTCCTAGACTCTCCCACAAGGAAAAATAACCTTTCTGCTTCTACCCTGTCAAGTCCCTTAGTATTTCATATGTTTCAATAAGATCACTTCACATTCTTTTGAATTCTAATGAGCGCAAGCTCAACCTACTTAACCTCTCAACCTACTTAACCTCTCCTCATTAGACAGTCTTTCCATAGCCTAGGATTAGCCCAGAGCCAAGCGCCAGATACAGAATCTCTTACAATATTCGGAAATCAGCCATAATCTCACTGAATGGAAGAACATGTTTATAAAGCTCAAATGCCTCCCCCTGTTCCGAAGTACTAAAAACTAAATTTCCGCCAGAGTAGCTGTGGATCACACTTACTGACCTGACCACGTTTTGAACATTTCAAGTCCACTGAGCCCCAGATAATAACTCTGTTTCTCTCTCCACAGTCCTACTAAGTTCCTCCAGCCATTTTGTTTTCATGTCAGATTTCCAGTTTCCACTGTTCCTTATTTTATATTGTTACACCTCTGGAACAGGCGGAACGAGAGCCTGGGCTTCCTGGCCAGGAGGTGTGGACACAATCACTGCACACAAGAGCCCTAGCTCCTTCCTTTGTCCTAAACGCCGAAATGAGTAAAGGGTGTGCATTTTTTGCCGTTTTCACACGACAATATTATCAGGAGGACTGACGATTGAAGAAATGTCGGGTCACCCTTGTGCAGGCTGGATCACACTGTCTTCCAGACTCAGCACTGGGCCACACGCCTGGTTTGTGTTGTTATTGCATTTTCTGTATTACCTCTGAAAACATTTTTAATTCAGTGGCGTCTAAGTAGTGATGAAATAGACATGTAATGGAAATGATTCCAGATTATGACTGGCTGCACATTAAGCTTGTAAATTGTAGCTTTATACCTTGTTCAACAGAATGATTCGGGCTTGTTAAAATAATTAGCTCAGATGAACAGAATCTATTTCCACTGCTCTGCGCTACCATCATTTGATAAAAGACAATTGGAAATGGCAGTATCATATTAATAAGGACCCCTTATTCATTAATGCTCTCTGATATAATATATACTGTTTAAGGAATAATAATAGATCTATATAAAGCTCCTGTTTGTGACATCCTTGTCTCTCTGTGACACACACCTCCCTGTGGCGTTTTCTGAATGACCTTCAAAGGCGATACAACAGTGTGATGGATGATTTCTTTGATCTTCTGTTTTGGATTCTGTGCACCTCGTAGGCATGGGCATTCAATCTTACACCAGATGGATTGTTGTTTCAATGTGTTAAGGTGGTCAGATAAAAACCCAAAGAAGAAAAAGTAGGAAAGTCATTGGTTGCAGGTTGAACGTAAATGAAGAAAATGCATTTCTCATCCTGTACTAATGTCATTTCTTTATCAGACTTTACTCTACTACAGATATGATTTGGTATGCCAGATTTTTTTAACCCCTGATTACAGAAAGGACCGTCATCTGCCAACCACATATATTAGAAAATTTGCTGCCCTTTAGAGTCAATGGACGAGAGTTTACCCCACAGCCTGTGATTTATCAGTGTCGACAGCGTAGGCTCAATAACTCAATCCCTTTCATCGATGCAAGTATTCACATTGTATCTGAGGTGGGCATTTTTTCACATATTGCATCCTTCTTAAATCTCTCCCATGTTATAAAATCATGAGGGACATGGATAGGTTAAACAGACAAGGTCTTTTCCCTGGGATGGGCGAGGTCGGAAAGAGAGGGTATAGGTTTAGGGTGAGAGGGGAGAAATTTAAAAGCAACCTAAGGGACAACTTTTTCACGCAGAGGGTGATGGTTGTATGGAATAAGCTGCCAGAGGAAGTGATGGAGGCTGGTACAAATATAACATTTGAAAAGCATCTGGATGGGCATATGAACTCAAAGAGCTTAGGTGGATATGGGCAAATGGGACTAGATATCCGGTCAGCTTGGATGAATTGGACCGAAGGGTCGGTTTCCATGCTGTACATCTCTATGACCCTATGGCTCTATGATTCTAGGATTCGTTCTGTCCTCCAATATTCCATTGGAAAGTCCGTTTCAAACATTCCCTTTGTGAATAAAATCTTGCAGATATCTGCTCTAAACTGAGTTTTGCACGTTCATGCATCTCCTTGAAGATAAAATGTAAAGTGCTATATTTAATGGAGGCATTTCAATGTTATCACGTTTACCATAAGTAATATTGCACCAAAGCCAACGGCTCCTTTTAAAGTAATGGGTGACCAATTGTGCTCCATAATTAGCTGCCTTCTTATAAAGCATCTGATTTTTACCGATTACTATAGTGTCTTGGGAAAGGTGAAGTAGTTATACATCATAATTGAACATTGCACATCATATCCAGGACCATACTGAATTTCCAGCCTCAATTTTAGTTTATCAGATTTGGATGCGCTGATCTCCCGTATCACCCACCTATAGCTGTTCCTAAAACACTTTGTTACCCAATAAGATTTTATGGACAAAGGTTAACAGGAAACCTGAAGCAGAATTCTGGAGAAGCTCAACAGGTCTGGCATCCTCTGTAGAGAGAGAAACAGCTTCAACTCTTCCTCCAAACAGGAAATGTTGGTTTGTATCTTCCAGGTCCTGGCGGAAAAAGGGTTGGGAACCATATCAGACAAACCACTGCCCACCTTATTAGGGAATAGTTTGGGGAAGGTTTTCCAGGTGAACGTCTGGACCAGGAGCTGAAGTAGCCTAGTGCAGTCCAGGAATTCATTCTGGCAGCAGTGGATTGGTGATTAAATCTCTGTAGCTGCTGTATTCCATCCTGAAGCCGTTTTAAGCTACTGCGAGAAAGTAAGTGTATGAGGCAAATAGCCACCAAGTTAAAATAAAAATACAGAAAACAGGAACAAGAGTAGGTCATTCAGCCCTTCCAGCCTGTTCCGCCATTCGATATGACCATGGCTGATCATCCAACTCAGTCCCTGTTCCCACTTTTGCCCCAATACCTTTTGATCCCTTTAGAACTATATCTGACCCCTTCTTAAAAATATTGAATATTTTGGCCTCAAACACCTTCTATGGCAGAGGAATTGACAGGGTAAGTGGGTAGTTAGGGAGCCAGGTGAGTGCGGATTTTAAAGGTGAGAGTGCGGGATGACAGACAGGCGAAGGAGTAAAGTTGCGGATGGGGGCTAGAGTGGGAGGTAATTGGTGTGCCAGGGGTTGCCGGGAGAATAAAGAGGAATGGAAGCTGAAACAGGGAGCCCAGATCACTGCAGCCAATGACTGAGCTCCACAGCCATCTCCATTCACTCTGCTTTCACCAATCAGGATGTCCCCAGGGAAGAGCAATTCCCCTTTTTCTCCTGGATAGCCTTCTGCAGAACAGCTGGAGAGTTATAGCTAAACCTGGCAGCATTTTCTGTTTGATTCTGATCTCTTCTGAGTTGATGAGGCAAGGTGGTGTTGAGAGAGTTAGGGGAGCGGGAATAGTTGGTTGAGCAGACGCAGAGAGTGAAATGCCACCTGGAGTTACTTTTCAAAATGACGCCTGGAATTCGGAACCCAATAGGTGCCAAGAGAGGACTGACCTTCCAATCCATATGTGAGCTGAGATGAATGGAATCATTGTTGAAACACACCCCAACATCTCCAAATGGAAATTAAGCCCATTTTAAAGCCAATCCTCTCTTTATGTGTGGATAACTGAGATGGACAACTGGATCTTGTCCTGTCCATTGCTATCCATCGACTTCTAGACCAAATGAACACTTTTTCAATAAGAGATAGGTCAGATTTAGGGCAAGGAAGGTTAGGGTTACAAAGAAACTTCCTCCCTCAGGTGCTCATGAATGTTCTTTGTGGAATGGTTTAGAATGACTGCCACTTGCCTTCACAATTATCATTGCACTTCAATGAAAGGAACAGAAGTAGGCCATTCAGCCCCTCGAGCCTGTTCCACCATTCAGTGAGATCGAGGCTGACCTGTGGCCTAACTCCTTTAACCTGCCTTTGTTTCTTAACCATTAACAGCTTTGCTGAACAAAAATCTTTCTATCTCTGTCTTAAAATTAACAACTGATTTATCATCGACTGTCGTTTGAGGAAGAGAATTATAAATCTCTACTGTCCTTTTCATGTAGAAGTGCTTCCTAACATCTATGGTGTGAAATGGTTTCTGATATTTCAATCAGGTTGAACACCAAGCAAGTCAAATTGTTCATACTATGCTTCCAAGTGCATAACTGATTTGACTCAATTGCACATCCATTTATATGGAGCACTTGTACCTGGAGCTTATAGAACATGCTGAGTTTCTTACTCTGACAAAGAAAATGAGGTAGATTTTCTTCTTTATCCCACACTTAACTCTAGTCGATTGCCTGATCACCCTGCCCAAAGGAAAGTTTGGTGTCTTGGATTGTACACAGATGGTAGACCCTCCAGCCTGTTCCTACAGCTAACAGCAAGATGTGGTTTTGCCGATATGTTATTGTGTTTCGTTTTTCTGTAAGAATTCAAACAAGCTTCACACATAAAACTAGAGCTATAAAACTAGTGAAATGTGTAATTCAGGCCAAAAACCCACTTGCAGTTAATATGATGTACTCAACAGGGGAAATGTAGACAGAAGCTTGTTTGGGATTTGTAGTCTTATTATTTACACAGTCGGTTATATTCATATCCAATTAAATGAAATCATCACAAGAGTTTTGTGTTTACAGACATGACGACAGGGAAAGGGAATCTGTTGCTTTCACCTTTACTCTGGTCCTTTCATTGACAAAATAACACATTTGAATTTTCTCATCTCAGGAAGTTCTTGATGAGGAATACCTATTCAGCTATTAGCTCTCACTTTGAAGAGAATAAGAAAAATCCTGCCGATATGAGATTGTTTTAGAAACATTAGCATTCAAATGTTTTCAGAAGACATAGGGGGACTTTTGCTTAGATTTTTTTATTCTTTCACAGGATGTGAACATCACTGGCTAGGCCAGCATTTATTGCCCAGAGAACTGGTAAGAGTCTGCCATTGCTGTTGGTCTTTCCCTGGGTGGGGGGGTCCAGAACTAGAGGGTATAGGTTTAGGGTGAGAGGAGAAAGATATAAAAGAGATCTACAGGGCAACTTTTTCACACAGAGGGTGGTACGTGTATGGAATGAGCTGCCAGAGGAAGTGGTGGAGGCTGGTACAATTGCAACATTTAAGAGGCATTTGGATGGTTTTTGAATAGTAAAAAATGAGGTCTGCAGATGCTGGAGATCACAGCTGAAAATGTGTTGCTGGTCAAAGCACAGCAGGCCAGGCAGCATCTCAGGAATAGGGAATTCGACGTTTCGAGCATAAGCCCTTCATCAGGAATGAGAGAGAGTAGCCAAGCAGGCTAAGATAAAAGGTAGGGAGGAGGGACTTGGGGGAGGGGCGATGGAGGTGGGATAGGTGGAAGGAGGTCAAGGTGAGGGTGATAGGCTGGAGTGGGGTGGGGGCGGAGAGGTCAGTAAGGAGATTGCAGGTTAGGAGGGCGGTGCTGAGTTGAGGGAACCGACTGAGACAAGGTGGGGGGAGGGGAAATGAGGAAACTGGAGAAATCTGAATTCATACCTTGTGGTTGGAGGGTTTCCAGGCGGAAGATGAGGCGCTCCTCCTCCAGCCGTCGTGTTGTTATGTTCTGCCGGTGGAGGAGTCCAAGGACCTGCATGTCCTCGGTGGAGTGGGAGGGAGAGTTAAAGTGTTGAGCCACGGGGTGGTTGGGTTGGTTGGTCTGGGCGGCCCAGAGGTGTTCTCTGAAGCGTTCCGCAAGTAAGCGGCCTGTCTCCCCAATATAGAGGAGGCCACATCGGGTGCAGCAGATGATGTGTGTGGAGGTACAGGTGAACTTGTGGCGGATATGGAAGGATTGAATAGGAAGGGTTTGGAGGGATATGGGCCAGGTGCTGGCAGGTGGGACTAGATTGGGTTGGGATATCTGGTCAGCATGAAGGGTCTGTTTCCATGCTGTACATCTCTACGACTCTATGGAACCACTTGTAGACCAGACTCGGTCAGGATGGTAGATTTTCATTCTGAAGAAATATTAGTGAACCAGATGGGGTTTCCCAACAATCAATTTATTAAATTCTTAATTCAAGGTTTTGTAATTAGGTTGAAACTCCACCAAAGCAGGATTTGAACTCAGGACACCTGAACATTTCTTGGGTCTCTGTTTTAACGGTGCAGCAATAATCCCACCAGGCCATCACCACCTCCCACATATAACACCACATCTAAGCTCCAATACATTGAGTGTTAATTCGGTTGGTATATACTAAATCATTTTGAACTACAAAATCACTGACATTGAAGATGCGCTTTTTAATTCATTCTCGGAATGTGAGTAATGCTAACAAGGGTCACCAAACTCACGGGTTATTCCCCATACCACAAGGAGGCGCTAGAATGCCTCTTACTTTCAATAGCTGCTGTCTTTGTGGTGATGGTGCTGCTGTAGTGTTATGAGTTAGGGAAATACAGAATGACCAATGAATCTGTTTTTAATGATGCAGATTTATAGAAAAATGTTAACTGGGACATTGAAATAATTCTCCACTGTTCTTGAAGTGGTACCATATGATCCTTGACATCCATTCAACAGGTAGATGCACTCAGTTTAATGGTTGAATTTAACAATGTACTAGGAGATGGTGAGGCCTGTAGATGTTGGACAGTCAGTGTAGATAGAGTGTGGCACTGGAAAAGGCACAGCAGGTCAGGCAGCAAGAGAATTGATGTTTCAGGCAGGACCCTTCATCACTTCCAGCACTGAGACCGCCTGCAGTGCCAGTCTATGTTATGGGATCAGGCATTGGCACGTTGCTTGGAAACTTTCACTTTGACTCCGAAGCTATTGGCTGAGCCAATATTCTGGGACAGTCCCAGAGGATTGTAATACTGTCAATGTAAGACTTTTGCTGAGAAAGGAAAGGAGAGAGAAAAGAAAACAGGTAACTGTAGGCTCATTAGGTTAACATCTGTTATTGGTAAAAGTTTGGAGTTTATTAGAAAGGATATAATCGCAGAGCATTTAGAAATACAATATATAATCCAGCAGGGTCAGTCTGGCAATTGTACTCACAATGTGGGCTGCTGTACATTGGGGAAACGAAGTGCAGACTGGGTTACAACTTTGCAGATTACCCAACATCCTGTCTGCAGAAATGACCCTGAACTTCCAGTTGCCTGCCACTTCAACATACCACCCTGTCCCCTGGCCAGCATCCCTGTCTCAGGCTTGCTGAAGTGTTCCAGCGTAGCTCAGTGCAAGCTGCAAGACCAGCACCTCGTTTTCTGCTTGGGGATCCTTCAGCCTCCTGGACCTAATATCAAGCTCAATAATTACAGGGCCTGAGCACCTACCCCCATATTCTTTACCCCAATCCCCACACACCAAGCCTTGTCAACACATAGGCTGCTATCACAACCATTAATTGTCCCCATTAGCAGCTATTGAATTTTCAAGGCTGACCTTTAACCAATTCATACGTCTGCCCCAATTCCTGTTGTCTCTGGGCTTGATCTCCACTGATCGTTTACTCCTCATCTCTCCCTCCCCCTTATCGTTAGCACACAGACCAACCTTGCTCAAATTAAAAAGATTCTTAGGGGACTCGACAGCATAAATGCAGAAAACTTGTTTCCTCTCATGGTAGAGTTTAGGACCGGAGGGCATAATCTCAGAATATGGCATTGTCCAATTGGGACAGAGATGGGGAGCAATTGCCTGTCTCAGAGGGAAGTGAATCTATGGAATTCTTCACCACAGAGAGCTATCAAGGCTACATCATTAAATGTTTCAAGGATGAGAAAGTCGCATTTTTAATCATCAAAGGAATCTAGAGTTGTGAATCCCATTGAATGGTAGAGCAGGCTCGATGGGCTGAATGGTCTAACCCTGCTCTTATGTCTTACAGTCTTAAGGTCCATGGTCATGATGGAATTAAAAAAACAGCTGTTTACCCCCTGCCCACAGCAGGGACATGGTGCTGATCGGCGTGTCAGATATATCCCATCGTTGTAGGCACCACACCCAGTGGATTCTATCTTGCAACATCCTCCTACCATTCTAACTTTAATAAAGATTCATTTTGGAATATCAACTTACTACATTCCTTCACCCTTCCACAAGAGACTGAGTGTGGACTGAATTTAACCAGCTCTTCCTTGCCAAGCTCTAGAACATAATGTCCGAGATAGGATATGATTCTGCTATTGGATGATGCCTTTTAAAATTCATTCACAGGGCATAGGCGTCGCTGGATAGAACAGGATTTATTGCCCATCCCTAATTGCCCAGAGGGCAGTTCAGAGTCAACCACATTGCTGTGGGTCTGGAGTCAGATATCAGCCAGACCAGGTAAGGATGGAAATTTCCTGCCCTAAACAACATTAGAGTTTGTCCTGACAATTGACAATGGTCTCATGGTCATCATTAAACTCTTAATTCCAAATTTTTAATTGAATTCAGATCCCACCACTTGCCATGGCAGGATTGAAACCAGGGCCCCAGAACATTAAGAGACTCTGGATTCACAGGCTCTCGATAATACCACCAGGCCATGGCCTCTGCTAAGGTAGGAATAACACTAAAAATGAAATTAATATTATTAGTCAGATTTGTAGTGTGACTTACTTACCTATGCTAGAACATACAAGTTAGGAGCAGGAGTAGGCCACACAGATAGCAGTCAAATATATTCTCATGTAGGGCCTTATCCTTTTGAAACCAAAGGAACAAAAGTTATCCGAGGGTTTAATCTTTCAGATGCCATCAGGGATAAGTGAGGGTGAGTTCCATTGACAGTGTGAACAGTTTCATAGGGGTAGCATACTGTTCTTCTAGACTGATGCAGAAATTGTGATGTAGTCATGAGGACGTGGACACCAATGGCAAAAAAATTAAAGTCAATAAAGGTCTGGCATGAAAACACGGTGCTTAGGAAATACAGTTATTGTTTTCACAAGGAAGTGCCTCCATTGAAATTATTTGCTAACAATTCTGCAGCCGATTGAGTGTCTGTGAGTAGGAGCCAGTTATATTAGATCAACACTCACAGCAATATGAATGGTTACATCGAAAAACACGTCACCTATATTGAATAATGCATCCTGATTGTGGCACTAGAAGGAAAATGAGTTTGTGTTTCTGAGTGCATGATTTAAGGTTAATGCTGTTGGTTTTGTTTTTAATTCTTGTGCAGTAATGTTGTTTTGGGAGCAGTCAGTCCACCTTGGATTGCCATCCAGCAGCAGCACAGGAGGATGCACAAGCCAGAGTTACTCTGCTCCATCTCTTCTTTTGCTTTTTCTCTTTTTCATTTTTTCTGTTCTTGAGTGTTTTTTATTAAACTTTTAACTTTTTAAACTTACTCAGAGAGGATTGGAGGAAGCAACTTCCAGACTGGAGGATGGCATGGGGAGGACAGTCCCAAAAAAGAAACTGACACGGGGAGGTGGGTCCCAGACCAGAAACTGACATGGGGAGGTGGGTCCCAGACCCGAAACTGACACGGGGAGGTGGTTCCCAGACCCGAAACTGACATGGGGAGGTGGATCCCAGACCAGAAACTGACACAGGGAGGTGGATCCCAGACCAGTAACTGACACGGGGAGGTGGGTCCCAGACCCGAAACTGACATGGGGAGGTGGGTCCCAGACCAGAAACTGACATGGGGAGGTGGGTCCCAGACCCGAAACTGACATGAGGAGGTGGGTCCCAGACCCGAAACTGACATGGGGAGGTGGGTCCCAAACCAGAAACTGACATGGAGAGGTGGGTCCCAGACCAGAAACTGACATGAGGAGGTGGGTCCCAGACCTGAATCTGACACAGGGAGGTGGTTCCCAGACCCGAAACTGACATGGGGAGGTTGGTCCCAAACCAGAAACTGACACAGGGAGGTGGGTCCGAGACCAGAAACTGACACAGGGAGGTGGGTCACAGACCAGAAACTGACACAGGGAGGTGGGTCCCAGACCAGAAACTGACACAGGGAGGTGGGTCACAGACCAGAAACTGACATGGGGAGGTGGGTCCCAGACCAGAAACTGACATGGAGAGGTGGGTCACAGAAACTGACATGGGGAGGTGAGTCACAGAAACTGACATGGAGAGGTGGGTCCCAGAAACTGACACGGGGAGGTGTGTCACAGAAACTGACATGGGGAGGTGGGTCCCAGAAACTGACACGGGGAGGTGGGTCCCAGACCAGAAACTGACATGGGGAGGTGGGTCCCAGAAACTGACACAGGGAGGTGTGTCACAGAAACTGACATGGGGAGGTGGGTCCCAGAAACTGACACGGGGAGGTGGGTCCCAGACCAGAAACTGACATGGGGAGGTGGGTCCCAGACCAGAAACTGTCATGGGGAGGTGGGTTCCAGACCAGAAATTGACACGGGATGGTGGGTTCCAGACCAGAAACTGACACGGAATGGTGGGTTCCAGACCAGAAACTGACACGGGGAGGTGAGTCGAAGAGTGCGGTGCTCGAAAAACACAGTCGGTGAGGCAGCATCCAAGGAGCAGGAGAATCGACATTTCGAGCTTAAGCCCTTTATCAGTAACTTATGCCAAAAGCGTTGACTCTCCTGATCCTTGATTGTTGCTTGACCGGCTGTGCTTTTCTAGCACTACACTCTTCAGCTCTGATCTCCAGCATCTGCAGTAATCAATTTCTCCCCTGGTGGGGTGAGTCCCAGCTTGGAAACTGATGTGGAGAGTGCATGTGACAATAAAGCTAATTTGGTTCAATTCTAATAGTTGGGCTCCATTTACGTGGCTCTTGTTGACCTCCAGAGCAATTTCACTGCCAGGAGATGCTAAAATTGGACCAGTCAAGGAGTGCGAGCAAGACCAGAGGAGATTAGTCCCTGTCAATAACATCAATGAGGGGATGGTGTGAATGAGTAGAATGCCAGTGTGGGCTCAGTCCAAGTGCTTACCGTTCAATGAAGAGCAGTTTTTCCTCCTCTTCCTGATGCTCTAGCCATAACTAAAGTGACTGATCCTTCTGGAATGTTCCTATTTTGTAAGGGCATCAGGGCCCTGGAGCAAACATGTGATGATGTCACAGAGCTGCTCCCTTTCTGGGCATAAATAGCACAATGTGGACAAAGTTTACAGATCAAAGATGGAAGATGTATAGCGTTGAGAGAATAGTCTTTTCATAACATAACAGTGAGACAGTGGCAAATTAGTTTGCCATATAGAGTTATCTTAGAGATGCAGAAATCTACAGTGCAGAAAAGACCCTTTGGCCCATTGCATCCATGTAATGTTGTTCTTGGTGTTAAGATGCAATAACAGAGCTAAACCCAGGTTTACATACTATGCCCAATCTCCTCCTCCTGCCCACACCATCCCTCACAATCTAGTTACAACCAGGTGAGGGAGTGGAAAAAGACTGTTAGTTTACTGCTTCTGAATTTTTGCTTAACTCAGGAACTCAAAACCTCAGTAAACCTTTTGCTCATGTTTCTCTGCAGGACAAAATATTCTGAACTCTGGATTAGAGAAACAGAATGAGAAATGTTCACAGCTGATATCTGCAGTGTGGGTGACACATGTGCCTACATTTTTGTATAGAGTTTCAGTTCTCTGAGATTTTAATAATAGTCTAAATAGAAGTTTTTTTTAACATTTTAAACAGCAGAGAAATTTCAAAACCACCGCATTAATGAGTCATAGAGTCATAGAGGTCTACAGCACAGAAAAAGGTCCTTCGACCATTAGTTCTGTGCCAGTCAAAAACAGGCATCTAACTATTTCATTCTCATTTTCCAGCACTTTGCCTATAGCCTTGGTATTGCAAGTACACAATAAAAATACTTCTTCAACATTGTAAGGTTTTCTTTCATACTGATATTGCACAGTGATTTCCTGCAGCACATCATCATCAGAGAATCCTTGCAATGTGGAAGCAGGCCATTCGGCCCATCAGGACAAAACTGACCCTCCAAAGAACATCCCACCCAGGCCCACCCCACGACCCTAATCCTGTAACCCTGTGTTTCCCATGACCAATTAACCTAGCCCACACATCCCTGAACACTACAGGCAATTTAGCATGGCCAATTCACTCTAACCTGCACATCTTTGGACCGTGAGAGGAAACAGGAGCACCCGAAGGAAACCCACACAGACATTGGAAGAATGTGCCAGACAGACAGTTGCTGAGGACGGTCACCTGAGCATGTGCACAAATGGCAGGCATGGTGGCTCAATGGTTAGCACTGCTGCCTCACAGCGCCAGGGACCTGGGTTCAAATCCATCCTTGGATGACTGTCTGTGTGGAGTTCCTCTGGATGTTCAGGTTTCCTCCCACAATCCCAAGATGTGCAGATTAGGTGGATTGGCCATGCTAAATTGCCCATAGTGTTCAGGGAAGTATAGGTTGGTTGCATTAGTCAGGGATAAACATAGGGTAGGGGAATGGGTCTGGGCAGTTACTCATCGGTGTGGACTTGTTGGGCCAAACGGGCTGGCCCCACACTGTAGGGCTTCAATGGCAAGGAGCATTCTTATCACAGGGGAACCATGTTCAGGGAGCAGACCAAGAGATCTACTCTCACTGTTAAGTTGAACAGAAATTCCTCAATAAGAACTGCATTTGTTGTAAATCTCAGATGCTGCCAGACCTGCTGAGCTTTTTCAGCTATTTCTGTTTTGGTAGCAGAAATTCCTGTTGGGTAGCCACACAATGGATGACCATCATGTTCAGGCTGACTGTGAGATGAGGGATATCAAGTGTGCAGGGATTGGTGACACAATAAAAATGACGCCATGATGGTCACAGCGGCAAGCACACCTGACCACCATCAGAAATTTGGTGACCATCACAAGGTCCCTGGAGGAAGACTAGCCAATTTTCATGGTCACATGTCCTAGGAACTGTGTCATGTACCTTTTGGTGTGACTTGTATTTGCACGAGACCTGGATGCTGAGTCAGCCACCACAATCTGTCGGCTAAGAGGAAAAGCATATTGAGCTCTGAGGAAGGGTCACTATACCCAAAACGTTAACTCTCATTTCTTTTCACAGATGTTGCCAGACCTGCTGAGCTTTTCCAGCAATTTCTGTTTTTGTTAGGAAGAATATTTTTCCTGCCTTTCCTGGCCAATATTCATTCCACCTTCACCATTACACAAACCGATAAATTGATCCTTCTCCCATTGCTGTTGGAGAATTTCCTGGATGTTAGTTCACTGCTGGTGTTCCTACGTCACAAAAGTGTCTATACATTAAAAGTACTTTATTGCTTGTAATGTGTCTGGGACGTGTTTGTAGTCATGAAAGTTTTGTTTTAGTTTTTTTTCGATTTATTTATCCACTCCTGGTGTGTGGGTGTTGCTGACTGAGTCAGCACTGATTGCTCATCTTTAATTGCCCACAAGGAGGTGATAGTGAGCTGCATTCTTGAAGTGCTCCAATCCAAATGGTGTAGATACGCCCACTGTGCTGCGGGGAAGTAAGTGCCAGGATTCTGAAATGCGAACAGTGTTATTGGTCTGAGCCAGTAAAGTGAGCAGCTAGATACGAATTTGCAGGTGGCCTTTCTCCTGTCTGCTGCCCCTGTCCTTCTCGATTATAGAATGTTACAGCGCAGTACAGGCTCTTCGGCCCTCAATGTTGCACTCATCTGTGAAATTAATCTGATGCCCATCTAACCTACGCCATTCCATTATTATCCATATGCCTGGGTTCGGATGGAATTACAGCAGGAACTCTAATGAGATGCTGCAGTTCATGTTGGTATGCACAGCTCCCTTTGTGTGCCAGAGGTAGGGGGATTGAATGCAGAAGGCGATGGGAGCAATGCCAAGCAGGCTGCTTTGTCCTGGATGGTGTTCATCTTCCTGAGTCTACCCATCCAGACAATAGTATTCCATTACACTCCTGACCTTTGCCCTTTGAGTGACTGATAGACTTTGGGCAATCAGAAGACAAGGTACTGACCACAGAATCCCCAGCTCATGGAGCCACTGCATTTATATGGCAACTCCAGTTCAGTTCCTGGGTAGTGGTAACCCTCAAGATACTGACAATGGTAGTTTTACCGATGATAATGCCATTGAATGTCAAGGGGAGATAGTCAGATTTTTTCTTGTAGGATATGGCCATTACCTGGCATTTGTGTGCCATGAATATTACTTGCTACTTGTCAGCCCAAAACTTAATGTTGTCCAGGTTTTGCTGCATATAGATATGGACTGCCTCTGTTTTGGAGAATTCACACTGTGGAATCATCAGCGGACATCCACACTTCTCACCTCATGCTGGAAGGACCATCAATAATGAAGCAGCTGCAGATGATTGGGCTGAGGACACCACCTCTCCCCTTCGGTGATGTTTGTGATTGAGATGATTGACCTTGAACAAGCACAACCATCTTCCTTTCTGATAGGTCTGACTCCAGTCACAGGACAGTATCCCCAACACTGTGGAAAAGGTAAATCAAGAAGATATAAAAGCAGAGTTAACTAAAGTGACCTAGCAAATTGGAATAAGGGATAGGGTGAAAAGGTCAAAACAGCATTCGACCAGAACATCTGACTGCTGTTTGATAGCACTGTTGACAACCCCTTCCATCACTTGGCTGGCAGTGAAAGGTATACTGATGGAGGGCTGGCAGGCAGCCATGTTGGGTAGCTGATCCTGCATTATTGGTAGATGTTAATATCACAACTGTACTGCAACACTTGGCTAGAGTTGTAGCTACTTTTGGGGCACGTCTTCAGCAGTATTTTGTTTTATTTTTTTCAAAGCCATCAGGATATTAGCAAGAAAAGATAGGAAAGATAAATATAAACTATTTATGAAATGTCTCCACAGAGGCTGGTATCCCCTCACCAAGTCACCCTGTATTTACACGAGAAGAGTCCTTGACACAGACCTAGCTCCCTTAGAGCCAGCTCTCATAGTGAATAGCATGTCTGACATTCTTGTTTTTTTTTCTCTCTCTTTTTAACCCCCACACTACTGCCTAACTGCGGCAGTGCTTATTTTTTCCCCAGCATCCATGTTGTGTGTGTGCAGGTGTGAGACCCAGTGAAAGACACAAGGTGCACTAATCTTTATTCAAATTTCCACAGTATTTTGTTTTATTCATTCACAAGACCTGGGCATCATTGACCAGGCCACCAAATATTGCCCAGAGGGCAGTTAAGGGTGAAACCCATTACTGTGGGTCTGGAGTCACATGTAGGCCAGACCAGGTAAAGACAACAGTTCCCTTCATGTAGTGATTGGATCAAGGACCAGGTGGATTTCTGGGGAGCAGATTAACAACCCAATACAAGGATCTGATACTCAATGATATCCACCTGGCCCTCATTCCAATCACTTCACTTCTCCAAAGGACATTGGTTTTTCCCCAACAACAGTTTAATGGCAATCATTAGATTCTCGGCTCTGGATTTCCATTGGACTCCAATTTCAACATCTACCATGAGCATTACCTTCGTCTCTAGATTAATGGTCTAACAATAATATCACCAAGCCATCATTTTATCAGAGTGTTATTGGACCCATAATCGTTACAGGTTCCAGTATCTTCAGCTGTTACTTGATAGTGCACAGATTAAATCAAGATGGCTGAAAGTTGTCCAAGTTAGAACATAAAGGGGTCATCTGCTCATCAGGTGCTATATCAATGAAGGCATTTTTCATCCTTTGGCTACTGAAGTTTACTGTTCAATTCTGACACAAACCAGCTAAAAACAAATTTCAAAGAGATGGTTACACTGAGGGATAGGATTGGGCTGCGGACAATGAGTTAAATATCCTCCCACTAAATAAGTGAATGACATTTTGTACATTCCTAACTTTAGTACAGAGGTGCAGGGTCCAATTCACTCTAAAAACACTTCACGGATTCTCTCCATTAGTATAAAGAGGGAAAAAAGTCTTAGTTGCAACTTGTGTTTGGTTAGCTCTCTTAATGTCACAGATTGTCACATGTTGTTGCCCAGAAATAGTATGAAATTGATATTATTAAACTGGAGAGGATTCAGAAAAGATGTTGAGATGGGAATGGAGGGTCTGAGTTATAAAAATAGCTGTTTTTTTTTCTTTTCACTGGAGTGCAGGAGATTGAGGGGTGACCTTGTAGAAGTTTCTAAAGTCATGAGGGCATAGGTAAGATGATCAGCAATAGTCTTTTCCCTAAGGTGGGGAGTTCAAAACTGTGGGGTGTATTTTTAAGGTTAGAGGAGAAAGATTTAAAATTGACATGGGGGGGTCACTTTTTTACATAGAGTGTAAATGTACACAGTGTGTGGAAGGAACTACCAGAGGAAGTGATGGATGCAGGTATATTATTTAAAAGCTATTTGGATAAGTTCATGAATAGGAAAGGTTTGGAGGGAATATGGGGCAAATACAGGCAAGTGGGACTAAATTAGCTTGGGAACGTAGAGGGTGTGGACTAGTTGGACCGAAGGGTCTGTTTCCGTGCTGTATGACTCTATAAATGTGACACCAAGTCACATAAGGAATTATAGACAAGATTCACCAGTGTCTTTTTATTTGGGCAGTAGTGCAGAGTCCCCAAAATGCCTTTGTGGATGTGTTAATGATATCTCAAATATAGCAAGAACAATGTTTTTACTGTCTGTATTTGTCATGACCAGTAACGTATCTTTTTAACCTTCATCTTTTTAAAAGTTCCACCTCTCTTTTAGATAGAGGTGAGGGGAGGAGATTGAGGAGGTGGAAGGGAGAGGGGGTAGGGGTGATGTGAGAAGAGTTGGAGAGGAAAGGTACAGGAGAGGGGGAGGTGAGAAGGGGTGAAAGAGAAGAGGGAGTTTGGATGGTTAACGGGAGCCTTTGTCAATATTGCTGAGGGGGAAGAAAGATATGGAAGAGTTCTGATCCAAGTCAATGATAATGTTGTAAACTATCTACCTGTATCTCAATAGACAGAAGTTAATGTATTGAATTGGATGTTGCGTATCAATTGGCAATTGATCTCCTGAGCTTCTGCAGCAATTTTTATTTCTTTCAGAGCTGATTTTTTAATGATAAAAGTAGACCTTTAGACTAACACAGGAAAAGAGAGACAGAGACAGATGCAATGGCACTATCACACTTGACAATAATCATTTGCTGGCGATCTCTAAACAAATTCAATGCCTTTTTAATCTGCCATAAAGTTGACATGACTGTATGCAGTTTGAAAATACTTTTATGTTTCCTTTCAAGGTTGGATGTTTGAGTTGGAGCGTGAAAGGTAACAACACTGGAAAAAAACCAGAACCTGTCTGACTAGCTGTAATCAGTACGCATGGAAACTTAGCATGTACGTACACACACATGACACACTCTCTCGTTCTCGCTCTCACTCCCACGGACACACACTCACACTCAATCGCAAACCCACACAAACACACTCTGAAGACAGTGTCCCCAAAACTTTTTCTCTAAGTGAGGGAGATTTGCATTCTACAGGACCAGCTTCTGTTAATAGAATCATAGCCAGTTTCAATCTTGCCTATTATCTAGTCTGACCTTTTTGAAGCTAGCACCCATATAAAAAACACATGATCTCCAACACAACTGACCACAACAATACTGTATTTACATTTGCCTTAATATGAGAGTGTTGAGCAAGTATGTCAACAATCTTCATAAAAACTGAATGAACGGCAGATGCTATAAGTCAGAGACAAGAATAGAAATTGCTGGAAAAACTCAACAAGTCTGGCAGCACCTGTAGAAAGAAATCAGAGTGAACGCTTCAAGGTGAGCCACCCTTCCTCGGAACAGTGTTCTGAGAAAGGGTCATTCCACCTGAAACGTTAACTCTGATTTCTTTCCACAGATGCTGCCAGACCTGTTGAGCTTTTCCAGCAATTTCTATTTTTGCCACCAATCTTCATCAAAGCTTATTCCAGTCAGGGCTAATGTAAGAATTACTCCTGAAGATGACCTTTTAATAACAGATTTTGTTTCTATATCAAACTAAAAAGATTTTCTCTACCTCTGTTTATTTTTTGCTTTTTAAAACTTTGAAATGTCTGTTCCTATTTTCTTGATATATCAGGCTTCACTTTTAGTCTTTGAAAAATTCAGCCCTATCTTCTTTAAAAGAAATGTCTATGAAATTTCCCCTGCTAGCTCTCCTCCCTGCCTGAGAATTTTCACTTCTGCATGTTCAGTGTGAACTTAATAGGACTGAGATACACACAAAAAAAAAGTTAGATTTAAGATTCAGGATCAATTTTTGTTTCTCCTTTCAATTAACTCAAAGTTTTGAGAACAAGCACATTTTTAATTCCAAGGGATTTGTTCTTGTTCATGAAAAAAAAACTAATCTGTTAAGCAGCTCATCTCTTGGGCACCCATGACTCTGTGTAAAATAATTAATGTTGTGCATAGCCCAGTAATAACGACCTTTGTTTCAAATGTGGGCACAATGAAAATGGGCTGGACCTTTTTATTATTCAACTCAACAAATTCTGGAGTAGCTTTTCATATTGTTGCTTTGGTATACAACTAGCATAGCAGATTAGTCTCTCGTTTATGGACACTGCCCGTTATAAAGCCATTCTTTCTGCAATCTTACAAGATTCGTCAGTAGAATCTGCTGTGTTTTCTTCTTACAGAGAAAAAGGGTGAATGGAGATTGGATTGAGGTTTTCAAAATCATGAGAAGACAGGACACGGTAAATGAGATACTGTTTCCAATCTGCACAGAGTTCAAGAATCAAAGGACACTGATTAAAGCTGACTGGGGAAAAGGCAATGGCAACATGCTATGAAGCTTTTTTTCACAGTCAGGGGTTGGGATCTGGAATATGCTTCATGATGGTGTGAAAATGTGTGATTTAACAATGGCTTTCAAAAGGGAATCAGATAATTATCTTTAGAGAAAAGACGTTCAGGGCTACTGGAAAAAGGAAGGGGAGTGAGACTAGCCGAGCTGTTCTGCAGAGAGCCACCACACATAAAATGGGCTGAATTTGATTGGATTTGGTTTAATTTATTGTTGTCACATGTGCCTAGTGAAAAGTTTTGGTTTGCGAGCAGTACAGGCAGATCATAGCAAACATCGATTGTAGGGTGCTCAGACAGAGTCAGGTATACAAGGTAACACAGCACAGGAGCAAGCTCAACATTAAGTTAGCAACGTCCATTCATCAGTCTAATTATAGCAGAAAGAAGCAGTTCTTGAAACTGTTGGTGCATGTGTTCAAGTTTCTGTATCTTCTGTTTGACAGAAGAGTTGGAAGAGAATGTTAACTACGTGGGAGGGGTTTTTGATGACATTGGGAGGGGTTTTTGATGACATTGGGAGGGGTTTTTGATGACATTGGGAAGGGTGTTTGATTGAAACCCTTTCTGCCTTAGCAGAAAGTGTCGACAGAGTCCGTGGATAGAAGGTTGGCTTCCATCATGGTCTGGGCTGTGCACACCGCCTTCTGTAGTTTCTTCCAATCCTGAGCAGAGCAGTTGCCATACGAGGCTGTTCTGAACCCAGATAGAATGTTTTCTGAGGTGCATCTGTAAAGGTTGGTGAGGATCCCTGTGGACGTGCCAAATTTCCCAAGCCTTCTAAGCAAGACATGGCATAGTTGTGCCTTCTTGACTGTTACATCTATCTGCGTGAGAGGTCCAGTCCAGATTGTTGGTTAGTGTCACTCCGAGGAACTTGATACTTTCAACCCTCTTCACCTCACCTCTGTTAGTGTCTGACACTTTCTGTGCTGTAGCCATTCTACAAAACAGCAGAGGGGCCATGCCTGTGAAACATTGACTGGGGAAATACAGAGGAACATCATTAAAATTCAGGTATCTCAAATCCTTTCCTAATGAAAAGGTATTGAACAAGAATGTCAATAATTTTCATCAAAGCTTATTCCAATCAGGGCTAATGCAAGAATCTGTCCGAAAGATGCACCTTTTTAAGAACAGGTTTCATTTCTACATCAAGCTTAAAGATTTTCTCTACTTCTGTTTTTTTTCTTCTTTCTGATTGCTTTGAAATGTCTGTTCCTAGTTTCTTGTTATAGCATGTTTCACCCTCAGTCTTTAAAGAATTCAGGCCCATTTTCTTTAGAAGAAATGTCTATGAAGTGAAACCTGGATATCTGCAGAGCCAGAAACCTGACAACCCAGAAACACTGTAAGCTAAACAGATGTAAGGGTGGAAGGAAACAGATGTTAACTGTGATTGTGTAGAAGGTTGAAAATTACCTTCAAAGGATATGTCACCACAACAGATTTCAAAAGAATAATGTCAGATCGCCTTTTAAGGAAGTGGATAGTGACTGACATTTACATCTACCTTAGGTTAAATGGCAGTATTTTATGCAAATGCTTAAAGGCAGAGAGATAAATGGAATAGTTCAGCCCCAAACGCAATCTCCAAGTCCTAATCTAATCATGTGCTTCATTCAGTTTTTAGTAACATTTACCTTGTCATCAGTAAACTGGAAGATATCTCTAAAGGTTTGTGGTTGGGCACTTTATTGAGGACGTGAGGTTTTTCAGAATGAGAGCTGTGATGTTATGTTACTTAGTGATGCATTCCTTCTTCTCCATTCCTTGGGAAATGCGTTTGGCCCTCTTCCTGTAACTCCAGAAAAACATCAACTATCAACATGGCTGCCTCTGCCTCTTCAGGGTTTTTCATGATCCTCACCGCCACCCAGCACACCCCCACAGCCACTGATTCTTGACATCGGTGTTCTGCCCCACTATTGTCAGCAATGCTTTTTGTGTCGAGCAGCATATCCATTTCTCATTTGTAAATGTAAGTACCATGAGTCTGTGGGCTACTTGACTATGGATTCTAATAGCCAGCGTCAATTCCGTTACCCTGCACAGGGCCACTTTCTACAGAATGTTCACTGGGTTGTGACTGAGAACAGAAATCCACTACAACTTCGTGCCTCATGACTCAAAGAGAATGTGGTCAACTGTACCAGTCCACCTTTCGCAGGGCAAGTACAATAATCTGGAACAGAAGTAGATTTTACACCGTCAGTCCGTTGTGCCTGTTATGCCACTCTGTTAGATCATGGTTATCACCTTGGCTCCATTACTTACATTTTAGGATCCCTTCAGTGTGGAAACAGGTCAAACTACTCAGACCCAACCCTCTACCCTATCCCTGTAATCCTAGCTCACCTAGCCTGCACATCCTTGGACACTATGGGCAATTTAGCACGGCCAATCCACCTAACCTATACATCTTTTGACTGTGGGAGGAAACCGGAGTACCCGGAGGAAACTCATGCATAAACGGGGAGAATGTGCAAACTCCACACAGACAGTTGCCCGAGGGTGGAATTGAATCTTTGTCCCTGGTGCTGTGAAACCTCACATATTTACATATTTTCACATACCTAGGTACACCTAGGTATCTCACATAACAAGTCTGAGTAGTAGCTGGCAATCCTTGAGGAAAAAAAACAGCAATCATAAATAAGGGTGTGTGACATATTAAAACAAATAATTACACTAAAAACGCAACTAAAAATGTCTCTCTATCTTTCTGATGGCAGGTTAAACCGACGTGTTGTATCATCTATTCATGTGCACATAAATGATTGCTTGACATTTTCCAACGAGTAGGCAGTTTTCCAAGCCTCAGGACCTTCATTTATTCCTTTACCACATGGGCAGGACAGCCCAACGGGAAATTCATTTCACTGCTATTTATGACACTTTATAATGCAGACATTGGCTGCTATATTTGTCTGTAATGACTCAGCTCGAAATGTAAGTCATTCATGTTCATTATTTTCATAATTTAAATACGAGTGAACAGACTGTTCTTATGCTTGTGCTAGATCGTAAGATGTAAGAACAGAGGTATGCCATTCGGCCCATCAAGTCTATTCCATCATTCAATCAAAGTTATAAATCACACAACACCAGGTTATGGCCCAACAGGTTTATTTGGAAGCATTGTTGGACTATAACCTGGAGTTGTGTGATTTTTAACTTTGTCCACCACAATCCAACACCGGCACCTCCACATCATCATTCAATCCGATCGTGGCCTACCTGGTAATCCTCAACTCAAATTTCCTTCCCCATAACCCTGCATACACCCACTGATTAAAACCTGTCTCTCTCAGCTGTGAATATATTTAAAGACCAGGACCCACATTCGCTGCATGAAAGAATTCCACAGATTGATAACCCTCTGACAGAAAAAAAATCCTTCTCTTCTTTGTCTCAAGCCACGGACTGCAAGGGTGTCCTTTGGTTCGTATGTAACATATGTCAGGTATAGACAGGATAGATCGAGTGAATCCTTAGAAGAGTATAAAAGCAGTAGGAGTATACTTAAGAGGGAAATCAGGAGGGCAAAAAGGGGACACGAGATAACTTTGGCAAATAGAGTTAAGGAGAATCCAAAGGGTTTTTGCAAATATATTACGGACAAAAGGGTAACTAGGGAGTGAATAGGGCCCCTCAAAGATCAACAAGGCAGCCTTTTTGTGGAGCCGCAGAAAATGGGGGAGATGCTAAACGAGTATTTTGCATCAGTATTTACTGTGGAAAAGAATATGGAAAATTGAGAATGTAGGGAAATAAATGGTGACACCTTGTAAAATATCCATATTACAGAGGAGGAAGTGCTGGATGTCTTGAAACACATAAAGGTGGATAAATCCTCAGGACCTGATCAGGTGTACCCTAGAACTCTGTGGGAAGCTAGAGAAGTGATTGCTGAGCCTCTTTCTGAGATATTTGTATCATCGATAGTCACAGGTGAGGTGCCGGAAGACTGGAGGTTGGTTAACGTGGTGCCACTGTTTAAGAAGGGTGGTAAGGAAAAGCCAGGGAACTATATCTACAACATGGCTTTGTGCGTGCGAAATCATGTCTCACAAACTTGAATTGAGTTTTTTGAAGAAATAACAAAGGGGATTGATAAGGGCAGAGCAGTAGATGTGATCTATATAACTTCAGTAAGGCGTTCGACAAGATGCCCCATGGGAAACTGATTAACAAGGTTAGATCTCACAGAATACAGGGAGAACTCGCCATTTGGATACAGAACTGGCTCAAAGGTAGAAGACAGAGGGCGGTGGTGGAGGGTTGTTTTTCAGACTAGAGGCTTGTGACCAGTGGACTGCCACAAGGATCGGTGCTGGGTCCTCTACTTTTTGTCATTTCCATAAATGATTTGAATGCGAGCATAAGAGGTACAGTTAGCAAGTTTGCAGATGACACCAAAATTGGAGGTGTAGTGGACAGCGAAGAGGGTTACCTCAGATTACTACAGGATCTTGACCAGATGGGCCAATGGGTTGAAACGTGGCAGATGGAGTTTAATTCAGATAAATGGGAGGTGCTGCATTTTGGGAAAGCAAATTTTAGCAGGACTTATACATTTAATGATAACGACCTAGGGAGTGTTGCTGAACAAAGAGACCTTGGAGTGCAGGTTCATAGCTCCTTGAAACAGGAGTCGCAGGTAGATAGGATAGTGAAGAAGGCATTTGGTATGCTTTCTTTTATTGCTACAGAAGTTGGGAGGTTATGATGCGGCTGTACAGGATATTGGTTAGGCCACTGTTGGAATATTGCATGCAATTCTGGTCTCCTTCCTATTGGAAAGATGTTGTGAAACTTGAAAGGGTTCAGAAAAGATTTACAAGGATGTTGCCAGGGTTGGAGGATCTGAGATATGGGGAGAGGCTGAACAGGCTGGGGCTGTTTTCCCTGGAGCGTCGGTGGCTGAGGGGTGACTTTATAGAGGTTTACAAAATTATGAGGGTCATGGATAGGATAAATAGACAAAGTCTTTTCCCTGGGGTTGGGAAGTCTAGAACTAGAGGGGATAAGTTTAGGGTGAGAGGGGAAAGACATAAAAGAGCCCTCAGAGGCAACCTTTTCATGCAAAGTTTGGTACGTGTATGGAATGAGCTGCCAGAGGATGTAGTGGAGGCTGGTACAATTGCAACATTTAAGAAGCATTTGGATGGGTATATGAATAGGAAGGGTTTGGAGGGATATGGGCCAAGTGCTGGCAGGTGGGACTAGATTGGGTTGGAATATCTGGTCGGCACGGCCGGGTTGGACCGAAAGGTCTGTTTCCATGCTGTACATCTCTATGACTCTATGACTCTAAGTGGAAGTAATCTCTCCTTCCCCACCCTGCCCGAGTTACCAAGACAGATATGTTGGCTCTGGACAGGCATCACTGCGATCAAACCCCTGGTCTGGAGCTTGTCCGTGTCTGTCTGCTTTCTTTGTTGTTTTCTTTCCCATTCTCTTGCTTTGTTCCCCCTCATTTTCTTGCGTCTCCGGCAGGGAGAGTATGAGCCTGGCCTCCCAGGTATGTCCGGTAAAGGAGAGACTCATGGCAGTGAGAGTGAGCCTCATGCAGAGAGAGAGTGAGCCCAACGCGGGGAGAGATTGAGCCCAACGTGGGGAGAGAGAGGGCCCAGCGCAGGGGAGATATTGAGCCCAACGCGGGGAGAGAGATGGCCCAGCACGGGGAGAGAGTGAGCCTAGCGCGGGGAATGATTGAGCCCAACGCGGGGAGAGAGAAGGCCCAGCACGGGGAGAGAATGAGCCCAACGCGGGGAAAGAGTGAGCCCAGAGCGGGGAGAGATTGAGCATAATGCGGAGAGAGAGTGAGCCCAGCGCAGGGAGAGATTGAGCCCAGCGCGGGGAGAGATTGAGCATAATGTGGGGAGAGAGTGAGCCCAACGCCGGGAGAGAGTGAGCCCAGCATGGGGAGAGAGTGAGTCCAGCACGGGGAGCGATTGAGCCCAACGCGGGGAGAGAGAGGGCCCAGCGCAGGGGGAGAGTGAGCCCTGCGCAGGGAGAGAGTGAGCCCAGCATGAGGACAGAGTGAGTCCAATGCACGGGGGAGAGTGAGCCCATTATGGGGGGGAGAGTGAGCCCAGCATAGGGGGAGAGTAAGTCCAGTGCTGGGAGAGAGTGGGCACAGCCCAGAGGGGAGAGTGAGATCAGTGTAGGGGGGGAAATTGAGCCCAATGTGGGGGGGCGAGTGAGCCTAGCGCGGGGAGAGAGTTAGCCCAGTGTGGGGGGTGAGTGAGCCCAGTGTGGGGGGAGAGTGAGCCTAGCGCAGGGAGAGAGTGAGCCCAGCACGGAGAGGGAGTGAGCCCAGTGTAGCAAGGAGAGGGAGCCCAGTGTGGGGTGGGAGAATGAGTCCAGTGTTGGGGGGGGGAGGGGAGAGTGAGCCCAGTTTGTGGGGGGGGGGGGGGGGGGGGGAGGAGTGAGCCCAGTGTAGGGGGGGAAGGGAGAGTCAGCCCAGTGTAGGGAAGTAGATTGAGCCCAGTGAGGGGGAAGAGTGAGCCCAGTGCGGGGGGGGAGTAGAATGAGCCCAGTGTTGGGGGGAGATTGAGCCCAGTGCAAGGGGAGAGTGAGCCCAGTGTGGGAGGGGAGTGTGGGAGTGTGAGCCCCATGCAGGGGAAGATTGAGCCCAGTGCGAGGGGAGAATGGGAGTGTGAGCCCATTGTGGGGGAGAGTGAGCCCAGTGCAGGGAGAATGTGATCCCCGTGCGAGAGGAGAGTGAGCCCAGTGTGGGAGGGGAGAGTGAGCCCATTCTGGGGGGAGAGTGAGCCCATTGTGGGGGGAAAGTGAGCCTAGTGCAGAGAGAGTGTGAGCCCAATGCGGGGGGGGGGGGTGGGGGGGGGGGGTGAGTGAGCCCAACAAAGAGTTAGGGGGAAAGTGGTCCCTGAGATGACATCAGTGAGGTAGTGCTCGTGGTGAAATATGGCACCTGAGGATTTGGTGTTAGTTGGGTCCTGGTGAAGCTGTGGTGTCTCAGAACTCTTTTTTTTCTTTATTCATTCACTGGATGTGTGTGTCTCTGGCCAGGGTAGCATTTATTGCCCATCCCTAATTGCCCCGATTACTATTAAGAGTCGACCCCATTGTTGTGGGTCTGGAGTCACATGTAGGCCAGACCAGGTGTCTGGCAGTTTCCTTCCCTAAATGACATTAGTGAAACCAGATGGATTTTTTCAACAATCAACAATGGATTCATTGTTATCATTGGACTCTTAATTCAAGATTTCTTTTGTACTCTTTAACCTATATCTTTTCACTTTCCCCCATTCTCAAACAACCATAATGGCGCTGGGTTGTGGCAACTCATGAAAGGTTTTTACTGTGTCTTATTGAATTTCACTGTAAAATGCACATAGCTATAAATAATTCATTCATTCATTTATGACCCCTAGGAATTTTATACATTTCAATAACATTTCCTGTCAATCCTCAAAACTCCAGTGAGTACAAATCCAGCATTATTCCCGTCATGAGGAAATCCCTCAACAATACATAATCAACCCATTCCCTGCACTGCCTCAAATGCCAGTATATTTTCCTTTAGATAAGGAATACTGCCTACAGTATTCTAACTGTGGTCTGACTAGTACCTGGTATCATCTTGGCATGACTTCCCTATTTTTACTTTCCTGTCCCTTTAAAATAAAGGCCAGCAATCTATTCCCTATTACCCATTGAATTTGGATACAAACATTTTGTGATTAATGCACGAGGTCTTCCAAAGCCATGTGTTCCACAACTTTCTGCAATCTTTTCCAATTTCAATAATATTCAGCTCCTCTGTTCTTCCTGCCAAAGTGCATAAGATCACAGAATCTGATCATTTCTTATTAACTGCTGCTACTGGAGGGTGTTGGAGGTTTGGGTATCATTGGCTGGGCCAGCATTTGTGGCCATCTCCAATTGCCATTGAGAAAGTTGTGCCTGCTTAAGACATTGCATGGTGTTCATAACCCGATAATATTGCTACTGAGGAAGTTTCAGGATTTTGACCCAGCGACATTGAAGGGACAGGAGTGCTATATTTGCTAGTTGAGATGGCGAGAGGGAATAAGAATACCATACAGGGCAAAGAAATTTGTTGTCTTAATTTAAAAGCACTTTTAAAGTGCTTGGTTAAGTTAGTTTAATCTTACATGCTTCACAAAAGAAATGCTTTTGCTTGGAGTTTTAGGTTACTTACAGTGTGTAACAGGCCCTTTGGCCCAACAAGTCCACACTGACTCGCGAAGCGCAATCCACCCAGACCCATTCCCCTACACCTAACACTACAGGCAATTTAGCATAGCCAATTCACCTAACCTGCACGTTTTTGGACTGTGGGAGGAAACCGGAGCACCCGAAGGAAACCCACATGGACACGAGAAGAATGTGCAAACTCAACAGAGTCAGTCGCGTGAGGCGGGAATTGAACCTGAGTCTCTTGCGCTGTGAGGCAGCAGTGCTAACCACTGTGCCAGTGTGCCGCCCACAGATCTGCATTGGAAATATCCAGAAATTTTAACAAGAAATGCCATTAGTCCCATAGGATTCTAGTCACGTTGTTTACAGATTGGGATTTAGTGGAGACCATCACAACAGAAGGTGGACCTCAGTTTGTTTTTGAACAGTTCAGGGAATTCTGAGCAAACTATAGAATTTTCCACCAACTGTCACTAGAGTAGAACCCGCTCCCTGAAAGTGGAAACACAAGTGGATAATGTGGTGAAGGAGGTGTATGGCATGTTTGCTTTCATCGGTCAGGTCATTGAGTATAAACGTTGGCAACTCATTTTGCAGCTGTAGAAGACTTTAGTTTGAAGTACTGCGTTTATCTCTAGTCATCACACAATAGAAAGTATGAGGAGGCTTTGAAGAGGATGCATAAGAGTTTTATTATGGCGGCATAGGTTTGAAGTGAGAGTGGAGTGTTTAAAGAATATGAGCAAAATGAGACTTTTACAGACATTGGTAGTTGCCGGGAACTTGCTGCCAGGGATGGTGCTAGAAGCAGATACAGTAGCAATGTTTAGACAGACACATGAACAGGCAGGGAATAGAGGGATACGGATCACGTGCAGGCAGATAGGACTGGTTTGGAATGGTATAATGGTCAGTACAGACATGGTAGGCCGAAGGGCCTGTTCTAAGTTCTATGTTCTATGCTATGTTGTGGAAGGAGGCCATTCACCTTATTAAATCTGCATCAGGTCTCTGACTGAGCATTAGTGTCAATGTCCTCTCTTATAATCCTGAGTATTGTTTCAGTTCAAATAATCATCGAGTTCCTCTCAAATGCCTCAACTGGAGCAAACTCCACCCTGATTCCAGTCAGTGCATTCCACACCAATACTAATTATGAATTTTATTTCACATCACACTTTGCAAAATTCTTAATGGCTGTGCCCTCTCATTCTTGGTCACTTTGTGAAAGCAAATAGTTTTCCCCATCTACTTTGTCTAGTCACTCATGATTTTGAAAGTTGCAGTCAAATCACCTCTTAGTCTTTTCCTGTCCAAGGAAAACAGTCTCAATATCTCTAATGAAGCATAAGTGTTTTTATTTTGTTTTAGTTTTATTTTTATTGCCCTCCATATTCTCAATACTGGCTATGATGCTGTCTCTCTTTCTCTCTCTCTCTCTCGTGTCTTGTAAAAACGTCCATAATGTCTGTCATCTCTGTGAGGAATTGTCTGTTTCCTTCCAGAAGCCATCTCCTCAGTCCTTGAGGGCGACACTATTGAGGCCTCAGAGGAAGCATCAGCAAGGCCACTCCCTGTACTAGCCCTCCCAACCTCAGGGAAAATGTCAGGCTGAGGAAATCTGGGACCATAAGCTGGTGAGCATCTCACTGGGGCAGCTCCACATCTGGCTTAGCAAGACATGCCTCAGGCTGCTGGTACTTTGTCCCAATGTTTAATGGGTGGCACGGTGGCACAGTGGTTAGCACTGCTGCCTCACAGCGCCAGAGACCCAGGTTCAATTCCAGCCTCGGGCGACTGACTGTGAGGAGTTTGCACGTTCTCCCCGTGTCTGCGTGGGTTTCCTCCGGGTGCTCCAGTTTCCTCCCACGGTCCAAAGATGTGCAGGTTAGGTGGGTTGCGCTTCGGCGGGTCGGTGTGGACTTGTTGGGCCGAAGGGCCTGTTTCCACACTGTAAGTAATCTAATCTAATCAGAGGACTGTTAGAGACTAGGCCCCTGCTCTGCCCAGGGAAACAGAGGACCCCCATGATATCAGCAATCAGGGGCCTCATCCATGTACACAGTGAGGACTGTGGGTGGTAATGGCCCTCAGTGCCCAGGAGACACAGTAGTGCAGCAAGGTCCATCTGCCTCCATGCTCAGGTCTGCCATGAAGAGGCAGCGTACAGAACCCTTAGGGTCTGCAGGCAAAGAGACCTCAGCACAGCTGGGTCATTTGGACACAGACACCCCCTAGGGGTCAACCAACTCCACCTTCAGCAGGTCCCACTGTGGATCCAGAGACTACACTAAGGCATAGTGGGAAGGAGTGAAGGAAGAAATATATTGAAAGGACTATGGCTATTTATGGTATCCACTGTACGTTATTTTGCACTTTTTTATAGATGTCACTGCTTTCACCTGGCATCTGATCGGTTGTCTTCCTGTGCAGCCCCAAATGTAATCGTTTTAACGTTAAGCACCACTTGACAGCCTGACATGATGTTGTCAGGAATGGAGGCCTTTGGTGAGAGCCTATTACACCATCTGGGAACAGAAGGAAGATGCTGCAGTGATGGTAATGAGTATTGCTGACAACAGTGTCCCTTGTTCTACACCATCCCTATCCTTTCCCTGCTCTCTGTGTCCATAAGTGTTTTGGTGTGAATGAAGTGCTTGATGATCTAGAGGAGGTATACAACAAACAGAGGAAGCCAATGCATTATGATGGCCAGGAATTAGGGAGTTTTCTTCATGTCCAGCTTGTTTGGTGAATTGGTTAGAATAGAAAGCTGAAGACTAGTGAAGCAAGCTGTGCAGTTACCAAGGTGCTTATCAAACAATAACCCCCCTTAACTGGCAACTCACTGACACTGGGCCAGAAACTCCCCACATTGCTTGTCAAAAACAGAAAAGATGGAGCGAGATGCTGCTGCCTTTACGATGCTCCTCCCTGAATTACATTTCCAATTCTACCGATCATCCTGGTGTAGCTCCTCACTCAGACCCCTAGAGGACTCTGTCTATAACCCAACTCACTCCTGTTTTCCATTTGATAAAGCTGCGCAGCTTGCAAGTAAAGCAGGGGAGGACTTGTGGCATAGTGGTAGTGACCCTACCTCTGGGACAGGAACATTGGTTTAAGTCTCCAGCTCCTCCAGAAGTTCGCAACTAACATTGTCGATCGGGGAGATGAAGAAACATATCTCCTGCTGGTTGACACAATACAGAGTCGTCTATCAATTTTCCTGCATAAATAAGAACAAGCAAACACAGGTCATTATATAGGATCCTGACAGTGTGGAAGCAGGTCATTTGGCCCATCAAGTCCATACCAACGCTCTTAACCACATCCCACCCCAGACTCACCACCCCCCGCCATCCTATCTTTGTAACCCTGCATTTCACATGGCCAATCCACTTAACCTGCATATCTTTGGACTTAGGGAGGAAACTCACACAGACACAGGGAGAGTGTGCAAAATCCACACAGGCAGTTACATGAGGTTGAATTGAACCCTAGTACCCAGCGCTGTGAGGCAGCAGTGCCACCCAAATGAACAATACAATATCAATGATCATAGAGGGCTCAAAATAACCACAATACCAGAAAGAATGCTCAGCAGTAGAATACAATAAAAGGCAAGTGACTGAACTCAGAGACACCCAAGGGAAATCAGAAAATCCCAAGTTTATATATTTCAACCAAAAATCATCAACCTATCGAGTTCAGGGAGACAATTTTTGGCAACTGCACTAGCGGATGAATTGAGTCAGTCTAGACACAACTGAAGAACACTAAGGTAAACACACAGCAGGGCATGTGGTGGCAAACACTGTCACAGGATATGAAAGATTGACTGTCTACATCAACATTATTGGTTGCCATGTGTGGCTTTAACTGCCTAACTCAAAACAGTATAATTATCCACCAGAGAATTCTGCATAGATGGCGTGTGTAATTCATACCACAAAATATATATGTTGCAGAATCTGGAAAATCAATACATTTACTGAACACTAACTTCATTTTATTAATGAATTATCCACATGCAGCTGATTCAAAGCAACACAGATTCCCGTTTATTTACCTTGAGCCTTTGCTAACTGTGACAACCGCTCAAGGTAATTCATCATATTTTTGATGTAATTGATCTTTGCAAAGTAATTACTCTAATTAGGATTACATAATAAGTTCATTACAATATTGTGAACAGTCTACAGTGAGAATTCAAAACCCTCTTCCATTCTTCAGGCCACTAACATTCAGGAATATAGACACCCTTTCATTTTGATTGTAGTTTAGTTTAAAAGATATAGGTTATCAACAACTGGACTATTACAATTTATTCTAAGGAGACAAAGAACATTTAATCATCAGACCTGTGAGAGGCCCGGCCTGAAATATAAGCTAAGCGACTGAAAACGCATGCAGAAAATTTCAGCTATAATTCTTCGATTAATGGGATGTCTGGTCAAATGAACAATAACAAAGGATCGTAAACAAGCTGTTTAAAAAAAAAATCAGTGGGAGAAGTGAGGCGCTGGAAAAGCACAGCCGGTCAGACAGCATCCGAGGAATGGGAGAGTTGATGTTTCGGGCAGGAGCCTCATGGAACAAGCCTAACACTCTTAGGCATTCAGGAATGACCATCTATTTTTGTGCAGGAGTCTAAAAACTGTCCATTCTTGGCAAAATAAACTTTGTTTCAGGCCACAATCCACCCTGTCATTGATTATCATAATTCCTACTTATTCGTGGTAGCACGATCTTACAAGACTACGAACCCAATACAAGGTACAGATCCTTTATCCGAAGTTCCAAAATTCGAAAAGCTCTGAAATCCGAAGGTTTTTTTGTGAAGTTTTTTTCTCATTAACAAGGATGTTTGGCATGCAAACAGTTAACCCAAGTTGACACCTATTGGATGTGTGTCACTCAGATGCGACATGGAGAGGCATGGCCCAGCACCAGCTCTCAGGGCCTGTTTTACTTCGTAAATCTGCTCCTCTGGTAAGACTTTTTACAATTTCACCATCCAACTGTCTCTTATTCTGAAATTTGAAAAATTCCGAATTCCAAAGCTGGTCCCGACAATGTCGAATAAAGGATTGTCTACCTGTAGCAAGCACGTCCAGGATTTGAACAGGGCAGTTTTGTTTTGGTACTGAAACTGGTATTTTACAGGAAATCATTTGTTACAGATGACAGGTCAAGCCAGCCAATGACAGTAGATAGTTAATCCACCTTTTCAGACACGGTTGGCACACCCCTGCAGCAGGTAGGACCTAGACCTAGGCCACCTGACTCAGATACATGGACACTACCACAGTGTCACAACAGCCCCCCCTGTAATGATTGGAATAGTGATTTTAATCAAGCTGTTCAGGCATCCTGTGACTCACCTCCAGGTCAAGTGGGACTTAACCCCAGATCTACTGGCCAAGAGCTAGGAGCACTACCCACTGTATCACAAGAGTCTTCATGAATGAGAGTCTAATTGCAATAATGAGTTGTTCTTGTCAGTCAATAGTTGGATGACAGTGTTCAAATTTCAATTAATTCAGGAACCCACCCATTCTCTGCACAAGCTGTATAAAATCAAAGGACCTTCCCACCAGCATGGCACCATATAAATGTTTGTAATTAAAAAAAGCAAATGGATCTTTTTTGTGAAAATGGCAAGAACTGCAGATGTTGTCAATCAGAATCAAAAACAGAAACGGTCAGAAAAACTCAGCAGGTCTGGTGGGCATCTGTGGAGAGAAATCAGAATTAACACTTTGGATCCAGTGATCCTTTCTGGATTCGAAACATTAACTCTGATTTCTCTCCACAGATGCTGCCAGTCCCGCTGAGCTTTTCCAGCAATTTCTATTTTTGTTCAGGCCTTTCTCATGTGTCAATTTTGATGGGCCTGAGGCAAGACATGTCGGAGCAGTTTTATTTTTTTCTATTCTCTCATGGGGTGTGGGAATTGTTATTAAGGCCACTTTTTGTTGCATTTTCCTAACTGTGACTGAAATAATTTCAGAGAGAAATTGAAATTCACACCTTGGCCAGACAAGGGGAGGACAGTAAATTTCCATTTGTAAACCAAATGGATTTGTATAAAGTTAAGTTGTCATGGTTACTGTGGTGACTTTACATTCTGGATTTCTTTTCTTAGTTGAATTTGAATTCCACTGGGTATTATGGTCGGATTTGAATCCCTTTCCCCACAGCCTGTGTCTCTGGCTTATTAGTCAAGTGACATTACCACTACATCACCCCAATTTACAGTCAGTGATGTGAGCTCTCTCAAGCATAATGTGATGGACAAGAACTGGAAATCACACAATGGACTTAAAACATGAAAGTAAGCAAGTCTGTTTTGATTATTTGGACAGTTGATATGTGACATTCCTGATGAAGGGCTTATGCCCAAAACGTCAATTCTCCTGCTCCTCGGATGCGGCCTGACCTGCTGTGCCTTTCCAATGACACACTTTTCAACTGAGGTGCAAATAAGATTGAAGTGATCCAAAGATATTCTTTGCACAAATCAGCCTGGAAAATACACAAGTGCCACATTTTTAATCAATGTTATGGATTGGGAACCATGATGGCAAAAGAGAGAGGGAAGTAGACAGAGCTGTTCTATAAACTATGGAAATAGTGACTGGCGTTAATTGACAAAAACAAGTATCAGGTTCCCTCTGGCAATGACTATGAGGTGACCGTCCACAGGATCAATAGTTTCTGAAACAAATAACCACGGTCCCTTCACGTGAAACCTCCAAGTCACATCTTGTGATTATTTCCATTTAAAAATTTTCATTATCAAGACTACCACAGCAGCTCATGCTGGCCTCAGCAAGTACAGCTGGTACAGATGTTCACAGATTATTATCTTGCCAACACAGCCAACTCAGCCACATTAGGGAGATTTAAACAATCCTTAGATAAGCACACGGATGATTTTGGGATAGTGTAGGGGGATGAGCTGAGAATAATTCGCAGATTGGAGCAACATCAAGGGCCGAAGGGCCTGTTCTGCGCTGTGTTGTTCTATGTTCTATGTTCTAAACACAATTAGAAGAGTACTGGGGCAATGATGGGCTACAGAAAGCTAGTGAAATCTGCAATGAATACTGAGTATGCTTTGATAGGGATTGGGGTGTGGACTGGTTATATTTCTTGCTGGGGACAAGAAAGAAGGACAAGACAGGGTATATATTTGAACCTTGTCTTTTCTGTCAGCATTATTACTGATGGATTCTGTTAATCAATGCACTGTTTCAAACCTCAAGACAGTTACTATTTTTTTAAAAAAGCATCTGCAATTAAAAATTGATTGGATTGATGAAATAACCCATCTGATTTACTCATAGTGTTTAAGAATTTGAAACCTATGTGGTTTAGTTTCAATGATTCATATTCATATCTGCCATCTGAAATGGCCTATCAGTTAAGAGTCCAGAAATGAGCCACTAGATGTGGATAAAAAAATGCCAGAATTGACAGAGTCAACTATATCCAGAGACTGAACAAGCCAATAAGAAGATCTTCAAATTTATATTTCTGTTTCATGAGAATTGCTTACAGTGTGTATAATGATATGGAGGTACTGGTGTTGGACTGGGGAGGATAAAGTTAAAAATCAAACAACATCATTTTATAATCCAACAGCTATTTGATGAAGGAGCAGTGCTCCGACAGCTTGTACTTTCAATGTACTTGACAGCATTGTACTTCAAATAAACCTGTTGGACTATAACCTGGTGTTGTGTGTTTTTAACAGTATGGATTGAGTCATAGAGTCATAGGGATGTACAGCACAGAAACAGATACTTCGGTCCAACTCATCCATGCCAACCAAATATCCAAACCTAATCTTGTGCCATTTGCCAGCACTTGGCCCATATATGTCTAAACCCTTCCTATTCATATACCCCTCCAGATGCCTTTCAAAAGCTGTAATTGTACCAGCTTCCACCACTTCCTCTAGCAGCTCATTCCATACACACACCACACCCTGCATGAAAAAGTTGCTCCTTAGGTCCCTTTTATATCTTTCCCCTCTGCACTGTAGTTCTGGTCTCCCCCACCCCTGGGAAAAAACCTTGTCTATTTATCCTATCCATGCTCCTCAAGAATTTATAGACCTCATGATTTTATAAACCGTTATATACCTCTCAGCCTCTGACGCTCCAGGGAAAACAGCCCCAGCCTAGTCAGCCTCTTCCTATAGCTCAAATCCACCAACCCTGGCAACATCCTTGTAAATCTTTTCTGAGCCAACATCTTTCCGATAGGAAGGAGACCCGAAGTGCACACACTATTCCAAAGTGGCCTAACCAATGTCCTGTACAGCCACAACATGACCTTCCATTGACTTATACTCAATGCTCTCATCAATAAAGGAAAGCATACCAAATACCTTCTTAACTAGCCTATCCACCTGTGACTCTATTTTCAAGGAACTATGAACCTGCACTCCAAGGTCTCTTTGTTCAGCAACACTCATTAGGACCTTACCATTAAGTGTATAAGTCCTGGTCTGATTTGCTTTCCCAAAATGTAGCACCTCGCATTTATCTAAATTAAACTCCATCTGCCACTCCTCAGCCCATTGGCCCATCTGATCAAGATCCCATTGTAATCTGTGGTAACTTTCTTCACTGTCCACTGCACCTCCAATTTTGATGCCATTTGCAAACTTACTAACTATGTTATGTTCATATCCAAATCATTTATATAAATCTATAATGACTTCAGCACTCCACTCTGTAGGTCAGATGAAAGGTCATAGACCTAAAATGTATGCTCTGTTTCTCTCCACAGATGTTGCTTGTAGCTCCAGTTTTCTCTGGTTTTATTTCTCCGAGCCCTTGTTGAGTTAATCAGCAACAGTGAGCCCATTGAAGACACACTGAGAATCTTCAATGCTTTTACACTGTTATATAGAGGGTTGATTGGGAACCAACTGCAGTAATTAAAAAGTGATTGGATTGATGAAATAACCCATTTGAGTTATTCATAACTTTTAAGAATTAAAGGCCTGTCTGGTTCAGTCATAATGGCTCATATTCATATCTGCCTATCTGAAATGACCTAACAGTTCAGGGTTCAGAACTTAGACACCTACCATAGAATGAATCACCTACATGGTTATGTTTGTTGGATGACAAACTATGAAAACATGTAGACAATAAGGTTAAAGTCCTGACTGCATGAATGGGACAAATAACAAAGCCGTTATAAATTCAGGCAGCATTAACGCAATTTTAAATGCCTCAATTTTAAATTTCTCACAATTGTTATCAAACTCCATCACAACCTTGTCCTTCCTTATTTCTGTAATCTCCCTCAATCCCAGATCTCTGTGATAGTCCTGATGGGAATATAACTGTTGGAATTTTAATTGTTCCACCATTGCTGACCGTGGTGTCTGCTACAAAAACACTAAGTCACACAATACTTAAATCTTTCCATCTGTCTGCGTTCAATTCTGATCAACCTACTATAGGAAGAATGTTGTGAAACTTGAAAGGGTTTGGAAAAGATTTACAAGGACGTTGCCAGAGTTGGATGGTTTGAGCTATAGGGAGAAGCTAAGTAGGTTGGGGCTGTTTTCCTTGAAGTGTCAGAGACTGAGATGTGACCTTATTGAGATTTATAAAATCATGAGAGAGATGGATATAATGAAGAGCTAAAGTATTTTCTCTGGGGTGAGAGAGTTCAAAACTAGAGGACATAGGTTTTATATGTGGGCGGCATGGTGGCTCAGTGGTTAGCACTGCTGCCTCACAGCGCCAGAGACCCAGGTTCAATTCTTTCCTCAGGCAACTGTCTGTGTGGAGTTTGCACATTCTCCCCGTGTCTGTGTGGGTTTCCTCCGGGTGCTCTGGTTTCCTCCCACAATCCAAAGATGTGCAGGTTAGGTGAATTGGCCTTGCTCAATTGCCCGTAGTGTTAGATGTAGGGGAATGTGTCTGGGTGGGTTGCTCTTCGGAGGGTTGGTGTGGACTTGTTGGGCCGAAGGGCCTGTTTCCACACTGTAAGTAATCTAATTGAGAGGGGAAAAATTTAAAATGGACCTAAGGGGCAACATTTTCACGCAGAGTGTGGTACGTGTATGAAATGAGCTGCCAGAGGATGTTGTAGAGACTGGTTCAATTATATCATTTTAAAGGCATCTGGATGGGTATATGAATAGGAAGGGTTTGGAGGGATATGGGTCAAATGCTGCCAAGTGGGACTAGATTAGGTTGGGATATCAAGTCGGCATTGATATGTTGGACCGAAAGGTATGTATCCATGCTGTATATCTCTATGTCTCTATGACTCTCTATCCTACTTTAAGGTGATGTGGAGGTGCCAATGTTGGACTGGAGTGGACAAAGTCAGAAGTCATAGAAGGAGCAGCAATCTGAAAGTTTGTGATTTCAAATAAACCCTTTGGCCTATAACCTGGTGTTGTGTGACTCCTGACATTACTTCTTCAAACTGCTCTTTTGAAGTAGACCACCCTTCCTAATATCTACTTCTTTGGCTCAGTGTCAACTTTCGTCATTATGCTCCCGTTACTGATGTCTTATTACACAATAAATACCATATAAATACACCTCGTTGTTGAATCATTCAAATAGAGAAGCTTCTTAATTGCCAAATTTGCATAAATTTGATTTGGAACAAGATCAGCTAACATTTTCATAAAAGTAGCAGACAGAAGATTTTCTTGGAAAGTCATTGATACATTTGTTGTGAAATGTATATCTGTCTCTTAATTTAACTTTTAATAAGTGTCAACATGATTTAACAGATGGTGGTTGAAATTTTTCACAAGTGCTTTTGAGATCTTTTCAAACACTAGGCCAAACATGACCGCAGCAATAAAATTAATGTCTACTTTGGTTCTCAAGCTGTAATTTTTAGTCATTGTTAGTGAGGCTGAGAGGAACTGTTTGTCACCAGAGTTAATTAATCTGCTCCTGGTCATGTAAAAACAGAGAAACAGAGTAAGAGTAACAATGATGGGGTCAGGCTGACTGATTCCGACTGATGGTAAGAGCAGTTGGGCGGTCTTTGAAAGCATAAATGATTGTTTATTTTAGGTCATTTCCAGACTTGTAAGA
Source organism: Hemiscyllium ocellatum (assembly GCF_020745735.1). Classification (NCBI taxonomy): domain Eukaryota; kingdom Metazoa; phylum Chordata; class Chondrichthyes; order Orectolobiformes; family Hemiscylliidae; genus Hemiscyllium; species Hemiscyllium ocellatum. The sequence goes on from NC_083423.1 coordinate 7,615,235, forward strand.
CACAGCAGCAGGCTAAATAACAATAGTATTGTCAAAATGTATATAGCATTAGGCAAAATTGCTACAATATCGTAATATGAAGGTAAGGAGAATGCACACTCACTAATCCGATAATACATCAAGGTATTTCAATTTGTGCTACCCAATTGAAATGTAAATATTCAGTGAATGTACACATTTAACATTCCATTGCATTCTGCACCACAAAAATCACTAAAATAATTTTTGATGTACCTCCTTCAACCAAACCTGTGACTTCTGCTCGAGGATGGCTATATTTACAGAAGAGGTCAGTTTTAAATATAATTACAAGTTGTTTTTTCAAACCATTTCCCCAGTTCTATTTTCAAACATTTTCATTTTCCAAAGGCTCCAAGAAGTTTTATTTTTGCTGAATTCTGACGAGAAGGAAAATGCTCCTGTCATGATTTACAGAAAAGGCTGTAAAAGGGTGTTAATCAAACAGAGGCCTGTCCAGTCTTCCTGTAGGTAATGGCATCACTGCTGTGTGTTGAGAAGATAAGAACTAAAAGCAGGGTAAGGCCTTTCAGCTCCTCAGGTCTGCTCCACCATTTGATCATGGCTGTTCTCATCTTGTCCTCCACTACATTTTCCTGCCCATTCTTCGTAACCCTTCAACTCATTACAAATTAAAACTTCACCTTGACTTTATTCAGTTTCCCAGCATCTACCACGCTCTGGGGTAGTGAATTCCATGGATTCACAACCCTTTGAGAGAAGTCATTCCATTTCACCTCTGTTTTAAATCTACCATCCTTACAATTAAACCTGTGATCTCTCATTGCCCCACAAGGGGAAACATCCATTCTACATCTACTCTACGTCATCCATTGACTCCATCTATACTTCCCGCTGCCTCAGGAAAGCAATCAACATCAACAAAGACCCCTTCCACTCCTGTGTTTCTCTCTTTCACCCTGTTCCATCAGGTGGAAGATATAAAAGTATGAAGGCACATACAAAGAGATTCAAGAACACATCCTTCCCCGCTGTTATCAGACTTTTGAACGGAACTCTCAAATGTTAATTCTGATCTCTCTCTCTCTCTCTGCACCAGCTGTAACACTGGATTCTGCTCTCTGTTCTGTTACCCTGATGCATTTTGTATGGCACAATCTGCCTGTATAGTGCACAAAACAATACTTTCACTGTACCTCATTACATGTGACATCAGTAAATTAATCAATCACTTTGTCAATGCCTTTTGCTATCTATATAGAGTCATAGATTCATAGAGATGTACAGCACGGAAACAGACCCTTCGGTCCAACTCGTCCATGCCGACCAGATATCCCAATCCAATCTAGTCCCACCTGCCAGCACCTGACCCATATCCCTCCAAACTCTTCCTATTTATATACCCATCCAAATGCCTTTTAAATGTTTAATTGTACCAGCCTTCACCACTTCCTCTGGCAACTCATTCCATACACATACCACCCTCTGTGTGAAAAGGTTGCCCCGTAGGTCTCTTTTATATGTTTCCCCTCTCACCCTAAACCTATGCCCTCTAGTTCTGGACTCCCCCACCCCAGGGAAAAGACTTTTTCTATTTATCCTATCCATGCCCCTCGTGATTTTATAAACCTCTATAAGGTCACCCCTCAGTCTCCGAGGCTCCAGGGAAAACAGCTCAAGCCTATTCAAATCCTCCAACCCTGGCAACATCCTTGTAACTCTTTTCTGAACCCTTTCAAGTTTCACAACATCTTTCCGATAGGAAGGAGACCAGAATTGCATGCAGTATTCCAAAAGTGGTCTAACCAATGTCCTATACAGCTGCAACATGACCTCCCAACTCCTGTGCTCAATACTCTGACCAATAAAGAAAAGCATACTAAACGCCTTCTTCACTATCCTATCTACCTGCGATTCCACTTTCAAGGAGCTATGAACCTGTACTCCAAGATCTCTTTGTTCAGCAACACTCCCTAGGACCTTTCCATTAAGTGTATAAGTCCTGCTAAGATTTGTTTTCCCAAAATGCAGCACATTCAGTTAGATCTCCTCTCATCCTTCTAAACTCTAGAGGGTAGAGACTCAAACTGCTCAGTATCTCTTCCTATGATGAGCCATTCATCTCTGAATAAGATTAGGTATCTGGACCAGAGTGTACTTCCTCCAGTTCCAAAATGCTAGCGCAGCTCTCACCTACACAGATCACATTAAGGGAAATCAACTCCACACGTCCTGCAATTTATCATTTGCTTTAATAAGTTATAAAATCCAGGACAACGAGTCAAAACATCATCTTTGCTCATGATCATCCATGCCAGAAGTTTACAAGCAAAACAAAATGGCTCACAAATTTCACCAGCTCCTAATCTATACTGATGTAAGTCACATTCACTGGATTATCACAGCAAATAGGCCCAATGACCTGAAAACAAAATGTAATTTAAAAGCAAGTTACGCCTGTGCTTTTGAATGTGATGAATATCCAGTGATTTCATGTGAGTGAAGGGTAGGTACGGGCAAGATCAGAACTGGCTGTGAATCCTTGGGTGAGGTTCCAGAGTCAGTGTGAATAGCCATAGGTTTTCAATAATGATTACCTTCAGCAGGAGAGAAGTTGAAACCCAAGTCTGGCAGACACACTTGTGATGCAAAAGAAAACATAAAAACCTGATGCTGGACGTTTGGCACACCCAGTGAAAAGCAGCATTTCACTCGATTCGGGAAATTGCAGCCAACAGATCCAGAATTTCTTGGCCCAGAAATCCTCACAGATTCTGCCTCAGCAGAACCAACCCTTATTGGGTTCAACTGGCACCAACCCTTGGTTCAACTGGCACCAACCCTTGGTTCAACTGGCACCAACCCTTATTGGGTTCAACTGGCACCAACCCTTGGTTCAACTGGCACCAACCCTTATTCAACTGGCACCAACCCTTGGTTCAACTGGCACCAACCCTTATTCAACTGGCACCAACCCTTGGTTCAACTGGCACCAACTCACAAAATAGGATCAAAATTGAAAATTAATAAAGAGAATCTGAAACAATACGGCTTGAAAATCTTGTAAATCAGTTAGTACTTGGGAATAAATATACCATTTTGAAGTATAAAAGATGCATCTGAGCAGTATATTTCATTCACCAGTATTAATGGTTTTTCTTTCTCCATAGAAGTCCGTTCATGGAATGTTGGTGGGATGACTAGCCCACTATTAATTGCCCATTCCTAATGGTCTTGAGAAGAGCATGCAAACAGTGGACAGAGGGCTTTCTAGTCAGTTAAAATCACACAGTATCAACTCCTTCCCACCACAAATACAGTACAACCTCAATTACCCAAATGAGATGGGTAAGGAGTATTTTGTTCGCGCAACTGATTGTGCGGATAACTGATCTGATTGTAAACAAGTGACAATTTATGAATGCTGGTTATCAAATGTGCCTCCGTTATCCAGCAATACATGTCATAATGCCATTTAACTGATAACTGAGTGCTGAGTTGCCTAATACCATTTTTTACGGCACCTTGAGATCTTGTTTGGAGAATCCGAAATTTGGATAATTGATGTTCGGATAACCAAGGTTAAACTCTAACTTGCTTAGCTAAAGGACAGAAGTCGCACAATGAAGGAGCTTGTGATTTCAAGTAAGCCTGTTGGACTATAACTTGGTGTCATGTGACATCTTACTTGTCCATTCCCAATCCAACACCAGTACCTCCACAGCTTAACTAAAGGAGATGGCATTGAGAGAATACTCAGCAGAAATTTGTGAAAAGGAAATTATAACAGCCATGCCAGCAGAGCAAGAAGCTTCAGTGCAGTGATAGGGATAACTCTTTACTGAGGTTTGAGTGTCTGTCAGGTTATTGCCTGTGTACAAGGGGTAAATCTTTTGCTCTGTTATTTGTAATGAGATTATTCCAATAATCCTTGTCTAACACAATCTAGCATGAGCTTCTTTTCTCTTTTGTATAATAAACTTTGAAGTTATTTTGTTAAAAGTTCATGAACAGCCTCTTGTGAATATTTACAGTGAATGATTTCCACAATGATGTGGACTTTGCTCCAAATATTTTACTTGATGTGACAATACTTGTGTTATCACTGCAGTATAAGGTGTGTGTGGTTAATGGCGGAGTTGAAGAAAGCAGACACTTATTACAGATGGTTATTACACTCAAACATCACATTCACAGGCATATCAAGGCCCTGGAAGTCCTCAACGTTGACGCCAGACCTGTTGAAGTCTCCAAGCATCCAATGCCCATTTAAATGCCCTTAATGTCAGTGAGTCTACTACTGTTGCAGGCAGGCCGTTCCATGCCCCTACTGCTCTCTGAAAGATACTACCCTGATATCTGTCCTAAATCTATCACCTCTCAATTTAAAGCTATGTCCCTTCATGTTAGCCTTCACCATCCGAGGAAACAAGACTCTCACTGTCCACCCCATCTAATCCTCTGATTATCTTATACATCTTGATTAAATCACCTCTCAACCTTCTACTCTCCAATAAAAACAGCCTCAGTTCCCTTAGCATTTCCTCCCTTCCACGCCAGGCAGTATCCTGGTAAAACTCCTTTGAACCCTTTCCAATGCTTCCATCCTTTCTATAATGTGGGAACCAGAATTATATGCAATACTCCAGGTGTGGCCTTACCAGTGCCTTGTACAACTGAAACATGACCTCGTGGCTCCAAAAATCAATCCCCCTACCAATAAATGCCAACACACCATATGCCTTCTTAACAACCCTATCAAGTTGGGTGGCAACTTTCAGGGATAAATGCAGCTGGATACTGAGATCTCTGTTCATATACATTGCCAAGAATTATACCATTAGCGCAGTACTGTCTGCGTACCTGTTACTTCTTCTGAAGTGAACTACCTCACACGTTTCCGCATTAAACTCCATTTGCCACTTCTCAGCCCAACTCTGCATCTGATCTATGTCCCTCTATAACCACAACATCCTTCAGCACTATCCACAACTCTGCCTAGTGTCATCCACAAATTTACTAACCCATCCTTCTATGCCCACCTCCAGATCATATATAAAAATGACAAATAGCAGTTCCCAAAACAGATCCTTGTGGCACACCACTGGTAACTGAGCTTTAGGATGAACATTTCCCATCAACCACCACCCTCTGTCTTCTTTCAGCTAGCCAATTTCTGATCACCTTCAATCCCAAAACTCTGTACTTTGTGCAATAGCCTACCATGTTGAACCTTATCAAACGCTTTACTGAAGTCCATATACACAACATCAACCATTTTACCTTCATCCACCTATTTTGTCACCTTTTTGAAGAACTCAATAAGGTCAGTGAGGCATGACCTACTCCTCACAAAACCGTGTTGACTACCCTAATCAAATTATTCCTTTTCAGCTGATTATAAATCTTATCTCTTATAATCTTTTCCAACACCTTATCCACAACCGAGGTCAGGCTCACTGACATAAATACCAGGGTTGTCCGGACTCCTCTTCTTAAACAATGGAACAACATTTGCTATCAACCAATCTTCTGACACTATTCCTGTCGACAATGATGACATAAAGATCAAAGCCAATGGTACCCCTCTGGTTCAGGTGAAGACCATCCTGTTTGCAGAGATCCCACCTTCCCCAGAAAGAGCTCCAATTATCCAGAGAATCCAAGGATAAATTCCATCCAGCCCAGGAGTCTTATCTATTTTCAGATCTTCCAAAATTGCTAAAACCTCCTCTTTTCCAACCATAATCCCATCTAATCTAATAGCCTATATCTCTGTATTCTCAGTAACATTTCCCTTTTCCAATGTGAATACTGATGAAAAGTATTTATTAAGCGCTTCCCCTATGTCCTCAGATTCCACGCACAACTTCCCACTACTGTCTTTGATTGGTCCTAGTCTTACTCTAGTCATTCTTTTATTCCTGATATACCTACAGAATGCCCTCGGATTTTCCATGATCCTATCCGCCAACAACTTCTCATGTCCCCTCCTGGCTCTGCTTCACCCTCTCTTTAGATTTTTTTCTGGCTAACTTATAACTCTCAAGCCCCCTAACTGAACCTTCTCGCTTCATCCTCACATAAGCCTTCTTCTTCCTTTTGACAAGAGCTTCAACTTCTTTAGTAAACCATGGCTCCCTCTCTCAAAACTACCTCCCTGCCTGATAGGTATATACTTATCAAGGACACACAGTAGCTGTTCCTTGAATGAGCTCCACATTTCAAGTGTGTCCATCCCCTGCAGTTTCTTTCCCCATCCTATGCATCCTAAATCTTGCCTAATCATATCATAATTGCCTTTCGCCCAGTTATACCTCGTCCTCTGCAGCATATACCTATCTCTGCCCATTGCTATTGTAAACATAACCAAGTTATGGTCATATCACCAAAGTGCTCACCTACTTCCAAATCTAACACCTGGTTGGGTTCATTCCCCAGTACCAAATCCAATATGGCCTCGCCCCTTGTTGGCCTATCTAGATACTGTGTCAGAAAACCCACTTGCACACAGTGGACAAAAACCAACCCATCTAAACTACTTGAACAATAGTATTCCCAGTCAATATTGGGAAAGTTAAAGTCCCCCAAGACAACTACCCAGTTACTCTCGCTCGTATTGAGAATCACCTATGCTACCCTTTCCTCTACATCTCTGGAACAATTTGGAGGCCTATAGAAAACTTCCAACAGGGTGACCTCTCCTTTCCTCTTTCTAACCTCAGTCCAAACTACCTCAGTGGATACGTGCTCAAAACATTATCTCACTGCTATAATACTATCATTGATTAGCAATGCCACTACCTCCCCCACCCTCCTTTACCATCTTCTCTGTTCTCGCTGAAACATCTAAACCCGGAATCTGCAACAACCGTTCCTGTCCCTCCTCTAGCTATGTCTCTGAAATGGCCACAGCATCAAAATCCCATGTACCAACACAGGCTGCATTTCACCCACCTTATTCCGGATGCTCCTGACATTGAAGTATACACATCTCAAACCAACATCCTGATTGCCGGTGCCCTCTCGCGACCTTGTAAACCAATCCCTGACCTCACTACTCTCAATCTCCTGTACACTGGAGGTACAATTCAAGTTCCCATCCCACTGCTGCATTAGTTTAAACCTCCATATAACATCAGCAGATTTTCCCCCAGGATATTGGTACCCCTCTGGTTCAGATGAAAACCATCCTGTTTGTAGAGGTCCCACCTTCCCCAGAAAGAGCTCCAATTATCCAAGAATCCAAAACCCTCCCTCCTGCACCATCCCTGCAGCCACGTGTTCAGCTCCACTTTCTCCCTGTTCCTCGTTTCACTAGCACATGGCACGGGCAACAAACCAGAGATAACAACTCTGTTTGTTCTAGCTCTAAGCCTTCACCCTAGCTCCCTAAACTTCTGCCTTAAATCCCCACCTTTCTTCCTACCTACGTCATTATTAACTATGTGGACCATGACTTGGGACTGCTCCCCCTCCCCCTCAATGATCCCAAAAACACAATCAGAGTCATGTCCTTCTTCAAGTGATCAGTGGGTTTAGTTAGAGACTGAGATCTTCATACTTTCAGGTCATGTGCTCCGAGAGAATGATGATATCATGAGCAAGTCCTTTAGAGGTACACTGACATACTAATGAAACATTACACAATGTAATGTAAAATGTATGATCTACCAAGCCTTGACTCACTCTAGAATCTGACTTTTCCATTGTTACCATCAGCAGTGATCACATTAGGAAGCAGGTGAAGGCTTTAGAGAGAGTGAAAAGAAGATTCTCTAGAGTGGCTTCAGGAATTATTATTGATAAAGATTTTCCAAATTGTGAGATAATTCGGCAAAGTTAGTAAAGAGAAGCTGTTCCCTTTATTAACAGGATCAAGGATCTGAGAACATGGATCCAATGTGACTGAGAAAATAATTAACGGTTTGTAAAGTTAGTAAAGGGCAACTGTTTGCTTTATTAACAGGATCAAGGATCTGAGAACACGGATCCAACGTGTCTGAGAAAATAACTAAAGGTAACAGAAGGATATGCACAGTGTGTGGTTATGACTGGAATGCATTTCCTAAGGGTGTGCTGGAAACAGATTCAGTTGTGGCTGACAAGCGACAGTGTTCCCTTGGGAATTGCATAAGCTACTGAAGGGAAAAAAGCTCCAGACAGAAGGTAAGGCGTGGAGCAGGATTGTTGGTGAGAGTGACTGAATTGCACTTGCATGGAGTCAGTATGGACAAAATGGGCAGAATAGCCTCCTTCAGTGCTGTCATCATTTTCTGGTTCAATCCTGAGAGGATTAGATGAGGAGGAATGGTGGGAAGCTGGCAACAAAATAGCAGATTTCTGGAAAAGCTCAGCAGGTCTGGCATTATCAGTGTAGAGAAATCAGAGTTAACATTTCAGGGTCAGTGACCCTCCTTCAAAACCGGCTGAACCCAAAACATTAACTCTGATTTCTCTCCACAGGTGCTGCCAGACCTGCTGGGCTTTTCCAGCAATTTCTATTTTTGTTTCTGATTTCCAACATCCGCAGTTCTTTCAATTTTTAAAAATGTGCAGCAAAAACACTACTGAGTTGTGCATTCTATTTGCAGTAAACATGCATTCTAGATGGCAGCGTCAGTTTTGTATCTGAATATTGACTGAATCAGCACCGACTGGAAGAAATATATCTTGAGCATATTTAATATGTGCCTAAATCCAGTAAACATCCGCTGACACATCCAGGAGATGACCATATCAGACACGTTCAAATAGTTTCTGACACATTATTATTTTATTAGTGTGATGGTAACTGTCTCTGATCAGATTCATTCTGACTACCTAGGAGTTTCCTTTCTGTGTGAAGATTGTATCTGCCTCTGCATAAGTTCAGAAAAATACATTCAAGCTTCTCATTTTACACTGACGGCTGCAACATGCAGAATTGACTCATGAGTCAGCACAAAATAAATACAGAAACAGATCAGAGCTATGATACACTGAGAAAGCTTGAAGTAAAATTAGAAGTCATGTGAAATAAAAGTGGAAAATCAATCAACAGCTGGCAGAAAAAGCAGTTTGGTATTTCAATAATAGCAAAACCCTATGGATGCTGGAAATCTGAAAGAAACGCAGTCAACGCTGGAGGAACTCAGCAGAATCTGGAATGACTCTGAAGAAGATTCATGCTGATTTGAAATGTTATCTCTCTTTCTCTCTCCACTGATGCTGCCAGACCTGTTGAGTTTCTCCCGGGTAGATTTGTGTGGTAGCTCCTACTCAAACCTTTCATCATGATTGATTCTACTTTTATTTCAGACTAAATGATGTATCTTTATCTTTATTTTATTATGAAGCCTTTATGGTTAGAACTGTAGTGATTGTAATGAGGTCAGCCAGTGGACCTCATAGAATTGAAAATGTGTTGCTGGAAAAGTGCAGCAGGTCAGGTAGCATCCAAAGAGCAGGAGAATCTGCTCGAATCTGTTACAAAACTGCATCTTTGTAGGATATGTGGAAAATACCTCGACACAGTCCTGTCCCCCTTAGTCCACGAACTCCCCACCTACGTTCGAGACACCACCCACGCCCTCCACCTCCCCCATGATTTTCGCTTCCCTGGTCCCAACGCCTTATCTTCACCATAGACATCCAGTCCCTGTACACCTCCATTCCCCATCATGAAGGACTCAAAGCCCTCCGCTTCTTCCTTTCCCGCCATACCAACCAGTACCCTTCCACTGATACCCTCCTTCAACTGACTGAACTGGTCCTCACCATGGACAACTTCTCTTTCCAATCCTCCCACTTCCTACAAACCAAAGGAGTAGCCATGGGCACCCACATGGGCCCCAGCTATGCCTGGCTCTTCGTAGGATATGTGGAAAGATTCTCCTGCTCTTTGGATGCTGCCTGACCTGCTGCGCTTTTCCAGCAACACATTTTCAGCTCTGATCTCCAGCATCTGCAGTCCTCACTTTCTTCTCTTTGGACCTCATAGAATTGTTAATCTGGTCCAATCAGGGAGCCCTGGCTGACAGATATAAACAGGAGTCTAAGAGGTTCCTAGAATAGAATCCTTACAGTGTGGAAGCAGGCCATTCAGCTCATTGAGTCTACACCAATCTTCTGAAGAGCATCTCACCCAAACTCACTCCCCTACCCTATAATCTTGCCTTTCCCATGGCAAATCTATCTAAACCTACACATCCCGAAACAGACACGTACAACTCGTGCAACCACAGGGAGAGTGTACAAACTCAATACAGACAGATACCCAAGGGTGGAATCGAACCCAGGTCCCTGGCACTGTTCACTCTGAGAATTGGCTCTGAGGAAGCCAGACCACTGTTAAGTACTGTGCATGTACGAATAAAGGGTGACTTGGTGACAGGACACTGGCCTCTGAAGAGTTATTTCAGGAACCTGTTCCAATTTTGAGACCCTAAGAATGTGGTAACTACTCTAGAAAGCCATGTGGTGTGTCTTGGTTCAAAGCCAAAGAGACTGTCAGCCCAAATCAAAGTGATGCTGCAAATAGCATGCACAACTCACAAGTGTTTTTGCTGCACGTTAGCTTCCTATCATTAAAAACTGAAAAAACTGCAGTTGCTGGTGACTATTTCGTGTCCACCTGACCATCCAGGATTATTGATGATTAGGGAATGGTAGGGTTTGATACTTTTAACAAATCAGTATGATTCTCTTTAAGCTTTGATGACAAGGATGTTTTCAGCTAATTACTGTCACCTTACGCTAAGACTCAGGGAGAATCTTATGGTGCAGTCGTTATCCCGAAGTAAGAGTAAAGTCACCACAGATGCAATTCTGATTAGTGAGAGACAGGCGGTGGTGAGCTAACCTGATGGTCACCACACCCTAGGCAAGGGATGAGGTTGAGTAGGCAGAACTCTTATCACAACAGTTTTAAGTCTGAAGGTATGCAATAATATTTCTGAAGTGGTTGAATAAAAATATATGCTGTGACCCTGTCCAAACCTCATCACCTTGCCACTTCTCTCTCCTTCCTTATGACACAATCCAAAACTCTTTGGCAGCAAGCGACTGGTCACATACCCTAATGTCTCCTTGGGCCTATTGTCACTGCTTGCTCTGATTATGCACTTTAAAGCTGCCAGAACATTTTACTGTGTTAAAGGTGTTAATAAATACAAGTCGTTATTGCTGTCATATTTTCACATTTACTGGCTTTCTGGAACTACGTTAATCTGATCAGCAACTTATATTTATTAATGTTTACAATGCAGTAATGCAGTAATAAAATGTTCAAGACAGCTCGCGGAACAACATATGACATCTGGTCACATTAGGAGGTAATGAGTGAGGTGACCAAAATCATAATCAAATGATTCTAAAGAGAGTATTAAAAGAAGAAATGAAGGTAGGCAGCTGCAAAGGGGTAGAGGGAATTCCACAACTTTAGGTTAAGGCAGATGAAGGCATAGCCATTAATGAGAGGAAGTGGTGGATGTGGGTAGATTTCAAGACTTCTGGATAAGTACATGAATAAGAAATATTTGGATGAATAAGCTCCAAGAGCAGATGGATGGGACTAGTTTAGTTTGGGATTATGTTCGGCATGGACGAGTCAGACAAAGGGTCTGTGCTGCATGACTCTATGATTCTATGATATTGAGATAAACAATAACTTACTTATTAACAACACAAGAGTGACAAAAATGTTATTCATCTGCCTGCAGTTTGCTTCGATAACAATATTCACTGCAGTTAAAAATGAGTAGTTCGCCCTGTGAAGTACTTTGAGATATTTGAACAACACAATATCGATGCTCCATATTTCTCCAAATTCATTTTTTTTCTATAAAGAACAGTCCCCTGTGAGCAACGCCTCAGGAGCTCCTCAAGTATAATATTAAAATGGTAATAGTGATGGATGGAGATTTGGAGATGTATATTGAAATTATATTGACGGATATGCATTTTCATTGCATTATATGAAAGCTATTACACTGATGGATGTGTGTTTGGCAATCCTATGTCACTTGGAATACAGTGTATCTTAATAAAGCAAGTCAGTAAGGTCATTTATTAGCCTTTGATGAGTACACTCTCGGGTTCTATCTTATTATCTTAGCCCATGGACTTTCAGATCATGGGCGAACATATAAAACTGTTGCTGTGATTCTGACTTTAATATTCATGCAGTGTATTTTGATTAACTGTGTAACTAATTGTCAATAAATCTGGTTTACTGAATCATGAATAAATATTGTCTATGATGAAGAGCAAACCTAAATGTTGATTACGCATCTTTTAACTGATTGTAAGATTTATTGTATCAACTAGCTGGGACAGACAACTATTTAAAAGCAACATTGCTGAGGATAGATACCTCTTAGATACCAGCTCTTAGATACCTCCTACGATCTTCCCTGGACTATGACCTGACCATGGAAACTCAGACTACAGTGTCCACAACAGTCACTAACCTCTTGCATCTGGTGATCTCATCCCACTGCCTCTAGGTTCTAGACCAACCTCACCTCTGCCTCCCTTACCAAAGTCCACAAACAGAATTATCAAGGGAAAGCCCATTGTGTCTATCTACTTCTGCCTGTAGAATACATCTCTTCCTACCCTCTGAGGTAGGGTCACCAGACCGGAAATACTGTATTAACTCTGATTTGTCTCCACAGATGCTGCCAGCTCCGCTGAGCTTTTCCAACAACTTCTGCATTTTATTTCTTCCTACCTCAACTTGTTTGGTTTTCTGCTTGTCCGGTTCCCTTCCCACTTACATCCATGATTCCTTTGATGCTTTACATCAGTTTCAGCATTTTCAGTTTGTGGGCTCCGGCCCCTTCCTATTTCTGATCCCTTTACACGTCCATCCCCCATCAGGATGGTCTCAGGGCTCTCTGCTGCTTGCGGAATAAAAGGCCTGAAACATCCCCACCCACCACCAGCCTTCCACACCTCCCCCCGACTCAGCCAAGCTCATCCTCCCTCTGAATCGCTGCTCTTTTAACTCCTCTCATTTTCTTCAGGTCAGAGGGGTGGCTGTGGGTACCCAGACGGGCCCCAGTTCTCTTTGTGGGGAACGTGGAACATTCCTTGTTCCAGTCCTACTCTGGCCCCCCACTCACAACTCTTTCTCTGGTATATCGATGACAGCACTGCTGCTGCTTCCCTCTCATCTGAAATTGGAAATGTTTATTGATTTCGCTTCCAATTTCCCCCAGCTCTCACCTTCACCTGGTCCATCTCTGACTCCTCCCTTCCATTCTTTGACATCTCTGTTTCCATTTCTGGAGAGAGGCTGGACACCAATATCCATTACAAACCAATCGATTCCCCGAGTTACCTTGACTACACATTCTCACACCCTGCATCCGGTAAGTCTACATTCCATTCTCCCTGTTCCTCCGTATCCATCGCTTCTATTATGTTGATGCCAACTTCATCAAGGGAGCCTCCGAAATGTCCACCTTCTTCCTCAATTGAGGATTCCCCAGCATCATTGTTGATTGGACCCTCAGACAGTTCTGACCCACCTTGCACACTTAGGCTCTCACCCCCTCTCCTCCCTCCAACAACTGCAAAAAGGCCTCCCTCGTCCTCACCTACCATCCCACCAGCAGCTAAATCCACAGGATCATTAGCAGCCATTTCCACCATTCCAGTGAGATGCCACCACTAGACACATGCTCTCCTTCTCTTACTTGTCAGCCTTGTGCAGGGACCATTCCCTCTGGGATACTCTGGTCCACTCCTCCTTCACTTCCAACATCCCCACAGACTCATGGCACCTTCTCCTGCAACAACAGGAGGTGTAACACCTGTCCTTTTACTTCTGCTCTCCTCAGTATCCAAGGGCCCAAACACACCTTCCAGGTGAAGCAGTGCTTTACCTGCATTTCACTCAATCTAGTCTATTGTATTTGTTGTTCACAATGTAGTCTCCTCTATAGTGGGGACACAAACATAGAACATGTACATCCTGTCCACAAAAAGCCCTTGAGCTTCCAGGTGCCTGCAATTTTAACAAACTACCCTCTTCCCTGGCCAACATCTCTGTCCCAGGCTTGCTGCAGTGAAGCTCAGTGTAAGCTGAAAGAACAGCAAGTCATTTTCCACTTGGGAACTCTACAATTTTCTGCACTCAATATTGAATTCAACAATTTTATTTCTTGAGGAACCTTCTCCTATGTCCTTACTCCAATCCCCACACACCAGGCCTTTATATCACAGAGTCTGCTACACAACACTCATTGTTTGCCACTAACAGTTTCCATTAGTAGCTATTCACTCTCCTAGGCTGACTGTTATCCACTCCTTTGTCTGTCCAACTGTTCTTCTCTCTCTTTGGTCTCTACCCCTACCTATCATTTGCTCCTTATCACCACCCCCTCTCCCCACTATCCCACCTTCTGCTGGCATTTTCCTAGCTACCATCTGAGGTAAGGGTCAATGGACCCGAAACATTAACTCTGATTTCTCTCCACAGATACTGCCAGACAGACTGAACAATTTCAGTTTTTCTTTCTACTTAAAAAGTTACAAATTGAACCCACTCTGCATCTAAGGAGCAGTTCCCCCTCATGATGCAATGGTAGTGTCACAACCCTTGGACTTGGAGGCCTAGATTCAAGTACCACCTAGTCCAGAGGTGTGTACAGTTTGCTGAGAAAAATGGGTAAATAAGAAAAAAAATCAAAGGACCAGGTTTTCAACAGTTTTCACCCTATGTACGTATTTGGAATTCACAGCAATTCTCCCCGTTTTCCCATCTGTAATTATTGCCTCTCTGCTTGTTCTTTTTGTTGTTCCTCGCTTACTATATAAAATGGTGTGAAATTTCATTTAGAGACTCCTGGTTTATATAGCAAGGGGTTGGTTAGCTCAGTTGGCTGGATGGCTGGTTTGCGACACATTTGGGTTCATTTCTTGCAGTTTGAACCACCACCACCACGAGTTGTCTCTCTGTGATATGAGAGCAGCCCTCAGTCTGGTAAGACTATGATGATTTTATCTATACAGGGCACTCTGCCTTATAGTTCAGATCCAGAGTAACATCTAAGATTCTGAAGGGCCCCAAGACAAAGATTGCAGATATGGATGGTGCAAGGGAGGGAGAGAGTGGTCTCAGGCTAAGGGACAGTGCTGTCAGGCTAGTGTGGCTTGAGAATGCCCTCACTGAGATTAACCTCATGCACAAAGTGTGTCGGAAAAGTTAACCTGAAGTCCACGCTCGTGTCAGTTAAGACCATAAAATATTGGAGCAGAATTCGGGCTGTGTGGCCTATCAAGCCTGCTCTGTCACCGGATCATAATCAATATGTTTCTGAACCCCATTCTCCTTCTCCCCGTAACCCCTGATCCCCTTATTGATTGTGTACAGTTCTGGTCATCAGACTTCCAGAAGGATGTGGATGCTTTGGAGATGGTAACGAAAAGGTTTAGCAGGATGTTGTATGGTATGGGGGATTTTAGCTATGAACAAAGGTTGGATAGACTGGGTTTGTTTTCACTGGAATACAGGAGGTTGAGGGGTGACCTGATAGAAGTTTATAAAATTGTGAAGGGCAGGGATAGAGTGGAAAATATGAGACTTTTTCCCAGGGTGGAGGGGTCTGTTACTAGGGGACACAGGTTCACGGTGCGAAGGGGGGATGTTTAAAAGAGATGTGTAAGGCACGTTATTCACACAAAGGGTGGTGAGTGCCTGGAACACGCTGCTAGAGGAGGTGGTGAAAACAGACACAATAGCAGCATCCAGGAAGCACCTGGACAAATACATGATTGGGAAGGGAATCGAGGGATACGGATCCTGTAGTTAAAGATAGTTTTAGGACAGAAAGGCAAAATGTGTTGGCACAGGCTTGGAGGGCCGAAGGGTCTGTTTCTGTGCTGTACTGGTCTTTGTTCTTTGTAATCAAAAGCCTATCTCTTTCTTAAAGATACTCAATAACTTGCTCTCCACAGCCCTCTACAGCAATGAGTTCCACAGATTCACCACCCTCTGGCTGAAGAAATTCCTCCTTATCTCAGTTCTCCTTAGCTTGGATTGGAAACCAACCAATCCTGGCCAACCATGTTCCCAAACTAAACCAGTCCCATCCCTGCCTGCGTTTGGTCAAATCCTTCCAAACATTTGTTATTCACATACTTATCCAAATACCTTGTAAACTGTACCTGCATCCTTCACAATTCATTTCACACCTGAACCACTCTCTGTGCAAAATAGTTGCCCCTCATGTCCTTTATAAATCTTTCTCCTCTAACCTTAAAAATGTGCCCTTAGTTTTGAATTCTCCCATTCATCTCAGTCCTAAATGGCTTACCTCTTATCCAGAGATTCTGTCCCCTGCTTTGAGTCTCTCAACCACAGAAAACATCTAGTTTGTCCAGCCCTATTAGAACGTTATATGTTTCCATCACCATGGAAAGACAACCAAGGTCAAAAGCCCTTCCTTCCCCAGTTATACTCTCTTCCATCTGGCAGAAGATACAAAAGCTTAAACACATGCACCAACAGGATCAAGAACAGCTTCTTCCCTGCTGTTGTTATTCTGATGAACTGACCTCTCAACTTTCAAACCTAATGTTGATCTTACCTTTGTAGACTTTTCTTGTAGCCATAACTCTGTATGCCCTGCTCTGTTCAATCACCTTATGATCTGTATGCCCTTGTATGTCATGATCTGACTTTACTGCATGCAAAACAAAACTCTTCATTGTACCTAGGTACATGTGACAACAATAAATCAAATCAAATCAATGACATCCCTTCTAATCCTTCTAAACATTAGTTCTAAAGGGTCATCCCTTCACTCTGAGCTTGTGCCCTCAAGTCCTAGCCTTTCCTACTCATGAAATCATCTTCTTCCAGGCCTCTCAGTACTCTGCAATTTTCAATCAGATCCCCACCCCCTTTCGCCCCATCCTTCTAAACCTCCCAAGTACAGACCTAGAGTGCTCAACTGCTCCTCATATGACAAGCACTTACCTTCCTGGAATCATTCTTGTAAACTTCCTCTGGACCCCACTTCAACGCTAGCACATCAATCTTAGATATGGGACCCAAAACTGCTCACAATATTCCATATGCAGTCTGACCAGAGCCTTACACAGCCCCAGCTGAGCACTCAGATACATTTCTGATCTTGTATTCTAGCCCTCTGGAAATGAATGCTAACATTGCATTTGCCTTCCTAACTGCCAACTGAAACCTGCATGTGAACCACAATAGAATCCTGAACCAAGACTCATAAGTCTTTCCAAAGCTTTTTCCCATTTAGAAAATAGTCTGTGCCTCTATCCTTCCAACGAAAATGCATAACCTCACACTTTCCCACATTGAATTCCATTTGCCACTTCTTTTCCTACTCTCCTGGGCTGTTCAAGTCCTTCTGCAGCCTCCCTGCTTCCCCAACACTACCTGTCCCTTCACCTATCTTTGTGTCATCGGCAAATTTTGCAACAATACTCTCAGTTCTTTATCCAGACCGGCAATGGATAATGTGAATGTGGATTTTCTGCAGTGAGAAGTTAATAATCCCATATTAATGACTATTAGCGTTGACATCTTCCCTTGATTGACAGGCTTAGCTTCCAATCAAGAGATGGGGAATGGAGAGATACATACAAGGGGAGGCTGCAATCCTGGGTTTGTCCAATTCCTCACGTGAAAAGGTATACGTGGTGTTGAGGTGACACATTATTTCTCCCCGGGATGTGATCTCCTCGCAGGAGCTGCATCTTTTCCTACAAACAGGGAATCTTGGCCAGTCACAGTTCAACCAGCAAAGCAGGTGACAAGCAAATTTTCCCGCTTCGATAACAGACTTAATTTGCCACCTTTTGGGTGCGTGCTGTATCTCAACTCAGTAAAACCTTGAGTTCCATATGTTACAGCCAGTGCTTGGAAGCTTTCAAGAGATTTTACCCATATTAACCCCTATTACCACCGAATATCCTGTCCTCAGCAATGTTATAATTCACCATGAGACTACATCAGGGGGGATTTAGACCATCTCCAATGCTAAAGTGTCAGTGACAAAAATCATCAAAAATGACACATAAATATATAGATATTCTCCTTCACCCTATTTAGATGATATGAAACTTCTGTGCAATCTCTTTTCATTTAACAGGTGTGAAACAGTGAGGACGTTGGATGAGAAGGATATGCTGAGGTTCATTCTCTGGCTCCAATAGCAGACACCGTTCCCAATGTGCAGTCTAGCTGAAGAGGTCATAAATGTGTCAGGTTCCACATCAAGTCTGAGTCTCATGCTGTCCGCTGAGTCTATTTTCACCTGGTTTGATGCCAAACTATGCTTTTGTGTTCTCTACAGACTTGTGCAGAAAGCAGTGTCAACAGCTGTCTTCAGACATCGAACCTCTAATTAATATAACAATCGATACTAAAGAGAAAACGCTGCTGATTGGTTGGAGAGTTGACTATGACTGGATGATGAAATGCTGTAGAGAAAGCAATGGTGTGTTATAGGCTCACCAAACTCCGGGTTAATTCGGGAAAGAGGCAAAGTTTCTTTTTCTCAGAGATTTCTTATTGCTCAGAGACCATGAGTCCCTGTGTTGCGTTGCTAACAAAACCCATACCCAACACGAGTCAGCACCTTTGCATTCAGAGAAGGGCAAATTTTCTCAGTTATATGGATCAGGAAAGACACGCATCTCCCAGAAGGATATGAAAGTGCTTACATTTTCCACTCTACGTTTCTGCTCTTTCCAAGTATTTTATATGTCGAAGGCTTTAATGCTGTGTGCTGCAAGGACTGTGCCTGCAGCTGGATCAAGATAAAATGAATGGCAGCCAGAGAGCTGCAGAAAATCAGGCAGCTTCCATTCCCGCTGTTCAATAACCTTGGGGTGACCTCAACACCTATTGAGAGTGAAAGATGTTTTCACCTGGCAAGAGCCTGCTTTTTGTTTTGATAAGAGCATCCCTCTTTTTCCAGAGAATTGAGCCATAATGAATCATTACAGTGTTACAGAAACAGCAGTTCAAGCAGCTGAAGGTGCCAGTTTTGTAGAAAAGGAAAGCGGGAACTGCCCACATTCTGAGCCTCAATTGTTGCAGTGCCCACGCCTGAAGCCAGTGTGAACACGTTTTAATTCACAGTTATCACATCTTAATGCAGACATTTCAGTCAAATCTCTGATTATTCTGATCTTTATTCTTGCAATTCTTGCTTGTGTATTTGTTCGAATGCTCCAATCTAGTTGAAACATACACTCACCACCTAAAAGCCCAGTGTTTTTAAATGGCGGTCTCACAGTTTCATAAACCCATTCCTTTTTTCCAAACAGGCACCTTCACTGCATGGATTTAACTGCAACGCAGAGGGAAGGTGTTGCTCTGGCTCTTTGAAAGAGATCCCATGTAGAATCATAGAATCCCTACAGCATGGAAAGACCCTCCAAAGAACATCCCACCCATATGCAGCCCTTCACTCTAACCCCGCATTTGCCCTGGCCATCCAGCTAACCTACATTGTCCTGGACACTATGGGCAATTTAGCACAGTCAATCTACCTAATCAGTCATGGGACTGTGGGAGGAAATTGGAGCATCTGGGAGAGCATGCAAACTCCAAACAAACAGATACCTGAGGCTGGAATTGAACCTGGTCCCTGGTGCTGTGAGGCAGCAGTGCTAACCACTGAGCCACCATTCTTCCTTTTTATTATCTCTCACCTTTCCCTCTAGCTCAGAAAATTATTTCCCCTTTAATTATCTGTCTTATTCTCATTTTTTTGAAAGTTAGTATTGAACCTGCTCCCACCATCCTTCTAGCCAATGCATTCAAAATCATAATATCTTACTGGATAAACATTCTTCTCCTTATGTGGTCTCTGCCGCATTTGCAAATTGCCATAAACCTGCGTCCCAAGATTAATGATGCTGCTGTCCTCTTATGGGGCTGCCACTGTACACAGTGAGTACATTCCCCACACGACATGAAATCTATAACTCACACAAATTTTATTTAGTCAAAATGAGCACGAGGCAGGAAACATATTTTTTCCCTTTGTATTGCAAATCTGCTCCTCTCCAAGCCTTCCCCAGCAGACTTGTGCTAAATCCCAATCCTGCCCTGTTCATCCACTGAATCATAGTCAGGGTTTCTTAGGAAATGTCACAAACTTCCTACACAATTCGGGGGATGGAATAATAATTTCTTCCAGGAAAACCAGAGAGGATGGATAGTGCTCTGCTTTGGCCTTTTGACCTGACTGCATTAGCCAGGCAGACAGATGATGCGGATGGCTATCTGTGTGGGTTCTAAGTAGACTGAGCATGGAAAAGCTCAGTCCGGGTTCCTGGTGAGTGCAGGAATTACCACATATCAGGCCTTGAGTACAAAAATTTACAAAGCGACTCTCCAGTGCAGTACGGGGAATGCTGCACTGCCATCTTTTTCAGGTGAGATATCAAACTAAGGCCATAGACATAGGAGCAGAAATAGACCATTCAGCCCATCAAGTCTGCCCTGCCATTCAATGAGATCATGGCTGATCTGATAATCCATAAGTCCACTTTCCTGCCTCTTTACCATCCTCCTTGATTCCTTGGCTGCAATAGGAATTAAGGAATCCACAAATCCTTTGCCTCTGAGGAATTAAATGCCATCTCATCTCTGTGGTAAATAGACAACCCCTTATTCTGAGATCATACTCTATGGTACTACACTCTCCCACAAGGACCTCTCCACATCTGTCCTGTCAAGTCCTGTAAGTATCTTGCTTGTTTCAGAAGGTCATCTCTTATTCCAAAGAGTGCAGTCGCAACATACAGAACCTCTCCTCATAAGACAGTCTTTGCATGCCTGGGTATCAGGGGGAAGCGAGGACTGCAGGAGATCTGAATCAAAGAGTTTGGCGCTGGAAAAGCACAGCAAGTCAGGCAGCATCCAAGAAGCAGGAGAGTCGACATTTCAGGCATAAGTTCTTCATCAGGAAGGGTACCTGAGTGTCAGACTAATAAATGTCTGGGAGGCCTCCAGTGCCAGTATGGCTTTCCTTAGACATTGTCTGACCCACCCAAACAGGGAGGTCTACTACTACATTATATTTGAAGCAGAGCAGATCAATTCTCTCCACCATGTCCTGATCCATATCTGTCAACATCACAAAACTTGGGGATCTAGTCATTGTTGCATTTCTGTTTGTGGGATCTTGCTATGCATGCACTGGAGGCCACTTTCCTGACAGTACAACACTGCATACTTTTCAAAGGTCCTTCATTAAAGTAAATAATGATAGCTGTGGATACTGGAAATCTGAAACAAAAACAGAAATTGCTGGAGAAACTTAGCAGGTCTGGCAGGATCTGTGGAGAGAAAGTGGAGTTAACTTTTCGGGTCCCTTGATTAAAACACACTTTGGTACAATCAGCAGCTACAGATGATGCTGGATTGATGTAAAATTTTTTGTAACATACAACAGCCCTTTAATTTGGTGCTGTGTGCACTTCAGACAGATCAAAGGTTTGACTGACATGGGAAATGGACAATGAAATATCATGCAGCCACATTATTCTGAGTCTGGAGTCAGGGTTTGTTCCTGAGGCATAAAAACGAAGGAGCTTTATTCTGGACAGCCGTCCTCCACCTACTACTCCCACACCCTCAAACCTCACGTCCAGGAATATTCAGTTTGTGTCTTAGATTAGTAAGTATTGGACTCTCTCTTTGTATTGAATTTTAGACAAGAAAGTTTCATATAAAAGCGTAAAAGGGAGCATTTATGTAAATGACTGAATAGTCAGAAATGCCTGTTTTTTTCATTCATTATCAATGCAACTTGCTCCAGTAAAAGTTCCTCTTTGCCACAGATGTTCCACAAGGTTTGCCATAAGATATAAATAAAGGTTAAGATACGGCCCAGGGTATGTGACTGGCGGGTGCAGGGTGCTGTTTGTTGAAAGTTCAAGGCGTACACATCTATTCGGAAGTGAGACTGCATCTGGACACGATTGCCAGCACCCTCCCTGCGTCGCCCCCTTAATGCAGCTCCACTGAGTGGATGCTCGGACGCCAGATGTCGAGGTTTTGCTTTTTTCCCTTGTTCCCAGTGACAGGATGCTGAAACAGCGCAAGCTGATAACGTGATATCCAAGCAGGAGAAAAAAAACATCTGAACTGCAGCATGATTTTAGTCCGAAACAACTCATTACAGTGTAGCTAGTACGTAGAAGTGATGTTATTTTGAGGAGCTACATTACAGCCATACAGGCCACAGTCCAGAGAAAGGCCCTTTGGACAATTGCATCTATGCTGTTCAAAAATAGAACCAATTTCCAGCACTTGGCCAATAGCCCTGTATGTCTTGCTATGACAAATGCACATCTAAATACTTCTTCAATGTTATGGGGCTTTCTGTTTCTACCACCCCTACAGGCTGTGAGTTCCAGTCTCCCACCACCCTTTGGGTGAAAACATATTTTATTCACATCCCCTGTTGTAAACCTCCTGATCCTCCCCTTAAATCTATGTCCCTTTGGTCATTGATCCCTCCATCAAAGAGTAAAGTTTATTCCAGCCTACCCTGTCAATATCCCTCATAATCTTATACATCTCAATCCTGTCTCCCCACAGTCTGTCCAATCCCTCTTCATAACTGAAATTCTCTAACCCCAAGGCAACATCCTGGTAAATCTCTTCTGCACCCTCTCCAATGCTATCACATCCCTCCTATGATGTGAATTCAAGAACTGTATACACACTGTAGCTGTGGCCAAACCAACGTTTTACACAGTTCCAGCATCACCTCTCCACACTTTAACTCAATGCCTCAATAAATAAAGATAAGTATCCCGTATGCCTTTATATTAACTTTATCTACAACTATGTTTATTTGAAAAAGGATGCACTGGCATTAAAGGGGTGCAGAGGAGGTTCACGAGGTTGATTCAGAATTTGAGGGGGTTGGCTTTTGAGGAGAGACTGAGTAGATGGGGATTATATTCATTGGAATTTAGAAGAATGAGGGGGAAACGTATAAAATTATTAAGGGAGTAGATGAGATAGAAGTAGAGAGGATGTTTCCACTGGCAGGTGAAGAAGGGCTTATGCCCGAAACGTCGATTCTCCTGCTCCTTGGATGCTGCCTGACCTGCTGCGCTTTTCCAGTAACACATTTTTTCAGCTCTGATCTCCAGCATCTGCAGTCCTCACTTTCTACTGTCAGGTGAAACTAAGACATGGGCATAGCGACAAAATTAGGAGGAGCAGATTTAGGACTGAATTGAGCAGGAACTTCTTCACCCAGAGGGTTGTGAATCTATGGAATTCCCTGCCCAGTGTGGCAGTTCACGCTACTTCAGTAAATGCTTTTTAAAACTAAGGCTTTTTTTTGAACAGTGACAGAATTAAGGGAAACAGTCAGAGGGTGAGTAAGTGAAGCTGAGACCATGAAAAGGTCAGCCATGATCTTATTGAATGGCGGAGCAGCCTTGACGGGCCAGATGGCCTACTCTTGCTCCTAGTTTTTATGTATTGATGACATTTATGTTTGCCATTTGGTAACAGCTTGATTGAAGAAAGGTACATCAAATGGTTCAATTCTCTTCCTTGGATCTACAAAACAAAGGGTAAAAAATGAGGTCTGCAGATACTGGAGATCACAGCTGAAAATGTGTTGCTGGTTAAAGCACAGCAGGTTAGGCAGCATCCAAGGAACAGGAACACAAACTTAAGAAGTGGGCCAATTGGCATGTTGGATTTGCTCCGCAATTCAATAAAATTCTCAATATTCTCCTTCAATTCCACCTCATTGCATTATCTAACCAAATCCATCAGTCTTTCTCAAACAGAAAATTGTCTCATTATCTGGTCACTCCTGGGTAAAGAATGCCAAGGATTCAGCTCCCTCGGATTGAAGAGGTTTCTCCTCATCTAAGTCCAAAATGGCTGCCCACTTACTCTGAAGATTCTACATTGGTGGGGCTGACCCCAAAACTTATGAATGGTGCATTCTGGTCCAACTCATCCTGTTTATCTCAAAATGGAGCACCAATATGACAGTATAATTACTTTCACTTTAAATAATTTCTTTTTTCACTTTTAATTTTCTCTTTGGGTAGGCACAGTCTCAGAGATCTAGTCAAAACATCAAGAAAAGTTGGCCTTATGGGATCATGAGCCATTCCACTAATGTCATCATGTCAAGTTAGAAACAATTGGTTCAATGTTAATTCAAGTGGTTTTTCCAAGACCATTAGAAGAACTAATGTTTTTTCTGGGCATTTTGAGTTGGGATTTTGCGGATTGTCTTGTAAAGTCAAAACCTTTTGTCAAGAGGGCAAAACCAGGAAAACAATTTGACATCAGATTTACAATATACCTTTTTAACAAGAGACCTGACCAATTAGAGTCACGGAAGTCTATAGCACAGAAAAGGATCTTTTGCCCCATTAATTCCACACTAGTCATAAAACAAGCACCAAATTATTCTAATCACATTTTTCCAGCACTTCGCCTTTAGGCTTGTATTCCATGGTATTGTAAATGCACATCTCAACACTGCTAAAATGTTAGGTGTGGACACATGATAAAGGATGGCCTAACCTTTGTCCCCAACCTGATTAACCCACACTCTAGTGGCAAATGTGTGTCTAACTATTCAGAAAATTAGGGCATGTGGGATTGGAAGATGTTCCCATGTGCTCTATGCTTCATGAAAGTTACACATCCAATCTTCTTTCCTTTATCATGGGCCATGAGTATAGTTGTTGCAAGCCCAGCAATTGTTGCCTCACCTAATTACCCTCCAACTGAATGGTTTGCTAGGCTATTACAGAGGTCCACGCCCACCACCAACCCACCCTCCACTCTGGCACCTTCCTTTGCTACTGCAGAGGTGTAAAACCTGTGCCCACACCTCACCCCTCACCTTCACCCAAGGCCCCAAAGGATCCTTTCACATCCAGCAGAGATTTTCCTGCACATCCAAACACCTCGTCTACTGTGTCTGTTGCTGTCAATGTGGTCTTCTCTACATTGGGGAGACAGGACTCCCACTCGTGGAATGTTTCAGGGAACATCTCTGGGACACATGCACGAAACAACTCCACCGCCCTGTGGCCGAACACTTCAACTCTACTTCCCACACTACCAAGGACATACAGGTCTTGGACCTCCTCCACCGCCAAATCCAAACCACCCGACGCCTGGAAGAATGCCTCATCTTCCACCTTGAGACCCTTCAACCACATGGCATCAACATTGATTTCAATAGTTTCCTCATCTCCCCTTCCTTCGCTTTTTTCCAGATCCAACCCTCCAACTTGGCACTGCATTCTTGAACTGTCTCACCTGTCTATCTTCCTTCCCACCTATCCACTCAACCTTCTGCCCTGACCTATTATCATCACCATCCATCTTCATCTACCTATTGCAGTCTCATCTACCTTCCCCCCCAGCCCCACTCTTCCCCTCCTTTTTATCTCTCAGCCCCCTTCCACCCCGCCACATTCCTGATGAGGGACTAATGCCCGAAACATCGACTCTCCTGCTCCTCCGATGCTGTCTGATCAGCTGTGCTTTTCCAGCGCTACACTTTTCAACCCGGCCTCTCCAGAATCTACAGTCCTCACTTTCTCCTTTTGCAGAGGTAGTTAAAAGTCAACCACATTGCTGTGGATTTGACATCATGTATAAACCAGATCAGTGTGGAAGATTCCCTTCCCTAAAGGAAGGCTGAGGGATGACCTCACAGAGGTTTATAAAATCATGAGGGGCATGCATAGGATAAACAGACAAGGCCTTTTACCTTGGGTTGGGGAGCCCAGAAGTAGAGGGCAGAGGCTTAGGGTGAGAGGGGAAAGATATAAAAGGGACCTAAGGGGCAACATTTTCACACAGAGGATGGTGCGTGTACGGAATGAGCTGCCAGAGGAAGTGGTGGAAACTAGTACAATTGCAATATTTAAAAAGCATCTGGATGAGTAGAGGCAAAGGAAGTGTTTAGAGGGATATGGGCCAAGTGCTGGCAAATGGGACTAGATTAGGTTCAGCTATTTGGTCGACATGGGTGAGTTGGACTGAAGGGTCTGCTTCCATGCTGTACGTCTCTATGACATTAGTGACCCAGATAGCTTTGCATTCCAGATTTATTAATTGAATTTAGATTAGATTAGATTACTTACAGTGTGGAAACAGGCCCTTCAGCCCAACAAGTCCACACCGACCCGCCGAAGCGCAACCCACCCATACCCTATATTTACCCCTTACCTAACACTACGGGCAATTTAGCTTGGCCAATTCACCTGACCCGCACACCTTTGGACTGTGGGAGGAAACCGGAGCACCCGGAGGAAACCCACGCAGACACGGGGAGAACGTGCAAACTCCACACAGTCAGTCGCCTGAGTCGGGAATTGAACCCAGGTCTCAGGCGCTGTGAGGCAGCAGTGCTAACCACTGTGCCACCGTGCCGCCCACAATTTAAATCATGCTGGCTGTCACAGGGGAATTTAAACCCCTATCTCTAGGCAACAGCCTTAGTTTCTGGATCATGAGTGCAGTGACATTGGCAGTGCATCACCCACCCACCCCCCACCCCCCCGCCCCCAGCTGATCAGCAACAGCAGCACGAGTAAACAATCTGAGTCCTCTAGGCTTCAGTGCCATCTAACAATATCATGGTCACAATCAGATCAGCTTCAACTTCACTCCCCCATAAAACACAGTGTAGTGATTATAATGTGGTCAACCAACTAGAACTTATAGAATATAGGTTCCCTGCCTGGGCTGTTAACCTGGTCCAATCAGGGAGCCCTGGCTGACAGATATGAACAAGAGTTAAAAATCATACAGCACCAGGTTATAGTCCAACAGGTTTATTTGGAAGCACTAGCTTTCGGAGCGCTGCTTCTTCATCAGGTGGTTGAGAAGCAGGATAATAAAACACAGAATTTAGAGCAAAAGATTACAGTATCATGTGGCTGAAACGATATATTGAACAAACTTATGTTGCATATCCCACAAACCCCTCAGAATCCTTTCTCCTAAATTTCAATGGTGCAACCTCCAGAGGCAGTTACCCAGGCATCGGAAGGGATCTCCTCCTCTGAAAAATCTCCCTCTTTTGAATCTTTAGTTTATTCCTTCTTGAAAGCTGAGTTTCAATATTTGCTTGTGGTAATGCATCCCAGCACCAGGTTACAATCTAAAAATAATTTCTAATCTCCTTTCAGCACTGATGTTCGATTTATGCCCCTTTGTTGCTTAATTAAATGCCTAGTGGAAATCATCACCCAGCAGGAGGAAGGATTGAGAAGAGAGGAGGAGAAAGAATTTGGTACAAAAATGCTGTGTTCAGACATTGAGGCAGTTTAAGCATTTTCGTTAGTGCTTCGAATTGAACCATTGAGATGACAATTCCCCTTTGATTTCTATCTTGGAGTCAGAATTTGAGAACAAAATCCTGCCCAGAAGCGACCAGGATATAGTCCGTTTGCACATTTGCAGAATGATTAGCATTGCTGTATTTAAAAAAAACATATGTCAGCATTTTCCTCATCTGCTCTTTTTCAGCTGAGAATCCACTGATTCTGGTGAAATGTGGAGTACAAATTGTGCAGTAATTCTTAAAGCAAGCACAAGCCATCCCATCTACTGCAAATACATTTTACCCATCAGAATTCAAGTCCTTATAGCTATGTGTGATGTTCACAGCAGGTACTTAAAGCAAGCCCCTAATCAATTATTTTCCCCGCATTGTGTTGGCTTTTACTATCCTTTATGTTTCTGCCTTTGTGCCATCAAAACACACAGCATGCATCAGCTGAAACATGGGAAGAGAGCTTGTTAATTCTCCCAGCTGAGGCTGCTTCCCGAAATTTGGAAATGTCACTCACCAGGGAATTGTAGGAACGAATGGAAGCTTGTTGCTGGATGGGAGGAACCTTCAGGTTCCCCTGAAATGGGCTGGTTTGAGCTGGATGGGAAATTAAACTCTGAATACTGACCCAAACCCCACTCCAATTTACCCACTTGTGACTTTAATGGAGAAAGGACTGAAGGCACCAATTACAAACTGTGATTTGATCGTTTGGGTTTCTTGAGTCTTGGGGAAGCCAACAAGTAAAGCCAGGACTGAGCGTTTATTCTCTGTTGGGTCTAACACAGCTACTGGGCACCTTAAGCAATTAAAGTCACAGAGCTATACAGCCCAGAAATAGACTCCTCTGTACAATCGGTCCATGTTGACCATGTTCCCAAACTAAACTAGTCCCACCTGCCTGCACTTGGTTCATATCCCTCCAAACCTTTCCTATTCAGGAACTTATCCAAATGTCTTTGAAATATAATTGTACCTGCATCCACCACTTTCTCTGGCAATTCCTTCCACACAAGAACCACCTTCTCTGTGAGAAGATCCCCCCTCCCCCATGTTGTTTTAAAATCTTTCTCCTCTCACCATAAAAATATACCACCTAGCTTTGAACTCCCTCATCTTAGAGAGAAGACGCTTGTCATTCACATTATCCATACCCCTCATGATTTTATAAGCCTCGATAAGGTCACCCCTCAGCCTCTGATGCTCCAGCAGAAAAATGTCTCAGTCTTTCCAGTCTAACCTTATACCTCAAACCCTCCATTCTCAGCAAAAACTGGATACCCTAGCACCTTCTGATATCTCTCTTTACACTATCTCATTCCTGATGAAGCGCTCATTCCTGAAACATCAATTCTCCTGCTCCTCGGATGCTGCCTGACCTGCTGTGCTTTTCCAACACCACACTCTCAACTCTGATCTCCAGCATCTGCAGTCATCATTTTCGCCTACCAGCTGTAGGATGCACTGCAGCAACCTTTTGTGGCTAGTTGATGTTCATGTGTCATGGTGGCTAGCTTTCTACCACGATACATGAACATCAACTAGCCACAAAAAGACATAACCCACTCTCACTAGTGTCCTTACATACAGATAAAGAAGGACACCATTTCGACTGGGAGAACACATCGATCCTAGGACAAGCCAAACAGAGACACACACGAGAATTCCTAGAAGCATGGCATTCCAGCCAGAACTCTATCAACAAACACATTGACTTGGATCCCATTTACCATCACCTGAGAAAAAGAACAGGAAATGACATCAACTAGGAGAACATGAGGACTGCAGATGGTGGAGATCAGAGTCGAGAGTATGTTGCTGAAAAAGCACAGCAGGTCAGGCAGCATCTGAGGAGCAGAAGAATCAGCGTTTCGGGCATAAGCCCTTCATCAGGAATCACAATGAAGAGCTTATGCCCAAAATATCGATTCTTCTGCTCCTCGGATGCTGCCCAATCTGCTGTGCTTTTCCTGTAACAAACTCTTGACACAGGAAATGACATCACCATAGAAAATGGCATCACCACAGAAATGACATCACTAACCAAGGAAACCCAGACACATACACAGAAAGCAGGCTACACCACCAAAGCTTCATCTGGAGGCTCATTGATCATGTTACCTAGTATGGTGATGAAATGTCTGAAAACGACCCTTCCAGGTCAGCGAGCAAACATGCATCCAGTTAACTCTGATTTCTCTCCACAGATGCCGCCAGACCTGTGTATTTTTTCCAGCAATTTACATTTTTCTCTCTGTTCTAACTTTGTTTGCTCTAGTCGTAAATGCCCTGTTTCCATTGCTGTACCCTGTGTGGTGAAAGGTGCAGGGGCCAGTGTAACTATCAGTAGACACTCGAATTCCCCACTACAGCAAAATATAGTCCAAAGATTTTCTTTAAGGCTTATGAGCTGAAAAAAGAAGGATAGTAGATGAGACAAATAAGGAATTAATGTTATCAAATGTGGTTTTATAATTTGCAACAGCTTGCAATCAGTTTTGAGTTCCTGGTAATACATAAATCACAATTTGACAATGCATCAAGATGTAGAGATTATGCAATGATTGTATAAAGATGCAAAATACATAACTTTGCTCTGCCATTGCATTACGTTTTCTCATACAGCTCAGTGAGTGGGATGTTTCCATGTAAGCATTCATACACATCTCAGGCATTCCATGAACCAGGTTGAGCGTTAGTGCAAAACCTGGCGTTGAATACAAATGGAAATTATCACAGAAAATTGCTCGAGGTTAAATACAATAATTTGCATTCACTCATTAGTATCTCAACTGACTCATAATCACACTGCCAATTCAAATTAATTCTGAGTAAAATCTAAAGACAAACTGAGTAAAACATTTCTCTCTCGCATGTTGCCAGGTTTGCTGCACTCATGGAATGAGTTACGAGTGTCGGGATTTATTGCTGTGTAGCCCTCATGTTCCATTTAGCCACGAAATCTTTTAGCTCACAGTCACTTGGAAACACCTCAGCCGCACCCAATCCTAATGCATTTTCGTTACGTTATGATTCACTTTAATTAAGTTTCCATTTGAACATTTGACACACAGTGGAAAGCAAAGAGTGATATTCCAAAACATATCCACTTACATGGATGTTTGTTGTTTTCAATTAGGTCAGGTCAGGAATTTGTACACAGCTTGAAAAGTAAAGGTAGAAGAAAGCTGAGGATTTAGTGACCTGGCATTAATGAAATAAGCACACAAATCCAAAGAGATTAATAAAAAATATCTAGCCTCAGGAAATGATCTGCACCTGGTGATCTGCAGTGTTTTCTGCTTCCTGTATAAGATGTTGTATCCTTGCAGTTGCAACTTTTAAACAGGGGCGATACAATTTACCGAGTTCATACTGTTGCCTCACAACGCCAGGGAAATGGGTTAGATACCATCCTCTGTGTGGAGTTTGTACATTCTCCCCAAGTCTGCATGGGTTTACTCTGAGTGCTCTGCTTTCCTCGTACAGCCCCAAGATGTGCAGAATAGGTGGAGTGGCCGTGTTAAATTGTTTCATAATGTCCAGGGATGTGCAAGCTAGGTGGCTTAGCAAAGGGAAATGCAGGTTTCCATGGATAGGTTAAGGGGGTGGGTCTGGGTGGGATACTCTTTGGAGGGTTGGTGTGGACTCAATGGGCTGAATGGCCAGCTTTCACACTCAAGGGATTCTGTGATCGTCAGTGCGGCCTCAATGGGTCAAACGGCCTTTTCTGTGCTGTGTGACTGATTCTGTGAATCTATGACTCATAGCAGGAACTTGCATATTGGTGTTTTAAGTGACAGGACAATATTTTGGGCTTGCGAGAAGTAAACAGGCTCATAACCATGATTTTGGTGATTGACCAGTGCAGCGAGAATATATTGCAATCTCAAAGACAGGTTCACCATTTACACTGAATTTAGCACTTGGAAGAGAATGCCAATTCATTAGAGAAAATCCTGGGAGGGGGTATCAATGCCTGATAAAAGCAGCTATAAATATAAATCCATGCAAGTAAGTATCATCAGTACGACCTCCAACACGAGATTCCCCAAAGCTATTTTTGTGTGATTCACATTCCAAAATTGTTTGCTGATTTTTCTCCCACCTTATTGTTTTGTGAGACATGGACACCACTGGCTGGGTCAGTGTATATCTCCTATCCCTAATTGCCCATCCACTGAGTGACTTTCTCAGCCATTTCAGAGTAGAACAAAGAACAATCCCATTGCTGTGAGTCTGCAGTCACCTGTAGGCCAGACCAGGTTAGGATGGCAAAATTCCTCCCTAAAGGACATGAGTGAACCAGTTGAGTGTTTAGAACAATCGATAACAGTGGACATGGTCAGTATCACTGAGAACATCTCTATGTTACAGATTTATTCATTGAATTCTAATCTCACTGGCTGCTGTTGTGGGATTGGAACTGTTACACTTAGACCACTCAGCAATGTTCCCAAATTCATTACAATTCCAGAGGATATGTCAAACTATTAAGGCCGCGGATGAGGATGGACAAACGGAGCCCTCTGCTTTATTTCTCCACTTCCTTAGCAGATTGGAACCAGGTTCATTTGAGAACATCCTTTTTCTTGTGGATACCTTCCCTCCAGGTCCAAATAAGCAAATGGAATGAACTTCCTGAGGAAGTGGTGGATGTAGGTATGATTACATTTAAAAACTTTTAGATAAGTACATGAAT
The DNA here is from genome assembly GCF_020745735.1 of Hemiscyllium ocellatum. Lineage (NCBI taxonomy): Eukaryota > Metazoa > Chordata > Chondrichthyes > Orectolobiformes > Hemiscylliidae > Hemiscyllium > Hemiscyllium ocellatum. Next base: position 7,647,254 of record NC_083423.1, read on the forward strand.
AGGAAGGTTTAAAGAAATATGGGCCAGGAGCAGGTAGGTAGGAGTAGTTTAGTTTGAGGTGTTGAGAATGTGGTAAAGTACAGCAGGTCAGGCAGCATCTGAGGAGCAGTTGAAACGTCAATTCTCCTGCTCCTCAGATGCTGTCTGACCTGCTGTGCTTCTTTAGCACCACACTTTCAACTCTGATCTCCAGCATCTGCAGTCCTCACTGTCTCCTCATGTTCAGCATGGACTGGTTGGACTAAAGGGTCTGTTTCTGTGCTGTATAACTCGATGTCTCTGTGACTCGATGTCTCTATGACTGTATAACTAATACTGTTTCAGAAATGACAGAAATAGAAATGTTGTGTGGACAAAGAAGGATTTGAACACAAATAGGGAAAGCAGATTTTGCATTCTAACCTTTATTATTGTGAAAGATAACACAGATCAAGAAGCAATATTAGGTGAAATCTAAGTCTTCAAAACCTGTAGATTGTAAGAGGGAAAATTGAGAAGTAGGCAAGAGTTAAATGTAGTTAAATGATTTTTGGAGTGAACTGTCCCTTAGAAAAGGAAATCTGCCGTCCTTACTTAGTTTGATTCCAGAGCCATGAGCAATCTGCTTAACAGTGAGCTGCCCTCTGAAGGGACCAGGCAAGTCATTCAGTTCATGGGCAGTTACTGATGGGAAACAAATGCTAGCCTTGCCAGATCCCATGAAAGAACAAAAACAGATCGAGGTGGAAATTACTTTCAATCAGATTAAATTATTACATTCTGCTCAGGAAGCCGAGAGAAATGGTTGAAAAGTTTCCTTAGGTATACAGTGGTATAGAAACTTGGATGGATAGGCTGCAGAGTGAATTATAACTGCAATAAAAGTAACAGTGAAGCTGGGATTGAATATTGTATTAATGAGAGATTAATGCACCTATGTGGAACCCAGGATGTATTACAGTTACAGATGGTTGTAACATGGAACTTCAACAATCTTAGAATATACTGAATGATGTGACAGGATGGTTTTGCTGCAAATCATTCGTGTACTATGGGAAAAATGTGTTAACTGTAGTAATATAAAAGGTTCAGATTACCTCAAGGGCAAAGAGAGGAAAACTGTTCTTTCACTAACATTTTTTGAATGTGAACTATGTTCATACTTTGAAATAAAGTCAAATCCATTTAAATATGAACACAGTTTTTAACTGTAAATGACAGCAGTTAGCATTCAGTAGATGAATTGATATGAAAGCAGTTTTATGTTGTTCCCAGAATTTACCAATGGCATGACATTAATAACAATTAGCCCACAGTCATTCCTGTATGAGGTGATGCATGGTTTCTTTAGTTCAATACCTAACTAAACTACTGCACTTTCAAAATAATCTTCCATCTTTTCCCTTGATGTTTTTTGTGACATGTTCCTATATTCAGCATAAACAGTGGTTGCATTTCAATTGTATTTCATTGACAATAATAACATGGGGTTCTGAAATGTGCAATATAAGACCATAAGACCACAGCAGCAGAAGTTGGCCATTCAGCCCATCCAGTCTGCTCCTCCATTCAGTGGGACTATAGCTGATCTGATAATCCAAAACTCCAATTTCCTGCCTTTTTCACATAACCCTTCAGGTTTATTTGAAATCACAAGCTATCAAAATGTTGCTCATCACCTGTTAAAGCAGCAACGCCCTGAAAGCTCATGATTTCAAATAAACCTGCTGAAATATAACTTGGTGTTGTCTGACTTCTGACATTCTGGATTAGTGGTGCTGGAAGAGCACAGCAGTTCAGGCAGCATCCGAGGAGCAGTAAAATCGACGTTTCGGGCAAAAGCCCTTCATCAGGAATAAAGGCAGTGAGCCTGAAGTGTGGAGAGATACGCTAGAGGAGGGTGGGAGTGGGGAGAAAGTAGCATAGAGTACAATGGGTGAGTGAGTGGGGGAGGGGATGAGGGTGATAGGTCAGGAAGGAGGATGGAGTGGATAGGTGGAAAAGGAGATGGGCAGGTAGGACAAGTCATGGGGACAGTGCTGAGCTGTAAGTTTGGAACTCGGGTGAGGTGGGGGAAGGGGAAATGAGGAAACTGTTGAAGTCCACACTGATGCCCTGGGGTTAAGATGAGGCGTTCTTCAACAGTTCTTCAATGTGGACTTCAACAGTTTCCTCATTTCCCCTTCCCCACCTCACCCGAGTTCCAAACTTCCAGCTCAGCACTGTCCCCATGAGTTGTCCTACCTGCCTATCTTCTTTTCCACCTATCCACTCCACCCTCTCCTCCCTGACCTATCACCTTCATCCCCTCCCCCACTCACCCATTGTACTCTATGCTACTTTCTCCCCACTCCCACCCTCCTCTAGCTTATCTCTCCACACTTCAGGCTCTCTGCCTTTATTCCTGATGAAGGGCTTTTGCCCGAAATGTCGATTTTCCTGCTCCTCGGATGCTGCCTGAACTGCTGTGTGCTTCCAGCACCACTAATCCAGAATCTGGTTTCCAGCATTTGCAGTCATTGTTTTTACCTACCTGACTTCTGACATTGTCCACCCCAGTCCAACACTGGCATATCCACATCACCACATAATCCTTAACTTCCTTATGAATTAGAAATCTGTCTATCTCAACCTTGAATATATATCACAACCCAGTCTCAATTGGTAAAGGGTTCCACAGATTCACTCCCCTCTGAGAATAGAAATTCCTCCTAATCTCTGTCTTAGGTGTGTGACGCCACATTCTGAGGTTATGCTCTCGGGTACTAGACCCTCCCACCAGGGGAAACAAATTCTCCACATCCGCCCTATCAAGTTTCCTGAGAACTTTGTATGTTTCAATAAGGTCGCCTCTTTTTCTTCTAACGTCTTAAGAATGTAGGTTCAACCGACACCACTTCCCCTCATAGGAAAGGCCCTCCATTCCTGGTTGAAAATGTGTTGCTGGAAAAGCTTTTCCAGCAACCCATTTTCAGCTCTGATCTCCATCATCTGCAGTCCTCACTTCCTCCATTCCTGGTATCCACCCAGTGAACCTTTTCTGGACTGCCTCCAATGCCAGTATATCTTTCCTTAGGCAGTCGAAAACTATTTTCAGTATTTGAGCTATGGGTCAACTAGTGCCCTGTATGGTTTTAGCAAACCCTCCCCAATTTTTATGTCCCATTTCCTTAGAAATAAAGGTCAATATTCTATTTGCCTTCCCTACTGCTCACTGAGCCTGGATGCTGGCTATTCGTGATTCATCCAAATCTAAGAAGCTTTTATTGTTGTTGTTGCAGTTTCTGTTGCGGTTAAAGTAAAACTGAGTTGGTTGTTACATCAGTCAATCCTTCATCACATTCCAAAGAATACAAGGGTAATGTTGGTTGCGATAGGCATGAGATTGCATTGCAAAGCTTGCACAACTGCTAAAATATCAATTAGATAGCTCACAAGTATAGAGTAAAAGTTTAAGTGTATGCAATTATGGGATCGCAATGATAATAAAGTATCACATAACTAAGAGAGTGAGTTGGAAAGATATCCAATAGATGAGACATTCACAACCAGTGTAGATCAATGTCTGTGGGAGATGTTTGAAGGTAAATAAAGGTTGTGTTAAAAGTGCCAAGAACACTGCAGAGTTATAGAGTCATTTAAGAGAAAAGAAAGCCTATTCTCTATCACTCTCCTCCATAATGTCACACATTTTATGGAACTTCAAAAAATCTCTTCAAAAGTATCAACGTCTTTTATATTTTGACAAGTTATAACATCACATACTGTAGTTATTACTGCATGCAAAAGTGTATCTACTTGTTCAACCTGAGATTTAGTATTTTATGTTAAAGAGATTTTGTATCTTCAGAACTGCTTTCTCCAAGATGTCCAATCCCATAATCTGTTCGTTCCATCTTCAAAATTAGATCTTTGAACTGGTATTATTTGTCCTGTTTATTATCTTCTTAATTTGGTGTTTTACTCATCTTCTTGTAAAATTATTGTAAATCTGCAGCATTTAGTTGCTTTCTGTATCTGCTGATGTTTAAGATTAAATCTCAAATTATTCTGTGCTAATTTGCTTTTTCTACTGGCAAGATTTGATAATTCTGCATTATTGCCATGCTGACTTCATCTCCTTGTGTTAGAAGACTTTAAAGATTGCATTTTAGCAATTCTGTGTTATTGTCTTCTTACAAAGCTTTCAATTATGTTTTATGTCAAATTTGTAGCACTTTCTCTTTTTAATAGCCCAGTTTTCTATCATATGACAATACTGTATCTCTTCACTTCTCTATTGGATTTTTTTTTAACCTATTTTGCAATGAAAATGATGATTTTTTTTCCTCCACCCCCTGCAGACAAAAATGGAGATTCAACTGCCTTCTGCATCCTAGATAAAAGGTTCTTGCTTGTCCTTGGGCAAAATGGATGATTTCCTACCTAACATTGCCTAACACACAATGCACATACCTTTCCCCAAATTATCAAATGCATCCTTAATAAATCTTCCTGATACAATCCATGTTTGAAATATGCATCCCTCAATCTTATCACAGTCTTAACATTCCCCTGTCTTCCCCAATCAGATTCTGTCTTGTAAATCTTTCAAATTGCCTTTCTGTCACTTTCAATCAGCTTCGAGACATGCCCATTGCTTCAGCTTCAATATTAATTACTCCAATGACCCTCGACTTTATTACTGTCACCGTGCCTCACGGGGGTGCTTTATTTGCAATGGTCACCATTTCCCCTGTGAATGCACAGTTCTCTGTTGTTTTTTTACTTTTCATCATTAAATTCACATTTTAACCTCTTGTCCGTCAAGATTTTTAATTTTCCTCAGGGAACTCTGAAACAGTCTTCCTGGCCACACCTCAAACATCGACTACATTTGCAGATCTTTCCTTTCTTAGGACCGGCAAAGGCCAAATCTGAGTAGCTGTTCAATAGTTTCTTAATAGTCAACACAGTTTCTCCTGTACTTCTTACCAGTTTCGAGGTGAAAATTTCAGCCTGGAGTGTTATTTTTGTCCTGCTACCATGGAGTGTGTTGACTGTTTATCTAGTCAAGTGTTTGCAATGATTAGATTACTTACAGTGTGGAAACAGGCCCTTCGGCCCAATGAGTCCACACCAACCCTCTGAAGCGCACCCACCCAGATCCATTCCCCTACGTTTACCCCTGCACCTAACACTACGGGCAATTTAGCATGGCCAATTCACCTAACCTGCACATTTTTGGACTGTGGGAGGAAACCCACGCAGACACGGGGAGAATGTGCAAACTCCACACAGTCAGTCGCCCGAGACGGGAATTGAACCCAGGTACCCTGGCGCTGTGAGGCAGCAGTGCTAACCACTGTGCCACCATGCTCTTTGACCATCTGACTATTCTTAAAGCAGCAAAGGACTGTCCACCATTGAGGCATAGTGATCTATATTATGGAAACAAATCAACTTGTCCATGCTGACCTGATACCCTAAACTCATCTAGTCCCATTTGCCAACATTTGGTCTATATCCCTCTAAGCCTTTCCTATTCATATAATCAGCCAGATGCCTTTTAAATGTTGCAATTGTACCACCCTCCACCACTTCCTCTGCCAGCTCATTCCATACACGTACCACCCTCTGTGTGAAAGCGTTGCTCCTCAGGTCTCCTTGAAATCTTTCCCCTCTCACTTTAAATCTATAAGCTCTAGTTCTGGACTCCCCGACCCTGAGGAAAAGAACTTGGCTATTTACCCTATCTATTCCCATTCCTGATGTTATAAATCTTTATAAAGTCACCCCTCAGCCTCCAATGCTCCAAGGTAAATAGCCCAGCCTATACAGTGTCTCCTTTCAGATTTAACTCTCCAACTCTGGTAAAGTTCTTGTAAATCTTTTCAAAACCCTTACCATTTTAACGATATCTTTCCTATAGCAGAGAGACCAGAACTGAATGCAATATTGCAAAAGTGGCCTAACCAAAGTCATGTACAGCCACAACTTGATATCCCACTTCCTGTAATCAGTGCACTGACCAATAAAGGCAAGCGCACCAAACACCTTCTTGATATCTTCTGCAAGTTCTTTTTTTCTGATAGATTTTCTTTCAGCATTGCTATTTCAATTTTAAGTATCAAATTTAAGTAAAGGTGGGGAAAGTGAGGACTGCAGATGCTGGAGATCAGAGTCAAAAAGTGTGGCACTGGATGAAGGGCTTATGCTCGAAACGTCTACTCTCCTGCATCTCGGAATGGGCTGAGAAGTGGCAGATGGAGTTTAATTTAGATAAATGCGAGGTGCTGCATTTTGGGAAAGCAAATCTTAGCAGGACGAATACATTTAATGGTAAGGTCCTGGGGACTGTTGCTGAATAAAGAGTGCAGGTTCATAGCTCCTTGAGAGTAGAGTTGCTGGTAGATAGGATCGTGAAGAAGGCATTTGGTATGCTTTCCTCTATTGGTCAGAGTATTGAGTACAGGAGTTGGGAGGTCATGTTGAAGCTGTACAGGACATTGGTTAGGCCACTGTTGGAATATTGCATGCAATTCTGGTCTCCTTCCTATTGGAAAGATGTTGTGCAACTTGAAAGTGTTCAGAAAAGATTTGCAAGGATGTTCCCAGCATTGGAGGATTTGTGCTACAGGGAGAGTTTGAACAGGCTGGGGCTGTTTTCCCTGGAGTGTCGGAGGCTGAGGGAGTGACCTTATAAAGCTTTAGAAAGTCATGAGGGGCATGGATAGGGTAAATAGACAAAGTCTTTTTCCTGCGGTGGAGGAGTCCAGAACTAGAGGGCATAGGTTTAGGGTGAGAGGGGAAAGATATAACAGAGACCTAAGGGGCAACATTTTCACACAGAATGTGGTACGTGTGTGGAATGAGCTGCCAGAGGAAGTGGTGGAGGCTGGTACAATTACAACATTTAAAAAGCATCTGGATGGGTATGTGAATAGGAAGGGTTTGGAGGGATATGGGCCAAGGTGCTGGCAGGTGGGATGAGATTGGGTTGGGATATCTGGTCGGCATGGATGATTTGGACTAAAGGGTCTGTTTCTGTGCTGTACATCGCTGTGACTGACTGTGCCTGCCTAGCCAGTGCCACATTATTATTTGATTTAAGTAACAATGGCCATTGCTGATCACCATCTCATGCCTGGTATTGAACCAACTGCTCATGGTTGGGGTCTGGTGCTGACACCAATCCTCCTTTCTAAAATTTTAAAACAAAACTTGGTTGACCACTGTAACAGAAACAAATTCAAATGGTTAATGGAAATAGAATGGCAACATATCAAATCAAAGCAGCATTGTTAGTGCAATCTTCTTTGCTGTTTTTAATCCACTTATTCTGAGACGATATGAGACACCTCTGGAGAAGGCGGGACTTGAACCCAGGCCTTTTGCACCTGTGGAGAGAAATCAGAATTAACATTTCGGCTCCAGTGACTCTTCTTCAAAAACTTCTTCGAATTTCTTCAAATGCTTCAAGTTTCTGCTTTTATTTTTGACGCTGGAAACTCACGCTGCTCTTTTAGCTCCTGGGTCTAAGGGCTTGTAAGAATAACAAGGATGGTGGATGAATCACAAGTGGGTGTTCACAAGAAGAGATAATTGCCTTAACAACAAGGTATAATTTATTGAAAGGCAGCAATAGTTACAAGTTGCGCTCACTTGTTAGACATAATTTCAAACATTGTAACTTGGATGGCCAGAAATTGTTTCTTGAACTTTTCCAACTCATATCAAAGCTTAAAACCTGTGAATCTTCCAAACAGCACAAATGTATTCATGCTGGTGTCTGGGTGGGATGCTCTGCAGAGGGTCAGTTTAGACTTAATGGGCTGAATGGCCTGCTTCCACGCTGCAGGAATTCTCTGATTCTACCTTAGTGACACTTGAACTAACTGCTTTCCTCGTGCCATTTGAAGTGTATTTAACAGTCAACCACATTGCTTTGGGTCTGGAGTCACAGGTTAGCCAGACCAGAGAGGGATAGCAGATTTCCTTCTCTAAAAGACATTACTGCACCAGATGAGCATTTGACGACAATCAGTAATAGGTATACACTGACCATTAAGCTACTAATTCCAGATTAGTATTGATTCTAATTTCATTATCGATCATGGTAAGATTTGAATCCATATCCTCAGCCTGGTGTCTGTGAATCCCAAGTACAGAGGCAATACAACTTCACCTCCCAAGCTATAATTTGTCATTTTGAGTAGTCAGGTGATTGGGGATGAGTGGAAGTTTTAGAATAGATTAGTTTCAATTCCCTACAGTGTGGAAACAGACCATTTGGCCCAACAAGTCCACATCAACCCTCTGAAGAGTTGCCCACCCCCCTTCATTTGCCACTGAGTACTGTACCTAACAGCAATTTAGCATGGCCAATTCACCTGACCTACACATCTTTGGACTGTGGGAGGAAATTGGAGCACCCAGAGGAAACCCACGGGGAGAATGTACGAATTCCACACAGACAGTCACCCAAGTTGGGAATCGAGCCTGGGTCCCTGGTGCTGTGAGGCAACAGTGCTAACCACTGAGCCACAGTGCTGCCCATGCTACTGTATAACCCATTGTCCATTCATCATCCAACCCTCTTAATATGACATTCACTCTTCCTGCCTCATGTAGTCTTGAAGAAACATTTATGTAAACATTAGTTTGCAACAAAATGCGTTCAAGTTAAATGCACTGTGATTTCCCTCTACTTGAGAATTTGATTGTGCTGTGGAAATATGGTCTACCATCTGGATTTCTTCGAATGGAAGTACAGAATACATTTCCTGGTGCTGCCAATGGATTCATGAGGTCAGAGTATAGAGACAGTTTTGCATGCCAAAATACGATCCTCGTTCAAGCTTGCATTATTTAAAATGTAATTAAAGCCCTCAGTTCAGGTGGGCTTGCTGCTGACGTTGTGGGCTTTAACGAGGGAGGAGAGAAAGCTGGAGATGAAGAAGGGTTCCAGAAACATGGTTGAAGGTACAACTACCAATTTTGTAAGACAAAGGGATACATAAGAAAATGAGTTGTGTCTGAGTTGAGTGATGGAGTAAAAGAGCAGTTGAGAAGAGATGGGTGAGGCTAGGGAGTGATTTGACCTCAATACATTAGACACCTGATAAGCACCAAGATACATGTTTGATGAATTATATCTTTATTTTGTGTGGTGGAGCATCATGTTGGGAGTACACATCCCAGCATCAGCTAATTTTGTCTAATCGATCATCTTCTAAAATAGAAGATCGCGAAACTTGCTCACCCTGGATCAACATGCCCAACATAAGCAGCCATCTGAGATGGTCAAGATCTATAAGATCTCGCCACATTTGCAAATTTGTTTCCAGTTGAAAAGCAAAACCAAGAAACACATTTCCTTGAAATCCTGACAAGATTGGCCACAATAAGGGGGAGGCAATAGCCTAGTGATATTATCACTGGACTGTTAATCCAGAGACAAGAGTGTGGTGCTGGAAAAGCACAGCAGGCCAGACAGCATCTGAGGAGCAGGAGAATTGACGCCATGGGCATAAGCCCTTCATCAGGAATAAATTCATGAAATTCATGCATAAGCTCTTCATCAGGAATGAATTCATCAAAAAAAGTCAATTTTCTTGCTCCTCGGATGCTGCCTGACCTGCTGTTTTTTTCCAGCACCACTCTCTCGACTCTGATCTCCAGCACCTGCAGTCCTCACTTTCTCCCCGTTAATCCAGAAACTCAGGTAATGTTCTGGGGAGCTGGGTTTGAATCCAGCCATGGAAGATAGTGGAATTTGAATTCAATAAAAAGAAAAGCTCTGGTATTACAGGTCTAATGATGACCATGAATCCTTCATCGATTGTTGGAAAAACCCATCTGGTTCACTAATCTCCTTTAGGGAAGGAAACTGCCATCCTTACCTGGTCTGGTCTACATGCGACTCTAGACCCATGGTAATATAGTTGATCCTTAAATGCCCTCCGGGCAATTAGGGATGGGCAATAAATGTTGCCCCAGTGACATGCTCATCCCATGAATGAGTAACAAAAAGGGATTAGAAGGCAATTTTATTCAGTAATGTCTGCTGTTGAGGCCAAGTTCTGAATTTTCCAGTAGTTTATGGATATCAGGACCAAACCCTCCCCTGACCTTACATTTGCTGGTAGGAGACCAGCAGCATAACCTTCTGGGAGGGAGCCACCGACTTTCTTGCTTCTACACTGGCCATCCTATTAGGGACAGTGGGCAGCCTCTGGGTGTGTCAGTCCTGTTCAGAGGGGTGTCTGCTCTGGAGCATGGGAACATCACCGTGAGAGATGGGTACTGCTGAGGCTGAGGCAGGCTGGAATATGTGAGTGCAAACCTGCACCTGGAGAAACAGACACAATAAAATGTTACCAGGGCCCAAGCATTAAGGTCCTCAGAGTGGAGGTGAATTGTTAGGATGGCAAACGTAGCTATTCATGACTATGGCCCTTCAATCCTGTCACAGGGAGGATGTCACCCTCTTTATGGGCCAGCCATTTCGCCATTGGTGGAATGCTGGGAAATGACCTCCGATTTGGGTTTGTAAATGTTAATTGGCTGCTGACTTAGAGGAAAGAACAGCTGATTTACTTCCCAGTTCACCATGAGAAAGTTCCCTGGAAGCAGGGGTAGATCATGGATCTGATTCAACCCAGCTGCCCCTCTGTTTTTTGGGCCATTTGCCCCAAAGCCCACTAACACAGAGCTGGGAAAATTCAACTCCAAGGTACATGGATCCAGACATTTTTGTGCAATATGACAGATTATGAGAAGTACTTACCATTGTGCATTGTACAAAGTCTTTTTGTAGAGATAATGTGACTTCCAATGGGTTCTTAAGCATTTGGATTGTTCATTTTTAAGGTGAGAGATTTAAAAAAGATATGAGGGCCAAATTGTTTTACACAGAGGGTGGTTTGCGTGTGGAATGAACTTCCTGAGGAAATGGTGAACATGAGTACAATTACAACATTTAAAAGATATTTGGATAAGTACATGAATAGGAGAGATTTGGAGAGATATGGGCCAGGAGCAGGCAGTTGGAGTCAGTTTAGTTTGGGATTACGTTCGGCATTGATTAGTTGGACCAAAGGATCTGTTTCCATGCGGTATGACTCTGGCTGTATAATTATGATTCGATAATTAATACTGTTTAAGAAGCCTTGGTAAATCCCTTGAGTGCATCTTGTAACTGCATCTTGCTATATAATTCTGTGACTATCAAAATGTGGGTATTGCTGGCTTGGCCATCATGTATTGCCCATCCCTAATTGCCCAGAGGGCAGTTAGGAGTCAACCACATTACAGTGGATTTGGAGCCACACGTAGGCCAGACTGGGTAAACTCCACAGTATACTGATATACTCCACAACAACCTGATGAGGGAGCAGCTTATGCTCTGAAAGCTAGTGTGCTTCCAATTAAACATGTTGGACTATAACCTGGTCTTGTGTGATTTTTAACTTTAGACTGGGTAAAGGGTGGCAGATCTCCTTTGCTAGGAGAAAGTGAGGACTGCAGATGCTGGAGATCAGAGCTGAAAAACGTGTTGCTGGAAAAGCACAGCAGGTCAGGCAGCATCCAATCTGCAGGAGAATGCACGTTTTGGATATAAGCCCTTCTTCAGGAATGAGGAAGGTGGCCCTGTGTCTGATTCTCCAGGTGCAGCTATGCACCCACATATTCCAGCCTGCCTCAGTCTCAGCAATACCCATTTCTCACGGTGATATTCCCATGAGCAGGCTAAGACAAAAGGTAAGGTGGAGGGACTTGGGGGAGGGGCATTGGGAATGCGATAGGTGGAAGGAGGTTAAGGTGAAGGTGATAGGCTGGAGTGAGGGTGCGGGCGGAGAGGTCGGGAAGAAGATTGCAGGTCAAGAAGGTGGTGCTGAGTCCAAGGGTTAGGACTGAGATAAGGTGGAGGGAGGGGAAATGAGGAAGCTGGAGAAATCTGCATTCATTCCTTGTGGTTGGAGGGTTCCTAGGCGGAAGATGAGGCGCTCTTCCTCCAGGCGTCATGTTGCCATGGTCTGGCGATGGAGGAGGCCAAGGACCTGCATGTCCTTGGCGGAGTGGGAGGGGGAGTTAAAGTGTTCAGCCACGGGGCGGTTGGGTTGGTTGGTGCGGGTGTCCCAGAGGTGTTCTCTGAAACATTCCGCGGCCTGTCTCCCCAATGTAGAGGAGGCCACATTGGGTGCAGCAGATGCAGTAAATGATGTGTGTGGAGGTGCAGGCGAATTTGTGACGGATATGGAAGAATCCCTTGAGGCCTTAGAGGGAAGAGAGGAGGGAGGTGTGGGTGCAAGTTTTGCATTTCTTGCGGTTGCAGGGGAAGGTGCCGGGAGTGGAGGTTGGGTTGGTGGGGGGTGTGGACCTGACAAGGAAGTTGTGTCCTCCAAACAGACCTCACCACCAAGGATATATTTCCCTCCCCACCTCTATCAACCCGTTTCGGAAAGACCACTCCCTCCACGACTCCCTTGTCAGGTCCACACCCCCCACCAACCCAACCTCCACTCCCGGCACCTTCCCCTGCAACCGCAAGAAATGCAAAACTTGCGCCCACACCTCCCTCCTCATTTCTCTCCAAGGCCCCAAGGGATCCTTCCATATCTGTCACAAATTCATCTGCACCTCCACACACATCATTTATTGCATCCGCTGCACTCGATGTGGCCTCCTCTATATTGGGGAGACAGGCCGTCTACTTGCGGAACATTTCAGAGAACACCTCTGGGACACCCGCACCAACCAACCAAACCACCCCGTGGCTCAACACTTTAACTCCCCCTCCCACTCTGCCAAGGACATGCAGGTCCTTGGACTCCTCCATCACCAGACCATGGCAACACGACGCCCTGGAGGAAGAGCGCCTCATCTTCTGCCTAGGAACCCTCCAACCACGAGGGATGAATGCAGATTTCTCCAGCTTCCTCATTTCCCCTCCCCCCACCTTATCTCAGTCCCAGCCCTCGGACTCAGCACCACCTTCTTGACCTGCAATCTTCTTCCCAACCTCTCCGCCCCCACCCCCTCTCCGGCCTATCACCCTCACCTTAACCTCCTTCCACCTATCGTATTCCCAATGCCCCTCCTCCCTACCTTTTATCTCAGCCTGCTTGGCACACCTTTCTCATTACTGAAGAAGGGCTTATGCCTGAAACGTCGATTCTCCTGCTCCTTGGATGCTGCCTGACCTGCTGCGCTTTTCCAGCAACACAGACTTTAGTAAAGTAGATGGCTTTTATGACAATCGACAATGATTATATGATCTCCACTCTACTGTCAAGTCCAGATTTTATGTTTTGTATGTTTAGATTAGATTAGATTAGACTTACAGTGTGGAAACAGGCCCTTCGGCCCAACAAGTCCACACCGACCCGCCGAAGCGAAACCCACCCATACGCCTACATTTACCCCTTACCTAACACTACGGGCAATTTAGCTTGACCAATTCACCTGACCTGCACATCTTTGTGACTGTGGGAGGAAACCGGAGCACCCGGAGGAAACCCACGCAGACACGGGGAGAACGTGCAAACTCCACACAGTCAGTCGCCTGAGTCGGGAATTGAACCCGGGTCTCAGGCGCTGTGAGGCAGCAGTGCTAACCACTGTGCCACCGTGCCGCCCACAATGTAACGCAAAGCAGAGTAACTTGAATCAGCTCACTACAATGCTATTTTTTACACAAAAGATTATTACTTGAAAGCAAAGTCAAATAAAACACGATGTCAGATCAAACAGGATTTGTGCTCCATTGATTTTCCAATGCTCACAAGTCTCCAGTGGTAAACCCATGGTCTCTGGACATCAGATTGTGGTTTGCCTGTAAACCACATGGGTTTCCTCCAACCCACCTGACTGTCTCCAGCACCCTGAGCAAATCCTCTCCAGGTTAATGTTCCAGATATAAGTTTTTATCAGAACTCCTGAATTTCTCTTTCAGTTTCTTATCGATTGCTAAACGTTCCCAGAAACTTTGATTTCAGATTTCCAGCATGTCCACTCTCTTTTATCAATACCTTGTTTCCAGTTTCATTCTGTTCTTTGGCTGATCTCTGTTACAGACGTTCAAATGATCATTCCTTTCAGACAGATATTCTGTTCTGGAATTGTTTCCTTTTTAATTGATGTCCATGGAATTGAGTGAAAAGTAGGAAGAGGGTTGGATTATCTCTGATTGTCATGCCATGTGGATAATGATATTTGTTCCTCATGTCCTGTCACAGCCTTTGCTGCTTTAGAACACTGAGACAAAACGTACAATGTTTTTCACACACATCAGGAAAATCTATCACAAAGTTGCACAGTCTCAGCTTCTAACTTTTCACTCCACCAGAAGTGAATGTGTTGAAATTGTGAGTTGTAACTGCACAGTTTGACATGCACATTCCTAATGCTCAGCGCCAGACTTTTACAACAAGTTGTATTTGTATAGTGTCTTTGATGTTGTTACACATTCCTCGGCTTCTTGCAGAGACATTATTTAAAACTTGACACCAAACCACAGGAGTAACTCTCTGCTTTGTAGCACTATACATGAGCTGCTTTAATATAAAAATGCTTGTCTCGTTTTCATTCATTGTCATTGTGTCATTGGACTTAGTGTGGTGTGTTCAGTCAGTTAGCTTTGTGTATGTAATGTCGAGCAACACCAGTAAGCAGAGAATCCAGACTGTGTGTATAAGTCTGATATTGTAGCTATATAAATAGTTGGCATTGTTAATAAATCTCAAGAGATCTGTCTCAGCCAGACCCTGGCTCTTTGTTGTATTTGTTACACTGGCTGATATAGAGACAGTGCGTCACCTACAAACCCGCTGATATTTTGCATTTCAGGAAGACATCACCACCACCTTCTCAAGGGATATTAGGGATAAACAATAAATGCTGGCATAACCAGATTCACCCACATTCAGTAAATAATTATGCAGACACAAATCAGGACAGATGACCAAAACATTTGTTAAAAAAAAGTAGGATTTAAGTGTCTTCAAACAGAAGAGGAAAGTGCAGAATTCCAGATCTTTGGTCTCTCTAGTACATGTCTTCTAGGCAAGTTCAGTGAGGCTGACATGTGGTTTCACGGTTATATTATGATATGAAGGGGCAACTTTTTCACGTAGAGGGTGGTGCGTGCAAGGAATGAGCTGCCAAATGATGTGGTGGAGGCTGATACAATTACAACATTGAAAATGCATCTGGATGGGTATATAAATAGGAAGGGTTTAGAACGATATGGGCCAAGTGCTGGCAAATGGGACTAGATTAATTTCGGATATCTGGTTGGCATGGATGAATTGGATGAAAGAGTCTGTTTCTGTGCTGCACACTTCTCTGGCTGTATGCCTCTAGTTGGACATGAAGTAGTTGAAAGGCTGGTGAGAGCCCTGAAAGGACTGTCTGCAGTGATTTAGATATTTTTAAAGGTAATGCTTTGTGTCAGATATCCCCAGAGTTTTTATTTCAGTGTTGCTTGAACCTGTATGGATTTAATGCAACTTAGGTTATTGTTAGACATGGTCAGTGAGAATTTTGGAGAACTGAATGGCAGCAGTGCAAACACAAGTGTCCAAATCCAAGAAAAAAAATTAACATCCTCATGAGAGAAGAACAGGAACTAACAGGAAACATCCTCCCCTAGCCAGAAGAGTACCAGGGAGTGAAACAAGTAGATTTTACAGATATGATGAAGTGTGAGTGTAGACAGCTGGTAGGAAGGAAAACAGATCACATGGTGTTGTGGGAACCAGGAAGTGAAGGAGACAACATTGTGAATACGACAAGTGCAAGCAACAGGTGGCAGAGGGAGCATGGGAATGGAAGCAAGTGGTGTCCCAAGCCAGCATTAGACGAGTGGGAGCCGGATAAGACAGGGAGAAAGCATTAATGCACCATTAAAAGTAGTGTGATACACGTATTGTAGGAATTAGTGTTTGGATGCTGTGTTCATTGCAAGACCCGTAATAACATGGAATTACATAGAACAGAGAAAGTATAGGAACAAGCCCTTCATCCCACCATGTCTGTACTGACCATGAAGCCATTCTAAACTAATCCTACCTGCCTGCACATGGTCTGTAACCCTTCATTCTCTGTTGTCCATGTGTCTGTCTGTCTAAATGCCCCTTAAACGTTGCTATCATCTCTGCGTCTACCGTTCCCCCGGCAGTGTGCTCAAGGCATCTTCGGCCCTCTGAGTAAAACGCCTGCCTCACATATCTCCTTTAAAGTTTCCGCCTCTCACCTGAGCCCATACCCCCCTGTATTAGATAGTAATTTAGTCATTGTTCCTTTAAAATCAGTTCCAGCTAATGAAGAGCTTCAGCAGAAATCATCAAAGTTCAAAAAGGCTGATATGTACGTAAATGTTTAATGGGGAAAATTGGGACTCTGGGCATCAGAGGGTGTCTCATCCTCTATATTGAGTCTCATACTGCGTTCCATTGATGAGAATGGAAATGAAAATCAAGAAATTAGTGTGGTGAGCTGTTGTTTCACTTTGCAATCTTACCCAACGTCAAAACATCCCCATTGTGTGCAGAACAGATCAAATAGCTCACTGATAAACGGCATAGTGAGACAAATTGGATTGAATTGAATTGAATTAGCTTTATCATCACATGTACTCAAATTTATAAGTCATGACTTACAGCGTCATCTTAGGTACAAATGCACCAAGGCACAACCCTCTGCTCCAGAATAGAGAAATGAAGAGAAAACGTTAGACAGGTAGACACAGTACGACCATAGTTCAGAAAAACAAGAAGCAAAGATAAAAAGGCAAACATCACAGATTCTCTCCAAAGGGTCTTGGAAGCAGACCAGCACAAGGGGCCTCCATGTTACCGCAGTCTGCCACGCTCCCAAACCGGGCCACTGCTCCAACACCACACCAGGCCGCTATCCTCCCTCCCTCACCAGGCCGCTATACCCCCTCCCTCACCAGGCCGCTATCCTCATTACCTCACCAGGCCACTATCCTCACTCACTCAACAGGCCGCTATCCTCCTTCCCACACCAGGCCGCTATCCTCACTCACTCACCAGGCCTCTATCCT
Organism: Hemiscyllium ocellatum; assembly: GCF_020745735.1. Taxonomy (NCBI): domain Eukaryota; kingdom Metazoa; phylum Chordata; class Chondrichthyes; order Orectolobiformes; family Hemiscylliidae; genus Hemiscyllium; species Hemiscyllium ocellatum. Next base: position 7,664,286 of record NC_083423.1, read on the forward strand.
CCCTCCCACACCAGGCCGCTATCCTCCCTCCAAACCAGGCCTCTATCCTCCCTCCCATACCAGGCCTCTATCCTCCCTCCCACACCAGGCCTCTATCCTCCCTCCCACACCAGGCCTCTATCCTCCCTCCAAACCAGGCCTCTATCCTCCCTCCAAACCAGGCCACTATCCTCCCTCCCACACCAGGCCTCTATCCTCCCTCCCACACCAGGCCTCTATCCTCCCTCCAAACCAGGCCTCTATCCTCCCTCCAAACCAGGCCTCTATCCTCCCTCCCACACCAGGCCACTATCCTCCCTCCCACACCAGGCCTCTATCCTCCCTCCAAACCAGGCCTCTATCCTCCCTCCAAACCAGGCCTCTATCCTCCTTCCCTCACCAGGCCTCCATCCTCCCTCCCACATCAGGCCACTATCCTCCCTCCCTCATCAGGCTTCTATCCTTCCTCCCACACCAGGCCTCTATCCTTCCTCCCACACCAGGCCTCTATCCTTCCTCCCTCGCCAGGCCACTATTCTCCCTCCCTTATCAGGCCGCTATCCTCCCTCCCTCATCAGGTCACTATCCTCCCTCCCACACCGGGCCACTATCCTCTCCCCCTCATCAGGCCACTATCCTCCCTCCCACACCAGGCCGCTATCCTCCCTCCCTCGCCAGGCCGCTATCCTCCCTCCCACACTGGGCCACTATCCTCCCTCCCACACTGGGCCACTATCCTCCCGCCCTCATCAGGCCACTATTCTCCCTCCCTCATCAGGCCGCTATCCTCCTTCTAGACTCGGCTGCTGCCGATAGAGCCAGCTGCTAGTGTTCCTGCTTTGGCTGCTGGTCCCAGGCATCTCCCCCAACCCTGTTGTAGAGGCTGGGCATTGGAGGCTGAGAGAAGGGATGAGAGAGGGAATTGTAAGAACTGGCAGGGGGAGGAGTTCCAGTTTGAGTTTCAATTTGGGATTAAAAGTAGAACTCCCATTCCAATGCATCACTGAGGAATTGTAGACATTTAGGAATTGGAAAAGAAGGACATAATCATCATTCCTTGTAAGTTTTATTTTCCATCATGTGAACCTGCAAAGCCATTTTGTGTGACAGTGCCTTCTGCAAGGGAAGGGGGAATGTTGGACATAGTATTCTTCATGATTTAAAAATGCTCCAAAATGCAATCACCATTGTAACTTCAGAAAGTTGGCAGTCGGTTTGTGCGTTACACACTCCTATAAATTGCAACAAAATAATAATGAGAATGCTAGCTTTTACAATGTCGAATGAGGAATAAACATTGACCAGGCCATCCCTGTTAAATGTTCTTCTTTAAAATGCTGACACGGGATCTTTAAACATCCTCCTGAGGACAGATGAAGACTCAGTCTACCATCTGGCTGGAAAAACAACACACCAGGCGGTGCAGCACTCCGTCACTACTGCCCAGGAAGTATCAACCTGGATTTTTTGTGTTCAAAACTTACTTTGCTTTATTTTTCTTTCTCTGGGACTGAATTACAGCTGGGAACTTTTAAAGATCTATCTAAGTGGAACCAATGATAATTTGAAAGTCATGCTTTTGTTTATGGGGTGCATAACTGAACTGACAAAAAAAATTAGATTGGTGCATGGAGAGAAATGAATGTTGTTTGTATCCCACCTCCCCTTGCCAATAATGTCCTGATTTAGAGAGAGGTCCACCTGATGACCATGTTTCAAAGCAGGATTGTAAGAAACCAACTTGGATGAACCTGAGTAACACAGTTAACACTAAAATGCTCAGCCTCATTTGCATTTCACTCCATAGCATCAACACTCCCTGACTTCCTCAAATTCTAAAAGACTTTTACAATCCTCTAATTCTGGACATTTAAGGCACCCCTGATTTTATCACTCTACAAGCTGGAATCATTACAATGCAGAGGAGGCCATTTGGCCCACTGAGTTTACATCAACCCTCTGAAGAGAACCCACCCAACCCCTAGGCTTTAAACGTACTAGGGCTAACCCACCTAACCTATACATTCTCTGGATATAATGGGCAATTTAGCATGGCCAGGCAGAACTGGGTACTGCAGGTGCTGGAGATTAGAGTCAAGATTAGAATGGTGCTGGAAAAGCACGGGAGGTCAGGCAGCATCCGAGGAGCAGGAAAATAGACGTTTCGGACAAAAACCCTTCATCCTGATGGAAAGCTTTTGCCCGAAACACAATTTTTCCTGTTCCTCAGATGCTGTGCTTTTCCAGCACCAATCTAATTTAGCATGGCCAACCCACCTAACCTGCACATCTTTGGACTGTGGGAGGAAACCAGAGCACCCGGAGGAAACCTATGCAGGGATGGGGAGAATGTGCAAACTCCTCACAGACAGCCACCCAGGGCTGGAATCAAGCCTGGGTCCGTGATGCCATGAGGCAGCAGTGCTAACTTCTGAACGACCATGCCACCTTATTTGTTGCTGTCCTTTTAACTACTCAGGCCTTAAACTGTGGAATGCATTTGTGTAATCTTGAAATATGTCCTCACATAAGGTGCTACTTAAAAGCTACCTCTTTGTCCAAGCTGTTGATCAGTTATCATAATATCTCCTCGTGCCTAGGTATCCAATGGTGTTCAATGTTACTTTTCTGTAGCGCCCTGGGATGTTTGTCATTGCTCAATGCAGGTCATCATTTTCACTCTCACCTCTGATCCCAACCCAGAATGAAGAGATAAAAAGGCTCCTTTGCTTTGATTCCCACAAGACCATCTGACCCTTGGCACAATTCCACAGCAAACTAAACACCCATTAATCTGTTGCCTCACTTGGAGGCTGCAAGAGATGTGGAAGACACAAATATCATGCATTGAGATGAATTTTCATCCACTCAGGAGAACCAATCTGTGGCAGGGAATTTCACCCAAACTGCAGGCCAGGTATACCACAGGTGTGTATATATTTACAGCCAGTGTCACTTATAATGTGGCGCTCCCATCCACTCAAAGCAGACAATAACAGAAGGCCACAATTTCTCATCTGCAAGCTGTGTAGAATTGCAATACGTTTGACAACCCACATGATGAGGCATCTTCTGATGAACACGTTGATTTATTTCGGCACTGACAATACAAACACAAAGTGTGGAGTTGCCTCCCATCGGGAAAGTATAACGTGTGCTGCCAGCAAAAGAATAAACTGGGGAGTGAACTGATTGATGTCAGTGGTGTTGTACACATTACCCACATGGCTGTTACTGGTGTTGCTGACAGCCTGAAAATAGATGTGAACGTGATTTTTTTTCCTTTCTTTGTTCATTGGATGTGGACGTCGATGGCAAGGCAAGAAATTATTACCCGTCCTTAATTGTCCTTGAGAAGGTGGTGGTGAGCTGCCTCTTCAAACCACTGCAGTCCTTGTGACGTAGATAGGGCCACAGTACTCTGAGGGAGGGACTCTTGGCATTTTGAATGTGGGACGATGAAGGAACAGTGATATATTTCCAAGCAGGATTCTGTGTGACCAGCAGCAGGACATGGTGTGCCTATGCATCTGCTGCAGCAGGTTACTTTTATGTACCATGCACCATGAGACAATAACCTGTCAAAATTCTGTGACTGCTTTTTAAATTGTGAGAGGAATATGAACAGTATGTGTTACACAAAAACACTGCCCACAATGCATTCAAGCATTTTTCTTTTAATCTGAAGCAGAGTGGACCCACAATATTTCTGAATACATTCTCCTGAAAATTAGTTTTAAAATACTGCAGAGACAGTTTGTTTCATTCAATCTGGGACACAGAGAAATAGAATTCCTTAGCAAAACATTGGTTGAAATGAGGTGAACGTCCATTTATTTTGACCATGAAAATTACCCTCCATATACAGGGGAATATTGATTAATAACTCGATGTAGTCGCCAAACAAATCTTTATACATTCCCTACAGTGTGGAAGCAGGCCATTCGGCCCATTGTGTCCGCCCCAACCCTCTGGAGAGTATCCCACCCAGACCCCAGCCATTCCCTGTAACCCTGCATTTACTCCTGGCCAATCCAACCTAAGCTGCACATCTTTGGATTGTGGGAGGAATCCAGAGCACCCAGAGGAAACCCATGCAGACACGGGGAGAATGTATAAATTCCACACAGACAGTCACCCAAGGGTGGAATCAAACCCATGTCCCTGCCACTGTGAGACAGCAGTGCTAACCACTGAACCACCATGCTACCTCAGAATCTTCTATTCTTATGTTTTGTTCATGAAAGAACCAGAATGCAATCTCGATTTTTTTTCATTCATCTGGTGGTTTTGAGAACCAATGCTAAGGCCAGCATTAATTGTCCAATCCCAATTGCAATACAAGTCATCGGTTCTTGAACTCCCACAAACCATCTGGTGACATCACCTGCCTTTCTCTATGGCTGGATGTGTGGATCCTGTATGAGACTATTTCGCTCGATCAGAACATACCACACTGAAGTAGAAGAAAGCCATCGATCCTGATTGTTCAGCTTAAAAAGACGAAGGAAGGTATACTGACAGTGCTATTCGAGAGAGAGTTCCTTGATTTTGACCCAGCAACAGTGAAGGAATGGACATATTATTCTAAGTCAGGATTTAAATTTGTTTTATATTTAACTTGACTTATTATTTCCACATGTACCAAGACACGGTGAAAAGCATTGTTTTGTGTGCTAACTGGACAAATCATATCTTGCATAAATACATCAGGGTAGTAGAACAGAATGTAGAATATTGTGTTACAAAGTTTGGGAGAAGATTTGTAGCTCGGCTGCTCGTTGTTGTGGTTCTGTTCGCCGAGCTGGGAGTTTTTGTTGCAAACGTTTTGTCCCCTTTCTAGGTGACATCCTCAGTGCTTGGGAGCCTCCTGTGAAGCGCTTCTGTGCTGATTCCTCCGGCATTTATAGTGGTGTGTCTCTGCCACTTCCGGTTGTCAGTTGCTGTCCGCTTCAGTGGCCGGTATATTGGGTCCAGATTCTCAAGCCAAACAGAGAACAGCCAGGGAATTCCTAGAGGCATGGCACTCATCCACAGATTCTATCAACAAACACATCGACCTGGACCCAATATACCAGCCACTGCAGCGGACAGCAACTGACAACCGGAAGCGGCAGAGACACACCACTATAAATGCCGGAGGAAACATCACAGAAGCACTTCACAGGAGGCTCCCAAGCACTGAGGATGTCACCTAGACAGGGGACGAAACGTTTGCGACAAAAACTCCCAGCTCGGCGAACAGAACCACAACAATATTGTGTTACAGCTACAGAGAAGGTGCAGAGAAAGATCAACTCTAATATATGAGAGGTCTGTTCATAAGTTTGATAACAGAAGGGAAGAAGCTGTTCTTAAATCTGTTGGTACGTGTTTTCAAACTTTTGTATCTTCTGTCAATGGAAGAAGATGGAAGAGAGTATAACTGGGGTGGGAGAAGTCTTTGATGATTTTGACTGTTTTCCCGAGGCAGCAGGAAGTGTAGATGAAGGGAGAACTGTGAAATCAATGGTGTATGTCCATTTGTCTGCTGCTCTTCTCCTTCTACACTGTCAAGACCATGTGTTTGGAAGCTGTTATCAAAGGTTGGAGCAAGACCCATTCCAAAAAGAGGAGATCATTGCCTCTCGCCTCCTGACTTCTGGCTTGTTCCCTGTGCTCAGGCTTTGGGGATTCATGAGTAAAATTACTGGATGGAGAATTCCCAATATCTGACCTGCTTTTGTAGCTGAAATGTTGCTGATCTAGTTGTTTCTGGTCAATGGTAACCTCTGAGTTTCCTCTCCACTCACAGAGTCACAGTCATAGAGTCATAGATGTACAGCATGGAAACGACACTACAGTCCAACTCATCCATGCCGACCAGATATCCCACCCCAATCTAATCCCACCTGCAAGCACTTGGCCCATATCTCTCTAAACCCTTCCTATTCATATGCCCACCCGAATGCCTTTTAAATGTTGCAATTGTACCAGCCTCCACCAGTTCCTCTGGCAGCTCATTCCATACACGTACCACCCTCTGTGTGTAAACGTTGCCCCTTAAGTCTCTTTTATATCTTTCCCCCTCACCTAAACATATGCCCTCTAGTTCTGGACTCCCCCAACCCAGGAAAAAAAGCCTTAGAATTCCCACCCAAACGTCGACTTTCCTGCTCCTCGGATGCTGCCTGACCTGCTGTGCTTTTCCAGCACCACTCTGATCTAAACTCTGGTTTCCAGCATCTGCAATCCTCATTTTTGCCCACCATTCCAAGGAACAAGTCATACGAATTTTGGTGCACTCCCTCCACTGCAATAACATCTTTCTTGAGACCAAGGAACTAAAGCTGGACATCTCAACATTTTAATGGTGGAGACTCAGCAGTGGTCATTCTGTTAAATATTAAGTTGAGGTGGTTCGAAGCCCTCTTGTTCAAGATGACCACAACGTGATAGTTGTGCAGCATGAATCTGAGGTGTTTAGGGAGACAAACAACCTTTTGAGGACTTGACTTTTTCTTGTTGATTTTTAAATTGATAAGCAATCAGTGTGGAAGCAGGCCATGTGACCCAATCAGTCCACACCCCCCCATCCGAAGAGCATCCCACCCAATCCCTGTAATCCTGCATTTCCCATGGTTAATCCACCTAGCCTGCACATCCCTGGACACAATGTGCAATTTAACATTGCTAATTCACCTCACCTGCACATCTTTAGACTGTGGGAGGAAACCAGAGCATCCAGATGAAACCCACGCAGACACAGGGAGACGGTGCAAACTCCACACAGACTGTTGCCTGAAGTTGGACTTGAATCCGTGTCCCTAGCACTGTAAGGCAGCAGTGCTAACCACTGACCTACCGTACCACCCCAATCCAACATAGCGGAAGGCCTTTGTGGAGTCTGACACATCTTGGGATGTTTTGAAACGCTATCAATCCTTGACAACAACCTTTTTGTCAAAAGCTACAGATACTGACTAGAGGTTCTTTTTCCTGCCAAGTGATTGGGAATTTTCAAATGCAATATTTAGTTCAAAAAGACTGTAGTCCACATCAAGTGCCTTGATGTAGGAGCAGGAAATGTATCCAACAGGTGTCACACTCGTGAGAGATTTTTAGCAAGAAGAATGTTTAGACTGAGGGCAAGAGCAAAGTGCCAATGAACAGCAGAAGATTGATAACAGTCCTCAAAATATTCCTTCGCAGTTTGACATGGTGGGTTAAAACTGAGCACGTTAGATGCTTTAAATGTCCAATCAGAATTCAGAAATTATATAGCCTTAGTCATGCACAGGATTAACTTTGGAGGTCTTTATGAGGGGAGGTAAAACATCTTAAAGAGATAATGGCTGAAGATCTAAGGTATGATCAAAAGGATGGTTCACATGTAGTTTTTAAAGGCAAGGAATGAGGTGCAAGTCAAAGCCATTTTGGAAGGGACTTCCAGAGGGCAGGAACTTAGTGCCCAAATGATTAACCTCTGATGATTATGTTGTTCAGATGTGGAAGCATCAATCAACAGACTTTTAAAACCACATGATTTTGTTTCTCTGATAGCCTTTGAATGCTGTTCCTGCTGACTTTGAAAGACCAAGAAATATTCTGCACCAACAACGTTATTGTAAAATTATCTCCCACACTTCGACATTGAAGAGATGTACTAGAATTGCCAAGCTTTTTAGATAGGACACAGCCGCTGAGATACAATCTGACTTTGGGTACTAAACAACGAGGAAGTGGTTTTTCACTCACTAGCAGTCATCAATAAAATGTTTATACTGAGGGAATGCAGGGTGCATTAGAATCAGCCATCAATTCCCAGGAGATTCAGGATGATGTATTTCTGTAGAACTCATGTAAAGAATGCATTAAAATTCAGCTTATTTTAGCAACTTTTTTTCAAACCTACTGTATTATCTGTCTAATGTCTTAAGAGGTATATTGCTGGCTATTTTGTACTGGCAAGGTTCCAGCACATATTTTAAATAAGAGCCAAGTTGAATTTGCAATGTGCAAAATGAGACTTATGAACTGTGAAAGAAAATGCTTAGGAAAATGTTTTCCTGATTAAAGTAGCTTAGCATTTCCATATCTTCCTGAAACCTACAACCACCTTCTTCGCTAGTAACCACTCTATTAATCGTGGTGACATCTGAAAATCTGCTTACCATTCCTCCCACATTTTCAGCTACATCATTTATGTATACAATAAGGGTCCCAGTACTGATCCTTCTGATACGTCGCTGGACACCGGCCTCCAGTCACTCGAACAGCCTTCTACCACTACCCCTTATGTCCCATTATTCAGCCAGTTTCTGATGCATCTCACCAGGTTTCTCTCCATTCCATCTGCGTTAACCTTCTCATTCAGTCTCCATGTGGGACCTTGTCAAACGTTTTGCGAAAATCCATAAAAGCTACATCAACTGAACTTCCCTCACCCACACACCTTGTCCCATTTTCAAAAAAATGTCTAACAAATTTGTTAGGCATGACCTCCCTCTGACAAAGCCATGCTGACTACCCATAATTAACCCATGCCTTTCCAAGTGGGTATTAATCCACTCCTTCAGAATTTTCTGCAATAATTTCCCTGTCACTGGCGAGAGACGCACCAATCTGAAATTTCCTGGTTCATCTCTAGTACCCTTCTTGAAAAGTAGAACAACATTAGCAGTCCTCCAGTCCTCTGGCACTTCGCCTGTGGCCAGAGAGATTTTACAAATTTGCATCAGAGCCCCTGCAATTTCTTGCCTCACCTCCCACAGCGGCCTGGGGTGCAATTCATCTGTGCCAGGGTATTTGCCTGTTTTTAAGCCTAACTGAGCTTCCAGTGCCTCTCCATTTTTTATGTCAAACTGTGCAAGTTTCTCACAGTCCCTTTTCCCAAATCCCACACCAATGGTTTTCTTTTTCCAGAGAGAAGACCAAAGAGAAGCATTCATTCAACATCCTTCCAATGTCTTGTGGTATCACATACAGGTTGTCCCCTTGTGCCCTACTATTTTCCTGATTAACCTCTTCCCTTTAACAAATTTCTAAAATATCTTTGGATTCTCCCTCATGCTGTTGACAAGTCCTTTCTCATGCACCCTTTTGCTTTTCTAATTGTTTTCTTAAGTTCCCTCCTTCACTTTCTGTGTTCTTTTTGGGCTGTAGCTGAATTGCTCCTTTTGGACTTGCTAAATCCCTCTCTTCTTCCTCAACCAGTCCTGAATTGTTCTGGACCCCCAGGGTTCTCTGAACGTATTGCTCCTAATTTCCCTCTCAAGGGTGCATGTCAGACCCCAGCTATATTTCGAATAGTAAAAATCTTCGAGATGAAGGGCTTATGCTCGAAACGTCGAATTCTCTATTCCTGAGATGCTGCCTGGCCTGCTGTGCTTTGACCAGCAACACATTTGCAGTATATTTCGAATAGCCCTCCTTGTTCCGCTGTAGGCTTACCCACAAGGAGCTGTTCCTTGTCTCCTGGGGCCAGATCCTGCTTTCCTGTAATAAACTCTGCCTTCCCCCAGTCCAAAGCCGTCTTTTGCAGGTCATTTTGCTTGTCCAGATAGTTTTGAACTGTACTGTGTTGTGGCAGCTGTTGCTGAAATGTCTCCCCACTGCCATATTGAACACTTGCCTGCCTCAAACCAGATCCAGCACTGTCCCTTATTGGGCCTTCTACATATTGTTAAAAAAAGTCCCCTGGATACATTTCAAGAAATCCACTCCATCTAAACCCGTAACACTGACTATCCCAATTTATATTGGGAAAGTTGAAATCCCCTAATATAATTACCTGATTATTTTGTTGAACTGTCTACATATTGCTCCTCTATTTCCCATTGTCTTTGGGGTCTATAATATACTCCCAGCAAAGTAGCTGCCCCCTTAATATTCCTAAGTTCTACCCACAAAACCTCATTTGAAAACTCTTCCAAAATATCATCTCCTTATTGCAGTAATTGACTCCTTAATTAATAGTGCAATACCATCACCCTTTTTATACCCTTTTCTGTCTTGCCTAAAGATACAATACCTCGGAATGCTGAGTTGCCAGCCCAGCCCTTGCCTCAACCATGTTTCTGACATGGTAACAATACCACACTTCCATGTGTAAATCTACACCTTTAACTCATCAATCTTACCTGTTACATTCCTAGCAAAAATGTAAAGACCATCCAGCCTTGCTTTACTGCCTTCACACTCGACATAACTGAACTCATTGTGGCTTACTTTCTTGGCAGTGACATGATGTGTCTCTGTTTCACCAATATTCTGTGCCCTCTCCCCCTGCCAGACTAGGCTAAAGGGTAAAAACAATGACTGCAGATGCTGGAAACCAGATTCTGGATTAGAATGGTGCTGGAAAAGCACAGCAGTTCAGGCAGCATCCTGCTCCTCGGATGCTGCCCGAACTGCTGTGCTTTTCCAGCACCACTCTAATCTAGACTAGTTTAAACTCCGCCCATCAGCACCAGCAAACCGAACCACAAGGATGTTGGTCCCAATATAGTTCAGGTGCAGAGCTCTCTGTTTGTACATGTCCCACTTTTCCCAAAATCTTTCCCCAGTGATCTAGGAATCTAAAACCCTCCATTTTGCACCAACTATTGAGCCAGGCATTCATCTGTCCCATTTTCCTATTTCTGAACTTGCTAGCACGTGACAATGAGAGTAATCCAGAGATTACCATCATTGAGGGATTGCTATTTAATCTACGATGAGAAAGTGAGGACTGCAGATGCTGGAGATCAGAGTTGAGAGTGTGGTGCTGGAAAAACACAGCAGGTCAGACAGCAGCCGAGGAGCAGGAGAATCGACGATTCAGATGTAATCGGGAATCCTGATGAAAGGCATATGGCCTAAACGTCAATTCTCCTGCTCCTTGGATGCGGCCTGACCAGCTGTGATTTTCCAGCACCACACTCTCGACTTTTTAATCAACTACCTAGATCCCTGAATTCTTGATGCAAGACCTCATTTCTTACTTTTCCCATATCATTAGTACCAACATGTACCATAGCCTCTAACTGATCACTCTCCCCTTTCTGGATCCCCTGCAACCATTCAGTGATACCCCTGACCCTGGCACCAGGGAGGCAACACACCATCCTGGATTCAAGTCTTTGGCCTCAGAAATACCTGTCTGCTCCCTGGGCTAAAGAATCTTCTATCACGATTGCTCTTCCTTTCTTCATCCCCCCTCTCCCTACAGTCAAACCACTTGTGATGCTTGAAGCTTGGCTCTGCCTGCTTTCCTCTGGGTACCAGCACCCACATCAGCTTCCAAAATGGAATAATTAGTTAGTGGGACCCCAGGGGATTCCTGCACTATCTGCCACATCTTTCTGGACTGTGTGGTGGTCACCCATTCCCTTCTTACCTCTACTCCCTTGAGCTGTGGTGTGATGATCTCTCTAAACCCGCTACCCATGTAACTCTCAGCCTCATGGATGTGTCACCAACTGCTGCTCAAGCTCCAAGACATCTTACACATTATGATCATCTCAAACATGAGCAGTTTCTGGGGATCCCCATGTGTGACAAGCAACACATTCCACTCAGCTGGTCTATCTTGGTATCTCATAAATTTACAATTAATGTCTTAGACCATAATTATTTGACTTATTTCGCTATGACTTCCTATCTATCACCAAAGTTATGAAAAGGTGAACTGCATCTCAGTTCCCACTGCTCTAAATCTGTAGGATAAGAAAGGGTTAACCAGTAATTAGCAGGTTCCCAGCACTCACCAATCTGGAACCTTTCTCACCTTGAGAAGTTACAACATCATCAAGAGCAGCTTCTCTCAATGATCCTGCAGCTTGCTGTGCCCTTCTCTGCCTCCCAGCTGCAGCTGCTGCAAGCCAAGTGCCCTGTAAAGACTAGGCATCTGCCTGTCTAATACCTTTAAGGGAGCAAATCTGCCTTCCCTACTGGTCTGACTTACAAGTGACTCCAGGCCAACAGTAATATGGTTGAATCTTAACTGCCCCCTGAAATAAACTCAAAAGCTCCGTATTCGAGAAGGCAGCTCGCTACCCCCTTCAAAAGGTGAAATAAAGATGAGTAATAATTGCCGGACTTGCTCCACGTCCCACAGTGAAATTATAAAATAAGATTTCTTCCTCCAAGTGTGATATTCACTAGCCCTGATTTTGGATCGAATCCATTACAAGATTCTTGGAGCTGATAACCGATGTTTCTAACCACAAAACATGGCAAGCTGGAATAAACCCTGTTGATTTCCAGTCGAGAGTGTGGTGCTGGAAAAGCACAGTTGGTCAGGCAACATCCGAGGAGCAGAAGAATCAACTTTTCGAGCATAAACTGTTCACAAGATTTTCCACAACCTCTACCATCGGGGAGAAGGTACAGAAGCCTGAACACACCACCAGCCGGTTACACAACAGTTTCTACCCTACTCTTGTTAGAATACTGAATGGACTCACAAACTCTTAACATTCACCTGTACCTGTGTTTTTGTTTTTGCTGTTGTTTACCTATTATTTACTATCTATGTTCCTTTACTCTATGATCTGCCTGTATTGCTCGCAAAACAAAGTTTTCATTGTGACTTGGTGCACGTGGCAATAAATTCAATTCAATTCAATTCAAGTTAAAAATCACACAACACCAGGTTATTGTCCAACAGGTTTAATTAGAAGCACACTAGCTTTGGGACCAACGCTCCTTCATCAGGTGATTGTAGAGGACACAATTGTAAGGCACAGAATTTATAGCAAAAGTTTACAGTGTGATATAACTGAAATTATACATTGAAAAATACCTTGATTGTCTATTGAGTCTTTCATCTGTTTGAATACCATGATAGTTTCACTTCTTTCATGTGTAAATCACAAACCTTTTTTTAAAACGTTGCATTCTCAGGTTAGCTGTAACAATGGTGTTAGCTAAACAAAATGTTGAAGGTGTTGGCCCCCTGTGTTCTCTGTCTACGCCATGATGTTTAAATTGATTCTAATCTAAAAAGTGAGATAACAGAGTTTTACATGAATTCATGCAGTTTTTGAGCAAAGTATCAATTCAATTCAAGATCTTGTAGTGGAAACTCTGTCACTTGTTACAGCAGTGCTTCATACATGTAAGCCATTCACACTCAGAAACAAAGCACAGAAATAATTAAATCAACAAAGTTTTAAATATCAATTCCTCCTCTTCACGATATAATTAACTATGCATCTTTCAGCAAACTGTGCTAATTGCATCCTTTGTGTTAAATAATTAAAATCACGAGGGGTGGTATTGCGGTACACAGAGAGAAATTTTCTGCTGACCGCAAGGTCAGTAACCAAAGGACACAGGTTTAAAGTAATTGACAGAGGAGAGATGCAAGTATTTCGTGAAATAATGAGTTGCAACGATCAAGAATGTACGCCTTAAAAGGTGGTGAATGGAGATTCTAAAGTAACTTCTAACAGCATTTCTATTTTTGCATTTTTTGTTCTACAATTCTAACTATTTTCAAAATTTCATCAATGAAAAGGCAAATAACATTTTACTAGAAGTAGATTTTCCCTTCAGCAACCACACCTTGGAGACTGCCCATATAATATTATGGTCAGTCGTTTTAGGGAGTTTCTTGTTTATATTCATTCACAGGATGAGGGCATCTCTGGCTAAGGCAGTATTTAGTACCCATCCCTAATTGCCCGGGGAGAGTTGAGAGTCAAAAACATTGCTGTGAGTCTGGAGTCACATGCAGGCCAGACCAGGTCAGGATGGCAGATTTCCTTCCCAAAAAGGCATTAGTGAATCAACTGGGTTTTTCCTGACAATGATCACCATGAGACTCTTAATCCCAGATCTTTAACAATTCAAACACCACCATTTGCCATTGCAGGATTTGAACTCTGATCCCCAGGACATCTAGATTAGTAACAACACCACGAGATTATTTCTTTCACAAGAGCCAGGAATGAAATCTCTATTGATGACATTGATAAAGAGGTAGATGTCAATATGAGGAGAGATTACTGCTTTGAATTTTGTTGGTAAAATTATTGACGCTCATATGGTTTTATTTTGCATGTCAGGTGGTAAATGTATAACTATTTTTCTCCTCTTTGTAGGTGAAAAGAAGGTGATTAGGTTTAATATCAACGCTTGTGGCTAAAAAATATCAAAATTTACTGTTGGAAATATTAATAGCACATTTATACCCCAGAATAATGGAGAAGATGAGTCCTTCTGAAAAGTTCAGCTAATTTCTAAATTTAAAGATATCAGAGATTTGACAGTACCTAGTTTACTGAAATGCTGCTGGAGATTGGTCCACCCAGCCTACATGTTCAGCTGTTAATACCTCATCTTCAGAGTTGGGCATGGCTGATACCTAATTCCAGCCCAAGGATTGCAAAGGTGGAAATTACCAAATAAAATGTATTCATGGTAAAACAAGATGCAAATTACTATTGAGCTTGCTAGCAGGGAAAATAACAAGAAAATCCTGTGTTTATGCTTACTACACACAGTTACCGATGTATCGTATGGTGAAAGTGTCTTTCTTACCCTCCCCTCAAATAAATGACCATATCTAATTTTGCCTTCTTCAGAGTGTTGCTAAGCTACAGTCTTCTTGTTATTCTGATCTTGAGCATCCTCGGGGTGAGCTGTGAAAATGGACTTTGAAAACTCAACAATGCATAACCATCACATCCTAATCCGGAACAGCACACAAAACAGAAACAAAACAAAGAACTGTGGGTGCTAGAAATCAGAAACAATATTCTGAGAAAGGGTCACTGGACTCAAAAGGTTAACTCTGCTTTCTTTCCATCGATGTTGCCAGACCTACAGAGTTTTTCCAGCAATTTCTGTTTTTGTTCCAGAACAAGAGATATTCTTGAAACAGTAAATGCGTAACAATTAGGAATGAGAACATGTATAACATTTCTCTCTGCCTAACTTAATGATACCAAGGCAAATGGCACGAGACTTGTCACAAGCCTTCCTGAAATCCTTTTCATTGTGAAGCATGTTTCTTTGACATAACAGTAATAACACTGTGGCTGATGGAGTTCTGAAACAACGTTCAAGAAGGTGATGGTTGAGTGGTAATCTCACTGGGCTGTTAATCCAGAGTCAAAATTTGAATGGTGCTGGAAAAGCACAGCAGGTCAGACAGCATATGAGGAGCAGGAAAATTGATGTTTTGGGCAAAAGCCCTTCATCAGGAAATCTTTTCCAGCACTATTCTAATCTCCAGCATCTGCAGTACCCACTTTCGCCTGTTCATCCAGAGACCCAGGTAATGTTCTGGGGAACCTGGGTTCAAATCCTGCCACAGTTAATGGTGGAATGTGAATTCAATAAACATCTGGAATTATGTTTCTATTGAAGATTATGAATTCATTGCGGGGAACCCATCTAGTTTACTAACATCATTTAGGGAAGGACTTACCAAAATAAGATTTTAAACTGGGAAGGGGATTAAAGTCTTGCAGATGGGAAGTTATGTGATAAAGTGGAAAGCAAGAGTTTAGTAATAGGGCAATTGAAGAAAAACAAAAGATAAGTCTGGAATAGGTATAAATGGGAAAACTGTCATTAAAAAATAGTTGAGTTAATGATCTGAAAATACCTGACTAACTCTCAGATAAGGTCGGCTGTCTTCCTCTATTTTCAGGTGAAACGTTAACTCTGTTTCTCTCACCTTAAATGCTGTCAGACGTGTTGAGTATTTTCAGCATTTTTACCAATAAATACACAGTCCCTTTCATGATCAAACACATTGGTGTGTCAGTGATAGAAATCTGGCCTGATATTTCAGCACACTGAGCGTAGAATTAGAATTATAATTAGATTTAGAAACAGAATTAGGTTCATTGTTCTGTGGTCTCCAGTATAGAAGTACAGGAGTACAGTGTGCAAAGTCACCATTCCCAAACCATTGTAGGTATAGAGGTATCAAGGTACAAAATCTTAGGTACAAAATAGAATACTCCCCATGAGAGCTCACTCTCCCCCACATTCCCCACGACTGCATGTTCTCCCCCGCACTCACCATGTTTGGGTCACTCTCCCCCACACTGGGCTGAGTCCCTCATCACCATGTTTGGGTCACTCTCCCCCACACTGGGCTGAGTCCCTCATCACCATGTTTGGGTCACTCTCCCCCACACTGGGCTGAGTCCCTCATCACCATGTTTGGGTCACTCTCCCCCACACTGGGCTGAGTCCCTCATCACCATGTTTGGGTCACTCTCCCCCACACTGGGCTGAGTCCCTCATCACCATTGCCATTTTAAATCTCCTTGGCACTGTTAAAATTGAAATTTAAACTTTGGCGAATTTTTATTTCTCTAAATCTGCGTGAACACTCATGTTTTCTGATTTTTGTTTCTAGGATATCTAACAGAAGTTTCTGGTATGTTACAGAAAACCATTTATGTTATAATTAATACTTGCTGCTCCAGTCATTTAAAACAACATTGTGCATGTCAAATCCTACTATGTTCATGTTTTGTTGTGAATCTCCATAAAAAGTGTGCCACAACAGCATGCAACAACATTAAATATATTACACGTCTTTGAGCACAAAGGAGTGATAATAAGGACACAAAGCTTGTGCACAAATGTTCGCTTGTTCTAAATAAACTATCGGAAGGGTGCTACCTCCTCTCTACTTCCTCCGTCCTTTGACAGTAAGACTCATTGTATTGCCTCCTACTCTAATTCATTCTTTCACAAGACCTGAAGAGTGTAGGGCCTCATACCGCCCTCAGTCTTTCTTCTATAATTTACGCTGAAAGGCAGCAGCTATGATGGCATCTGTTTTGACTAGGACTTGAACCAAACGCTCATCTATTTGTTCAGGTAGATGTAGAAAAAGCTGTGAGGTATTTAAAGAACGATGGGGGAGTTCTCTCAGCATCCAGGACAACGTTGATCTTCTCACCAACCCCCACAATAGATTGAGTCATTTATCTCATTGAGGGGACCTTGAATTATTCAAATTAGCTGCCACTTTCACCTACATAACCACAGGGACTATATTTTTAAAAGACTGTGAAATGCTTTGGGACACTCCAAAGATTTTAAATATCTATGGCATAGAAATTAAATTTCTTTTTTTTTAATTGCTTTCAATGCACAAAGCGCATTATTGTCCAAATGCAAGCTTTTAGATCCTTGGTGGCATCCTATACCACAGGTCTCTGAGCTATCCAGCATTAATAATGTTTTCTTAATCAGAACAGAGATTGAAATGGGAAAGTTTGAGAATGCAAATCTTGAAGTAGCTGATAGCAGTTCATAGATTTGTATTGAGCCCAGTACAGGTAAAGGAGCATGTGTAACAAGTTGAACAGCTGTTACAAGATATTTAATATAGGACAGGATATTTTACATCTCTGTAAATTCAAAAGCAGAAATGTATTCAAATGGGGTTAACGTTAATGATTCTCAGTTCGAAAAGGCAAATCAACAAGTTATCACACATTTACTGGCAAATAGTTAATTGGTAACAATAGTCAATGAATACATAATGTATTTGCTTTCGAAAAATGCAGCAAGTAGAATAGCAAACAATATGTTTTCAGCTCCTATTAACCCAATAATATTTGCCTTTTATTTATAATATTTCAGTCAATATTACTTATTTATTCTATTTTTCCACCCACAGTATTTATAAGTTCCAAATTGCAATGCAAATTATTGGCATGAATTAAGCTCCAGTCTGAAGAGCAGCTTTAATGAAATCCCAGAAAACTTTCCCCAAAGCTACCTGTCTGCATCAGCCGTCTGAGACTGCTCCCCTGGGCAAATATTAAAGACATGGAGATGTGATTCTATTGCAAGCAATGTTATACTGAAATATGCTCAGGCACACAACCATCCATCTACTTACATACACTATGACCTAAAAGCAATTACTTGGTAAGCAGTTGAATTTTTCTGATCTTTATAGCTTTTGTTGTCTCTCCCTTTCTCTCTCTCATTCATGCATTTCAATGATGAATTTTCATAACTAGATTGATCGAATACCAATGTCATATCATGTTGTAAAGGTTAATGCTTGGGACTGTGTGAGGTGTACCATCAAAAAGGTACACTGCAGAAATTTGCCAAGGGTCCTTAAACCCCTGGTAAAGGGTGGCACAGTAGCTCAGTGGTTAGCACTGCTGCCTTACAGTGCCAGTTCAATTCCTGTCTCGGGCAACTCTCTGTGTGGAGTTTGCACATTCTTCCTCTGTTTCTCTGGGTTTCATCCAGGTGCTCTGTTTTTTTCTCACAATCAAAAGGCGGGCAGCTTTGGTGAATTGGTCACGCTAAATTGCCCATTATGTACAAGGGTGTGTAGGTTAGGTGCGTTTGGGAAAAAATATAGAGTAATGAAGAATGATTGGGTGGGGTACTCTTCAGAGGGTTAGTGTGGACTTATTGGGCTGAAGGGTCTATTTCCACACTGTAGGGATTCTATATTTAAACAGCACCTTCCTTAAGCCCTGACCACTTCTAGAAGGACAATGGCAGTAGATACATGGGACCACCACTCCCTGTAAGTTCCCCTCCTAGCCACTCACCATTCAGATGTGGAAATATATCAGCATTCCTTCACTGTCACTGGGTCAATATCTTGAATTCCGTCCCTAAGAGCATTGTGGGTGTACCTACATCACATGGACTGCAGTGGTTCAAGAAGACAACTCCCCACCACCTTCTCAAGAGAACGAGGGCAAGCCATAAATACTGACCCAGCCAATGATATCCCAGTCCCACAAATGAATGAAAGATTAAATGACAGTGTCGAAGAACACATGATTGAGAGACTTAAGGGAGAATGAGCATGACTTCAGCAGAATTGGGCACACATATATTTAATAAATGGTGAAGTTTCTTAATATACAGTAATCCAATAATTATTTGAATATACCAATGACTCAGTGATCTCTCTAAAGCAAGACTAGCCAACATACAACACTTAACTCCAGATGTGCAAGGGTTATAGCTTATGAGTCAAGTAGCCATTGTCCTAATCTGTCATGAGAGAGAAATGCAACTGGTGATGGTTTAAACTTGGGGGTCACCACACCTCAAGAGAGGTTTACAAAGATCTTCATGATAACCTCAGCCAATTGCCCATGTGTTGCATCACTCTGCATTGCAAACCACCACCAGCCAACCAACCCTTTTGGACTGCTATTTTACAGGGATCAGACAGAACAGAATGGGCAAACCTGACGTCTTGCCCATTCTCCACATGGGAAGGCCTTCCACTAGTCTTTTAAACTTTCGTGTGCTCTTGGATTTGTGTTGTCCCATCTCAGCATCCTGATCAGAAGCAGATACATTGCAGTCAATGTATCTTATCATGAAAGGAACATGCAAAGTCCCAGATTCTTCACCCTTCCCGGATATGAGGAGGTGAAAATGACACATCAGCTTGATGTTGCCAGTGATTTCTTCTCATGCCTGGGACACATGGTGTTGAGGAGAATGACCGAAATTAGAAAATCAGCCTCAGAGTCACCTACATGACAACTGTAGATTGCCATCATTATAATAGCATTCAGGGTTAATTTGAGACATTTGACATTTTAAAGAGCTCCTCCAAAATGGAGGTGCCCATTTGGAATATTCCTTTAATCCATAAGAAAAATAATTGTGCTATTTCCATTTTGGCACAATATGCCACCTGCACATTTTGAAAATCGCATATCATGTCATTGTTACTACAACCTTCCCCTCAGCCCCATGCCCCTCCTATTTATCACTCAGCCCCCTTCCCCTCATCCCCAAATTCCTGATGAAGGGTTTATGCCTGAAAGGTCGATTCTCCTGCTCCTCGGATGCTGTCTGACCTGCTGTGCTTTTCCAGTGCCACACTTTTTGACTCTAATCTCCAGCATCTGCAGTCCTCACTTTCTCCATGTGGGTGGCGTGGTGGCTTAGTGGTTAGCACTGTTGCCTCACAGTGCCAGAGACCCAGGTTCAACTCCCACCTCAGGAGTTTGTGTGGAGTTTGCATATTCTCCCCGTTTCGTTATGGGTTTCCTCCAGGTGCTCTGGTTTCCTCCCACAGTCCAAAAATGTGCAGGTTAGGTGAATTGGCCATCCTAAGTTAGCTGTAGGGGAATGGGTTGCGCTTCGGCGGGTCGGTGTGGACTTGTTGGGCTGAAGGACCTGTTTCCATACTATAAGTAATCTAATCTAACTTTATAGCCCAGCCATCATTATTTTACTAATCTTTCCTGAATACTAATTGATTGAAGCCACTGTTGGACAAATTCAAATATGGAACATTTGTTTTCCATGTGTCAGGAGTAAGAATAAAATATTATATCAGGAGTATGAATAAAATAATAACAGCTCATATTTATAACTTTCATGCCATTGATGTAGCAAAATGCCAAAGGCAATTCAGAGAAACAGACTTGCTGTTACGGAGTGTTTGAAAGGAAGAGTGAGAGTCAGAGGGATTTATGGAAACAAAGTACCAGTGAGTAGAAATGTAGGGAGTGGGCAGGTGCTCAGAAAGGGAGAAATGTAGAGCTTTGGGGGAGATGATAACTTGGGGGCATGTTCCTATAAATTCGGGGATGCTAAGAAGGGATTTAATTATGAATACAGGAAATTTACATTTAAGGCGTGGGTGCTGGGATACATAGTAACAAATAACAACACATACTTAATATGATTTTGATTTGCTTTGATTTATTGTTATCACATTTACCTAAGTACAGTGAAAAGTTTTGTTTTGTGTGCAGTACAAAGATCATTGGGTGGTCTGTGTGTTTAACCTTTAACATATGATGTGAGTAGTATCTTAGGCAGAATAGCAAATGGGTAGTGGAGTTTTTAATAAAGTGTAAAGTATCACATGCATTTGGAAGAGACTAAAAGGTGTATTTTTATATCTTTGTAAATGTATAGTTCAAAGCATGAGCTTTAATTTGATTAATAGGCAAGGATATGACAAGAGTAAGATTAGGGCCAATCAAGGATGGGAGTGGAAGTTGTGCATGGAGTCAGTGGAGATAGGGGAAGCACCAAATGAATACTTTTTCATCAGTATTCACACTAGAAAAAGACAGTGTTGTCGACGAGAACATTAAGATACAGCCTACTGGACTAGATGGAATTGAGGTTCACAAGGAGGAGATGTTAGCAATTCTGGAAAGTGTTAAAGTCCCCTGAGCCAGATGGGATTTATCCTAGGATTCTCTGGGAAGCTAGGGAAGAGATTTCTGAGCCTTTAGCTTTCATCTTTACGTCGTCATTGTCTACAGGAATAGTGCCACAAGACTGTAAGAGAGCAAATGCTGTCCCCTTATTCAGGATCGGGAGTAGAGACAACCCTGGAAATGATAGACCTGTGAGCCTTACTTCAGTTGTGGGTAAAGTGTTGGAAAGAGTTATAAGAGATAGGATTTACAATCATCCAGAAAGGAATAAGTTGATTAGGGATAGTCAACATGCTTTTGTGAAGGGTAGATAATGCCTCACAAATCTTATTGAGTTCTTTGTGATGGTGACCAAACAGGTGGATGAGGGTAAAGCAATTGGTGTGGTGGTATATAGATTTCAGTCAGGTGTTTGATAATGTTCCCCATGGTAGGCTATTGCACAAAATACGGAGGCATAGGTTTGAGGGTGATTTAGCGGTTTGGATCAGAAATTAGCTAGCTGAAAGAAGACAGAGAGTGATGGTTGATGGGAAATAGTCATCCTGGAGTTTAGTTGCTTGTGGGGTACGGCAAGGATCTGTTTTGGGTCCACTGCTGTTTATCATTTTTATAAATGACCTGGATGAGGGCACAAAAGGATGGGTTAGTAAATTTACGGATGACACTAAGGTCGGTGGAGTTGTGGATAGTGATGAACATGGAACATAGAACATTACAGCGCAGTACAGGCCCTTCTGCCCTCGATGTTGTGCCGACCTGTTATAGCAATCTGAAGCCCATCTAACCTACACTATTCGATGTATGTCTATATGCTTGTCCAATGATGACTTAACTGTACTTAAAGTTGTCGAATCTACTACCTTTGCAAGCAAAGCATTCCATACCCTTACTACTCTCTGAGTAAAGAAACTAACTCTGACATTTGTCCTGTATCTATCACCCCTCAATTTAAAGCTATGCCCCCTCATGCTCGCTGTCACCATACTTGGAAAAAGGCTCTCCCTGTCCACCCTATCTAACCCTCTGATTATCTTGTATGTCTCTATTAAGTCACCTCTCAACCTTCTTCTCTCTAACTAAAACAGCCTCAAGTCCCTCACCCTTTCCTCATAAGACCTTCCCTCCATACCAGGCAACATCCTAGTAAATCTCCTCTGCACCCTTTCCAAAGCTTCCACATCCTTCTTATAATGCGGTGACCAGAACTATACACAATACTCCAAATGTGGCTGCACCAGAGTTTTGTACAGCTGTAGCATAACCTCATGGTTCTGGAACTCGGTCCTTCTATTAATAAAAGCTAAAACACTGTATGCCTTCTTAACAACCCTGTCAACCTGGGTGGCAACTTTCAAGGATCTGTGGACCTGGAAACTGAGATCTCTCTGCTCATCTACACTACCAAGAATCTTACCATTAGCCCAGTACTTTGCATTGTGGTTACTCCAACCAAAGTGAATCACCACACACTTGTCTGCATTAAACTACATTTGCCACCTCTCAGCCCAGCTCTGCAACTTATCAATGTCTCTCTGTAACTTACAACATCCTCTGTCACTATCCACAACTCCAACGACCTGTTGAAGGTTACAGAGGGACATAGATAAGCTATAGAGCTGGGCTGAGACGTGGCAAATGGAGTTTAATGCAGAAAAGTGTGAGGTGATTCACTTTGGAAGGAGTAACAGGAATGCAGAGTACTGGGCTAATGGTAAGATTCTTGGTAGTTTAGATGAGCAGAGTGTGGGGAAAAGATCTGCCACTCTGCTCACCCACAGTATGGCCACATAAAAACACAGAAGCTGCCCTGTAAAATGCAAAAATCAAGCCTGCCAACACATTCAGAAACTACCCAGAGTGCCCTAGTCTTGGCCAAACAGGCTAACATAGAAACTAGACATGGCCAAGCTACTCCGAGACCAGAGAATACACTTTCTAAAACAGCTTTCACAATCAGCTCCCAGCCCAGAGTAGCACTGTAGTCCCAGCATCCTCAGGGCAGGCTCCTTTCCCATTAAAGCTGAAAATGTATTGCTGGGAAAGCACAGCAGGTCAGGCAGCATCCAAGGAACAGGAGAGTCGACATTTCGGGCATAAGCCCTTCATCAGGATTTCTGATTCCTGATGAAGGGCTTATGCCCGAAACGTCGAATTTCCTGACCTGCTATGCTTTTCCAGCAACACATTTTCAGCTCTGATCTCCAGCATCTGCAGACCTCACTTTCTCCTCCTTTCCCATTAAAACCAATACCACACAAATAAACTGAGAGACCTGGATGCCAGGTGAAGGAACATTACACATATTCACGAGAAATACAATGAAGAATCCTCTCGAAGAAATTCTCACCCACTCACGTAGATGGCTGGAATCTCCTGTGTCAGTTATAAATGAATTGCTACTGCCAGACGCATGGTTCACTTCCATTCAGTTTATTTTTGTTTTAATCGCTTCACAATTTTCACCATTGTACTGTAACTGGTTTACATTATCACCTTTGTGTGTACCTCTATAAAGCATGCCAGCACCTTCTGTCCTGGGAAGAGCATTCTGGCGGTCTGTATAGAGAATCGGTTTTGTGTCAGCCTGGTCCATTTCTCTTCTGAGATATCGCTTTATTCAATAAACTGCTTGTCAATTTCACTACTCTCCCCGTTTGTGCTCTCTGATCCATTGGACTCACTTCTTCGACACAGAGGGATCTCGGTGTCCAGGCCCATTGAACCTTGAAAGTTGTCACCCAGGTTGACAAGGTTGTTAACTTTTATTGGTAGAGGAACTGAGTTTCGGAGCCGTGGGGTCATGCTGCAGCTATACAAAACTCTGGTGTGGTCGCACTTGGAGTATAATATACAGGTCTGGTCACCGCATTATAGGAAGGATGTGGAAGCTTTGGAAAGGGTTCAGAAGAGATTTACTAGGATATTGCCTGGTATGGAGGAAAGGTATTATGAGGAAAGGCTGATGGACTTGAGGCTGCTTTCATTGGAGAGAAGAAGGTTGAGGGATGGCTTAATTGAGACATACAAGATAATCAGATGGTTAGATAGGTTGGACAATGAGAGGAGAAAGTGAGGTCTGCAGATGCTGAGACAATGAGAGCCTTTTTCCTTAGATGGTGATGGCTAGCTTTAAATTGAGGGGTGATAAATATAGGACAGATGTCAGAGGCAGTCTCTTTGCTCAGTAGTAAGGGTGTGTAACGCCCTGCCTGCAACAGTAGTAGACTCGTCAGCTTTAAGAGCATTTAAATGGTCTTTGGATAAGTGTATGGATGAGAATGGAATAGTGTAGGTTAGATGGGCTTCAGATTGGTTTCACAGTTGGGTGCCACATCGAGAGCCTGTACTGCGCTGTAGTGCTGAATGATCTATATGTTGTCAAATTGAGGAATTTCTCATTAATACAAAATTATGATGAGCTGTGTGAGAATAAATGACTTTCTGTACAAAATACCACATATACATGTGTAGAAGTCAGATTTTTTAGACTTTTTTAAGGTTAAATTTATGGAATTGACCATTTCATGGAAATTATTTTTGTGGGGCTGAAATTCATGCTACAGTCCAAAATACCTTATTGTTAGCAGAAACCTTCCTGCTGCTGATTTCTGATGACAAACTTGTGAAACTGTAATATCTAATCTTCTAGCAGACAGTGAGGACCACAGGTGCTGGAGATTAGAGTTGAGAGTGTGTTGCTGGAAAAGCACAGCAGGTCAGGCAGCATCCAAGGAGCAGGAGAATCGACGTTTCAGGCCGGAGCTCTTCAACAGGAAGGGCTGATCTTCTAGCCCTCTAGTTCAGCAGGCAGCTTTTGTGCAAACTTCGTTCTCTGCCAAAGTATTAAGTCATGCCTTCTCTAGAACCTTGTGCACCATGCTAAAATCTGAAATTCCATCCTTAATTGATTGGTTTTATGCATGGATTCAGTTGGCTTTTGATTTCTCCTCACAATTGCTGACAGATCTGCTGAGCCTTTCCAACTACTTCTGTTTCAACTTGCTGCACAAGATTGTTGAAGCCTCAAAAAGTTTGCCACAGAAAATGGCTTTGCTAAAACCGATTGCATTATTAAGGGAAGAGTTGGCAACCTTGAGAAGCTGAGGAAGGAACTGGGCCTGTGAAGAAGAAGCAGAATAATTTGGATAATTCTAATAACATAGTGGGCGGCACGGTGGCACAGTGGTTAGCACTGCTGCCTCACAGCGCCAGAGACCGGGTTCAATTCCCGCCTCAGGCGACTGACTGTGTGGAGTTTGCACGTTCTCCCCGTGTCTGCGTGGGTTTCCTCCAGGTGCTCCGGTTTCCTCCCACAGTCCAAAGATGTGCGGGTCAGGTGAATTGGCCATGCTAAATTGTCCGTAGTGTTAGGTAAGGGGCAAATGTAAGGGTAGGGGTATGGGTGGGTTTCGCTTCGGCAGGTGGGTGTGGACTTGTTGGGCCGAAGGGCCTGTTTCCACACTGTAAGTAATCTAATCTTATATCATCACACAATGGACCAAATGGCGTTCAGTGACTTTTGCTGAGTCTTCTTCTGATTCTGAAGAAATGAAGCGAGGGAGACATTCAAAACTTCAAAAACATGTTTGACTACAATGAAGAGTATCATATTCACATCCACAAATGCAGAAGGCGCTTTTCTTGCTTTACCCATTTCATATGTGCATAAGCCTCCAAGACATTCATAGAGTTATCCATTTTGATATAATGTGCGTATATTATGCATTTTACATAAGACTCTTATACAGGATACGCATGATTACGATAGACTGGGTTAACTGGAAACTAGTTGATAGTACAGAACCTGAATATTACTGTAAAAGAGTTACTTTGTAGAAGTTTATCATTTTGCACTCATCAGGACAAATGCAAGAATGCCAAATGATCAATAATGGAGAAAAGGATGCTGATTGGTTGACAAAGAAATTTTGATTGGTTGAGATATTATCATGGAGAAGCTCAGGCAATACATTTCCCTTTCCAATACTAATTGATGTATTAAACTATTAGAATAAGAAGTTTCTGCAGTGTTTAGCTATTTTGTGATCAAGAGACTCACCCCTCTGGATCAGGTGGGACTCAGACCTGAGTCTATCTGGCTCATTGGTAGGAACACTATCATTAGACCACAAGGCTCCTTCAAGTGTAGTGCTCAACCACATTCTGTCTGAATATCAGGGTCTGTTGTTTATTGATGATTGTTGTGGTTCGTTATGAAATCTACATGTGGACACAGAGAGAAGGAGACAATTTGCAGAAAGAAGCTGTAGGTAGAGGGATGGAGTAGGGCATGTTAAAGCATTGTGAATGACACAAATGGAAAGTAATGTCATTTCTGTAAAGATATGACATACAAAATATACAGCAGCTTCTGTATCCTATCACTCTGGCTTTCTTATTCTAGGAGGTAAAAACAATGACTGCAGATGCTGGAAACCAGATTCTGGATCAGTGGTGCTGGAAGAGCACAGCAGTTCAGGCAGCATCCAAAGTGCAGCGAAATCGATGTTTCGGGCAAAAGACCTTTATCAGGAATAAAGGCAGTGAGCCTGAAGTGTGGAGACATAAGCTAGAGGAGGGTGGGGGTGGGGAGAAAGTAGCATAGAGTACAATGGGTGAGTGGGGGAGGGGATGAAGGTGATAGGTCAGGGAGGAGAGGGTGGAGTGGATAGGTGGAAAAGAAGATAGGCAGGTAGGACAAGTCCGGACAAGTCATGGGGACAGTGCTGAGCTGGAAGTTTGGAACTAGGGTGAGGTGGGGGAAGGGGAAATGAGGAAGCTGTTGAAGTCCACATTGATGCCCTGGGGTTGAAGTGTTCCGAGGCGGAAGATGAGGCGTTCTTCCTCCAGGCATCTGGTGGTGAGGGAGCGGCAGTGAAGGAGGCCCAGGACCTCCATGACCTCGGCCGAGTGGGAGGGGAAGTTGAAATGTTGGGCCACGGGAAGGTGTGGTTGATTGGTGCGGGTGTCCCAGAGATGTTCCCTAAAGCGCTCTGCTAGGAGGTGCCCAGTCTCCCCAATGTAGAGGACACCGCATCGGGAGCAACGGATACAATATTTGATATTAGTGGATGTGCAGGTAAAACTTTGATGGATGTGGAAGGCTCCTTTAGGGCCTTGGATAGAGGTGAGGGAGGAGGTGTGGGCACAGGTTTTACAGTTCCTGCAGTGGCAGGGGATTGTGCCAGGATGGGATGGTGGGTTGTAGGGGGGCATGGACCTGACCAGGTAGTCACAGAGGGAATGGTCTTTGCGGAAGGCGGAAAGGGGTGGGGAGGGAAATATATCCCTGGTGGGGTCTTTTTGGAGGTGATGGAAATTTCGGCGGATGATTTGGTTTATGCGAAACCAAATTTCTTATTCTACACTGGTGTGAACCATCCTGCCTTAAAAGTCCACCTTTTTTATTAAACATATTTTGGATTGCAGAATTTAAGGGCAAGGATATGTTAAAAACTAGCAAGTTCTGCTTCCAAGCTGAGGACTGATATTGGTTTTGAACACCAGGTCTGCTGAAAGCTAAACCTGGACCACAAGCCATGATAGTCCAGTACCTCTGAGAGATACTGTTGAAAGAGTCTAAAAATATGCTGCAGAATCCTACTGCGATAGAGGTCAAACATTATTGGCTGCTGCTTCCTGCTGTACTAAAGCAACCCTGGAGGGAGATATCAGCAAGTCTTTTTGTGGGCCAGAAGATACTTAGAGTAACATGACTGCGGTTGCAGCTTTGTTTTTGCTTCTGATTGACTTTAAGTGGTAGCAAAATATGAAGGGCTGCTCAACTTGCACAGAAATGAAGCAAACTGAAGTTTGGCTTTTGCATGGATATTTCCAAAATGTAAGTGCGAGTTGCAGACAGAGGCACAAATAGCGTAAGGGCATTTGAAAACAGCTGTCAGATGTAATCTGCCCAAATCTTTACAGAATGTGCTTAATGAAGAGGAGACCCTGGCTGGGTGAATAGAGATCACTGAGAGTCATAAAGCCCGAAATGCAAAGTAGGGCATTTTGATTATCTTGTCATATCCTTTAATGTGTGTTGTATAAGCCATCAAGGCAGTTATATGGCCCTTAAACACTGGCAGAATGTGAGCCTTTGGGTTGCTCTCAGAACACAAGCTAGATCGTGCCTTGCTTTAAAAAACACACAGCCCAAATAAACATTAAATATCCCAAGACCAACTCTTATAGTAATTGTGCCACAAAATCCTGAGTTGCCAATGTCCTAATATTCAAATAGTTTATTTCCCATTCATTTCATAAGAAGGGTTGAAATGGTTTTGCACTAAATGTGCTGTATCTTAATTCCTCAGTCATTATTTTAATCCAGTTGTTCACTACTTAAAGTGGATAAAGTAGGAATATTAAAATAGCCCCGAGAGAAGCAAGACCATATTTGTTATGGAAATGTTGCCTTAATTTGGAGTTTAGTTTGTAATGTCATTGCTTCTGAGTCAACAGGTTGTGGGTTTGGATTCTGCCCCTAGAGATGTGAACACACTAAGATGAGCCAACACCTCAGTGCAGGACTGACGGCAGGCTACATTGTCTGAGGTGCTGACTCCCAGGAAAGAGCCAGGCAGGTAACACTATTTTGAAGAAGAGTACAGTTACTCTTCCCTCAGGCAAACCTGACTAAAACAGATTTTCAGATCACTAACATATTGCTGTTTTGTGGTATCTTGCTGTGTATAAGTTGGCTGCAGTAGTTCTGTATTATGAAGAGATTAATCTTTAAAAACTTTCTCACCGGATGCTTTATTCCACTTATGATGTCAGATGCAGACAGGGAGACGACGGAGGTTCTGCCAGTTCCTGTTTACAAATCCATTTATACTTCTTTCTGCTGTGTTACACAACAAACACTGTTGAAATATAGTTCACTGTGTATTCCAGAGTCCAGCTCAATTGACTTTCCAAACTGGTCGACTGGCAACCAAACCTTTCATCTCCCACTATACGAAATTATCGAACAAATATGAGTTAAAATATATGAAGGGATATGAACTTCTTAAGCTAACGCATTTACTAGTTTTGATTTCTTTAGAAAAAATGCTAATTTTAGTGTACATTATTGTATCCTTATTGTAGGAGAAAGTGAGAACTGCAGATGCTGAAGATCAGAGCTGAAAATGTGTTGCTGGAAAAGCGCAGCAGGTCAGGCAGCATCCAAGGAGCAGGAGAATCGACGTTTCGGGCATGAGCCTGAAGAAGGGTTCATGCCCAAAACATCGATTCTCCTGCTTCTTGGATGCTGCCTGACCTGCTGCGCTTTCCCAGCAACACATTTTCAGCTCTGTATCCTTATTGTAAAATGCACATGACAATAAAATCAAAATTAATATCATAACTGAATTTATCTCATGTCGTTCTCATTAAGCTTGCCTCAATCGGTGGTCAGGTGACCATTCCAGCCATTTTAGGTAATGTTTCTTTAAAAAAAAATCTTACAATATGAAGGGTCTCGCCTATAACAATCAAATGAAAGAAATTAATGACTGATAATCTATGTTTGCCACTATTTGTTATACAAGGTAAAACTTTGAACAATTGCTAGTATAAGCTGTAATGTTAATTGAGGAGTTAATTAGAGATCCATAAAAAGCTAATCAGGTTGAGAATACATCCAAACAGATACAGGGTATGAGGTTATAAGCTTTATAGTGCAAATATTTTTGTGCTACTATATCATTTATACAACTTTTTTAGTTTTGAAAATGATGATTATCTTGCTACGTAGCTGCACATTGAAACATTGTACAGTTATTGTAATGTAGTGTTACAGAATAGGAATTAAAAGAAGAGTCTTCATTCTCTGATTTAAAAGCTGAAACAGTGCATGTTGCTACTGAGGTATTTCTACCATGAGCTGCTAAGAAGATATGCAAAGAAATTCTCTTTAAAGTAGAAACACGCAAATACAACTCATCAATCAGCTACAGAAACAGAAGCTAGAATTTAATGCTTTGTCTTTTGTTGGTGTCGAGAGGACAATTTAATCACACAAGAGAGTGGCAGGTGGGGATCCCATTACCTCATCACCTTCCACTTCCTTGTTAATGGGGTACGGGTGCTGCTGGCTGCGTCAGCATTTCTTGTCGAATGTCTATTGTCCAGGGGCCAGTTAACAGTCGACCGTATTGCTGAACTACAATTGCTTGTACAACCATGAACCACAATAAAGATCATGGGAACCTAAGGCTTGTGGATGGCAGTTAGTGCTAACTTAAGGGCATTACCCTGCCGCCACTTGTACCCATCAGGGAGAAACCAGCAATCATTGGACATGGATGGATACTGGTCATAAAGGTCCTCCACTTTGAAGTGTACTAGATGAGTCAGATCACTATGTCTTATTCACCAGTCTTATTGGCGTTTCCATCTGGGTAGTGACCCAACTGCAGGTGGAAGGGAGACACACTTAAGAGTGGAGGGTATGGTTATTTGGCGGGCTTTGTGAGAAACCCCTCTCTTACAGGCACTTAGTGGCTGATTGGTGGGGGGAGGGGACCGTGACATGGGGACTCATGTGTGCCACTGAGAACACTCTCCCCTGCCACTGCTACTCATCCCCTCACAATCCAAACCTGTTCCCTCCCCCCACGCCATTTCCCCTCCCTGCTCTCTCAACCTGGCACCAGTGACCTGCACCTGGAGTAATGTGTGGCGGTGAGGAGAAAGGGATTTGGAACATGTCAGACCACTCCAGCAAATTGTGGAGGATTTGAACTGTCTCCAATTAAAAAGACTTCTTGCAGAATGTGTTTTGACAGCCTCACTCTTTATACTTGTCATGCTTTGTTTGATAATGGTGAGAGACAGGCATGTAGTTCCGGGCTGGTGTCAACAACCCAATATAATTTACCAATTACCAGAAATTAAGAAGACACCAGTGAGTGCCTTACATATGTGGAAATTTCTCTGGTCTATAAATACCCATTGAATGGGGTCATTTAATATGATAACAACTGACAGAACAGTTGATGCTGGTGACAACTACTAAATCCATTCTAACAGGCAACATTTCATTTGGCAGTTAACTGGTAGCATCTGATTTCTGTTTATACAAGACACTTTATTTGTGACTCTCAAGGATAGAAACTGAACTTTGGCTCACAGCTTCTATTTCTAACTATGCAATTACCTTTTCAAATCATCTATAGGTCCCTCATGCAGTGAAGCACCAGTCTTGTCTTTGCTGTAATTGAAATATGTACTTGTTAATTGATGTCAGGATTAAATCTTCCTTTGGAATCACTGGGAAGATGTGTATCATGTTCATGCTTAATTTCATTTATTTCATTTTTGGTTAATAATATTTTTTAAAATGGAAACAGATTTCAAGCTAGGTAATTTTATTTTAAAATGAGAAATTGAATTTGAAATGGTACAGCAGCTAGTAATTATCCCTAAATCATTGTTCTATTATTTAACTTAGAAGATATTAATATATTTTTGTGCTTATTTTGTGGTTTCCCCCTTCTGTAGTTTGCAGTTGCAATGCTGGAGAGATACATGAAGCACAAAAGAAATGCTGATACCGCTAATTAAGGACGAAATCATTGGAATTATGTTCGAAAGGTTCGCTTCATGAGGAACAACAAAGATTTGAAATGTGTGTATGCTCCAGGATTCCATAACTGAATTAGAATTAGCTTTATTCTCACGTGTACAGAAATGTGCAGTGAGACGTTTACAAGTCGCCACATTAAGACACCAGTTTAGGTACAAAGGTACCTAGGTATAGATTCATAAGAACACTCCTTCTCTCTTACTCAGAACTTCATTGCATTCCCTTCCTCACCCTTTGGACTGTGGGAGGAAACCCATACAGATGTGAGGAGAACATACAACTCCACACGAACTATAAGGAGAAGCTAGAAAAACGCGAGCTGTTTTCTCCGGAGCAGCAGAGGCTGAGGGGAGACTTGATAGAAGTCTATAAAATTATAAAATGTGCAGATAGGGTTGACAGTCAGAGTCTTTTTCCCAGAGTTAAAAT
Source organism: Hemiscyllium ocellatum (assembly GCF_020745735.1). Classification (NCBI taxonomy): domain Eukaryota; kingdom Metazoa; phylum Chordata; class Chondrichthyes; order Orectolobiformes; family Hemiscylliidae; genus Hemiscyllium; species Hemiscyllium ocellatum. The sequence continues at coordinate 7,696,398 of NC_083423.1, forward strand.
GTCAAAAACCAGGGGGCATGCACTTAAGGTGAGGGGGAGAAAGCTCAAAGGAGATGTGAGGGGCTACTTTTTTTACACGGAGCGTGGTAGGAGTGTGGAACATGCTGCAAGGGTTGGTGGTGGAGGCAGATACAGTAGGGATGTTTAAGTAGCTTTTAGATAAGCACATGAATATGGAAGGAATGGAGGGATATGGACCAAGAGCAGGCAGAAGGGATTAGTTTCATTTGGCGTCATGTTCGGCACAACATTGTGTTCCGAAGGGCCTGTTCCTGTGCTGTACTGTTCTATGTTCTATGGATAACTGCCTGAGGCTGGAACTGAACTGGGGTCCCTGGCAATGCACAACCCAGCAGAATAATCCTCATCCTTGGTCTTCGTTAAATCCCCAGACATCAACCCAGCTCCTTCTGTTAAATTTCCATCAGTAGACTGTGTGTTACCCTCAGGTGGTAGAGACATTAGCACTGCTGCCTCACAGTACCAGGGATCTGGGTTCAATTCCGGCCCCAGGCGACTATCTGGGTAGAGTTTGGATGTTCTTCCTGTCTCTATGTGAGTTTCCTACCACAGTCCAAAGATGTGCAGATTGGGTGGATTGACCATGCTAAATTGCCCATGATATGCAGACTATGTGGATTAGCTTTGGTTTATGCTACATTACGGGTCTGAGCATGATGCTATTCAGAGGGTTAGTGTGAACTCACTGGGCTGAATGATCTCTACCTGAACTATAGGGATTCTATGATATGCTAGTATTGCTTTAAGCAGTAATAATATGACCTTTAAACATGGGTGCAGAAGTAGGCCAAGTCTCCTCTACTGTTCAATGATAACAAATCTGATATTTTCCAAGTCTACTTTCTTGACTTTTCCCTATAACCCTTGAATTCCTTATTAATTAAAAAACAGTCATCTCAGTCTTGATTATACTTAACCAGCTTTTACATTACAATGTCAATAAACTGATAATCCAGAAACATATTGCCATGAAATTTTATTTAAAAATTCATTCAGGCGATATTGGCATCACTGGCTGGGTATTTATTGTCCATCCCTGATTGCCCTTGAGAAGGATGTGGTGTATTGCCTTCTTGAACTGCTGCAGCCCACTTTCTATCAGGAGATCAATTGAGTTGCTATGGAAGGTTTTGATCCTGCAACACCGAGAATACTGACCTATCCAGTGATGCCCATATCCCATGGATGCATTAAAAAAAATTTTCTTTTCATTCATTCATGGGACGCAAGTGCCACTATCAAGATTCTTGTGCATCCCTAATGGCCTTGATTTCATTGTTCTTCTTCTTCATCTAAACAAATGCAGTCTTCGTGGTGTAGGGGACAGCCACAATGCTATAGCAAGGGAGTTTCAGGATTCTGACTCAGTGAGGAAAGGAAGGAAGGATGCATCATTTCAAGTCTGAATGATGTGTGGCTTTGGGCATACCTAGCAGGTGGTTGCCCTCCCACATCCTTGTCCTTCTATGTAGTAGAGATCATTGGTTTGGAAAATGCAAACCAAGGAACAGTTGCTCAGTTGCTGCAATGCATTCTATAGATTCTGCACATTACTGTCACTCCATCATAGTTATGAGAAACATGAATGTTCAAGATGGTAAACATGATGTGGAGGTGCTGGTGTTGGGCTGAGGTGGACAAAGTTGAAATTCACACAACACCAGGTCATAGTCCAACAGGTTTATTTGGAAGCACTAGCTTTCGGAGCACTGCTCCTTCACCAGGTAGCTGTGGAGCAGGATCATAAGACACAGAATTTATAGCACAAGATCTCAGTGTCATATAACAGAAATGATATATTGAACAAACCTAGGTTGCTGTTAAGTCTTTCAGCTTTTAGAATGGGTTGTAGGTTTTGGTGGTAGATGGTAGATGCAGTGCCAATCAAGGTTTATATGAATGGCGTTGAGCTTCTTGAGTGTTGTTGAAGCTGTATCTATCTAGGCAAGTGGTGCTTTACTCTACAACAACCACCTACAAGTGGTGAGTGATATGGCTTTCTGAGGTAAAACACCAAAGCCTGCAGGATGTGATCTGAGTGCTTCCCTGTGCATTCACCCACATAACATACACAATGCTGATTGGTCCTTATTGAGACAGATGTCTTGAAGTTTATTAACAACACTAACTTTGCACACTGATATGATACGCCGAGACTTACATATGTTCTGGGTTCTATGCTTACTTGCATTACTGTCACATAACATGAATAGCTGAATGGTTGACTAACGGACCAACTGACTGCTCAGCTGAGAGTAAGATGGAGATATTTTCACTAGAGCACCACAAGCTGTGATTTTACGGTATGTTCTTAAAGATCGTACATCTTTCTGATAGAACAGCAAATATTCCATAATGCCCTGCTCTTGTACCTTGTAGATAGAGACTGCACTTGGGGTGAATTACTCACCATTTTATTCCGAAACTCTGACTTGCCCTTGTGGAAGTAAAATCTAGGGCTGGTTCACTTGCAGTCAGCTTCTGGTCAGTGGTGACCCCCAGTGTTGATGGGGAGATTCAGGGATGGTCATGCCATTGCACATCAAGATGAGCTTGGTGATCCCAGTACATACTATGTAGCAATGTGTTTTACAAAATGAGCAATATTTTATGACACTACTTTATGCCCATGCATGTAATGCGTTCTCCTGAACTGACAAAAACAAGGCAAGTCAGTGAATAAATAATATTTGCTGTAGTCATTTCTGACACTTGTATCGAACAGCTGCAGGTCTTCCTGTCATGAAACAAAGACACTGCCTATAATTCTAATCATCATAAAACAGATAACGAGAACAAAATAAAGTGGACAACTTACACATCATGCACAGTTTCTCTGTTTTGATAAACAATGGAACATTTATTTTCATCACCTTTGAAGGATTTGCTGAAATGTGCTGAATATTCAGTAGGCTGTACTTGTGATATTGTTATACATAATAAAACAAATGAGACATTTGTTGAGAAGGTTCAAGACTAAAAGAAGGTTCCAACTTGATTGCTTCAGTCCTCTACTTCCATATATTCTTATGATGCACCAAATAAATTCCACATGTCCTTAGTAACTTTGACTAATTGAGCAAAAGAAATGACTTTTACAACAAACTCTTACTTGTCTGAGATGTCAGTGTTGATGCACGCTACCTTTTTACATGAGCCTTATCCTATATACTTCACAGGAATATGTTACATGAATAAGTAACCTTTCGTCCATGCATCTGCTTTTGCCTTTTATGAGACAAATGCAGCTGAATGAGGAAAAAGAGCAAAAATAAAAGCTTTTGTCAAAGCACACATCAGGACATTTCACAAGAATACCACTCTGAAAGGATTTACACTGCATGAGAGGAGATTGTTGATTGGTTGGCACGTGGATTCTGAGTGATAGGGGTGTTGTCATGGGGAATGCATGAACTAATACTGATTGACAGTTAACAGCCAGGCTGTGTTCAATTTTAAGCTAGGTGACTAGATCTTGTTCTGACTGGTCATTGCCCAGGGAAACAAACCAGTATGAACATGTACATGCAATACACCCGGTTCAACTCAACAAAACAGATGACAACCAATCGCTGGTTCATTTCTCAGGCCAATGGCTCTATTAATCTAAGTCTGCTTGCCAACCAATCAACACTGTCCTGTCATGCTACATAAATGTTGATTTTCCCCTCAAATTTGTACTCTTACAAATTGTCTTGATGAGTACAAGCTAAAACAATTTGACAGAATGTCTTTTCTTCAGGTATGTTTAAAAATAATATCCTTTAAACAAACGTATGATGATAATGTTAAATTATAATAAGTAATATTTCCTCTGACAAATGTTCTGGAGTATAAGAAAGATGCCATAATTGTTGAGGTAGGTCACATCAATAAATGAATAGATGTGTTTGAACCATCTCACATATGAAACCATATGCATCTTTGATCTAATTATTTATCTCTTTCTGTGCAGAGAGAAACCAGCATCCTTTTTTAACAATAAATGGGTGGGTGTGTTTACTTAATAGTTGAGGTAAAGTTTACTCATCACAGTCTTCAATCAAAGATCATTGAGCTATAAAGATAAAGTAATGAAATTTAACTTGGCTTTGTGAAGAATAAAGGCTAAATGTGTTTGACTATAATCTAAAGTTTCAAACATATAAAATGAATCATTGCAATCTATAGAGACTTGGACGAGCCAGTGTTGGACTGGGATGCACAAAGTTAAAAATCACACAACACCAGCTTATAGTCCAACAGGTGTATTTGGAAGCACAACTCCTTCATCTGATGAAGCAACAGTGCTCCAAAGGCTAGTGCTTCCAAATACATCTGTACGATTATAACTTTTTTTAGATTCCCTACAGTGCGGAAACAGCCCTTTGGCCCAACGCGTCCACACCAACCCTCCGAAGAGTAACCCACCCAAGACCCATTTCTCTCTGACTAATGCACCTAACACTATGGGCAATTTAGCTTGGCCAATTCACCTAACCAGCACACCTTTGGACTGTGGGAGGAAACCGGAGCACCCAGAGGAAACCCACGCAGACACGGGGAGAACGTGCAAACTCCATACAGACAGTCACCCGAGGTTGGAATTGAACCCGGGACCCTGGTGCTGTGAGGCTGCAATGCTAACCACTGAGCCACCATGCCACCCTTGCTGTTGTGCAATCTACAGATAGGATTTTCTTGGGCAGAATCTGCAGATAACTCAGTTAGCCATACATTGGCCACGAAGATGTAATTGGTGGAGCTTTAGTCACTCCTAAAGGTCTTGCATCAGAGTGACTATCCAGCTGTACCTCTGAGTAAGACTCTCTGCAGATTGAGTACCACCCAAGGACACAATAGTTAAGGAAGGTGTGTTCATACACTATTTATAGATAAATAGATAATTTTATCTATCTATTTATAAAACTATCTCAATGGGGCAGACAGTTAAAAGCAGGAGAGATTCCTGGTCAGCCACGTTTGGAAAGAAATTTGAGCCTTCTACCATTTATCTCCATAGCTCCTGAATACATGGAAACACGCAAGTTAGTAGAGTGACCTGAACTCCCTGAATGATCTGTAACACACCATTGCTCATTATTTGATCAAAAGCTATGAACCCAAGCCAAGACTTGCTCACTCCAAAATTGTCCATAGGATTTCAGTAAAATTTAATGAAACGCAACGTTTTAGGGACTGCATTTGGCTCATGAGTCAAAATAATGACAGTTATTGGACAAAAACAGAACATGCAAAAATCCAAATCGATTTGTCAAAAACCTGACTTGCACAAATGCTGATCTGTCAATTTACTCAAGAGGGGAAAGAAACAAACCCTTTCCATCTATCAACCTTGCAACTTTACACTGCTCTATCTAAGATGGGCACTTTCAACAGGAGTTACCAGAGTCATGGAATCACCAGAGGAAAGATTGTTCAGGGCGGTATGATCTGTGCTGCTCTCTCTGGGGGATCTAGTGGCATTGTGGTCACGTTATTGATTCTAGTCAATCCAGAACTACAAGCTAATATTCTGGGAGCAAGTGTTTGAATCCCACCATGGCAAATGATAAAATTTGACCTTAATAGAATCTGGAATTAAAAATTAGACTAATGGCAACCACATAATTAATTTTTATTGTTATTATTCACTTGTGAGATATAGGTATCGCTGGCTGGGCCAGTATTTATTGCTCATTCCGACTGACCATTGAGAATGTGGTGGTGAGTTGACTTCTCAAAACTCTGCAGTCCATTTCATGTAAGTAGACCCACAATGGTGCTAGCGAGGGAATTCTAAGATTTTGACCCAGGGTCTGGAGGAACGGCGATATATTTCCAAATCAGGATGGTGGCAGGGGACCTGCAGCTGATGGTGCTCCCATATATGAGCTGCCCTTGTCCTTCCTGATGATAATTTAAATGTGCTTTTTAAAGGGTTTTGGTGAAACTCTTGTATCATACAATCTGCAATCTTTGCCATCTGCAAAGACAGGACAGCAGATGCAAGATAACAGAATTCCTTGCAGCTCTCGTCCAAGCCATTCATCATCCTGACTTGGAAATACATTACCGTTCCTTCAGTGTCACTGGGTCGAAATCTTGGAATTTCCTCGCTGACAGTATTGTGGGATTACCTACAGCACATGGACTGCAGCAGTTTAAGAACGTAGCTTACCAACGTTTTCTGCATTGGCGTTAAGGTCAGGTAATAAATGCTGGCCTAGCCATCAATGTCCTATCCCGTAGATGAATAAATAAAACAATCTGTCCACTTGCTAAAAAAGGAATTTATCCAACTCTTCCTAAAGGTTGGGAATGGCAAAATTATGTTTTCTTTGGCAATCTGCTCGGAAACTCGTAAAGTCAAGTTGAACATGGGCAATAGTGTAAATAGGCAATCAGAAACTGGCAGATGGGAATCTCTTTTTGCACCAGTACCTCACCAAATCACCCCAACCCACCCCCTCCCCCACCCCTATCATAGATGTTCTTTTTGTGAATAATATCTGGACCACAGGGGTTAAGTTGTGAGGAGAGATTGTGCAAGTTCGGCCTCTTTCCTCTAGAATTTTGAAGGTTAAAGGCTGATCTGATCAAGGTTTTCAAAATACTAACAACAAAAGACAGGGTAGATAAAGCAGTAATGTGCTCCTACAACTTTTTCCACTGTTTGGGGATTCTAGAAGTAGGGGCATAGTCTGAGAATTAGAGCCAGACTATTCAGGAGAAATGTTAAGAAGCACAAAGGGTAGTCGATGTTTGGAACTCTCTTCCACAAATGGCAACGGATGTTGGATCAGTTGTTAATTCTAACTCTGAGTTAGATAAATTTTTGTTAAGCAAAAGTATTAAGGGGTATGGAGCAAAGGTAGGTATATGGAGTTTAGGTGTGATCTCTTTGAATGGTGGAACAGACTTGAGGGGCTGAATGGCCTACTCCTGCTGATGCCTTGTTGACCTATTCTTGTTCACAGCGTCATCCATTTCCTTGTATCTTTTAGATGAGGTGTTAAAACAAAGCTCTGTCTGCCCACTAAGCTGGATGTAGAAGATCCCATGGTAGGAGAGTCAGTTCCGGCATATTTGACAATAATAATTCCTCAGCCACCATCACAAAGTGAGATGATCTGGTCACTATCATACTGCTGATTGTGGGAGCACATGTGCAAATGCACATCACAACTGTAACTACACTTCAAAAACATGGCTAGGACAGGCTGCCAGTGGTCGTGGTGGAAGTGAGTACAATTTTGTCATTCAAGAAACATTTAGACCGTTACATGGATGGGCTAGATATAGACTAAACGCAGGCAAATGGGATGAGTTTAAATTGTGAACACCGGCTAGCATGGGCAAGTTGAGCTGAAGGGCCTGTTTCCATGCTGTTGATCTCTATGATTAATGTTCTGTTTATTATAAAGGGCTTGGGATTATCATGAGGTCGTGAAAGGTCCTATAAAAATCCAAGTTTTTCATTTAACTCTCTTTCTATTGCTTGCAAATGCTCTGAATCATGCATACAACGTCCCCTTAACCCTTCTTCCTGCAGTGTTATAGTGAAAACAACTTCAACTCTGGAAGCCAGTCCTCATGACTTAAATTTCAGAATCTTATAGTAGAAGAACGAAATCACATGATTTTGAGCTAATTTTTTTTTCTTTTCAATACCTGAAGAACACATTGTCTGAGTACTTATAGTCATTATTCATATCCGCATTTATTCTCAATCCTCCCTCATATTTTTGTTTCAGTATGAATTAATTTACCCTTACATCCAGGAACCATCTTCGTCAACTCCTGTTCCGTGTGACATTGACATTAGTATCGTGGACTAAGTAATTTTATACAAATATGTTGAGCATTTGTTTACTGAATCACTCAGAGTTATTTTTAGGATAAGAGTCCATCCTGTAAATAAACAAGGAAAATAAACCTTACCGATACTAATCCACATTCTGGGAAATGGGAATGAAAGTTTATGATTGTTGCGATAGAATGGATTGTGGATACCTCATATTAAGGGGCGACTATACAAGTGAAACTGAGCTCATAAGTCATACTGGCAAGTTACGGATGGTTTATGCAAGCTGACCCCACTAATGTAATAAATAGTGCATCTCTGCTATTTCCTGTCAGGGATTAACATTGCTCTCGATTTCATTGTGCTCGCCTTTTGTTTTATTTGCATTTTTCTAAAGTTAGTAGCTTCAAAGGAGTTTCATTTCAGTGAACAACTGACATATCATTGTGAAAGTGCCTGTCTTAGGGGTCCGTAATGACTGTAAACAGCAAAGCTCGATGTAGGTGGGATGTGTAAGAATTGGCAGAACATATGCCTCTGATTAAAGCCAAATTCAGAATTTTAATTTCCACATTTTTAAACAAAGAAATAGACAAAGTATTTTCCCTGGGGTGGGGGAGTCCAGAACTAGAGGGCATAGTTTTAGGGTGAAAGGGGAAAGATATAAATGAGACCTAAGGGGCAACCATTTCACATAGAGGGTGGTACGGGTATGAAATGAGCTGCCAGAGGAAGTGGTGGAAGCTGGTACGATTACAACATTTAAAAGGCATTTGGATGGTTGTATGAATGGATAGGGTTTGGAGGGATATGGGCCGGGTGCTGGCAGGTGCTTTTGTTTATTTTTGAATTCAGTCTTTGTTCTTGTAGCAGTTAAGGTAAGACTAATTTCCCTTAAAGCAGTTAGTTCCATTTCAATAACATTACAAGTTTCTGAGACAAAGTCATGACTTTAAGTAGTTGAGTACATGATTTGCTCTTACACAATTTGGACAAAGCAAGGATTCTTCCTGACAAAGTGAAGTTGGAAAACTATGCCTCAGCACACCAAAGATTCAGGGAAATGAACAAGTTTGCCTTGAATTAAAATGTTAATTTGCATTATTACCATGCTATGTTTTCCTGAGTGTGTTGCGTGTCTCGAGAGAAGTTGTTGTTAGTTAGGGGATGCTTAAGGCCATTGTCTAACACCAGGGAGACTGAAACAGCTGCAAGAACAGCAACAAAGCTGAAGGATGCTGTCACAGTGCATTGTGTACCAGAATAACCATGTAATCAACTGCACATTGCACTGGAGTATGCAACTTAATTTTCTCTTCATTTATCTTAAAGTCAGTTTTATAAATAAGGGGAGAAATCTATTTGAAACGCTTCTTTATCAAAGGCAAGATTCTTTGTAAGAAGACTAGAGAAGGTGATGAATTGAAAATGCTTTTATAGTAACAGTGGAATGTGAAGACAGCACCATAAATACATTAATTCTCTTCACTGGGGAATAGATTGACAAAAGATATCATCATTTCTGAAGAAAGATCACCAGACCTGAGACATTAACTCTGCTTTTTCTCCATAGAGATAGTGAGGACTGCAGATGCTGGAGAAATCAGAGCTGACAAAGTGTGGCGCTGGAAAAAGCACAGCAGATCAGGCAGCATCTGAGGGGCAATCCTGATAGAGTCAGAGAGTCATAGAGATGGAAAGCATGGAAACAGACCCTTCAGTCCGACCCGTCCATGCCGACCAGATATCCCAACCCAATCTAGTCCCACCTGCCAGCACCCGGCCCTTTTCCCTCCAAACCCTATCCATTCATACAACCATCCAAATGCCTTTTAAATGTTGCAATTGTACCAGCTTCCACCACTTCCTCTGGCAGCTCATTTCATACCCGTACCAACCTCTATGTGAAATGGTTGCCCCTTAGGTCTCATTTATATCTTTCCCCTCTCACCCTAAAACTATGCCCTCTAGTTCTGGACTCCCCCAACCCAGGGAAAATACTTTGTCTATTTAGCCTATCCATGACGTTCATAATTTTGTAAACCTCTATAAGGTCACCCCTCAGCCTCCGATGCTCCAGGGAAAACAGGCCCAGCTTGTTCAGCCTCTCCCAATTGCTCAAATCCTCCAACTCTGGCAACATCCTTGTAAATCTTTTCTGAACCCTTTCAGGTTTCACAACATCTTTTCAACAGAAAGGAGACCAGAATTGCACGCAATATTCCAACAGTGGCCTAACCAATGTCCTGTACAGCCGCAACATGACCTCCCAACTCCTGTACTCAATACTCTGACCAATAAAAGAAAGCATACTAAACGCCTTCTTCACTATCCTATCTACCTGTGACTCCACTTTCAAGGAGTTATGAACCTGCACTCCAAGGTCTCTTTGTTCAGCAACACTCCCTAGGACCTTACCATTAAGTGTATAAGTCCTGCTAAGATTTATTTTCCCATAATTTATCTGAATTAAACTCCATCTGCCACTTCTCAGCCCATTGGCCCATCTGGTCAAGATCCTGTTGTAATCTGCGGTAACTCTCTTCGCTGTCCACTACACTCCAATTTTGGTGTCATCTGCAAACTTACTAACTGTACCTCTTATGGTTGCATCCAAATCATTTATGTAAATGACAAAAAGTAGAAGACCCAGCACCGATCCTTGTGGCACTCCACCTTTGAGCCAGTTCTGTATCCAAATGACGAGTTCTCCCTGTATTCCGTGAGATATAACCTTGTTAACCAGTCTCCCATGGGGAACCTTGTCGAATGCCTTACTGAAGTCCATATAGATCACATCTACCACTCTGCCCTTATCAATCCTCTTTGTCACTTCTTCAAAAACTTAATCAAGTTTGTGATACAAGATTTCCCACGCACAAAGCCATGTTGACTATCCCTAATCAGTCCTTGTCTTTCCAAATACATGTACATCCTGTCCCTCAGGATTCCAAAACAACTTGCCCACCACCAACATTAGGCTCACTGGTCTATAGTTCCCTAGCTTCCTTACTACCCTTCTTAAACAGTAGCACCCTGTTAGCCAACCTCCAGTCTTCCAGCACCTCACCTGTGACTATCAATGATACGAATATCTCAGCAAGAGGCCCAGCAATCACTTCTCTAGCTTTCCACAGAGTTCTAGGATACACCTGATCAGGTCCTGGGGATTTATCCACTTTAATGCATTTCAAGACATCCAGCACTTCCTCCTCTGTAGTATGGGCATTTTGCAAGGGGTCACCATCTATTTCCCTACATTCTATATCTTCCATATCCTTTTTCACAGTTAGTACTGATGCAAAATACAGTTGAAGGGTTAAGCCTGAAATGTTGACACTCTTGCCCCTCAGATACTCTCTGACCTACTGTGCTTTTTCCAGCTCTACTCTTTATCATTCTCTCCATAGATGCTACCAGACTTGCTGAATTTCTCCAACGTTTTCTGATTTTGTGAATGATGTTATCTGGTTATCACATTGTTGATTGTTGGAGCATTGTGAGTGCAGATTGGCTACAGAGTTTCCATACATTGCAAAAATGATTTCACTCCAAAATTCATTAACTGTAAAGCACTGTGGGTGGCACGGTGGCACAGTGGTTAGCACTGCTGCCTCACAGCGCCAGAGACCCGGGTTCAATCCCGCCTCAGATGTCTGACTGTGTGGAGTTTCCACATTCTCCCCATATCTGCGTGGGTTTCCTCCAGGTGCTCCGGTTTCCTCCCACAGTCCAAAGATGTGCGGGTCAGGTGAATTGGCCATGCTAAATTGCCTGTAGTGTTAGGTAAGGGGTAAATGTAGGGGTATGCGTGGGTTGCGCTTCGGCGGGTCGGTGTGGACTTGTTGGGCCGAAGGGCCTGTTTCCACACTGTAAGTAATCTAATCTAATCATTATCCTGAGGTTAGGAAAGCGGCTGCAAAAGTCAGTTTCTTGCATCCACTGTTTAGATTAAAATGTCAAGCACAGGATGAAATTTTAAAAAGATGTCAAATGATCACAAATTCAAGCAACAGACTCAACACTCAGCAGACCAAATAGCATGTAGAGAATGGCCTGAGTCTTATCAGGGACAGATTAAGTGGGTGAATGAGTGAGGAGGGAAGGGGTATATGTTCTCACAAGGCTGACTTTCCATCCATCTACAAAGATTTAGCTGAAATTTTAACTCCACAATGTACTTCGTATTTCCCACAGTCAAGGGGTTAGGGGTATAAGTATAGGGAAGTCATACTGCAACACTACAAGGTGCAGGTGAGACCACACCTGGATTACTATGAGCACTTTTGGTGCCCTTATTTAAGGAAAGGTATAATTTAATTGAAGACAGTTCAGGGAAGGTTCACCAGGCTGGTCCCTGATATGGAGGGAGTGTCTTAAGTCATGGACCAGGCCAGACCCTTCAGAACATTTCAAGAAAGTAGCCTGGAGCCTAACTTTGCTAGTCGCTTTAAGCAGGTGTACAGTGGATATTCCAGGAGTGATTCAGCTGGCCCAAACACTTTGTTTTAAACAAAACAGAATTTATTTACAAGATTACAGACTGAAACACACAAAAAAAGAATAGAATCTAAAATAACATAACCTATCCAAAAACCCAACAGATCATCCCAACTTCATGATGCTTTTCCACCTACTTGCAACAGTCCCCATGAACTGTGTAGAGTTTGCACATTCTCCCCTGGTCTGCACCTTTGGGTGCTCCGGTTTCCTCCCATAATCCAAAGGTATGTAGGTTACCCATTGTGTTTCAGGGATGTGTAGTTAGGGTTAAATGTAGAGTAATAGGGTAGGCGAATGTGTCTGGGTGGATTACTCTTCGGATGGTCAGTATGGACTTGTTGGGCCAAAGGGCCTGTTTCCCCAATGCAGGGATTCTACTATTCTATGATCCTATGATTAAATACTCCTTGGAACATAATGTAAAATCAAACGCAGGGTCTTACAGAAGAGATATCAGAGAGAGGGAGGATCAGTGTGGTCCTGCTTCATTGGATCTAGCAGCTTCATAACTGACTGACTGATTTCAGTGAACAGCCAGACTGCTAAAACCAAGCCAAACCAAACCAGTGAAAAGCTGAGCTGGGATAATTGGCCACTCCCCATTCATTGTTGAAAGCATTCTCAAGTAGTTAAATCCAGACTTTTCAGAATTGCTGTTTTTATGACCTCTGAAAACAAAATCTAAGGACAGCATAACCTTGTTAAAGGATCAGCATTGTCACACTTATGAACAAAGGTTAAACAAGTTGAGAGTCCACTCAGTGGAATTTGGAACAATGAGAAGTGGATCTCATTGAAACATATCAGATTCTTAAGGGGCTTGACAGGGTAAATGCTGAGAGGATATTTCCCCTCATGGGAAAGTCGAAGACCAGAGGGTCTGGTTTCAGAATAAAGGGGTGCTAATTACTGAGATGAGAAGGTTAAAAATCACATGATGCCAGGTTATAGTCCACCAGGTTATAGTACTAGCTTTTGGAGCACTAGCTACCTGACGAATGAGCAGCACTCTGAAAGCTCGTGCTTCCAAAAAAAGCTGTTGGAATATAACCTCGTGTTGTGTGATTTTCAGCTTTGTTCACCTCTGTCCAACACCAGCATCTCCTCATTATGAGATAAGAAGGAATTTCTTCTCTCAGGGGGTTGTGAGTCTTTGGAATTCCTTGCTACAGAGAGCTGTGGGGACACAGTCCTTGTGTATATTTACACCTGAGATAGAAAGATTCTTGATTAGTCTGAGAATTGAGGGTTCAAGTGAAAAAAATCAGGAATGGGGATGTGAGAGATGTCAGATTAACCAACACCCAACTGAATGGTGGAGCAGATTCAAGGGGCTGAATGGCCCTGCTCCTATTTCTTCTGATCTTCTGATATTACTGTACAATCCCTGAACCTGACAGGTACCTGCTTGGACATCAACCTGATTAGAGAGGTTTCCCTCTCAGTCAGGCACAGAGAGCTCTACACAAAGGCCAGGGACAACCTTCATTAGAGAGAAAATACTTGCAGATACTGGATATCAAGGTAGGCAGGCAGGATGCTGGAAGAACACAGCAACCCAGGCCCCACCCCTTTCCGCCTTCCGCAAAGACCGTTCCCTCCGTGACTACCTGGTCAGGTTCACGCCCCCCCTACGACCCACCCTCCCATCCTGGCACTTTCCCCTGCCACTACAGGAACTGTAAAACCTGAGCCCATACCACCTCCCTCATCTCTATTCAAGGCCCTAAAGGAGCCTTCCACATTCATCAAAGTTTTACCTGCACATCCACTAATATCATTTATTGTATCCGTTGCTCCCGATGCAGTATCCTCTATATTGGGGAGAGTGGGCGCCTCCTAGCAGAGCACTTTAGGGAACATCTCCGAGATACCCGCACCAATCAACCACACCGTCCTGTGGCCCAACATTTCAACTTCTGCTCCCACTCTGCGGAGGACATGGAGGTACTGGGCCCTCACTGGGCCGCCGCTCCCTCACCGCCTGGAAGAAGAACGCCTCATCTTCCGCCTCAAAACACTTCAACCCCAGGGCATCAATGTGGACTTCAACAGCTTCCTCATTTCCCCTTCCCCCACCTCATCCTAGTTTCAAACTTCCAGCTCAGCACTGTCCCCATGACTTGTCCGGACTTGTCCAACCTGCCTATCTTTTTTAGACTTACAGTGTGGAAACAGGCCCTTCGGCCCAACAAGTCCACACCGACCCGCCGAAGCGCAACCCACCCATACCCCTACATTTACCCCTTACCTAACACTACAGGCAATTTAGCATGGCCAATTCACCTGACCCGCACATCTTTGGACTGTGGGAGGAAACCGGAGCACCCGGAGGAAACCCACGCAGACACGGGGAGAACGTGCAAACTCCACACAGTCAGTCGCCTGAGTTGGGAATTGAACCCAGGTCTCAGGCGCTGTGAGGCAGCAGTGCTAACCACTGTGCCACCGTGCCGCCCACCTCTTCTTTTCTACCTATCCACTCCACCCTCTCCTCCCTGACCTATCATCTTCATCTCCTCCCCCACTCACCCATTGTACTCTATGCTACTCTCTCCCCACCCCACCCTCCTCTAGCTTATCTCTCCATGCTTCCAGCTCACTGCCTTTATTCCTGATGAAGGGCTTTTGCCCAAAACGTCGATTTTGCTGCTCATTGGATGCTGCCTGAACTGCTGTGCTCTTCCAGCACCACTAATCCAGCATCAGAAGGTGGAGAAGTCAACGTTTTGGGTGTAACCCTTCTTCAATCTGCTTCCCAGCTCTGGAAGAGAAGGGAGTTAGGAGAAGATTCTGCTAATGGATTGGGATCCCATCCCTGACCTGAAGTTCACCTGGGGAGTGGGTTGGTATGGGTGGTGCATATCCAATCTGAAAAACGTCTACTTCAATGAGATGGTACATTACCTTGGGCAATTCTACCCTACGTTTGAGTCACCAACAGTAAGTGTTAAGGAGAAGAAATTTACATTTTAATGTTGTAAAAGGAAGCAAGATTTGCATCTAACTCATCAGAACAAGAGAAACAGACATCATCATTCATTTGATAGTGGTGGATCAATGTTGAGGGTTGATTAGTTAGATTCAATATTGTCTATTGCATTATTTGACAAACAAAAACACATTAAAAACATGTCACCACATCCCCAAGTCAAACAGTCACCTCTTCTATGTTACTTTCTCAGCAATATGTTATTCATAACCTTTCACAGGCGTTAGCTCTAAAACGCGGGCCTGGTGTGACTGAGTTTGTGACATGAGCTGCAGACATGTGGGGATTGCTGCCCTAATTTGTAGACAGGGACCTGGAGGTCCAGGTGGAGATGAGGCACATCCATCTCCCTATTGATCAACTCTGGAGGTGACAGCACCAGACCCTGCCAGCTCCATTGGGTCAGTGCTACCTCCACGGTTAGGAGGATTATCCAGCAGAGGAGGAAGAGATTGATGAGGTTCTTGATTCTGTCAGAGTAAGTGATACTATCTCCACAGCATTTCCCTCACTCTCACTGTACCCACCTCCTCCCAATCTCTACAACTCACACTGTGCTGCATGCAGTACCTTCCCTCACTCACTGTCACTCGCAAATATCCTGCAGATATCCAATCTTGTAGTGATTAAAACAAGGTCAGACAGATGGAATCATTGAGTACAAGTTCCCTGACTGGGGCTGCTAACCCTAGCCAATCAGGGATTCCTGGCTGATAGATATAAATGGGCATCTCAGGGATTCTGGGCAAAAGTGGGTACTGCAGATGCTGAAGATCAGAGTCAAGATTAGAGTGGTGCTGGAAAATCAGCAGGTCAGACAACATCTGAG
The DNA here is from genome assembly GCF_020745735.1 of Hemiscyllium ocellatum. Taxonomy (NCBI): domain Eukaryota; kingdom Metazoa; phylum Chordata; class Chondrichthyes; order Orectolobiformes; family Hemiscylliidae; genus Hemiscyllium; species Hemiscyllium ocellatum. The sequence continues at coordinate 7,712,529 of NC_083423.1, forward strand.
GAGCAGGAAAATCGATGGTTCGGGCAAAAACCCTTCATCAGGAATCTTAGGGATTCTCCTCACGTTATGGACTGGCTTTGTGCTGACTGGTCAATCTCCATGTACTGTATACATGTAAACATTGAACTACAGAAGCAATCATCCCAGCATCCACAAACAAAGCTGCATCAGAACATTATTTCAATGAGCCACCACACACTGCAGCACAGAGGAACTACGAAGAGCAGAGGAAAATCACTTATACAATGTTTTCAAAAAGAATGGGTATCCAATGAACATAGTCTGCCGATTTCTCAGCAACAAACCCAAAGCAGACAAAACACGTCAACCTTAGCCACTCTCCCCTACATCAAAGCCATCTCAGAAATGACTGCCAGACTACTCAGACCCCTTGGCATCATGGAAGCCCACAAACCCACCAACATGCTAAAACAGTAGCAAATGAACTTGAAAGACCCTATACAGACTACAAGCAAAACTAACATCATTTAAAAAATACCGTGCAAGGACTGTAACAAACACTACATTGGACAAACAGGCAGAAAACTAGCCACCAGGATACATGAACATCAACTAGTCACAAAACGACATAACCCCCTCTCACTAGCATCCTTACATGCAGATAAGGAAGGACATCACTTTTGCTAGGATAACACATCCATCCTCAGACAAGCCAAACAGAGGCACGCATGAGAATTCCTAGAATTCCTAGAAGCATTCTAACCGGAACTCTATCAACAAACGCATTGACTTGGACCCCATTTACCACCTCCTGAGAAAAAGAACAGGAAATGACATCACCAACCCAAAAGAAATCCAAACATATAAATAGAAAGCAGAAATTATCAGCAGTGCTTCACCCAGAGGCCAAGTGAAGATGTTACCTAATAGGGTAACAAAACATCTGGAAATGAACCTTCCAGCTCAGTGAGCAAACCTACATCCAGAACCTCAACCTGAGCTACAAATCTTCTCAAGACTCGCTAACTGTGGAGTTATTTCACGCCTCCAACTCACTCACTCAGAGCCCCTCAGCAACTGTCCCCACTCCACCTGCACCAACACAACAGCTGTGTCAGCCACTCCCATCCCAGTCAGTCCCTCTCTTTGTCTCCGTCTAGGAGAAAATACTCCACAAGAATGTGGGAGTAGCCAAGATGGGTGGTGAGGTGGCTGACGTTTGGTTCTGACCCCCTACAAAGACAGGGTCCAGACTGTGAGCACCCCTGGACTGATATTGGAGGCTGTCCTTGACCTTCTGTGCCAAGACTCACTGTCTGTAGAGTGACGAGTCACAAGGTGAGGTGTTATACCTTGAGCTTACATTGAGCTTCATTTGAACACTGCAGCCAGCCATGGACAGAAACGTCAGTGTGGGAGTAACGTGCAGAGTGAAAATGATAAGCTCAGTTCCGGTAATCTTGTACAATGCCTCAGAGACACAAGTACAGGTCTTTCTGCTATAAAGAGCATTTGTTAAAGTGAATTTGCTGTAATGATTTGTGATCAGTGTTTTTAAAGCTCAAATTTTTAAAGTGTGTATTGGCTGTAACACAATAACAGCACCAACACTTTAAGCCTGACTTATCCATAACATGGAGTTTCACAAGAATGCAACCATCATATTATTGAAGAACTGACTGTATCACTTGTTTACCTTGGCACAGTTCATCAGATTGATAAGGAAACTACTGATCCTTGTGGCATCTCCCTAATGCCCCCTAACCCTGAAGGAAAAAGAACTTATGTGTGTGGAGGAACAAAACATAGAATCCTTTATTAAATCTCCCCTCAGCCTCCTTTGCTCCAGTGTCACGGTACAGCTCAAACCCCTCATTGTTCGAATCATTCTGTAACTAGGCACAGGAAGTTGTCCCGTTAGCTCTGTTTTCTCTCTCCACAGGAGCTGTCTGGCCTGCAAAATGTTCTCCTGCATCTTCTGTTGATATTTCAGTTTTCCAGCATCTGCAGTATTTTGCTGCTGCACTGGGATAATCTGGAGCATGTTATTCATTGGTCATTCAGATCCCCAACCGGAAACCATGGATGAACTGGGAGATCCTCTCCCTCCCAAAATCCAGGTTTAAGACAGACAAGAAGGCCAATCCTGACCTACACAGAAAATCCAGGTAAGGGTCTTTGTAAGGCCATCAGAGATGCCAAGAGCAATTCAAGCTAAACACGAGACCCAGACCAACCACATGGATGCCCGTCATTTGTGGCAAGCCTTACATGATATGAGGGGCTGCAGAGTGAACTCAAACAGAATCGAGAGCAACAGTACATCACCAAAGTCATTGAGTCATAGAGATGTACAGCATGGAAATAGACCCATTGATCCAACTTGTCCATGCCAACCAGATATCCCAGCCCACCTGACGAGTTCAATGCATTCAATGCTCACTTTGACAGAAGGTTGGTGATACAATGTCATGGATCCCAGCAACCTCAGATACATCTGAATGCATAGTCACCGTCACCGTCACCACCATAGTCACCATCATAGACATGAGAGCGAACCCACAGAAGGTGACCGGCCCAGATGGAGCACCTGGCCATTCACTCAGATCCTGCACAGAGCAGTTGATGGGAGTATTTGCTGACACCTTTAACCTCTCCTTCCTGTGATCTGAATTCCCCATCTGCTTCAAGAAGACCACCATTATCCTGGTGTCAAAGAAAGATCATGCAGTGTGCCTCAGCAACAACCTGACACAGTCATACTCACGGAATCAGACCTTACAGACCCCACCATCACCATCACCATCCCTGGATATGTGCTGTCCCACTGGTAGGACAGACCCAGTGTAGGTGGTGGCACATTGGGATACAGTCGGGACGGAGTTGTACTGGGAGTCAGCAACATTGGCTCTGGACCTCATTTAGTCTCATGGCTTCAGGTTAAACATGGACAAGGAAATCTGCTGATTACCATGGACCATTCTCCCTCAGCTGATGAATCGGTACTCCTCCATGTTGAACAACACTTAGAGGAAGCACTGACTCAAGGCAAGGACACAAAATCTACTTTGGATGGGGTATTTCAATGTTCACCACCAAGGGTGGCTCAGCAGCAGCATTACTGATCGAGCTGGTCGGGTCCTAAAGGACAGAGCTGCTAGGCTGGGTCTGCAGCAGATGGTAAGGGAACCAAAAAGAGGGAAAGACACTCTTACCTCATCCTTACTAATCTGCCAGCTGCAGAAGCATCTGTCCATGACAGTATCAGTAAAAGTGACCACCGCACTATCCTTGTGGAGACAAAGTCGTGTCTTCACATTGAGAATACCCTCCATTGTGTTGTGTGGCACTATCACCATGCTAAATGGGACAGACTTCGAACAGGCCTAGCAGCTCAAGACAGGGCATCCATGAGGCGCTTTGGGCCATCAACAGCAGCAGAATTGTACTCCAGCACAATCTGTAACCTCATGGCCTGGAAAAACCCCCACTCAACCATTACCGTCAAGCCAGGGGATCAATCCTGGTTCAGTGGAGAGTACAGGGGGGCATACCAGAAACAGCACCAGGCATACCAGAACCTGAGTTGTCAACCTGGTGAAGTTACCAAACAGGACAACTTGTGTGCCAAACGGCATAAACACCAAGTGATAGACAGAGCTAAACAATCCCACAAGCAACGGATCAGATCTAAGCTCTGCAAGTCCTGCCACATCCAGTCGTGAATGGTGGTGGATGATTAAACAACTCACTGGAGGAAGAGGCTCCATAAATATCCCCATCCTCAATGATGTAAGAGCCCAGCACATCAGTGCAAAAGACAAGGCTGAAACTTTTACAGCAATCTTCAGCCAGAAGTGCTGAATGGATGATCCATCTTGGCCTCCTCCAGTAGTCCCCAGCATCACAGATACCAGTCTTCAGCCAATTCAATTCACTCCACGTGAGATCACAAATACGGCTGGAAGCACTGGGCCCTGATAACATTCTGGCAATATTACTCAAGACACGTGCTCCAGAACTTGCCGCTCCCTTAGCCAAGCTGTTCCAGTACAGTTACAACACTGGCATCTACCTGACAATGTGAAAAATTGCCCAGATGTATCCTGTACTTAAAAAACAGGACAAATCCAACCCGGCCAATTATCACCCCATCAATTTACTTTCGATCATCACAAGGTGATGGAAGGTGTTACCAAAAGTGCTATCAAGCAGCACTTGCTCAGTGATGCCCAGCTTGGGTTCCGCCAGGGTCACTTAGCTCCTGACCTCATTACAATCTTAGTTCAAACATGGACAAAAGAGCTGAATTCCAGAGATGAGGTGAGTGTGACAGGCCTTGACATCAAGACTGCATTTGACCAAGTGTGGCATTACAGAGTCCTGGTAGAACTGGAATCAGTGGGTATCAAAAGGAAAACTCTACAGTAGTTAGAATCATACCTGACACAAAGGAAGATGGTTGTGGTTGTTGGAAGTCAGTCACCTCAGCTCCAGGACATCTCTGCAGGAGTTCCTCAAGGTAGTGTCCGAGGTCCAACCATCTGCAGCTGCTTCATCCACCATCCACCTTCCCTCCACCATAAACTCAGAAGTGAGGATGTTCGCCGATAATTGCACAATGTCTGCATCATTCATGACTCCTCAGGTACTGAAGCAGTCTATTTACAAATGCAACAAGGTCTGGACAATATTAAGACTTGGGTTGTCAAGTGTTAAGTAATATTTGCACCACACTAGTGCCAGGCTATGATCATCACCAACAACAGACAATCTAACCACTGCCCCTTGAAATTCAATAGTGTTACCATCACTGAATCCCCCATTATCAACATCCTGGGGTTATCATTGATCAGATACTCAACTGGACTCACCACATCAACACAATGGCTACAAGAGCCCATCAGAGGCTCAGAATACTGTGGAGAGTAACTCACCTCCTGACTCCCCAAAGCCTCTCCACTAACTATAAAGGGTGTGATGGAATACTCCCCACTTGCCTGGATGAGTGCAGCCCTAACAACACTCAAGAAGCTTAATACCATCCAGGAGAAAATGGCCCTCTTGATTGGCACTACATCCACTCTCTCTATCAATGGGTCTCAGTAGCAGCAGTGTGTACTGTCTACAAGATGCACTGCAGAAATTCACCAAAGATCCTCAGACAGCACCTTCCAAACTCAGGACCACTTCCACCGAGAAGGACAAGGGCAGCATGTACTTGGGAACACCACCATCTTCAACTTCCTTTCCAAGCAACTCATCACCCTGACTTGGAAATATATCGCCATTCTTTCAATGTTGCTGGATCAAAGTCATAGAATTCCCTCCCGAAGAGCATTATGGGTTAACCCACAGCAAGTGGACTGCAGCAATTCAAGAAGGCAGCTGACCACCACCTTCTCAGGGAATAAGAAGGAACAGACAATGAATGCTGACCAGTCAGCGACACCCACATCTCACAAGATGATTTTTTATAATGTCTACCACCTGGTGGCTCTGACTTCCGAGAGGTTGGTCATGACTCACATCAACTCCAACCTACCAAATCCGTGGACGCTTTGCAATTCCCTTATTGGCGCAACAGGTCCATAGCAGACACTATCTCCCTGGCCTTACACTCATCCCTGAAATAGCTGGATAACAAGGATACCTACATCAGAATCCTACTTATGACTACATAATTCCAAACAAACTCATCTCTAAACTCCAAGACCTAGATCTCAGCTTCCCCTTCTGTAACTGAATCCTCAACTTCCTGATCCATAGCCCACATTCAGTAAAGATGAAAATGAGTACAGCAGATGCTGGAGATTAGAGTCGAGAGGGTTTTTGAATCCTAACGATAGGCTTTTGCCCGAAATGTCAATTCTCCTGCTCCTCTGATGCTGCCTGACCTGCTGTGATTTTCCAGTGCCGCACTCCTGTTGCATTCAGTTAAGATAGCTGACAATGTCTTCTCCACCATGATCCTCAATACCTGTGCCCCCACAAGGCTGCATGCTCAGCCTCTTACTCAACTCCTTCTGCACACACAATAGTATGGCCAAATTCCATCCCAACTCCATTCACAGTTTGCTGACCACACCACCATTGTGAGTTGGATCTCAAACAACAAGACAGAATACAGGAAAGAGATTGAGTGATTAGCAGTATGATGTAAAGACAACAATCTCCCATCAAAGTCAACAAAACAAAGGAGCTGGTCATTAACTTCAGGGATTGGAGTGGAGGTCACGCCCTTGTCTATATCAATGGGACTGAGGTGGAGATAGTTGAGAGCGTCAGGTTCCTGGGAGTGATGATCACCAACAATCTGTCCTGGTCCACCCATGTTGACACTACAGTCGAAAAAGTACAACAATGCCTCTACTTCCTCAGGAGGCATAGGAAATTCAGCATGTCCACAAGGACTCTTACCAATTTTTATGGATGCACCATGCTACCTTGATGCATCACAGCATGGAATGGCAACTGCTATTCCAAAGACCGCAAGAAATTACAGAGAATCGTAAACACAGCCCAGTCCATCACAGACTTCCATCCATCGACTCCATCTATACTTCCCACTGCCTCGGGAAAGCGCGCAACATCATCAGAAACCCCTCCCACCCCAGTTATACTCTTTTTCATCCTCTTCCCTCAGGTAGATGATTTATAAGCTTGAATACATATATGAACAGATTCAAGAACAGCTTCTTCTCCACTGCCATCAAACATTTGGACGGACATCTCAAATGTTCATTCTAATGTCTCTCTCTCTCTCTCTCTCTGCACCTTCTCTGTGACTGGCGCACCATATTCTGCACTCCATCCTGCTACCCTGATGCATTTTGCCTGTGTAACACACAACCAACACTTTTCACTGTATCTCGTTACATGTGGCAACAGTAAATCAATCAATCAATCTTTACATGCAATCTTTTTCTCACTGGGATTAAATTCCCTCAACATCTATCTCTGAAACTACTGTTTTTGTTTGCATCTTACTGTTGTCAGTTCACATAGAAAAGACTCAGTCTGACATGTATTTTCTGATGATAACATTGGATCAGTAATTACAGTCAAGATTCCGGATAGATTTGACATCGCTCTTCTTTTCCTAAATTTCAACTTTCTTTTTGAGAGCATCGTTTATGGGGAAGAGTCCAATTAAAAGAGACCATTATAAACTACCGAGAGAATCAAAAACAGAAAGAAAAATCAAGATTACACTTCAACAAATCATTCTCGTGGGATGAGAAATGACAGAAAAGATTGTTTAGGTAATCCATCAAGAGTTTTGTGACATACTGAAAGCTAACTGATGATGCCAAGATATGTTATACACATGTGAAATAAAAAAGATACACACATTACTTGTGTGAAAGATTTCCACCCTTTTTGCTTGATTAACATATATCAGTCACTCTGAGGGTCATAGATTCCAGCTTTGGTATAAATTTTTGACATGCTGTTATTTACATAGTTTTTTTTGTATACGTTAAAGTTATTATATACATGCAGGTTATTGGGATACAGCATCAAACATTTTGGAATAACATTTCTCTTGGTAATGATTATTTCCCAGTGCTGTGCAATGGGTTATGTGGCTGTTTAAGCAGACAACATTTCTGAGGTAGCAGTATATTAGTAGCTTTATTCAACAGAAAAACCCTACAATTTGCAGACCAGACAGGAATGAGTCAATTCAAAAGAAAATTCCATGAGACAGAAAATGCTCAGAAATAATCTATCATTGATATGATCTCTAGTTCATTAGGAGTCTATTTATGTAGAAAGGCATTATATAATCCAGGGTAAATTGCAATTTTTAAAACACTAAGATCTATGTTCAGCCAAAGTTTGGTAATCCTCAACACGCAGCATCTTTGCTGACCCAATGCTATTATTTTATTCTTGTAACACAGGTACAAAGGAGGATCATCAGCTTTGTCAAGCTGTAATCACACAATGCCTTCAACAACCTGACTACACTGCATAGAGGGCAGAGCGTGTGGCAACCTATTAGGGATAGAGTTTCCTCTGTGCACCATTTTATAACAAATTGGTTAATTGGCCTCAAAGGAAATCCTTTATTTGCTTTTGAAGCTCACCAATCAGTTTATTTTGAATAGGTTAACAATTTGTTTAGCTATCAAGTGGACTCATTTTAACCAATTATACTAAACAAAACTGAACACAGAGAATGTTTGTTATTTTCACTCATGCTTATTTATTTTCACTAGTAAGTCGCAGGCATTATGAAAACTTTAGACAGATGTGGAATACAAACATGCTACCAATAGTTAAAAAGTACTCAACATCGGGCTATAGTCCAACAGGTTTATTTGAAAGTACAAACTCCTCTGTCAGGTAGCTCCACATCATGCTATCAATAGACTTCCCTTTTCCAATTTTCTTCTTCTTCTGAAGGTAGAACCTCACGGTTAGTTCCACGGATTTGAATGATCCCTCGCCCTTGCTAGCGACTTGCCTCCTTCATCCATAACACAGGCAGTTGCTATTAGCGGGGAGCTCACCCATGAATTGCCGCATAACTGATCTTGATGAAATTAAGTGGCATGGTGGCTCAGTGGTTAGCACTGCTCCCTCAAAGTGCCAGGGACCTGGATTTGATTCCGACTTCAGAGGACTATCTGTGTGGAGTTTGTACGTTCTCCCTGTGTCTGTGTGGGTTTCCCCCGGATGCCTCCATTTTCCTCCCACAGTCCAAAAATATGCAGGTTAGGTGGACTGGCCATGTTTAATCATCCAGGGATGTGCAGGTTAAGTGGAGTAGCCATAGAGAATGCAGGGTTACAGGAATAGTGTAGTGGGTGAGTCTGGGTGGAATGCTCTTCGGAGGATTTGTGTGAACTCAATGGGCCAAATGGCCTGTTTCCACACTGTCGAGATTTTAAAATCATAACTGTATGTTTTCACTCAGTAGATGATAAGAAGGAACAGAAGCACTCGCTGATTAATATTTACATTAGCTCAGGGATACGGGGTATCCCCAAAGATCAGGCTTTTGTGATCCTGTCACCTATTCCATTACATTAGGTAGTAAACTGAATAATTGAGCCTGTTGAGAGTGAATGAAACACAGAGATACAGGAGCAGAAGGAGAAAATGTTCTAACATTCAATGAGATCGTGGCTGATCTGAATCTTTAGCTCCATTTCCCCCACAATGCTCAAAACTCTTGTATCAAAAATCTTTGTTTACACATTTTGAATGGACCAACCTTCTGTAGCATTTTAGGGGAGAGCTCAACTTCGCCAATTGAATCCTTTGATTGTCTTTCTCTCCCTCACAAATCAGTGTTTCAGATTCCTTGAATTATGAGCCCTAACGGTATTCCTCAGTGCCTGCTGTTTCCCGAGTATGAGATTTCAATGGGTCCCAGCTGCAAGTTGTGTGGCAGTGCACTCAGCCAGTCTCCAGAAAGGTACAAGTAAAGCACACAGAGGTTCGGTGTTTCGGTCAGTGCAGTACACTGTGCATTGTGAGATACCTTATGAAAGATAGTGCTGAAAAGAAACCCGTACAAAACCAACATGACTGTTTGTCGAACTGAAGTGTGAACCTGGAGACGGTTCTTGTAATCTTGCAGAGTAAATAATCTACTGTGTGTCAGGAAGAAATGGAATCTGATATATAACCATTAATACTGACTTAGTGAAACCACAGGATTTCAAAAAGAAAAGTGCAAATATAATTGGGCCAGCTGATATTACAGATTTATTTTTCTAACAGAACTGGAGCCTGAAAGGATCAAATTAAATTAGTTGTCAGGAAGTCGGTGACTTTTAGTGGGTCAACCACCTCCCACTTTCTCCATGCCACATCCACCAACCAACCCTAGGAAAAGAAATGTGGCTGTAGACATCAAAAGCCTTTGCTGTTTGAATTTGTGTATCGCTGGACATCGGAGTGCATCTGGGAAAAATAACTAACGTGAAATTTACAACTAATCTTGGAGGGACTGTTGGGCAAAGTTCACAGCACAGAATCAGATAAGTTAATTGTTGTTTTAAGTCTGTCCAAGAGAAAGGCTGCAGTAGTGAGTATAGTGGACTCTTTCTTGATGATATGTTTTTGGAGATAAATCTCTTGATTAAACTTAAAATATAAGCCATAACTATTAATTTAAGCTGGGGCAGTGTTTTGTAGAGGAATAAAACGGTGTTATTTTCTGGGTCTGTAGATTGTGAAGGAGCAAAAATGGCCTTTGCAGTGATATGTACTTCTTGTCAGATGTGGGAGTTTAAAGAGAGTTTAAGGGTTACTGCGGATTGTATCTGCCATAAATGCTGTTGGATGCGAATCTTATCAGATCAAGTGGGTCGGTTGGAGAGACAGATAGAAGTGATGAGGAATTTGCAACAGCAACAGTATGTGATGGATGGTAGTTATAGGAAGGGGGGAAAGTCTCAGATACAGTCACATAGATGGGTTAACTCCAGGAAGACTGAGAGAGGTCAGCACCTAGGGCAGGAGTCTTTTGTGGATATACGCATTTCAAACAGGTATGCTGTTTTGGGAAATGTAGGGGGTAATGGATTCTTAGGGGAACGTAGCATGAACAGCCACGTTTCTGGTATTGAGACTGGCTCGAATGCAATGAGGGGTACGACGGCTTCCAAGAGATCAATTGTGTTAGGGGATTCTGTAGTCCGAGGTACAAACAGAGGTTTCTGTGGCCAACAGAGAAAAAGCAGAATAGTGTGTTGTTTCCCTGGTGCCAGGATCAAGGATGTCTCAGAGAGGGTGCAGAATGTTCTCATGGAGGAGAGGGGCCAGCAAGAGGTCATTGTCCACATTGGGACCAATGACATTGGAAGGGAAAAAGTTGAGACTCTGAAGGGAGATTACAGAGAGTTAGGCAGTAATTTAGAAAGGAAGTCCTCAAGGGTAGTAATATCTGGATTACTCCCAGTGCTATGAGCTAGTGAGGGCAGGAATAGGAGGATAGAGCAGATGAATGCATGGCTGAGGGGCTGGTGAATGGGAAAAGGATTCACATTTTTGGATCATTGGAATCTCTTTTGGGATAGAAGTGAACTGTACAAGAAGGATGGATTGCACCTAAATTGGAAGGGGACTAATATACTGGCAGGGAAATTTGCTAGAAATGCATGGGAGGATTTAAACTAGTAAGGTGGGGATGGGAACCAGGGAGATAGTGAGGAAAGAGATCAATCTGAGATGGGTACAGCTGAGAACAAAAGTGAGTCAAACAGTCAGGGCAGGCAGGGACAAGGTAGGACTAATAAATTAAACTGCATTTATTTCAATGCAAGGGGCCTAACATGGAAGGCAGATGAACTCAGGGCATGGTTAGGAACATGGGACTGGGATGTCATAGCAATTACAGAAACATGACTCAGGGTTGGGCAGGACTGGCAGTTAATGTTCCAGGATACAAATGCTACAGGAAGGACAGAAAGGGAGGCAAGAGAGGAGGGGGAGTGGCATTTTTGATAAGGGATAGCATTACAGCTGTGCTGAGGGAGGATATTCCCGGAAATACATCCAGGGAAGTTATTTGGGTGGAACTGAGAAATAAGAAAGGGATGATCAACTTATTGGGATTGTATTATAGATCCTCCAATAGTCAGAGGGAAATTGAGAAACAAACTTGTAAGGAGATCTCAGCTATCTGTAAGAATAATAGGGTAGTTATGGTAGGGGATTTTAACTTTCCAAACATTGACTGGGATTGCCATAATGTTAAAGGTTTAGATGGAGAGGAATTTCTTAAGTGTGTACAAGATAATTTTCTGATTCAGTATGTGGATGTATCTACTGGAGAAAGTGCAAAACCTGACCTACTCTTGGGAAATAAGGCAGGGCAGGTGACTGAGGCGTCAGTGCGGGAGCACTTTGGGGCCAGCGATCATAATTTTATTCGTTTTAAAATAGTGATGGAAAAGGATAGACCAGATTTAAAAGTTGAAGTTCTAAATTGGAGAAAGGCCAATCTTGATGGTATTAGGCAAGAACTTTTGAAAGCTGATTGGAGGCAGATGTTTGCAGGTAAAGGGACAGCTGGAAAATGGGTAGCCTTCAGAAATGAGATAACAAGAATCCAGAGAAAGTATATTCCTGTCAGGGTGAAAGGGAAGGCTGGTAGGTCTAGGGAATGCTGGATGACTAAAGAAATTGAGGGTTTGGTTAAGAAAAAGAAGAAAGCATATGTCAGGTATAGATAGGATAGATCGAGTGAATCCTTAGAATAGTACAAAGAAAGTAGGAATATACTTAAGAAGGAAATCAGGAGGGCAAAACGGGGACATGAGATACCTTTGACAAATAGAATTAAGGAGAATCCAAAGGGTTTTTACAAATATATTAAGGAAAAAAGGGTAACAAGGGAGAGAAGAGGGTCCCTCAAAGATCAGCAGGACAGCCTTTGTGTGGAGCCACAGAAAATGGGGGAGATACTAAATGAATATTTTGCATCAGTATTTACTGTGGAAAAGGATATGGAAGATATAGACTGTAGAGAAATAGATGGTGACATCTTGCAAAATGTCCAGATTACAGAAGAGGAAGTGCTGGATGTCTTGAAATGGTTAAAAGTGGATAAATCCCCAGGACCTGATCAGGTGTACCCTAGAACTCTGTGGAAAGCTAGAGAAGTGATTGCTGGGCCTCTTGCTGAGATATTTGTTTCATTGACAGTCACTGGTGAGGTGCTGGAAGATTGGAGGTTGGCTAACACGGTGCCACTGTTTAAGAAGGGCGGTAAAGACAAGCCAGGGAACTATAGACCAGTGAGCCTGACCTCGGTGGTGGGCAAGTTGTTGGAGGGAATCTTGAGGGACAGGATGTACATGTATTTGGAAAGGCAAGGACTGATTTGGGATAGTCAACATGGCTTTGTGCGTGGGAAATCATAACTCACAAACTTGAATTGAGTTTTTTGAAGAAGTAACAAAGAAGATTGATGAGGGCAGCGTAGTAGATGTTATCTATTTGGACTTCAGTAAGGTGTTCAACAAGCTTCCCCATGGGAGACTGATTAGCAAGGTTAGAGCTCACGGAATACAGGGAGAATTAGCCAGTTGGATACAGAACTGGTTCAAATGTAGAAGACAGAGGATGGTGGTGGAGGGTTGTTTTTCAGACTGGAGGTCTGTGACCAGTGGAGTGCCACAAGGATCGTGATGGGACCTCTACTTTTTGTCAGTTACATAAATGATTTGGATATGAGCATAAGAGGTACAGTTAACAAGTTTGAAAATGACACCAAATTTGGAGTTGTAGTGGACAGTAAAGAGGAGTACCTCAGATTACAACAGGATCTTGACCAGATGGGTCAATGGGCTGAGAAGTGGCAGATGGAGTTTAATTCAGATAAATGTGAGGTCCTGCACTTTGGGGAAGCAAATCTTAGCAGAAGCTATACACTTAATGATAAGGTCCTAGGGAGTGTTGCTGAACAAAGAGATCTTGGAGTGCAAGTTCATAGCTTCTTGAAAGTGGAGCCACAGGTAGATAGGATAGTGAAGAAGGCGTTTGGTATGTTTTCCTTTATTGGTCAGAGTATTGAGTACAGGAGTTGGGAGGTCATGTTGCAGCTGTACAGGACATTGGTTGGGCTACTGTTGGCATATCGCATGCAATTCTGGTCTCCCTCCTATCGGAAAGATATTGTGAAACTTGAAAGGGTTCAGAAAAGATTTACAAGGATGTTGCCAGGGTTGGAGGACCTGAACTAGAGGGAGAGGCTGAACAGGCTGGGGCTGATTTCCTTGGAGCGTCGGAGGCTGAGGGGTGACCTTAGAGAGGTTTACAAAGTTATGAGGGGCATGGATAAGATAAATAGACAAAGCTTTTTCCTTGGGGAGTCCAGAACTAGAGGGCATAGATTTAGGGTGAGAGGGGAAAGATATAAAAGAGACCTAAGGGGCAACTTTTTCACATAGAGGGTGGTACATGTATGGAATGAGCTGCCAGAGGATGTGGTGGAGGCTGGTACAATTGCAACATTTAAAAGGCATTTGGATGGGTATATGAATAGGAAGGGTTTGGAGGGATATGGGCCGGGTGCTGGCAGGTGGGACTAGATTGGGTTGGGATATCTGGTCGGCATGGACGAATTGGACCGAAGGGTCTGTTTCCGTGCTGTACATCTTTATGACTCTATGACTCTAAAACAATTTCAAAAGGAACAATGCAATTTTTTTTAAAATGGCTCACAAGATCACCAGAGGATTATAGGTGTGAAAGGCTTTATGATCCTTTTACACGTATTCACCCAGACAGATCTTGCCAGTTCCTCGTCACAGACTTCAATTGTTCACATCATCCAGGGTTTCAACTTTCACTGTCCGTTGAAGGCCATTAAACACAGAAGCAGAAACAGAAACAAGCTATTTGGCTCAATTAGCACCATGCCAATGTAGGAGCAAATTCCTGCAGATGCTGGAATCTGTACTGAAAATAACAAATGCGGAGATGACAGCGGATCCGACAGCATCTGGGCAAAGAGAACAAACTAACGTTTTGAGTTCAGATGACTCTTCATCAGAGCTGATGTAAACATGGAGGAAAAAGTGAGGACTGCAGATGCTGGAGATCAGAGCTGAAAATGTGTTGCTGGTTAAAGCACAGCAGGTCAGGCAGCATCCAAGGAATAGGAAATTCAACGTTTCGGGCATAAGCCCTTCATCAGGAAGGGCTTATGCCCGAAACATCGAATTTCCTGTTCCTTGGATGCTGCCTGACCTGATGTAAACGTGCCCATGTTTCCCCTTCACATGAATAAATAACATTAACCATCCTTCCTCACCTCCCTTTACACCCCTTCCCTTCTTCTACCTATCCAACTGAAATGGGGATTGTCAAATATTTCTGCCTCCACTTGCTGACCCTGGAATTAAATGCCCCACATGACAAATGCAGGTAAGTGGTTCCACTGGTCTCCTGTTCTGAATTGCTATGTATAATTATGGCACTTCTACTCAAGTTCCAAAACTCTTTCCTCTTTTACGTACTTGTATCTTGTCTCTCCCATCATTGCAAAATGCTATTTATGTGATGTTTTGTATCGCACTTTTCCATCTTAACTCTCTCTTGAGTAATATAAGAAGACTAGGGAGTGAGGCTGGATAGAGTGAGCTTTGAGTCTGCTACACCATTGGTTAATCTTCAAACACATTGCCTTCTTCCTATACTTTCCTGTTTCATTTCATGCACTTAATAAGAACATACAAAATAAGATTACTTTTCAGATGCAGCCTTTTTTAGATCAAATGCTCCATTCTCCTTAGTCTTTCATGATAACTCAAACTCCTGACATTAATGGTCATCTTTGCCTGCACCATCTCCAAAGTCTCCCTTGTGACTGGGCAGTCAGAATGGTACACACCATTCAAAGGTGCCAGACATTAAGTTCATTGATTTGGATTCAACTCTGTTGGCGGGAGTGGGGAGAGCAATGTCGTAACTTTCTTCTGAGACCATTCCCAGGAAGTTCACAACAGCATCAGGAACAACGTCCTGGGAGGGGATTGCGTCATTTCAAATGATATGCATGTGAGATTGGTGAAAACATTACAGAGTGACGGAGCTAACACCAAAAAACTAACTAACTTTGCCATTGCTGTTGGAGTGTCAATCAGGAAACATAGGCTTACCAGTACATGCTGAGTGAATGCTGTACTGTTAGAGCTGTTGTCCTTGAGCTAAGACATTAACCCAAGGCCCCATTAATCCAAAGATGTGCAGGTTAAGTGGATTGGCCTTGCTAAATTGCCCATGTTGTCCAGGGACATGCAGGCTAGGTGGGTTAACCATGGAAAATGCGAGCTTATGGGGATAGGGTGGGGGTCTAGGCTGTCCAGAGGATTGGTGCAGACCCAATGGGCCAAATGGCGTCTTTCTGCACTGTAGGGATTCTATAATTCTAGTTCTCTAAGGACGTAATGGATTTTACAAATACTGAAAACTGCCAGAAGAAGGAAACTTAAAACACTCGGACATTTTGGATGTTGACAACTATGATAAAGCTTGTTACTACTGGTAGAGTAGTTTGCTGATATTTAAGTGCCTCTATATTCCAAAGTTAACATTTATTGCCCATTGGATGCTAGGTCAGCTCTGAAATTGAAACACCATCGTTGCAAAGGTTTTGGCCGCTAGTGTGGGGTTTGCGATCAAAAGTGATCTGTCTCATGCTTTTAGAGAAATCCAATGGCTTTTGTACACCGTCACCTTGGGTTCTCCACAATCACTAATCCTGGTCATGACAAATGGACAATCATGGCAAAAAGCTGATTACAATGTTTGGTGACATGCAAAATGTCCCAGTACATGCCAGTGCCCATGGTCTGTCCAACTGGGCACACGTATGGAATGGGCAGATTGGAACCTGTAAGGGAGCTGAGATCTGGTAAGGAGGCCATGACCAAATGGTCTCACCTTCTCAACAAGACCTGTCCGCAACATCTTAACCTTGATTTTAACTCATTCAATACCTGCCCATTTGCACAAGGGAGTGAAATAGCTATTACAACTCCAACCCACTTATAAAGTTACCTGCTGTCTCACAGCTAGAAACATGGGGTATTAAATCCTATTAAGTAAGAAATAGGAACTGGAGGAGGCCCTGCAGTCTGCAGCAAAATTTGATAAGATCATAGCTGAGTGTCAACCTAAACTCCGTTTTCACATCCAATCCCTAAGTCCTTTGATTTCCTCAAAATTCCAGGGCTAGACTTGCCTCTGTGATGTGTGATCCAGGAGGTGGGTTCCCTTCCAGGTTTCAGCATTGGAAGAAGCAGAACTTCCAGGCATTGGGACATTAAGTGGGCAGGAGATAAGCCTGGCATCCAATCTCGCAGTCCCAAAGTGAGAACATGGGGTGAGCCAACAGCTTATAAGTTCCAGTTGTCCATCTCTAATCAGACAGAGAGCATTTGGCCTGATATGTCTGCTTCGCAAAAATGCAAAGTACCAAGAGGGAAAATGATGTAGGTATTGACTTATTCCGCAACATAAAAATAACCAGGAATTTTGTACATCCTAGAAGGTGAGGATGTGTCATTAAACCGGAATTAAGTATGCAGACAGCAAAGCAAGGGAAAATTGATATCTGTTTTTCACGTGAAGTGAAAAATATATGATTGAAGGCTTTATGGGTTGTAGAATCACAAACAGAATCTACTTATTTCTTTCCAAACTAGAGATATTGAGAATACATTGAACACTGTCCTGTTTGCAAAGGAGCAGTGCATAGAGGGAGAATTAGAATTTAATCATGTTACATTCTGTTTTTGCAGAATTGCAACACATGAACGAACTATTTGAGAACTGTATATTGATCTGCTTCATTGTAAATGAGGAGAGCCAAACGTTGAGGTTATTAATTCTTTAGGGGCTGTAAGAACTAGGTCAAAAAGTTGTAGTTGTTTAATAGTGATCACAAAAGATGACTGAATTCTGGACTGTTAGATTGCAAACGATGAAGTCTCAGAGAATTAGGGATGAAGAAGTAAGAAGTTAATGATGTTTATAGAAAGTATGATCAAAGGTTAGGCTGCTCTAGAAGAATGAACTTAATCCAAAAATCATTCTGTTCTCACTGTTGGGACATAAAATTATAGGACATTATTATTTAATAACAATTCTTTGGAATAAATATAACTTTTAAATCTACTCATCTTCAGCCTTTGATATCTCACAAAAATTGGAAACTGCATATATCAATGCTGCATTTCTTGAAATTAATATTAATAGAAGTATAAAGTTTGATTGTTTTCAGTAGACAGAGGTTTTATGGTCTTTACCCACTTCCAGATTATAAGGCCCCATTTCTGGGAAGCTGATCTGATCCCAAACAGCTGCTGATCACTGACTGCCTCACTAACAATTGAAGGATTTGTAGGAAATAAGCTCTTCAAAAAGCCCACAATAATTTAAATTGTCATGTAGAGAGGGGGTAGCATGCTTTTTTGGCTGAGTCATTGAGCAGCCATTTTGTTTGTCACCTATCTCCATGCTCATCCAATCAGGGATAGGTAAATTCCATCTCTAGAGTCTATCAGTCTCTGCTTGAGAGTAGTCAGTCATTGGTACAGCATGACACACAAGTTAATCAGATACTATCAATCAGTAGGTAAGACCTGTCTTTCAACTGGAGTTAATTATGATCTCTCATCAAATCTACATGTTTCCTTGGAGCCATTGGGAATGAATCCTTGGCCTGAGTAAAACATCTGGTTTCACAGCAAACTGCAGCCCTTTAAAAACTGCTGTCACAGCCAACTTTGGCATCACTAGCCAAAAGGACAACAAGGTGAGATTTCTAGGCAAGTAGTTACTTGGTCTGAAGTCCACTCACAATAGGACATGAAGCTTAGTCTACCGAGCTAGGTACACATTGCACCACTGGGCTACAGACACTGACATAGCGAAGCTGTGGTTCAGCACCGTGCCATTCATGTAAGGTCAAAATTGTCAGCCATTTACTTTACCTTTAATTCTTCTTGCTTTCCAGTACCTTCGTGTTAGCATAGGCTGCAACTTCAACAATGAATCGAAAGTTAGATTGTCATGAGTTATAAACTGTGCAATTCTCCGTCTTTTTCCAATCTGGTTGTCAGTTTGCTCGCTGAGATGATGGGTTTGTTTTCAACCTCCTGATTAATATTTCACTGTTCAATATCCAAAAGGATATGTTACATAGAGGCACTTCAATAATTATAACCATTGGTCTCAGTCAAAGGAAAATGCTTGCTTCTCAAATTTGACCATGGAGCAGAGAGAAAGAGGGAAAGGGAGGTGGGGGGTGGGGGGAGATAGAGAGAGAGAGAGAGAGAGAGAGAGAGAGAGAGAGAGAGAGAGAGAGAGAGAGAGAGAGCACACTTTCAATATCAATGGCCTTCAAAATGTGAATAATTGAGTTGGGAAGTGGAGTTGAGGGTTCTCAGATCAGCAGTGATCTCATTGATTGATGTAGCAGACTCAATGGGCCGAAAAGCTGACTTTTGCTCTTCTATCTCATAGTTGAATTTTTTTGATGAGATAGAATTCCTCAGCATGTATCAGGCAGAGTATCTCATTTATACATTCAATGACTAGGCTGTCGTCTTTTCAATCACATTGTCTGAGTGGAAAATATGACCCTGAGTGAGATCTGAATTGATGTTAAATTCTTTGAAGCACTGGTGTAGGATGTAGAATAAATGCCGAGTTATATTCTGTTGACTGTGGAGAGGGGTGTTGCCTGTACATCAGAACGTTCTGGTTTCTAAATCCCAGTCTGCAAATTAGAGTCATAGAGTCATAAAGATGTACAGCACGGAAACAAACCCTTCAGTCCAAATCATCCATTCCGACCAGATATCCCAACCCAATCTAGTCCCACCTGCCAGCACATGGCCCATACCCTTCCTATTCATTTACCCATCCAGATACCTTTTAAATGTTGTAATTATATTAGCCTCCACTACTTCCTCTGGCAGCTCATTCCACACATGCATACTGCATGAAAATTTTGCCCCTTAGATCTCTTTTATATCTTTCCCTCTCACCCTAAACCTATGCCCTCTAGTTCTGGACTCCCCCAACCCAGGGAAAATACTTTGTCTATTTACCCTATCCATGCCCATCATGATTTTATAAACCTCTATAAGGTCATCCCCTCAGTCTCTGATGCTCAAGGGAAAACAGCCCCAGCCTATTCAACCTCTCCCTATAGCTGAAATCCTCCAATCCTGGCAGCATATTCGTGAATCTGTTCTGAACACTTTCAAGTTTCACAACATCTTTCCAATAGGAAGGAGACCAGAACAGCATGCAATATTCCAAAAGTGGCCTAACCAATGTCCTGAACAGCTGCAACATGACCTCCCAACTCCTGAAGGAGAAAGTGAGGTCTGCAGATGCTGGAGATCAGAGCTGAAAATGTTTTGCTGGAAAAGCACAGCAGGTCAGGCAGCATCCAAGGAACAGGAAATTCGACGTTTCGGGAAGGGCTTATGCCCGAAACGTCGAATTTCCTGTTCCTTGGATGCTGCCTGACCTGCCGCTCTTTTCCAGCAAGACATTTTCAGCTCCCAACTCTTGTACTCAATAGTCTGACCAATACTCTGGTGGCACGGTGGCACAGTGGTTAGCACTGCTGCCTCACAGTGCCAGAGTACCTGGGTTAGATTAGATTAGATTACTTACAGTGTGGAAACAGGCCCTTCGGCCCAACAAGTCCACACCGACCCGCCGAAGCACAACCCACCCATACCCCTACCTTTATCCCTTACCTAACACTATGGGCAATTTAGCATGGCCAATTCACCTGACCCGCACATCTTTGGACTGTGGGAGGAAACCGGAGCACCCAGAGGAAACCCACGCAGACACGGGGAGAACATGCAAACTCCACACAGTCAGTCGCCTGAGTCAGGAATTGAACCCAGGTCTCAGGCGCTGTGAGGCAGCACTGTGCCACCGTGCCGCCCATGGTTCAATTCCCGCTTCAGGCGACTGTGTGGAGTTTGCACATTCTCCCCGTGTCTGTGTGGGTTTCCTCCGGGTGCTCCGGTTTCCTCCCACAGTCCAAAGATGTGCGGGTTAGGTGAATTGGCCATGCTAAATTGCTTGTAGTGTTAGGTGAAGGGGTAAATGTAGGGGAATGGATCTGGGTGGGTTGCTCGTTGGAGGGTCAGTGTGGACCTGTTGGGCCATAGGGCCTATATCCACACTGTAAGTAACCTAATCTCTAAGCAGCAATAACACAGGTACAGGCAAATGCTAGGAGTTTGTGAGTCCATTCAGTAGTGGACCCAACACGAATTCTTGTGGCACTCCACTGGTCACAGGCCTTCAGTCTGAAAAACTACCCTCCACTACCACCTTCTACCTTTGAGCCAATTCTGTATCCAATTGGCTAGTTCTCCTTGTATTCCATGAGACCTAACCTTGCTAACTAGTCTCCCATGGGACACTTTGTCGAGTGCCTTATTGAAGTCCATATAGATCATGTCTACTGTCCTGCCCTCATCATTCCTCTTTGTTAATTGGGGGTAATTCAATTATATTTTATGCCATCTCAGGGGTGACTGACTTTCTGGGCCTGGGCCCTAATTTGTCCCACATCCTGAGAAGGCCTGCTGCTGGTATATTTGATCCCGTATTTCCTTGGATGTGGCACAGGGGAGGTGTATGGGGAGACTGCGCTTTTTCTCATTTATTTACCATATGTGGGCATCACTGGCTAGTGGGCATTTCTGCCCATCCCTAATTGCCCAGAGGGCAGTTGACAGTCGACTACATTGCTGTGAGTCTGAAGTCACGCATACCAGGTGAAGACAGCAGATTTCCCTTCCTAAAGGACATTAGTGATGAATGTTAGTGGATGATGCATATCAGCAGAAGATGGATCAGAATGGGGTTGAACTCAGTAGGTCCACCCTCCCCACATCTCTTCGCCAGAATGCCCCTCCCAAACCCCCTTTACCCCCAATCACTATTGCCACCCATCACCTCAGTCTCAAGACATTATCAGCCTCCCAGCTTATCAGCAACATCCTGCAGCCCCCCTCCCATTTACGTGACTCAGAATTGCTCACTGCGAGTACTGAGGGAGTGCTGCACTTCGAGAAGTCCTGTCATGAAGACAAGATATTAATCAATCAAAGATTCAGTCTTCGTGGATTGATATACAGGATTTCACAGCAATGTTTCTAAAAGGAGCTGAGGAATATTCCCTTGTGTCCTACTCAATAGTTAACCCTCAACTCATCATTCAAGGGACTTTGCTGTGTACAAATAGTACTGTGCTTCCTGCATTACACTAGTGACTACACAAGTCAGGAATCCTTTAACCAAACAAATAACACTCACATACACCGTGTAGGCCAAGTCAAGTATTTCTCCCAAGGTCCCAAACTCAACATGTCTATAGTCTGTTTTTGAAAAGATCGCTAGTTTTTAGCTTTTTTCAGTTTTCAAACGTATGGATAGAGAATACCCAATCTGTCCTTTGATATGTTTTGTTGGCTATGAAGCATTTAGAGATGTACTGAGTCTGTGAATGGTTCCATGCAAATATAAATCCTACGTAACAAACATATTCATGGTGTTTCAAGGTTGTGTTTTCCAAATCTTTTAATGATATACTTAAAACTAAATGTTCTCTTTTGTTGTTTAAAGTACTGTACACACTGCCAGACACAGACAATGTGAAATTGCAGAATTCTGAAAGCATGACATGAATATAAAACAAATTGTGATTGAAATGAGGTCTGAATTAAACAGCTGGAAATGTTGGCCACATAAATCTTAGTTTCTAGTCTATAGGGATGAAGAATCACTGGGCTCAGAAAAAGCTGTTTCAATGCAGAACATCACTGGCACTGGCACAAGGGGGTAGGGCAGGCTCACTCTGCTTAAAAAAAAAGGCTCAGATTGTAAGAGCAAACACAAAGTGCCGAGGAGAAGGATTCCAGAACAAGCAAGAAACTAGGTCAAATGTTTTTGAACAAAGTGCATTCTGCATTTTCAGACTGGGACATTTAATCAGTTCGGAATGAAGAAGAGAGACTATTTCTGTGGTGGAAGCATCATTAAAGCATTGAATCAACATGAAGATGATTGGCTTTTCGAGAGAAACCATAATAAGCCAAGACATGTCCTTTTGCTGCCACATTACCAACTTTCCTCCCACGGTCCAAAGATGTGCGGGTCAGGTGAATTGGCCATGCTAAATTGCCCGTATTGTTAGGTAAGTGGCAAATGTAGGGGTCGGGGTATGGGTGGGTTGCACTTCGGCGGTTCGGTGTGGACTTGTTGGGCTGAAGGGCCTGTTTCCACACTGTAAGTAATCTAATCTAATCTAATAACCTAAACTTGTGCCACCTTCTAGCTTTCATCTGTACCTGCTTCAAAGAGCAGCATCTTCTAGGGACCTGAATGAGGTGGACTATGTTGCATTTTGTGGCAGAATCTAACAAAAGAAATCTAGTGAGAGCTATCCTCATGGTCAGAGCAAATCGCTGTAGCATTTAACTGTGCTCCAGGAATCAAAGAAAGATTGTTTTTCTTTCTTTCTACCCAGAGGTCTTACCACACACAACTGAACAACCTTCCCACCACCAAAATCACTCCCACTTTTATTGTTGCTTTTTAAAAAACTAATAACCACCAGCAGTAAAAACACCTATGTGGCCAATTGAGTAGTTACAAGCCTATTATGGATAATGGAGGGTGATTAAAGGTGAGAGGGTGGGTGATAGGGGCAGCAGGGGGGGAAGAGCAACGTCCTAGCCAGATGGTAGCGAATTGCTGATTAAGGGGCTTTATTGTTTAACGGCATTATTAACAGCTTATCTCCACTCATTAATATCTAGTTTCCTATTCTACCACCTGTCATAAGCAAGTTTGGTGCTAAGAATTCTCAGTGAGGAGGTCAGAGTCAGTACCTGACAATTTCATTTTGTCACAAGCTCCAAAGAACCTCCATGTTGGAAACTGGGTGTCAACATCTCAGAGCACGCTTGGTAGGTACCAGCCACATTCTCTCACATACACACACACACACACACACACACACACCTGAACAACAGCCTCGAGAGACTGTGTGGAGTTTGCACATTCTCCCCATGTCTGGGATCCTCCCATAGTCCACAGATGACAAGGTTCAGGTGGGTTGGCCATTCTAAATAGCCTATTTAGATTAACAATGGTTCATGTGGGGTTAGGGTGGGTTTGGATGGGAGAGCTGGCACAGCCTTAATGGGCTGAATAGCCCCTATCTAAACTGTGGGGAATCTCTGATTCTAGAATGTTCACAGCACCCTGCATTCCCTTTCATGGAGTCATAGAGTCCTACAGCACGGAGACAGGCCCTTTGGCCCAAACTGGTCCACACTGATCAAAATGTCCATCCACGCCAACCTCATTTCCCCACACTTGGCCAATATCCTTCTAATCTTTTCCTATCCATGTATTTGTCCAACTGCCTTTTAAAGGTTGTTAATGTATCTTTGTCAACCCCTTCTGCTGGCAGCTCATTCCATGTGTGTACCACCCCAGTGTAAAAAAGTTGCCCTTCAGGTTCCCTTTTATTCTTTCCCCTCTAACCTTAAACTGATGCCTTCTAGTCCTCAGGGAAACAGATTGAATGTACTCACCAAATCCATGCTTCTCATGATCTTATAAACCTCTATAACGTGCCTCCTCAGTCTCCCATGTACAAAAAAAAAGTCCTAGCTTGTCCAACCTCTCCCTATAACTCAGATCGTTAGTCCAGGCAACATCCTTGTAAATTTCTGCTTTCCAGTTTATTAACATCCTTTCTATAGGTGTCCTTCCTTGACTTACTGAGCCTTGCCCACAGCCAGAGATACCAGGCTCATATACTGCCTACTGTTTGCCTACTATTTAGCCCAGACATAATCATGATTGTCAGAATTCCTCAATCTAGTCCAGGGGCCTTTGGTTCAGGAGGTCCTGGCACAGTAAGTCAAGGGCAGCTCCTATTTCTGAAGAAGGGTTACTAGAACTGAAACATTAACACTGCTTTCTCTCTACAGATGCTACCAGACCTGCTGAGTTTCTCCGTTTCAGATTTCCAGCATCTGTCATTCTTAGCTTTAATGAAGTCAAGGGCAGCATCCAATACCAATCCAGGGGCTTGGATGTGGTCAGTCAGTCCATCACTTAACTCAGTGTCCACAATGGCCTTTTAAAGGTGGTGCCAGTGGCAGGGATGGTGAGCAATTCCGAGACATCCCGGCAGTGATGAGTTGTTTCGGGAATGATGAATAGTAGCAGGGTTGGGATCAGTTGAAATGAAGTACCCTAGGTGCTGCAGAGATAGTTAATGAGGTCGGTTTGGTAAGAACATGCTGAGAAATCCCATGAAGCATTGTGGTGAGAAACTGTCCAGAAAACTCTAAAAATGAAACTGTTACTTATCCAAAATAATTGGAAGATTCAGACCCTTGTCACCTTTTCATCTCTTCACTGCTTCCTCCACAGTTAGTGTTAAACATGGAATCTGACTGAGACACAATCATGCAATATATTTATATTTACAGGAATACTGACAAGGGATGTTACTGATACCATCCCTACACATTAATAGGACAGAGGTGGAACAAGTGGAGAGTGTCAAGCTCCTGGGAATGGTCATCAACAACAAACTTTCTTGGACTCTTCATGTGGACGCACAGGTTACAAAGGCCCAACAATGTCTCTTCTGCCTCAGACAGCTGAGGAAATTTGGCATGACGGTGAATACCCTTGCCAACTTTTATAGGTGCGTCGCTGAGAGCATTCTCTCTGGATGTATCTCTACCTGGTATGACAACTGTACCATTTAAGATCGGAGACAGTTACAGAGAGTGGTGAACTCTGCCCGGACAATCACAAAAGCCAATTTCCCATCGATAGAATCCATCTACCAGGTCCACTGTCAAGGAAAGGCCGACAGCATTCTCAAAGATCCATCCCACCCTGGCAATGTTTTTCTACAACCTCTGCCATCAGGGAGAAGGTACAGAAGCCTGAACACACTCACCAGCTGGTTTTGTAACAGTTTCTACTCTACTGATGTTAGAATACTGAATGGACTCAAACTCTTAGCATTTGCCTGTACCTATGTTTTTGTTATTGCCACTGTTGATCTATTATTTACTTATCTATGCTACTTAACTCTGTGATCTGCCTGTATTGCTCACAAAACAAAGCTTTTCACTGAGCCTTGGTACACGTGACAATACAACTCTATTCAATGTATGTCTGGATACGTATGTGCTGATACATATATCTGTGTACACACTGGTACATATGTTTATAACGTTCTTAGATAAGTTTTTTAATATATATGGATGGTAGAACATTGAGATTAACCTTAAATAAGGGGGAGCTGATCACAACTGAACACTTCATAAACTTTGTTGATGGGATATAGACGTCGCTGACTGGGTCAATATTTATTGCATGTCCCTGAGTACCCTTGGAAAGATCATGGTGAGCAGCCTTCTCGAACCGCGGCTCATTTTGGGTGGAAGACAACCCCAAGTGCTGTGAGCAAGAGAGCTCCAAGATTTAGACTTAGTGATGGTGAACGAACAGCTGTACAGTTCCAGATCAGGATGGTGTTTGGTTTGGAGGGGAACTCACAGCTGATGGATTTCCTATGCACCGCTACGCTTATCCTTCTAGGTCATAGAGGCCATGGACTTGGATGGTACTGTCAGAGGAGTCTTGGTATGTTACTGCGCTACATCTTGCAGATGCTACGCATTGATACAAATGTGAAGAGAGTAAATGTTGAATGAGGTGGATGGGGTGCCAATTAAGCAGGGCTGCTTTGTCAGAATAATGAATTAGGAGAAAGTGAGGACTGCAGAAGGGCTCATGCCCGAAACATCGATTCTTCTGCTCCTTGGATGCTGCCTGACCTGCTGCGCTTTTCCAGCAACACATTTTCAGCTCAGAATAATGAATTGTCCTGTTAGATACTGCAGCTTTTGCAATGGTTTGTTGTGTTTCATAAATAAAAGAATGCATTTAGTGAAGATATTTATCAAATGTGACATTAGAGAACAGAGATTACTTGAAATTTCGTACTGGGTAAGAGGTTGCAATTTAGTTTCAACATCAAATGAATTATTCAAATTTTATCGACTAACGTTTTAACAGCAGGCAATAAGATTAAAGCAAATAAAATCTCCACAAATTACTCGTGAAGTATCAACCAAGATGTCTAGCATTCTCTATTTGTCATGACTATGTGGTTAGAAGCATAGCAATATTCCAAAAATGCTCCCATATATCATGGCTTCTTCACATTATATTGTTTCCTGCAGTGGTGTGCTCCTAATTCTTCCAGCACTCCGCACAGTGTTTCACAATTACTTAGCTGTCCATAACCCAATTATCACTTGCAATGACTTTCCTTCCTGCTCCCACACTGTTAACTTTCCTGTCCCTCAAGGTTGGCCCATTCTATTTCTCCCAAAATACCACCCCAACTCCCACAACATTATTTCAAAGCACAGTGTTAATTATTGTCTGGATGTAGGTTTGCTCAGTGAGCTGGAAGGTTCAGTTTCAGACATTTTGTCACCGTACTAGGCAACATCATTAGTGAGCTTCCGGATGAAGCACTGGTGGTATGGCTGCTTTTTATTTGTGTTTAGGTTTCCTTGGGTTGGAGACATCATTTGCGGTGGTGATGTCATTTCCTTAGGAGCAGGTAAATGGGATCCAAGTCAATGTGTTTGTTGATTGAGATCTGGTTGGAATGATATGCTTCTCAGAATTCTCACGCATGTCTCTGTTTAGCTTGTCTGAGGATAGATGTGTTGTCCCAGTAGAATGATGTCCTTCCTCATCTGTACGTATAGACACTAGTAACAGTGGGTCATGTCCTTTTCTTGAAGGGCTCTGGCCTGAAACATCGAATTTCCTGTTCCTCGGATGCTGCCTGACCTGCTGTGCTTTAACCAGCAACACATTTTCAGCTCTGATCTCCAGCATCTGCAGATCTCACTTTTTACATGTCCTTTTGTGGCTACTTGATATTCATCATTAACTAGAACATCAACTAGCCATAAAAAGAAATGACCTACTCTCACTAGTATCTTTACATAAAGACGAGAAAGGACACCACTTCAACTGGGACAACATATCCATCCTAGGACAAGCCAAACTGAGACATCTGCAAGAATTCCTAGAAGCATAGCATTCCAACCAGAACTGTATGAACAAACACATTGACTTGGATCCCATTTATCACCCTCTGAGAAAAAAAACTGGAAATGACATCACCACATGAAATGACTTCATGACAGGAAATGACATCACTAACCCAAGAAAACCTAAACACATAAATACAAAGCAAGCCATACCACCAGCACTTCATCTGGAGTCTCAATGATGATGTTACTTAGCATGGTGTCGAAATGTCTGAAAACAAACCTTCCAGCTCAGTGAGCAAACCTACATCCAGAGGCACCAGGAATACTCAAGATTTCTGATGGCAGAGGTGAGTGTTCTCCAAAGTGGCCTTTAGTGACCAATATAATCATGATGTGCCACCAGTTCTGGGAAAGGCCTTTATCTTGAAATCATCCCTCAGAATTCAGTACATCGCAGAGAGGGGTTTCACAGCTTGACTACTTTGCCTCTTTCTGCCTTAATAACATTGCCCATTCTGCTGCTGAGACCCTCGTTAATGTCTTTGTTAGACCTCCACCTGAACACTCCAATGTACTCTAGGTCAATCTCTCACTTTCTAACTCTCTGTAAACTTAAGATCAGCTCAATATCTGCTGCCTATTACCATTATTGCACCAAGTCCACTTCACCATTGCCCTGATTGGCTTGACTCCCAGTCAATCGTCATCTCGGTTTAAGAATTCTCATTGTTGTTTTCAAACCCTGTACTGGCTTCAACACCCTAGCCTCATCCCTGCCATCTCCATTAACTCTAGTTTTGATTCTGGAAATCACTCCCCTTAAAATTTTATCCATTAAAACGCTCCTTAAAACTAACGGATTTGCCAAAACATTTGGTCATTTGACTCAGTGTCTCCTTCGATGTTTCAATGTCATAGTTTTTGTTCTGGAGTCCCTTTGGACATTTTCTTGTATTAAAGGTGCTGTATAAACTTACATTGTTGTTGATCTCTGCATTAATGATGATATAAATCAAATTATAACCTCCCCTTTGCTTCACTGATACTGTTTCAGAAAGTCTTTTTGATTTAAAATTTACACTGTCACCGACTCACAAAGAACCAGGGATTTTTTTTCATGGATTGAAACCTTCCCAGACAGATGAAGGCAGCTGATTTAGTGGTTTCAAACTAATTGTTCAATCTTTGTTAAAATTCCAGCTCGCGCGACTTGAAAGTGCAAAACATTGACCAGACACAGACCCAAGAAACAATTATTCTGGAGAAAGAGGTGATCAAGGGCTTTGATGCGAGGGTGAGAGTTGGCACCATCTGTGTACGAAGGAACCTCACGGCCTTTTCTGACTCTTGTGTCTTTAATGGGAGTGCTGTACATGTGTTACAAATCATCACTGAAAGCATCACAGAGGCACAGTAGCTGAAAATACATTTTCAGACGGAGACAGCAAAATTGTGCGAGAGTAAATGGGAATGATTAACACGTGACATACCAGTTGTTGCAGATAGCAGCATGGCAGTCAGTATATATGGTTAAGGAAATGCAAACAAGCTGAACTATTCACCTGCAACTACCAACAGAAATGAAGAGTAAGAGACAGTTATTACACATTCACTCAACCGTACCCAACTGCTCTTATGTCAAGTCTTTTATTGCACAGTCAGAAGATTAACACAACCATACAAAATCTCTTTATTTTCTACTTTAGCTATTGAAAATGTGTTTATTTTAAATGGGTTAGCATGAGGTAGAATATTCGACAACTATTCATATGAAGACATGAAGCCCTGGGATGTTAATATTCACGATGTGTAATTTTAAAGCAGGGGACTCTAAGAAAAATTAGATTATGTATTTTATTTTCAAACATTTACACTTTAAGTTCATTGGTTGCAGTCAGTTTTGAAAGGTAGGCAGCTCATATTGTTATGATTTGAGTGAAAAATAATCCCTACAAATTTTAATCCCCTTAAATCATTCCCTTTTAATAGAACATTGAATAGAAATGTTTCACACAGTGCACCATGGGAAAGACCTATACGTCTGCACCCATTGTAAGCTAGTTTTAAGCAATAGTTGTTGAATAAACTTTACAATATAGTGAATTATGAGGGATGATTTAATCATGGGACCATTTCCCAGAATTGGTGGGCCGGGAGGATATCTTATCTATATTAGCCACAATGGGTTCATCTTCAAAGTCTACATGCCTCCTGCCAGCACAAAACTGTTAGTGAGGGCTTGGGTCAGCCTATTACCTCTGTGCACTCTTGCTCTCAATCCTCCCGCCAATGGGACAGGTTTCTCCCTACCTACACTGCCTAGCTCCTTCATCACCTCTGTCAAACCTCCTCTCAACTTGCTGTTTTCCGAGCGGAACCCTCCTGATATCACCAATCTAACTGAAATTCCTTATCCTTGGAATCTTTCCCAGGAGCTTTTTTCTGTTCTCTCTTTAATGCTTTCACAACATTTCTATCATGTGGCAACCAGAATTGGATGTAATATTCTGATGTTTTATACAAATTTATTAGAATTTCCTTGTGTTTCTGTTCTATGTCTCTATTGATAACCCGAGGCTACTATATGCATAATTAACCACTCACTCAACCTGTCTTGCCACCTTCAATGATTTATGTACATATACACCCAGGTCTTCTGTTCCTGTAGTCTCTTTAGAAATGTTCCTGCTTGACTTTTTAATTCCAACTTCCTCACTTTTGTCTTATCCCCTGGTCAGTTCCACAGAATAGAGACCACGATAATTAAGACAGTTTTTACAAATTCTCTAAATTAATAACTCTAGTTTAATAACTTCAAGGCATAATGAAGACTTTTTCCCCTGGAAATATAAACAAAGCAAATGGCACTATCATACGAATCATTTTCAGTATTAGACTCTGAAACTCCTGTAAATATTAATGTTTTTCAGCTCACTAAAAGAAAGGCAATTTGGATACGAATGTACAAAAGAATAGGGAGGTAAGTAGATATTATCTTATCTATGAATCTAATCGCTCTCCCACACACAAATATCTATTTATGTGTGCAATACATGTAGGGGAAGCCACAAAAACTCTTGGTAGTGTTCCAATATCTCAATTCAGTTACATTGCAAATTAACAACATAACACAATATTTATGCCATAAATAAATTATGACCTAGTTATACTGAGAGAGAAATACGAACGTTTCATTGCTTAGCCAATATAATTCAGTTGAGCTGACTTCATTGACCAATGTAAATTGGTGTTGCCATCCTTAAAGCAATTCAGCCCTCTAAATGCTGATAACATTTCTTAATTATACATTTATCGACAGTAATTCCAGGTCAGCCAAAATAGTTGTTAAGTCTTTAGCTCTAAGTGTTTATTATTTGCAAACTAATTTGAGGAAACGCTCAGCCAGGCTTCGGGTCTATACAAGTGAGACATCGCAGATACTGGAATCTAAAATAAAAACCAAACTGCTGGAAACATTCAGCAGGGCAGCCAGAACCTGAAATATCATGGAGCTGTAGGGAACAGAAGACACCCTTCAGCCCATTGAGTCTGCATCGACAAAAACCATTCTAACTCTCCACTTTCCGACACTGGGCTCATAGCCTCAAATGTCATGACATTTCAAGTGCTCATCCAAGTTCTTTTTAAAGGTTGTGTGGCTTCCTGCCTTAACTACTCTCCCACGCAGTGCATCCCAGACCTCCACAACCCTCTGGATCAAAATGCTTTCCTCAAATCCCCTTTAAAAGCCCTATCTGAAAATTATGTTTTTGGTCCTTCAGCTGAGTGGAACAGCAGCCTCCTATCCACCCTGTCTATACCCCTCATAATCTCATACACCTAGTCTAGTCCCCTCTCAACCTCCTCTGCTCCAAAGAAAACAGCTTGATTTTATCCAGCCTCTGTAGCTAAAATGCTCCATTCTAGGCAACTTCCTGGTGAATCTTCTCTGCACACCCTACAGTACAATCACATCCTTCCTACAGTGCTGGAGCACACAGTATTCCAGCTTTGGCTTAACCAAATCCTTTATAAATCCAACATAACCTCACTACTGTTCTAATCCATGCTTCACCTGATAAACATAAATGTCTCATATGCCTTCTTAGCTACCCCTATTAACCTGTTCTGCCACTTTCAGGGATTTCTAGAGTTGGACACAGAGGTTTCATTTCCATCAATGGTCTCTCTGCTTCCAAACTGGAAAGTGAAACATGAAACTTCAAGAACTTTAACACAATCAGGAAAATGGGATGGGAACATATTAATTATACCAGCAGAAGAATCTGAGTGGAATGGTACAGCAGAGCACCTAAGCTAGTGATACTTAGGAGCATTTAGACATTAATATTGTAACTAAGTAAAGAAGTGGGAAGCCTGAGAAATTGTGGGAAAATAGGATAAATGAAAGAAAAAGAATCAGAGTATAAATCCACAAAGATTGATACAGCTCAAGACTGATGTTACTTTTAGACTCAGGGTTGCAAATACATCAACAACAATAATATGCATATATGTGTTGCCCTTAATATTGCACAATGACCCATGGTGAATCAAAAGATGTACAGTTAGGAAAACAGACAACTTGCCATTATCTGTAAGCATCTTGCTCTGTAAGACAGAGGCAATTGTTTCGGAGTAGCTTGAGGAACACCGTTTCTCAATTGTGGGGCAAAGTCTCCATGAAAGTTTGGTTCAGGGATTGAAGCCTTAGTGTTGGCTTATACTGTGTACAATACACTAATCAGTGAGTTTACTGAGCTAACCATCCCCCAAGCATACAAAGGTCAAAGTGGAGGAGTGTCGTGAAGGAGGATAGTAATGAGGATCTAGGGTCAAAAATTCCAAAACATAGGGGCCTGGTAGTTGAAATTATGGCCAAATGTTGGTGGAGTGATGGAAATCAGGAGAGTAGAGGAGCCATGTTGATTAATGTACAGGAGAAACAAAGGCAAAAGGAGACACATGACTGAAGATCTCACCTGGAAAGGTGACTCATTTACAATCATCAATGCATTAATACATCTGTCCTCTGCATATCATTAAAGTCTGAATAAGATTCCTCACTAGAACTGTTTCCTTTTTAAGGGCAATGTTCACTCTACAATAAATGGTAGAACCCTCAGTAGCATCAATATACAGAGGGATCAACGCACATAGATCCACAGTTCTCTGAAAGTGGTAACACAGGTGGATAAGGTGCTCATATAGCATGCTTACACTCATCAGTCAGAATACAGAGCATAAAAATTGACAAATCGTGTTGCAGCTGTATAAAACATTAGTTAAGCCACATTTGAATGTTGTGTATACTTCTAGTCACCACACTGCAAGAAGGAGGTGGGTCAAGAGTGTGGTGCTAGAAAAGCACAGCAGGTCAGGCAGCATCCGAGGAGCAGGAGAATCGGCATTTCGGGCATAAACCCTTCATCAGTCCTTTGCCTGAAATGTTGATTCTCCTGCTCTTCGGATGCTGCCTGGTCTGTTGTGCTTTTCCAGCACCACACTCCCAACTCTGATCTCCAGCATCTGCAGTCCTCACTTTCTACAGCGAGAAAGATGTGGAGGCTT
Source organism: Hemiscyllium ocellatum (assembly GCF_020745735.1). Lineage (NCBI taxonomy): Eukaryota > Metazoa > Chordata > Chondrichthyes > Orectolobiformes > Hemiscylliidae > Hemiscyllium > Hemiscyllium ocellatum. The sequence continues at coordinate 7,745,705 of NC_083423.1, forward strand.
TAGAGAAAGTACAGAAGCAGTTTACCAAGACGTTGCCTGGTTTGGAGGGGATTATCTATGAGGAGAGATTGGACAAAGCATTTGGTTTCACTTGAATGTCAAAGGATGAGGGGGCGACCTGATAGAAGTTTACAAAATTACAAGAGGCATAGGTAGAATGGACAGTCCGGTTTAAATATCACCCCAGGGTAGAACAGTTAATTAAGGGCGACATAAGTTTAAGTTAAAAGGGGGTAAGTTTAGGGGAGATGTGAGAGGCAAGTTGTTTTACATAAAGGGTGGTAAGTGCCTGGAATGCACTGCCAGAGGAGGAGCAGAGCCTGATGCAATAGCATCTCTTAAGAGGCATCTTGACAGATACAAGAATAGACAGGGAAGAGAGGGATATGTACAGGGTAGAGGCAAAAGATTTTTAGTTTAGAAAGGCATTGTATCTTGGTGCAATCTTGGTGGCCTGACGAGCCTGTTCATGTGCTGTACTGATTTTGTACCTTTAAAAACCTTTTATATTTTTATCTCACTCAAAATAGTGTACAGGCAATTTGTTGTGAAAGTGATATGTCCTTTGGTCATGCAGTCCACCATTTTATATTTCTCACATTTAACTCCTTCGGAACCCTGCAAGGTGTGCAAATAGATGAAGAGGTTATTTCCACGGAATAAACATTAATGCCAGGACCTGGTTGATGATGCTAGAGGTGTGTCTCAGTCATTCATGTTTGCTCTGTTTGTTATTGTTCTGTGTCACTGAGAAAAAAACTAGGCTGTGGTGTTACAATCAGGCGAGGAGGTGTGTGCATGCTTTCACTATTCTACACATTCTCTGACTGCAACTAGTTTCTACAAAAAGGATGGACTTGCCAATTCAGGGAGCATGATTATCTGCTGTCACCATACTATGCACACATTTTCTTGAGTTTTTTTGTTAAAAACAAGAATAGTATTTATCGAACTTAACTAAGTCTAAGCAAAATAACAGACAAGAAACCTTTATGCACACAGATTCTGAGATTCACACTTGCAAAATAGATTACAGAGTGAAAGGATAGGTTACAAAAATTAAAATCCAATAAAATTAAAGGGTATACAGTCCTTGGAGATTGGAGACTTGAATGACTTCAGACTGAACTCAGTGGTCCTTCCAGTTCCAACACTGAGTTGGGGAAGTTGATTAAACTATCCTTCACCTGATCCATTAATATTCCAGTGCCAGTGAGATAAATATGATCATGGCTAGTAGATTCTAATTGTTTGATTTATATGATTGGATTACATTTGGGCATGTTCATAATCAGAATCCCTTTGTCCAAATTATTATGGCTCATGGGTTACTCCCACCCAGTTGAGTATTCAAGTGTTGCTCAAGATGCTTTGCTAATGAGGTAGGAGATGGCTTCAGTTCTAAGTGTGGTCCCCAGTGAGATTTTGCAGATAGCGTGTCTCCATTTCAATGTCTTTGGAATGTAGAAGATTCTTCAAAACAAGTGTCCAACATTCGTTGAGATTATGAATTCAAGTAACTGAAAAAATATTCAATTGGGGTTTCCAGCCAGAGATTTTAAAAATATCATTTTTGACATGAAGCATTGTTTCACAACAACGTAGGGAACTTTAGAAATGAATATCTGTGCAGCGTTGCCAAACTATGGCCTAGGTTCATCAAATTGTTCATTTTCATTGATTATTCTCACTCTGCAGACAGTGAATTTCTGAGGATTAGATGCTAGCAAGTGCAGATATTATGGTTATTAGTAAACAATCATAATGGAAGAGGCTCAGAATTGAGCAGTTTGTATAGTCCACTTGGTAACACTTCACAACGCAAAATTTCACAACCCAAACAAGGAGCTGATAAATGAATTATCCTCCCACTTCCTGGTGATGCAATGATAATTCTTGTCATTCGTCATGGGAAGAAGCTATAGAGAAACAGGCTCCATCCTGCAGACTGGGGACAAACAGAGGTGACTCACCCTTTCTCATATTGGTGAGAGATCCATTCTATCTCTGGAACTATGGAATGGTAGCCACACCAATTTCAGATTTGGTTTTCTAAATTACCTGCTTTCTGAACCTTCAAATCTTGAAAGTTAACATAAATTGAATTTTCTACATTATCTCCCTGTGTAATAAAATATAAGTGAAGTAATCCCTCATGATAGGTATGGGGGGGGGGCGGGGTTATGGAGGTGGGGAGCGGAGAGAGACCAAATAAAATCTGTGTTATGTGCAAAATGTTCTCAGCCTTACCATGCAGCAAAAGCTCAAGTGCATCATACAAATATCAAAACGTACGTTTCGAATCAGTTTTAAATTATTTCTTTAATTAATTTTGAAAATTATCTTTAGCCCTTCATAAGTCACAAAATCCATTTTTTCAACTTATTAAAAATGTTTATTTTGAGTTATATTGTATTTGTTGATTAGTAAATGTTTGCCTCCTATACACACCAACACCAAATTTGACTTCAACCATACCTGTGTTATAAAACATCTACTTTATTTAATTAATGAAAACTGCCTCATCAGACATTGTGTTTCAGGGTTTTTGATGAGGGAAGATTTTTGCTGCAACAGAAATCACCAGCAGAGGTCACTACAGGCAATCTGTAGAGAGCCAGTCACTCAAACTTTGCAATGTTGTACTGTATACTGTCATTCTCACAGCCTTGCCTAAGCATTGGTGGTTCATAGATCGAATGGAAAACACTTCCTGTTTCCTGATTAACACCGAATGTCTGTAGCAACCTCTAAATGTGTACAACAACTGTAACACAAAGTCAAAGACCAGTTTGAAATTGCACCCCAGTATCTTACTGTAGCAGGAGGCTAGGATGTGCAAATTATTTCAGGGCTGGTAGTTTATTGTTCTTATTAAGGTTATACTTGAGAATTCATAGACAGTAAACTCTTGCATAATGCTACTACACAAATAAAAAAAAACAATCAAACACACTTTGTCACTTGAATGCAACATTTCAAATTAGTAATGTCCAGTTTTCATACATTGATGAGGTGTTTATATCGTACAGAAAGTGCAGTCTTCAAACATTGGCAGTAAACTGCATGTCACTGATTATAGTGGGTATTCTCTACTATTGTGTGTCACTTTCAACTCAAGCTCACCAACAGGACAAATACCAAACTGATAAGTTTTGAGTGATGTTAATTGATGATAAATATTGACCAAGATATTTTGCCTATGTTTCTGTTTAACATCTCAACAGAAGATGACATATCTTGCATTACAGCACTCCTTTGGTACTGCACTGAAGTGTCAGCCTACATTATGCTCAAGTCACACTTTTGTTTGTTATTTTCACACTTTTGAACAACATGCCATTCCGTGTAGAATGACGTTTAAATGCAGAAAGGATTGTTGTATGCAGCACTGAACATGAAATCCTAATAAAGTAAAATGACAGAATCTGAAGAAGAATCAGTCCAAACTTGAAACATTAACTCTCTCTCACACACACACAGGTGCTGTCAGACCTGCTGAATTTCTCCAGCAATTTCTGTTTTTGACAAAAGAAAATGGTAGGTTCTGAAGAAGACTCACAAATGAGCAGAAGTGTTAACTCTTTGTCTTTTCCCACAGGTGCAGTCAAGCCTGCTGAGTTTCTCTAGCAATTTCTGTGTTTGTTCCTGAGTTTCAACATCTGCAGTATTTTGCTTTTATTAAAAGTACAGGTAGACTCATTTCCTGACTTTTGACAGCAATGAAACATGATTGTCCTGCATTCCATTTACTAACACACCACACAGTAGGAAACCACATTTAGCTGAATCCATATGTATTATCAATTCAATCTGATTTACTTGTTAGAAATGGGAAAACTAATTTCCTGGTTTTAATGTGATCTGGCCAAAAATAATCCAGGTGCTATTAACCAACTTCAGTCAAGGGCTAAGACGTATTTCAAAAAATCAGGCAACTACTTTTCAAAACCTTTCTGCAATATTTGCAGAATCTGTGAAATGCACGCTGTCTGACACATTTATTATAGCACTTCATTATCAGTAATCATAAATCTTACACCATTACAGAGCTATACATAATTGGGAGTGAATAACAAAGCTATAATTTAGTCAATGATTATGGATGACATCATAGCCACAAACATTTTGGAAGAATATTACCTTTCTTAAATTAGCCAATTACTCTCAGCTTGCCAACTGTCCTGTTTATAGTATAAAATGTTGCTTTAATAAACTGTAAATAGCCGTTTTAACAATAAATAGATTAGGAATTGTGTTGATTGAGGACTGAAAGATGCAAATTTAACAACGGCCCTGCAGAATATTTTCAGCTGACTCCCAGCCTGGTATAATAAAAGAGTTCTCATTGCTACTGGATGAGATGGAACAAACGCATTGACGTATGAAAGTAGCAACCAATAGTTTCAAATGAAACCATAAACAAAAGGGGCAAAACATAAAGACTGGCATTCAATTCTTAAGATTAATTGTTAACCTTGAATTTACTCTGTAATTATTTAAAATTGGCAACTTAGCTAATCAGCCTGGAAAAGGAAACTTCATTAAGTTGACTTCAAGAGCTGAAGGCTGTGATTTGGTCCCGCACATTATAGCTAAAACAAGCAATCTAGGTTTGTACCTAGGGGAGAAACAATGGAGTGCTGAATACTGAGTGGTGTCTTTCTTCAATTAGAATCTTTAAAAATGGTTCTATTTGCCGAATTCAGTGACTGTTAAAAAACCATAGCACCTGTTCAAAGAAAAATATAGAGTTCTTAAGTATCTTGGCTCTCTATCAGTTTGTTAACCATTATTTAAAAACATCCTCAAAAGGACTTACAATTCACCTTCTGGTTGTTTATTAGAGGTCAGCAGACCCCAGAATGGCTGTTATATTTACCTGTGTAGCAACAATCCCTAGACTTCAATAACTAAATCACCATGGAGCAAAGTTCCCAAAGTGCACTAAATCAATACAATTGAAATTAGAAGGAGCTTAGAATTTAAAAAGTACTTGAAACCCAGAAGCTGAGGTAATGTTCAAGGATTGTTAGTTCAAGTCCCACCATGGAAGCTGGTGTATTTTAAATTCCATTAATAAATCTGGAATATACAGTTACTTCTTGTAACAATAACTTTGACAACTGTCATCAATTGTTGCAAAAAATGTTCTAGTACTTTAGGGAAGGAAACTTGGCCTACCTGTGACTCAAATGTGGTTGACTTAATTTCCCCTGAGGTGGGTAGAAAGCTAGTTCATTCAAGGACAACTGACACTGGACATCCCATCAAAAAAATAAAGAAAAAAGTGAGAAGGAAGACAGAGAGAATTAAAAGGGAAGGTAAAGGAACTGCCAAACGTGAGGTTTGAAATCTGTAAATTATAGGAGGAAGACAATTTCCAAGAAGGAAAGGAGCTTCATGTTAGAGCATCCTAAAGAATAGCAAAATGTGCCTTCATTTCAACACAGCAAGAATTCATGGAGGAGGAAGTGTATGCAGAATGGCCTGTTTGGAGTATGGCTGTTGCATGATAAATTGCATCCGGCTGTAGTCTGACTATGTCTGTTATAATTGATCAGTTTGCTTTATATTTCATTGCTAATTTTGTTTGAGGATTAGCGATGATATTACATAACAATGGGCAGTGCCAATTTTTAATATACTTCACATGACAGGAGCTGCAATAAAAGGGAGTTATTTTAATAATAGATTGCAGGAAAATAGAGCTTATATGCATTATGAAAAGTTCATTTTCTTGTTGCGTCAGAAAAAATAAAGAGGCAGTTTTCAACTAAGGTTACAGCTGAACCAATCAATATTAAGGGTTGACGTGAAACGTGATCATATGCCTCAATGCATATTGACATATTAACATCATATTTGTTTTGCAATAGAACAAAAATATTATTCGTCTTACTTTCAGAGGTATATGCAGGAAAAACAAAGAATGCTTTATGCGCTGAACTAAAACTAGAGGAAAGGTAATCAGAAATTTAATAATCAGTAATTTCAGGTGATACACCATAAGTTAGACAAGGATATTTTGAAGAGTGATTCAGAATCCTAAAATTGGATTGTTAAATCTACTTTGCACTTTAGTTCATGCTTGGTGATAAGCGTGTGTTTCAGTTTAATTCAAAGGGATGGCTCTCTTACCACTGGGACTGATGGTTGGGTGTTTGATTATTACACTTAGTGATGAAATCTGGCTGTTTAGGACAGTCCCATTGATGTTGTGTGTTGTAGAGTGTACAATTAACACCTACTCAGCTGTGTCGGGTAAAAGATTAATACTCAAATATATAAATAATAAGTTTCACTACTAGTGATGTAAGAGATCAAATGATTATGCAACAAATTTGAAGAGGAATGAAAAAGTGTCAACCTTATGCTAAGTCTGTTAATACAGAGTCATGTTATCATACAATAAGAAACAGACCTTTCAGTCCAACCACTCCATGCTGACCATAATCCCAAACTAGTTGGCCTGGATTGGCCCATATCCCTCCAAACATAAAAATGTTGAATAGTTACCTTGAAAAGACAATAGATTCCGGCAACATTCCTTAAGTAATACAGTTCAGCTAACCTCCGCCATTGGAAAAATAGAACTGCAGACATCTCTTGAATTAACTTCATTTACACCCCTGCAACAGAGAGACAGCACTGAGGGCTCTACTCTATACTCCCTCCCTAATCATTTTGTACATTAAGCCAATGGGCTGAGAAGTGGCAGATGGAGTTTAATTCAGATAAATGTGAGGTGCTGCATTTTGGGAAAGCAAATCTTAGCAGGATTATACACTTAATGGTAAGGTCCCGGGGAGTGTTGCTGAACAAAGAGACCTGAGAGTGCAGGTTCATAGCTCCTTGACAGTGGAGTCACAGGTAGATAGGATAGTGAAGAAGGCGTTTGGTATGCTTTCTTTTATTGGTCAGAGTATTGAGTACAGGAGTTGGGAGGTCATGTTGCGGCTGTACAGGATATTGGTTCGGCCACTGTTGGAGTATTGCATGCAATTCCGGTCTCCTTCCTATCGGAAAGATGTTGTGAAACTTGAAAGGGTTCAGAAAAGATTTACAAGAATGTTGCCGGGGTTGGAGGATTTGAGCTACAGGGAGAGGCTGAACAGGCTGGGGCTGTTTTCCCTGGAGCATTGGAGGCTGAGGGGTGACCTTATAGAGGATTATAAAATTATGAGGGGCATGAATAGGGTAAATAGGCAAAGTCTTTTTCCTGGGATCTGGGAGTCCAGAACTAGAGGGCATAGGTTTAGGGTGAGAGGGGAAAGATGTAAAAGTGACCTAAGGGGCAACTTTTTCACACAGAGGGTGGCACATCTATGGAATGAGCTGCCAGAGGAAGTAGTGGAGGCTGGTACAATTGCAACATTTAAGAGGCATTTGGATAGGTATATGAATAGGAAGGGTTTGGAGGGATATAGGCCAGGTGCTGGCTGGTGAGACTAGATTTGGTTGGGATATCTGGTCGGCATGGACGGGTTGGACCGAAGGGCCTGTTTCCATGTTGTACATCTCTATGATTCTATGACTCTAAACGTAAATGGTACGGTTCCATAATTTTACAGAACGCTAAACCATACCAACAATGCCTGAAGATGTTACTGCAATCACAACCAAAACAAGGGTAGTCAATACTACCAGAGTAATTTACATCTCAACATAAATTCCTTGACTCCAGCAGCTTTCAACAAAAATATAATTCTTTGACAAGAAAGTAATGGAAAGAACTATATGTTTCTTCTTCCTTCTTACCTATTTTAATTAGCAGGAGAGCTGACCTTTGTGCATAAGCCCTTCATCAAGAGGTTTATCAAGTTCCACATTCCTGATGATTGCTGTTTGCCCAAAACTTTGACTCTCCAGTTTCTCGGATGCTGCCTGTCCCGCTGTGCCTTTCCAGCACCATACTTTTCAACTCTGATGTCTAGACTCTGCAGTCCTCATTTGGTTCTATTTCAATTGATCTAGCAGGACTCTTTCATTCTGTGTCCAGGTATCAAATTCCATTTCAATTAGTGTAACTCTTCTCTCTCAACATCCCTGACTGTAAATTTTCCCTTTAAATACAAACTCCATTTAATGGATGAATGTGTCTTAATTGAAGATCCTGTCTCACTTTGTTGTACATGTATATCCTATGACATTAGCAAATATTCAGTTTCTCTCTGGCTTTCAGTTTGCACTGAAGACAGAATTTCGATGATAAGAGGTTTATCATGCTCTCACTTTGTCAGATTTACTTTTCCAAAAGATAATCTCTATAACTTAGACAGTGTCACTTTCCAATCTTCACTAATGCTGTGAATACACCTCGAGTCTTCACAAGGACTCCACACAGAGAGGAGAGGAAATGTCACCAGACATTGTCAACGGACTGTTAGTCCAGAGAACCTGGTAATGTTCTGTGGACCCTGGTTTGAATCCTGCCACAGCACTTGGTGAATTTCAATGATTTAAAAAAAGCCCAGAACTAAGAGCTTTATGCACATGGCATGACAATGGTTTCATGGTCACCAGTAGGCTCTTAATTCTAGATTTTTATTCAAGTACCACAGTATGCCATGGTGGGATTCAAACCCAAATCCCAAGAACACTAACTGGGTATTTGGAATAATAATAACACCATGAGGCCATTACTTCCCAAGGTAAGCAATCAATTGTAGACTGGTGAATTATTGAGTAAGAGGGAAAATATCTAGTTTGTGACAATAAGAAACATGGAAACTATTGTCTCGTTTTTCACCTTGCAATGCTTGTCAAATCTTCATGAACTGTGCATTTCTTCCTGCAGCACTATTCAATACAAGGTGTCATGGTGGTATTAGGGTGTGTTTGACTCTTGTTTAAAATTTTTCAAACTCTTCTGACAGCAAGCTTGGTGGCTCAATAGTTAGTACTGCTGCCTCACAGCACCAGGGACCCAGGTTTGATCCCTTCCTTGGGCAACTGTCTGTGATGCGTGTGCACATTCTCCTGTGTCTGTGTGGATTTCCTCCTATAAGTGGATTGACTGCAGGAAATCAAAGGTATGGAGATAAGGTGGGGGGAGGGCCAGTCAGGGTGGAGGGTAGATGTGGACTTGATGGGCTGAATGGCCTACTTCTGCCCTGTAGGGATTCTATGAAATTGTGTGACGCTATCTGACCAAAAGAGCATATGGTAACCTGTAAAGTGTAAAGCAACTGCTCAAGACACTCAATTGATTTAGTGTTTGTGATATAGACTCAGCATTTATTTTCTGGCAAAAACTGCCCATGAAAGTAAAGTACCCTTTCCCATTCAACTTCAGCAAGATCAAAATGCAACTGCTCCTACAGTTTTCTTGGAATTGAACAAGGGAAAGAATAAAACTTAGTTGGATCATTACTCAAACTGAGATGCACTTTATTACACCGATAGATGCCAAAAATAGATTCACGCTATTACATTCAGATGGACTACTTCGGGATCCAGTTCATGAGATTCCTCTTAACAATCTCTAACTACTGATGAAATAACAACTCTTAAACTCCATAGGAGACATCATTGATCTACGCACATTTCATTATTACGTGTGAAATACAGCAGCAATTTCTTATCATCGCACTCTTTAGCTCAACCATTTATGATGTATTTAAGCACTTTACTGAACAATATGTCTGTGTGAGTTTCTTCTCCAACTTCCATGGCAGACATTTGTGCATCATGTGTGCATGTGAAGTAATTCACAGGTGATGCAGTGGGCTAAGGTTGAATGGTTCTGCATTGGAAACCCATAAAGAATGCCTGAATTTGCATGGATCAGTGGTGCTGGAAGAGCACAGCAGTTCAGGCAGCATCCAACGAGCAGCGAAATCGATGTTTCCTTTTTCAACATGGTTGAAGAGCTTCAGGGCAGAGGAAATGACCTGGGAGTTGCAGTGGGAGAGGGACTCCCTGAGATTCTTGTAGAGAGAGGAGGAAAACTTCTTCAATGCAGGCATCTTTGCAAGAGGATGACCTACTAACTTGCTAGAATTAGTATCCCTACTATGTGGGAACAGGCCCTTTAGCCCAACAAGTCTTCACCGAACCTCCGAAGAGTTTCCCACCCAGACCCATTCCCCTACATTTACCCCTGACTCATGCACCTAACCAATACATCCCTGAACACTATTGACAATTAAGCACGGCCAATTCTGGATTAGTGGTGCTGGAAAAGGCTTCTACTCCTGATGAAGGGCTTTTGCCTGAAACGTCGAATTTACTGCTCCTCGGATGCTGCCTGAACTGCTGAGCTTTTCCAGCACCACTAATCCAGAATCTGGTTTCCAGCATCTGCAGTCAGTGTTTTTACCTAGCATGGCCAATTCACCTAACCTGCACATCTTTGGATTATGGGAGGAAACCAGAGCACCCAGAGGAAACCCATGCAGAGAATGTGAAAACTTCATACAGGCAGTCACCTGAGGATGGAATTGATCCCGAGTCCCTGGTGCTGTGAGCCAGCAGTGCCTTACACTGAACCACCATGCTGCCCCTAACCACTAAGCCTCCGTGTCACCCCTGGCACTGAATAATGATACTGAATAATGCATTGATGGCTAATTTTATCCCGCTCCCTGCTCAGATACCACTCTGTGTTCTCTTAGCACATTCCCAATGACAACCATGACTGTTCTGGTTAGTAACTCGGTCCAGTTTAACCAGATCTTCTTGAGTTTTTCTCATCAGACATAATTGGTTCCCTCCACTACAATGACCAATATTAAGTTGTCGGATCCATCATCATATCCCACTCTAAAATTACCGAACACCAGAATATGGTTATTAAAATAAATACAGTACTTTGTTTCACACCAGCTTTGGGAAGAGATTATGTCTTGGGGATTTCTTACGCTCTCCTTCCAAGCAAACCATACTGCTTTGTTTCCTCAGACATAAACAGAAATTGCTGGAAAAGTTCAGCAGGTCAGGCAGCATCTGTAGAGAGAAATCAGAGTCAACATTTCAGGTCGAACTGAGTTCTGAGGAAGGCTCACTCGACTCGAAACGTTAACTCTGATTTCTCTCCACAGATGCTGCCAGACCTGCTGAGCTTTTCCAGCAATTTCTGTTTTTGTTTCTAATTTACAGCATCTGCAGCTCTTTCAGTTTTTATTCTGCTTTGTTTCCCATTTGATCTTGGAATGTGGGCATCACTACCTGGGCCAGTATTTATTGCCCGTCCCTAGTTGCCCTTGGGAAGGTGGGGGTGAGCTGCCTTCTTGAACTGCTGCAGTCCATTCGATAAAGGGAGACCTGCAATGTTGTTAGTGAAGGGCTGCCAGGATTGCAACAAATGACACTGAACTTCATAATGATCATAAGATATAGGAATTAGGCCATTCGGCTCATTGAGTCTGTTCTGCCATTCAATCAATCATGGCTGATATGCTCCTCACCTCCATTTTCCTGCCTTCCCCCCATAACCATTCAACCCATTACCAATTAAAAATCTATCTAACTCCACCTTAAATTTGCTCATGGTCCCAGCATCCGCCGCAGTTTAAGGTAACGAAGCAGTGGCAATATATTTCCAAGTCAGGAAGCTGTATCAATGACAAAAGTCGGTTGCGTCTTTCAGTTCAAGTGTGGACACTGGAATCATGACTTCATCCTTTTTCTCTGTGTCTTTTTCTTCTTGCCCTTTGATTGAGTACAACTCCTGATCTTTCTGCTCAATCGCATCAAGCTTTGGTACCGATTACACTCAAGGGCTTCTAGACCTTTGAACGAATGCTAGGTCTACCGTGAGTGCAACCTGGTGCATGGCTGTGACCTGGAGAATGGCTACAGCCTGGAGTGTTGTAATGTCTCCTACGCCTGCGTGCCATTTGTATATGACTGACTCTCCCAATGGAAATGGGGGTATTGGGAGCTGGTATAGCAGTGGTGACTCTTACACTTTTGACTCTGACACTGAATCTAGTTGCTACAGCCTGGATCTCTCTGAAACTGGGTGGAGCTCCCTTGTCAGCTTGGACTTGGCTTTCAGTCTTCTCTTTCCACCTGTGCCCTCATCCTTGCCCTCGGCAACTTATCGCCTTTGCTTAGAAGCTTGGCCTGGATTCTATTGCTCTTTATTCCTCCTACAATTCGGTCCCAAAGGTTGGTTTTATGCTCACTCTGTGCCCGCAGTGACGATGGAGTCGCTGTAATTCAAGAATGAAAGCTGCAATGATCTCATTTAGCAGCTCATCCTACCTTGGAATGCAAATCGCAGTGCAATCTCGTTTTTAGTTTTGCCGCAGTATGAGTTCAGATATTCCATGGAACCAGGGTCTCTCAGATAGCATTTGTTAAGTTACTTGAAAAGAGTCTGGCCCGATCGTAAAGTAAGTGCTACTTTTCTCAACCATGTGCCGTGTTGACTCACCGTGCACATGAGCATGATGTGCACACAGAGCAATCTTTCAAATTGTTCAGACGTCCTCAGATTCCAAGTTTAAAGCTAGAAAAAAATACAGTGGACAAAGTTCTTTCCTCTTTAATTTCTGAAAGGAAATGTAAGGTAGAATTCTATCCCATGTTCATCATCAGCTTTCTATTATGTATTGCAACCATTGAAATGAACACATACTCATTTGCTTGATAGGCACTCTTGATCTGAGTTTATTTACACACTGGAATGTGTGTAAAATGAAATCATTGCTGAGTATCCACCTGCACTTTCCTCACATCCCTTGACGACTTTGGTATTTAGATGAGACTACTGACAGTGTGGAAACAGGCCCTTCGGCCCAACAAGTCCACACCGACCTGCCGAAGCGCAACCCACCCAGACCCATTCCCCTACATTTACCCCTTCACCTAACACTACGGGCAATTTAGCATGGCCAATTTACCTGACCTGCACATTTTTGGATTGTGGGAGGAAACCGGAGCACCCGGAGGAAACCCATGCACACACGGGGTGAATGTGCAAACTCCACACAGAGAGTCACCTGAGGCGGGAATTGAACCTGGGTCTTTGGCGCTGTGAGGCAGCAGTGCTAACCACTGTGCCACCGTGTCGCCCACATTCATTGATTTCTATCCTATTTCTAACCTATTGATTTGTACCTTGAAAATGCTGACTTTTTGACCTTGCACAGCCTACATGGATAGTGAATTCCAATGATTCACAACCTCTCAATGAAGAAATTCTTGTTCATTTCAGTCTTTAATGGCCAACCCCTTACCCTGTGCCCCTTTGTTCATCGGCAATGGGAAATATTGTATCTGAGACAACCTTGTCATAATCTGTTGGAATTGTTTGAACTTTCAATTAGATCAAGAGATCCAAAGGACATTAGTGAACCAGATGGGGTTTTACAATAATTAACAGTGGTTACCATTAGACTAGGTTTCTATTCCAGCATTTTCCAATCACAGTTGCTGCTCTTCAAGGGTTTGAGTACAGGAGTAACTGAATATAGCTTTGGTGAATGGGGGTCCTGGAATCACTTGAATGATACTAGGACTTCAGGGGTTAGCTTATAAGTAGAGATTAGACAAATTAGTCTTGTCTTCACTACAATTTAGGAGGTTAAGGGCTGATCAAAGTCTTCAAATTATTAGCAGGAAAAGACAGAGAAGATTAAGACAAACTATTTCCAGTTGTTGGCGATTCCAGAACTAGGAGTTATTGCCACTTCTCCAGGTGCAGTCTAACCAAGCTCCTGTTAAAAGTGAAGTAAGACTTCACTACTCCTGCACTCAAATCCTCTTGCAATAAAGGCTAACCTTTCAAATAACTGGCTGCACCAACATGTTAAACGTCATTGACTTATCAACAAGGACACTTCAGTCTCTTTGTATATTTCCACTTTCCAACCTCTCACTATTTTAAGAAAAACTCTACGCATCTGTTCCTCTGACCAAAGTGAATAACGTTACATTTTTCCACGTTGTATTCCATCTGCCATGTTCTTGCCCAAAACATTAAGCCTGTGAAAGTTCCTCCTGGAAATATTTTTAATCTTCATCACAGCATATATTCCTGCTTAGTTTTCAATCATCTGCAAATTTAGAAATATAATATTTTTTCCCCATTCCCAAACATTGATCTCAACTGTGAACAACTGGGCCTCAAGTACTGATCGTTGCTGTAACCTACCAGTTCACAACTAGTGAACATGAGAATGACCCATTTATTTCTACTATCGTTTTCTGTGTGTTGACCAATTGTTAATCCATGCCAATATGTTTTCTCTGATACAACGTGCTTTAATTTAGTTCATCAACCTTTTGTTTGGGACTTTCTCAACCGCTTTCTGAAAATCAAACCAATCTACATCCATTGACTCCCCTTTATCAATTTTGTCAGTAACATCCTCAAACTACACAAATAACATTGAAGAATATTATCTCAGAATACAACAGGACCTTGAGCAGGTGGGCAATTGGCCGAGGAGTGGCAGATGGATTTTTCTTTAGAGAAATGTGAGGTGTTGTGTTTTGGTAAGGCCAACCAGGGCAGGACTTATATAGTTAATGGTAGGGCCCTGGGAATGTTGCCAAACAAAGGGACCTAAGGGTGCATGTGCACAGTTCTATGAAAGGGGACTCATAGGTAGACAGGGTGGTGAAGAAAGCATTTGGCTCACTTACCTTCATTGGTCAGACTATTGAGTCCATGAGTTGGGACATTTTATTCTGGCCGAACAGGACATTGATGACGCCACTTTTAGAACATTGCACACAATTCTGGTCACCCTTCTATAAGAAAGATGTTGTTCAACTTGAGATGGTGCAGAAAGATTTCCAAGGATGTTGCCAGAACTGGAAGGTTTGAATTATAGGGAGAGGCTGAATAGGCTGAGGCTTTTTCCCTGAGGGGTGACATTGTCGAGGTTTATAAAATCATGAAGGGCATGGAGAGGCCAAATAGCCAAGATCTTTTTCTTCCAATGGGGAAGTCTAACACTAAAGGACATAGGTTTAAGGTGAGAGGGGAAAGATTTTAAAAGGACCTGCGGAGCAACTTTTTCACACAGAGGATGATGTGTGTATGGAATAAGTTGCCAGAGGAAGTGGTGGAGGTTGGTACAATTGCAACATTTTAATGGCATCTGGATGGGTTTATTGATTAGGAAATGTTTAGAGGGAGATGGGCCAAAAGCTGACAAATGGGATTAGGTCAGACTGGGGTGTTTGGTCGATGTGGACAAGTTAGACTGAAAAGTCTGTTTCTTTGCTCTGTGACTTTATGACTCTAAACTTGTTAAACACAATTTTCCAATCACAAATCTGTGCTCTCAATGCCCATTGTTTATCCAAGTAATCAGTTATCATCTCCTTTCCAACAGATTCTAGTATTTTCCTTACTACTGATGGGCTGATGGGTCTGTAGTTCTGTTTTCTCCCTTGCTCCTTTCTGAAATAATGGAGTAACATTTGTTAGCTTTGAAGCTGCAGGAATCATTCTAGAGCTGATGAAATTACCAAAGGACCCGACTATCACCTCAACATTTTGAGTTGTAGAATATCAAGTTCCAGGAATTCATCAACTTTCTTCCACCTTCATTTCACCAGTACAACTTCCTTGCTAATAATAATTTCCTTCAGCTCATCACTCTCCTCATTCACTTCGATCTTTAATTCTGGGAGATTTCTTACACCTTCCTCAGTGGAAACAGAGAAAACTTGCCAAAACTGTAAAAGTCTAATTTTATGGTTTTTGCCAAATTGAGTTCAGTTTCTTGGTCTTTGCTTTTAAAAGTTTCCTTGTTCAAATCACACACCTTTGCTTCCAGTTGAACGCCTCTTTCTAATATAATGTGAAGTTCTACCACATCGTGTTTTTCGACATTGAGATTGTGAATAAACCTTTTTTCATTATGTAATACTAGATCTAAAATCACCTGTCATCTCGTCGGCCCTTCATCATGCTGCTCTCGAAAACCATCCCTAACACACTAAATAAAAACCAAAAACTGTGTATGCTGTAAATCAGAAACAAAAACAGAAGTTGCTAGAAAAGCTCAGCAGGTCTGGCAGCATCTGTGAAGAGAAAGTGGGTCAATTGACCCTTCAGAGTACAACAGGACCTACTCTTAGGAAGGGGAACTGAATGCAAGACATTAACTTTTATTCTCTTCACAGATGTTACCAGACTTGCTAAGCTTGTCCAGCAACTTCTATTTTTGTTCCTAACACATTTTAGACACTCATCCTCCAAAGCTTTGCTGCTCAGTCAGTTTACTCAGTCTGGATGCAGATTGAGTTTACCCTTGACAAATGTGTTGCCCATGCACATAATTTTCCCATCTCTTGATTAATAAAATGCCCCGCACTGCCACTATTATTTGGTGGCCCATAAATAACTCCAACCAATGTCTACTGCCCCTTGCTCTTTCTTAGCTCCACTCCAAGAGATTTGACACATTGTTCTTCCAATTCAAGATTCTCCCTTACTAAGCTATTGATCCCATTTGATATTACCAGTGCCACTGCATCTCTTTTCCCTTCTTATCCGTCCATTTGAAATGTTGATATCCTTGAACAATGACATCCAAGTCCTGGTCACCTTGCAGCCATGTTTCTGTAATGCTATTATATCATAATTATTTTCCTCCATTTGTGCGTTTTGATCATATAGCTTGTTGTGAAAGTGATATGTGTTCAGGTAGACTGCTTAACTTTGTCTTTTTGACATCATTCCACATTCAAGACATTTTGATGCTCAGGTTTTTTTTGCAATCTTCTAATCTCCCTAGCAACTTTTCTACTTTCTGTTACACATACCCTGACAAGTTAATCTAAAAACAGCAGTGCTAAGTATTTCAGATTTCTAAGCGTTTATTTAAATTGTGGTCCTTGAGCAACTATCATTTTCACAATGAAGTGTCTGTCAAGTGACCACTTTGATAGACAGCTCCAACTTCATATCAAATGAAAACATTCAATTAAATAAGGATTAAGCACAATAGGGATTATTTTTTTAAAAATTCAGTATCTTCTTTTTTATAATTGAGTACACTTTTACAATAATAAGGTCATTAATATACATAAACCTTTATTCTCTATCTTCAGTTATAACGAGATATGTCCATAGTGAAGACTGTGACTTGGTAAACAGAAGGATGAGCCAAAGGTGGTGGATGTGTTGTGAATTGGTATGAGGTAGCCCTGAGTGTTGCAAGGTTATAAGAAATCTTGAGGCCACAGAGGCATGAAAGACCATGGGAGATGCATAAATAGGCATCAGTTAGTACAGGAGCATCTGGATGCAGGGAGTGTGGGTACAGGGCCATAGTTTTTTTTGTAGATGGAGAGAGGGCATAGGGGCTGTCCAGAGATCATTAGGTTTCATGGATTGCACTTGGAGAATATGGGGCTGAGAGCAAATGTCTGCTTGAATGCCTCCATTGAACCTGCCTCTACCATATTCCCAGACAGTGCATTCCATACCCATATTATTTTTTTCCCACATCTTCCTTGCTTCTTTCACCTATCACTTCAAATGTATGCTGTCTTATTCTTGTTCCTTTTATGAGAGGGAAATGCTTCTTCCTATCCACGGTATGTGGCATGCACAGGGGTGTTTTATTTTGATTTTCAGACTTTGAAGGAGGTGACAGAGTCCGCAGGCTGGTTTTTCACCTCAGGCAGTCACCTTGATTCTCCCTGGAATACCCTACCCAACTGCCAATCCAGCATCTCCCACCACCACCCCCACACCACCCCCTCCTCCCCCCACCAGCCAAGAATAAGGCTGGCAAGGTGATTCAATGGTTAGCACTGCAACCTCACTGCACTAGGGACCCCAATTCAAGCCCAGCCTTGGCAATTGTCTGTGTGGGGTTTGCACATTCTCCCTGCGCCTGTGTGGGTTTCCTCTGGGTGCTCTGGTTTTCTCCCACAGTCCAAAGATGTGCAGGGTAGGTGATCTGGCTATGGTAAATTGCCCATAGTGTGTAGGCTAGGTGGATTAGCCACATGAAATATGGAGTTGGGGCATAAGTCTGGGTGAGATGCTTTTTGGAGAGTTGTTGGGCCAAATGACCTGTTCCACACTGTCAGGATTTTATAAATCTATGACATAAGAAGGGAGGGCTAGCATTTTTAAAGGCCAGTTTCAAGGCTGTCTCCCTGTCATGCAACCTTGACTTGGGAATATATACCTGAGCCCTGACCAACTCAATCTATGCTTCAGTCAGAGAGTCATAGAATCATAGAGTTATACAGCACGGAAACAGACCCTTCAGTCCAACTCGTCCAACCTGCCCAGATAGCCTAAATTAATCTAGAACCATTTGCCAGCCTTTGGCCCATTTCCCTCTAAACCCTTCCTATTCATATACCCATCCAGGTGCCTTTTAACTGTTATAATTGTAACACTTCCTCTTGCAGTTCATTCCAGACACTGCATGAAAAGGTTGTCCCTTAGGTCCTTTTTATATCTTTCCCCTCTCACCTTAAATATATGCCTTTTAGCTTTGGACTCCCCTCCTCTGGGAAAAAGGCCTTCCCCCCTATCCATGGTCCTCATGATTTTATAAACCTCAATAAGTCACCCCTCAGCCTTTGACGCTCCAGGGAAAACAGCCCCAGCCTATTCAGCCTCTCCCTCTCACTCAAATCCTCCAACCCTGACAACATCTTTATAAATCCTTTCTGATCCCTTTCAAATTTAACATCTTTCCTATATCAAGACTTGAACACAGTGTTCCAAAAGTGGCCTAACCAATGTCCTGAACTGCTGCAACATGACCTCCCAACTCCTATACTCAATGTTCTGACCAATAAAGGAAAGCACATCAAATGCCTTCTTTACTATCCTGTCTACCACTGCCTCCACTTTCAAGAATCTGTGAACCTGCAACCAAGGTTTCATTACATTCTGTGTAACAATTATTTCTAAAATGATAAACGGACATCAATACAAATTGTTTTGGATTTCTACAATTTGGGGGGCAGGGTGGCTCAGTGGTTAGCTCTGCTGCCTTACAGTACCAGGGACCTGGGTTCACTGCCAGCCTTGGGTGATTGTCTTGTGAGGTTTGCACATTCACCTAGCGTCTGTGTGGGTTTCCTCCGGGTGCTCTGGTTTTCTCCCACGGTCCAAAGATGTGCAGGTTAGGTGGATTGGCCATGCTAAATTGCCCATAATGTTTAGGGATGTGTAGGTTAGGTGCATTACTCAGAGGAAATGTATAGTAGATAAGGTAAGGGAATGAGTCTGGGTGGGATACTCGTCTGAGGGTTGGTGTGGACTTGTTGGGCCGAATAGCCTGCTTCCACATGTAGGAATTCTATGAATTGGACTGTCTTCTGATAGTACAATTTTAAATTCTCTTTACCACAGACAATGTGGTTGCAAGAGGATGGCAAAGGAGGCAAGCCCATGGCTGAGAAGTGAAAATAAAATTGATGGAGGATGTGGTGATGAGGGAACCTTTATGTGATACAATATATAGCACAGCGTTCAATTGGAGAATCATTTACTTCAGTGCACATCTAGAATACATATTCTTGTACATATAGGCCAAGTTTTACTATTGATTAAATTGAAGATAACTTTTAAAACTTTAGCTGACACTTGTGAAAAATATTGGGTCGAAGCTCGATGGAACAAAGGGTCATTGGCCTTTTATTTAGTCTCATGAACACTTACAACATCCCATCCCATGTGTGAGATTTCCAATTGTCAGCTTCATTACCAATGACAACAATTTGCATTGACAAAGCACCTTTAATGTGGTAACATGTCTCGAAATGTCATCAGGAGCTGTTTGTGAATCACAGGGGAACAAAGAAACCTTTTACCCATTTGACTGTTTAGTCATTTGCTCTGCTATGTTGTCTCACTTTCTTAACTATTCAGTCATGAGCATGAGAGTGTCAGCTGGACAACAGTGTTCAATACAAAGCTCTAACTGCTTTTTTTTAAGATGGTGCACTTCTGCCCACTCTGTCAGCTCCTGGTGGCAAGTATATTGCTGTTCTGGTTTCTACGCTGCATGTCTGCCTCCCCAATACACTCACTGAGACATATTCTGATTGAAAAGTTCACACATCCTGCAGTAAGTCAGCAATGAGCTCATAGCAGTGGAGGGCATGATTGAAGACAAAGATTCATCTGTCTCACCATTCTGGTCAAATCAAGGCAGAGATTACCTGAATATTCCATTTACATTCTCTTCCGACAGCCACTAAACAGCGCAGCGAGAATTTTTACATATACACAGCCCATATTAAAGATCATAGCAGAATTGACTGAAAGTCTGATAAATATTTTTTGAGGAACGAGAAACATTTGGTTCTGAGAACACTTTGAAGAACTTGGGGCTATTCTCCTTGGAGAGAAGGAGGCTGAGATGAAATTTGATGGAGGTTTTCAAAATCACAGACGTGCTGGATTGAGTAGATAGGGAGAAACTGTTCCCTCTCATAAAGGGAACAAGAATGAGGTGGCTTAGATCTAAAGTGATGGATAAAAGAAGCAACTGTGGTGCAGGATAAAAGCAATGCATTGCCTGGAAATATGGAGGAGGCAGGTTCAATTGAAGAAAGATGTAGGCACAGTGGATCAAATAACCTCCCTCTACACTATAACAATTTTGTGATTCTGTAAGAAGCGAGAGTCTTTTCTGACCATATCACATCATGTTTATTATTTTATGTTCCCTGCTTTCAACCCTGGGTACATTTTTTAAATGTCTACATAGATTGTCTCCTTAATCAGAACTGACATCAGCTTAATCTATAGGCATTGGTTTTGTACACCATTTGTCTGAATCTATTGGGAATCTAGTCCTATTTCAATAATTTTTGTTCTATATTAGAGCATTTAATTTTTAATATCTCACTGTTGAGATAAAGTTTGTGGAGTTATTGCACTTCTTCATGTACCTTGTCACCAACAAAGATCCCAGATTCAATTCAAGTTTGTGCTGAATTCACAGATGGCCCAGAATCAGGGGGCGACACAGTGGCTCAGTGGTTAGCACTGCTGCCTCACAGCAGCAGGACCCAGGTTCGATTCCCACCTCGGGCAACTGTCTGTGTGGAGTTTGCACATTCTCCCCGTGTCTGTGTGGGTTTCCTCCAGGTGCTCTGGTTTCCTCCCACAGTCCAAAAATGTGCAGATTAGGTGAATTGGCCACGCTAAATTGCCCGTAGTGTTAGGTGCATTAGTCAGGGGTGAAAGTAGGGGGGGTGGGTTGTTCTTCAGAGGGTTGGTGTGGACTTGTTGGGCCGAAGGGCCTGTTTCCACACTGTAGGGAATCTAATCAAAAAACAATTCTGGTCTCCTTGCTATTGGAAGGATGTTGTGCAAGTTGAAAGAGTTCAGAAATGATTTTCTAGGATGTTGCTAGGGTTGGAGGGTTTGAGCTATAGGGAGAGGCTGATTAGGCTGGGGCTGTTTTATCTGGAGCAATGGAGGCTGAGGGGTGACCTTATGGAGGTTTACAAAATCATGAAGTGCATGGATAGGGTAAATAGACAGGGTCTTTTCCTTGGGGTGGGGCAAGTCCAGAACTAGAGGATATAGGTTTAGGGTGAAAGGGAAAGGATTTAAAAGGGCCCTAAGGGGCAATATTTTCACACAGAAGGTGGTACATGTATAGAATGAGCTGCTAGAGGAAGTGATGAAGGTTGGTACAACTACAAGATTTAAAAGGCATCTGGATGGGTATATGAATAGGAAGGGTATAGAGGGAGATGGGCCAAGTGTTGCAAATGGAACTAAATTAATTGAGGATATTTGGTCTGCATGGATGAGTTGGATCAAAGGGTTTGTTTCCCGTGCTGTACATCTCTATGACTCTATGACCTTGTTAGTCCTGGGCTAGGGAGAGAATCAGAATTAAAACCACAGGTTGCTATCCAGTGAGATCCTTGAGGATATCAGCATGGATGCCTTGCAGTGAGGCTGTGAATCCCCTACATTAAAATAGACAGTCAGTATACATTCTTTCATGAAGAATGGGCAGGTAAGGACGGTGTTGGGCGGACAGGAGATAAAATTGGCAGGACATGGTTTGTTAAGCATCATTTTTCAGAAAGAATTCTCAGGATGTGCTCAACTCTGGGGTTTGAGCCACTCTCTATGAAACAGCATGGCCAGTCTGATATGACTGAGTGGTTTATTCAGTCACTGAGGAGGGGCAGATATGAGTCAAGCCCGCTGAGGTGTAGGTTACATATAGGGCAATTTAAAATTTGTCAAGAAGTTTTCTTCCCCAAAAGGGAGGAATGAATCAGTTACGTTTTTACAACAGACTGACAATTTCGCAGTCACTTTTGCAGAGACTAGCTGTTTAATAATTAAACTGAATTCAACTTCTCAAATGTAATTAGCCCAGATTTAAGCATTGTTGTTTAAGAACATAACTACAATAACACTATCCCTTAATATGTCATATTTCAGTTCATTGCCTGTGACTTAAAACAATATTTGAACCTTTATTAATTACTTAATTTTACTCTGCTCCTTTGTTACCTTGTATTTATCTAGAGATATGGTTTGGAAACAGATTAAAACTATTTACCACAGAAAGCTAGGTTCGAAGCAATGCACTGCTGGGTTTGAAAGTGCAGATCTTTATATTTTTTCCACCTGACTTGAACAGTCTTTCTATCACTCACCTGCATTCAGCAACAAAGTCGAATGACTCGAGAGAATGAAATAAGCTAGTGTGACATCTAGACTTCAGGCAATGCAGGAAACAAAATGATCCACATTCATTAAAGAAAACAAAAGGAAGAATTGCAAATGCTGGAAATCGGAAACAAAAACGGAAATTGCTGGAAAAACTCAGCAGGTCTGGCAGCATATGTGCAGAGTTAACATTTCAGATCCAGTGACCCTCCTTCGAAACTGATGGTTGCTGTGGGAAAAGATTGCTTTTTAAATGCAGAACATAGAGTGAGGGGAGGGAGTAAGGAATAAACAGTAGGTAGAGATAGAGCCCAAAGAGAGAGAAAAACAGTTGGACAGACAAATGACTATTCCTGATAAAGGGCTTTTGCCCGAAACTTAAATTTTCCTGCTCCTCGGATGCTGCCTGACCTGCTGTGCTTTTCCAGCATCACTCTAATCTAGACTCTGGTTTTCAGCATCTGCAGTCCTTGTTTTTACCTTAAAGGACTGGATAACTGTCAGGCTGGGAGAATAAATAGCTGTGAATGGGAATTGTAGTGTCTAACAATGCATTGTGTGTAATAGCAGACCATCATAGCAAGGTCCACCTCATTTTCTGCTTTGGGAACTCTACAGCATTTTGGACTCAATATCAAGTTCAACAATTTTAGGGCTTGAACACACTTCCAGAAACCCCTACACACCAGGCCTTGTATCGCATGGTCTACTATGTTGGCCTGCTGTGCTTTTCCAGCACTACTCTAATCTTGACCATAATCTCCAGCATCCGCAGTACCCATTTTTGCCTGCTATTACACACAGCCCATTATTAGCCACTAATAGTTCCCATTCACAGCTATTCATTCTCCCATGCTGATTGTTATCCATTCCTTTGTCTGTCCAACTGTTCTCTCCCTCCTTGGGCTCTAAGTCCATCTCTTGCTTACTCCTTACCCCATTCCCCCACCCTGCCTTCTGCATAAAAAAACAACATTTTCCTAGCTTCTATCAGTTCTGAAGAAGGGTCACTGGACCCGAAATGTTAACTCCGCTTTCTCTCCACAGATGTTGCCAGGCCTGCTGAGCCTTTCCAACAATTGCTGCCTTTTTTAATCCACGTTCAATGTTGGAATGAAAGTATATGAGCAAGTTACAATTCCAGGGCCGGAACAGAAAGTTCAAATGAGTAAAAAGCAGCATTAATATTTTTTAAAAATTTAATATGATGCTGTAACAGAATTTAATCATGAAACAGTCTTCAAACTAATCAACTTCACATGTCTGTGGCAATCAGTAAAATCAGTAGAAGGGGCTGGAATATGCTCAGAATAGCGTTCATGTTTTACATGCATAGTATGGTAAGGTCCTGGGGAATGTTGCCAAACATAGAGACATTGGGGTACAGGGTCATAGTTCCTTGAAAGTGGAGTCACAGATAGACAGGGTAGTAAAGAAAGAGTTCAGTGTGCTTGCCTTTATTGGTGAGTGTTTTGAGTATCGGAGTTGGAAGGACGTGGTGCGGCTATATAGGACATTGGTTAGGCCATTTTTAGAATACAGCATTCAATTCTCATCTTTCTGCTATAGAAAGGGTGTTGTGAAACTTGAAAGGGTCCAGAAAATATTTGCAATGGTTTTACCAGGATTGGAGAGTTTGAGCTATAGGGAGAGGTTGAATAGGCTGGGGCTATTTTCCCTGGAGCGTCAGAGGCTGTGAGGTGACCTTGTAGATGTTCATAAAATCATGAGGGACATGGATAGGGTAAATACCAAAGGTCTTTTCTCCAGGGTAGGGGAGTTCAAAACCTTTTCATCCAGAGGGTGGTGCATGTATGGACTGAGCTGCCGGAAGAAGTGGTGGACGCTGGTACAATTACAACATTTAAAAGGCATCTGGATGGGTAGATGAATAGCAAGGGTTTAGAGGGATATGAGACAAGTGCTGACAAATGGGACTAGATTAGGTTAGGATAGCTGGTCAACATGGACGAGTTGGACAGAAGGGTCTGTTTCCGTGCTGTACATCTCTTTGACTTTACTAGGATTGACTGGCTGTATCATCCCCATTCTTACAATCTCACTCCTGGAATTTTACTGTTATATGGACATTTAGAAATGTTACAGCCCTAACAAAGGCTATTCAGCTAATTATGGCTGCACTGGCCCATTCTAATCCTACTTTCCAGTGTCTGGTCCGTAGGCTCCAGTGCTTCAGGTGTAAATCCAGGTTCGTTTTCCACCTCAATCACCAAACTGCACAGTGAATTCCAGACACATACTCCCTTTCTCCCCACTCCATATCTCCACCCCCATCCTATCCGACACCAATTTACCTGGTTTCTCAACTTCTCATTTTCTTGCCCTTAAGTAAGGGTAAAAAAAAATTTGCAAATGGCATTTTGTTCTCAACTCCTCTCATATACTTTAAAATGGTGCTCCAGTATGACCAATACATTCTTATCCAACTATTCTTGTTTACTTCATGATATACTGTGTTGAGTTCTGGTTGCCCTGCTAAGGGAAGGATATTATGGAAACGGTGATGAAAAGGTTTACTGGGATGTTGCTGGAGTTAGAGGGTCTGCATTGTAAGGAGCGGCTGAATAGGCTGGCTTTTTTTCCCTGGAGTGTAGGAGAGGTTGAGAGGTGACCTTATGGAGGTTTATACAATCATGAAGGGTATGGATAAAAGTGAATAGCAAAGGGCTTCTCCCCAGGGTAGGGGAGTTCAAAACGACAGCATAGGTTTAGGGTGAGATGGGAAAGATTTAAAAGGGACCTGAGGGACAATTTTTTTTCACAGCAAGGGTGATTCGTGTGTGGAATGAACTGCCAGAAGAAGTGGTAGATGCAACATTTAAAAGGCATTTGAGTAATTCATGAATAGTAAAGTGTTAGAGGGAACAGAGGTAAATGGGGCTAGTTTAGTTCAGGAACATGGATGAGTTGGACCGAGTGATATGTTTCTGTTCTGTATGACTCTCTGATTCTATGTCTCTATGACTCTTTAACCATTTCCTCCTTTGAGTTCCCTTTCAATGTAACCATTGTTCATAAGTCAGCAATTATTGCAGGCTATTTGGCCAAACATGTATCTCTCTGATTGATAGGGCCTTAAAAATAGCCCCACTGCATCATTGTTGGGCATTTAATATTTTCCCTGTGACTCTGAAGGTTGCTATTGACATCAGTGATTGGTCACAGCCCACATCTTGGGTCTGCATATCACCCTACAGCAGAGACAACTCCTAATCACTGAGCTTTCTCTCTTGCACTTGCACCAAAAAGGAGTTTAATATTATTCTCAGGGCTAGAGGGCTCAAAGGAAACAGGAACTGGGGTTTGATTTGGATGATCAGCCATGATCGTATGCAATATCAGAGCAGGCTCAAAGGGCTGAATGGCCTACTCCAGCTTCTAATTTCTATGTTCCTATCACAATCATGAACAATGTGAAGGTACACCTTAGAAACCATGCAGTGTGAAAACAATAGTTCAGTGTAAAAACAAATGCTTCCTCTTTTAACTTCAAATCTGTATGTTTGTTACAATCAGAACTTCTCTATAAATTAGTATTCCATCCACTGTCATCTTCAATCATCCTGCCTTCACCTTTTGTACTTCCCACAATGGTCAGACACCCTCGTGTATCCCCTCCATGTTTGTTTTACCAGCTTGACAATCCTCAACATGCCAAAAAATGCTACATAGCAGTCCTGAATCATTTGGCCAGTTTGCAATGCCAGGTATCACTTTTTTTGTGTGAATTCTGGTGTCTGTCTGGTTGTCTCAGCCCTAAAGCAGGCCAGCACCCCTGTGATCTGTCAAAACAAAGTTTCGAGATGATCCCTTGGAGGTAAAGACCATCTCTCACCTGATGGTTAATGGTGACTGCCAGGACCACCAATGCAGCAGAAGAGACACAGAGGGACGTTCACGCTGGAAGAAGAATTATCTTGCAGGGAGCAATTGTAAAGCTTGCCAGAGGATTCACATCTCTGGATCAGAGAGTAAATTCAGGTTATGTGGCTGTATAAGTCATCTAGATAACATAAGATTGTAATCCCACGATGATAGAATGAAGGGCCTTTGCCCAAAACGTCAATTATACTGCTCCTCAGATGCTGCCTGAGCTGCTGTGCTTTTCCAGCACCACTAATCCAGAATCTGGTTTCCAGTATCTGCAGTCATTGTTTTTACCACCATGATAGAAAGCAAACTTGGGTTTATTTTAAGAATTCTGTGAATAAAACTAAGGTATCAATGTTCGTGTTCAATCATTTAAAGTGACCATGACAGCGTTAGATTGTCACAAAGTTGATTTGTTGATGCCTTTTATGGAAAGGAAGCCTGTCATCTTGATCTATATGTTGTTCCAGCCCCAGAATAACACTAACATTTCCTCATTATCTTTGTAAGCAGCCCAAGAAGTCACTCCTTTATATCGCCATCTTCTCAGGGCAACATGGGATGGGCAGTAAATGTTGGAGTCTTGCCAGCAAGGGGCACATACAGAGAAGGAGGTTTGGAAAAGTAATGGCCATAGCATAGCATCAGGGATTACGATGGCCTGGGTTTGCTTTGCCTAGTTTGTAATTCAGAAAGGAACTCAGCTTGAGGAGCAGGGTGACACAGATGGAGACACCATCAAGGCTTCACATCAGCTACAGGAAGAGGAAGCAGATGAACAAGCAGTCACAGCAGCTCCTGCGGTGATGTTGTGGCTTATTCAAGTCTCCTCCACTGATGCGATTCAGCACTTCAACCAGTGCACACTTCCCTCGAAGATTCCAAACTGTCTCCTCATTGATTTCTTCCAGGCACCTTTGAACATAGCATCAAGTGTTGAACCGAAAAGCTTTAGGAACAGTACAAAGTATTTGGGAATTTCCTACAGTAGTTATATTGGCAACAAAGACCACTAGTTAAACCTTTTTGTGTCTTGATTCTTCAAAGGTTAAAAGGATGAAAGATGATAATGAAGAACACGTTTTCATGCTGGAAGTTGTTATGTTCTGAAGTATTCTATACACAAGAGTGGTCAAACTCATAATATTATAAGATCACAAGAAATATGAGTGGGGTGAGACTGTTTATCTTTCAATAAGGTCACAACTGATCTAATTGTGATCTTGACTCGACTTTCCTGACATAATTCTTGATCCTACACTAAAATCCTCTTGTAACAAAGCCAGCATACCATTTGCCTTCTTTAGTGCTTGCCGTACTTACATGTTAACATTCAATGAAACATGACCAATCAAGTCCATTGGAAGTTCAACACTTCCCTGTTTTTCACTATTTAATAAAGTACACTGTATTTCTGTTTTTTCTACCAAAGTGGATAACCTCATGTTGTTCGAAGTTAAAAATTACACAACACCAGGTTATAATCCAACAGGTTTAATTGGAAGCACTAGCTTTCGGAGCAACGATCCTTCATCAGGTAATAATGGCCCACTACCCACCTGATGAAGGAGCAGTGCTTAGATTAGATTACTTACAGTGTGGAAACAGGCCCTTCGGCCCAACAAGTCCACACCAACCCGCCGAAGCGCAACCCACCCATACCCCTACATTTACCCCTTACCTAACACTACAGGCAATTTAGCATGGCCAATTCACCTGACCCGCACATCTTTGGACTGTGGGAGGAAACCGGAGCACCCGGAGGAAACCCGCGCAGACACGGGGAGAACGTGCAAACTCCACACAGTCTGTCGCCTGAGTCGGGAATTGAACCCGGGTCTCAGGCGCTGTGAGGCAGCAGTGCTAACCACTGTGCCACTGTGCCACCCACAAAAGCTCCAAAAGCTAGGGCTTCCAATTAAACCTGTTGGATTATAACCTGGTGTTGTGTAATTTTTAACTTTTGTACACCCCAGTCCAATACCGGCATCTCCAACTCATGTTGTTCCATACTGTATTCCACCTGCCAAATGTTTCCTATTCGTAAAGCCTCTCTAAATCCCCCAGAGTGCCTTCTCATCTTCCTCACAACTCAAATTTTAATTCTTTTTTTTAATCATCTGCAAACGTGGAAATACAATATTTGATCACCATACACAGCCATTGACCTAGATTGGGAATTAGTTCCAAACACTGCAAATGTACCCCACCAGCTCCAGCTTACCAATCAAAAAATAACCTTTTATTCCTGATCTTTTGTTTCCATCCTTTAACCAGTTCTCATACCATGCCATATAGCTCTTCCTATCCCATCAATTGTAAGTTTGTTGCTTAATTTCTCACACAAGACCTTCTCAAAAGCTTTCTGAAATCTACCAAGTACTCTGGGTGTGATCTCATCAATGTCCTGATGAATTGTAATAATACTTCCCTCTGTGTACATAAATTCCCACAGCAGTAAAGACTAACATTGCAATTGCTTCCCAATTACTTGCTGTGCCTGCGTGTTAACTTTTTTAAACTTCATGTCCAGGGATACCCAAATCTCTCTACACTGCAGCACTCTATAGCCTCTCTCTATTGAAATAATATTCTTTCCACTTTCCCTACTTTGATAAAAGGACATTCCTACGGCCAAGTGGTAATATCACTGAACTCGCAACCCAGAATTCCAGGTTGCCAAGGATTTAAACCCTTCGAGTAAAAAATGAGGTCTGCAGATGCTGGAGATCACAGCTGCAAATGTGTTGCTGGTCAAAGCAAGCAAGGATTTAAACCCTACCATAGCCGCTGGTGAAAAGTCGAGTTTGATAAAGAATCTAGAATAAACAGCTACCTAATGGTGACCATGTAACCATCGTCAATTGTTGTTAAAAACCTTGGTTCACTGATGCCATTTAGACAAAGAAATTTGCCACCCTTCTCTAGTCTGGACTACATATGACTCCAGACACATGGAAATGTGGTTGACTTTTAATAATTAAGAATAGCTAATAATATGCTGTTATAGCCAGCAACACCCACATCCCATAAGTTAGAAAAAGTGAACCATCTCACATTTTCCCATATTATAGTCCATCAGTCAAACTTTTACCTGCATACTCAACTTACTCACATCACTTTGCATCCTTCTCATACCTTGCTTCTCTATCTGACTTTGGGTAATCAGCAAATTTGGCTACAATATATTTGGCTCTTTCATCCAACTCCTTATTATAGACCATAAATAGTTCAGCCCTGAGCATTGACCCCATTACTTTACCAATAATCCATTGATCTCAACTCTTTGTACACAATAATTCACCATGATATGCAAGGGTTAGACATGTGTGCCACTGATAAATATTACATATGTCAGAACATAGAAAGCTAGACATGCAGACAAATAGATATATGCCACTTTATAATCATAAAGCTGTCAGATTTCATTTTGTTTTATTAATTTATGTTATTCTTGATATCATTGGCATTGCCTGTCAAATCTTCATTAAGCAATTAGCAGTGTTAGTGGGGAGTTTGGGTCATGAATAATAAGCTTTTATTATGATTGGCAAATCTGGAGGTGGTCTGAGATTCCATGGACTCAAAACCTCAAAAGAAACAGATCAAGTTGATAAACGGGTTGGAAAACAGAAGCCTGAGGATTGCTTGATTTATTGCTAGTGGAATAGAATATAAAACCAGAGAGACAATGTTAAAACTTTAAATCATTGAATAGGCCTCAGCCAAAACATGATGAGAAATGGGGACCAGTGTATTTTAGGAAACATTGAAGGATCTTAGAAACGGTGCTGTGGAGGTTTACCAGGTTGCTATGGAGATGAGGAGCTTCAATTACGATCAAGGATGGAGAAGAGCAGAACCCTTGACTACAGTCCAAACCACTCTTTAATGTCCTTTCAGATCTCCTCCCACCCGGAGGGAAAAAGCAGCAAGAAGCAGTAATGTTTGGAAATGAACATACTGGAGCCCTGCTCTCAGGTATATGTAACGAATTGGAATGATATGTGACATTCGCAAGTTGGAGTAGTTTCTCTTCTTGAATCTGTCTGGATCAGTGTATCCCTCTATTCCTCCCCTCCATTGTGTAATTTTATCCATCTTCTTCTTGAATACACCTGTACCATTCACCTCAACTACTCCCTTTGATTGCTATCACTCTCTGGTAACCGTTTTACATTGATGGACTCTAATTTTGCTCAGATTGAACGATGACAGTTGTGTTAACTCAGCAAATTTGCAACCTCTATTAACTTGAATCCCCGGAGAGAAAACATTAAAACTATAATACTTGGAAATGAATGTACTGGAACACTGCTCTGAGACATATAAAACACATCAGGCCAATGTATGTCATTTGTTTCACTGAGTTTTCTTCTGGGATAGAGGATGCAGCAATTGAAGTTAACTGTTCAAGTGTTTTGGTAAGGAAACAATATAGATTATGTTTTCTCTGTTACATCCTGAACATGACCGAAGATGGACAGTCACTGACACTTGCCTTTTAACCCTATGTTTACTGTTACTTATTAATGTGGAGCAATCCTTTGAGGAGCTTTCATTGTTTAAATTTGACATTGCTGTTTGGCCATTGAATTTGAGTTCAATTTTATTTCTTAATTTCAAGTTAAGTACTTTATAATAATAACTGAAGTGCTGAAACACTTTATCCTTAATCTCTGCTGGCAAGCTTGGATCTCCCCAATATGCATGCAAACACACATACATGCAAACCCACGAACACACACACACACATACATACAGACACATGTACAGTTGCAGACATACAAATAAATATACACATAAACAACACATAGATACACACGCATACACAGACACATGCACAGACACAGAAACTCACACACACACACAGAGGCACACTCAAGTGCACACAGCACACACACACACACACACAGACACAGACACAAACACACGTACACACAGGCATGCACATACATACAGATACATACACTTCTACATGAATAAACAGGCATACATGCGCGCACACACAGCAACACACACATGCACACATATATATGCAAACACTGCACACAAGCACATATGTGCACACATGGAACTTGGAAGGTTTGTCACACCCAAGTGAAAGTAAAATGACCAAAAATGATTCAAAAATGACTTCAAAATCACAAGGCAAGTTATTTTAACAATGAGGGCCCAGTCACAAAGGAAAAACAAGAGACGGTGACCAGATCATCTATTTTAGTAATGTTGATAAAAAGATAAATTCAATGGCTAGGCTAGTGTTCATTGCCCTGAGGACAGTTAAGAGTCAACCACATTGCTGTGGTTCTGGAGTCACATGTAGGCCAGACCAGGTAAGGAAGGCAGTTTTGTTCCCTGAAAGATATCAGTGAACCAGGTGGATTTTGCAAGAATTGGCAATGATGTCATGGTTATCATTGTACATTCAATTCCAGATTTTTCTTGATTTCAAATTTCATCACTTGCCTTGGCAGGGTTGGAAGCCAGGTCCCCACAACATTCCTGGGTCTCTGGATTAACAGTCCAGTGATCAGTCGAGGCCATTACCTCCCCCATATGAGTGGGGTTCTTGTGAAGAGACTAGTTGTATTCACAGAGTTAGTGAAGATCAGAAAGTGACTTTGTCTGAGCCATATAGATAAGTTTTTACCTGAACCTCAGGATTAATAGTCTAGCGGTAATACCACTAGGCCTATTGATCAGGACATCAGGAATAACTTAAATTCAAAATGGTGCTGCAGCTTTTATGCCCACTTGAGAGGGTACGTGGGGTCTCAGTTTGATATCTCATCTGAACGACAGGACCTCCAATAGTACAGCAGCGTCTTCATACTGCACTGGAGGGTCACCTTTCCGTGTCCACCTGATTCTATAACATCCTTTTGAATGTTGGAATATCCCGTTAAAGAACGTTTAGATTCCTTAAAAGGACAACACATGATTTGAAAAAAACGGCATAATTTTCTACAGAGAGCTACATTCTGTCATTCTAAGACAAATGAATAAACCTGTGACTGTGCTCAGTTTGTTGTATAAACCCCATTATGTCTGTGTACTGTGCTGAGTGGAACAATAGCAATTTCAGTAATAGGTTTTGTGCTACATCAGTCTATCTTGATAACCAGGTCTGCATACATTCACTTATTACAATAATTGCAAAAAAAAAGCTACTATGCAATTTAACTGTTTTCTTAAAACAAAACAATTTAATGTATAATGCTCAAGATAATAGAAATGCAAAATGTTTTGCTACATGTCTCATGCAATAGAGAAATTCATTATTTTGAAAACAAATTCCTGTGTTTGGAATGAACTAGAATTTATTTCACTGAGACAGGGGCCGTCAGTTAAAAATAACTTGGTTGAAAATCTATCTAGTACATTTGCTGAATACGTACAATTTGTCATTGTTCCGAAATGGCCCCAATTCTAAAAAAGAACACCTTGACTTGGAATTCTTTTCCTTATAATAGCTATTGTGCACTTATTTACTTTGGGAACTGCTCTGAATTTTATCACAGTGAAATTGCTGGACCAATGATAAATGTTAGTCATGATTTATATTGCAAAATCATATCCATGCTTTTGAGATGTTTCACAAAATGGCTGAATATTACTCTGTGGGAGAAACTCACAAAATGGCTGCTACACTCAATGTGTCAACTTGCATGGGACTCTTGCCTGCACGTGATGATCAATATTTGTCAACATTTCCATTTTAAGATACTTATGTTTCTTTGGTTAGAGTCTGATTATGAAATCAGGTAAGACTGTTACATGTTCAAAACAAAAGACAATTTATCTCTCCGTTGTTGGTTTCTGTTACTATCACTGAACCCTCAGTATCAATTCAGTTATTGGTGTTAAATGTCCATTTTTTAACCTGAGCTAACAGCCAAGGTGATAATTGGAAAAACTGAAGTGCAATACAATTGTTGAGTATGAGAAAAGCTGAAGAGAATAGTTTATTTATAGTGTATTTATGATGTCTCATTTATTACATTCAGAATAAAATTATCTTGGAGAGGTTTAGTTGTGAAACAAAGGTGCATGGAGTGAGTGAGCAGTGTAATTTTATAACATCCTTAAGGTGGCTCAGTTGTATTAAGACATTGCCCTGAAAAGGGACCTTTTAGGAACCATTAAGTGGGACTTCACCAGGCCATCAGAGATGAGCTTGGAGGCAGGTGTAAAGATAACTAAAGAAAGTACATTGAACTGATTGGCTAACTTGTTCCTGCCTCCTATTATTTTTAGAGATGGAATGAAACATTACAATGTTTCCTAAATGTCGATGACAATGTGGGAAATGGGTGGAGACAGAAGTCTATGAAACAGAGAGATTGCATTACAGCACAATGGCATGTGTTGGCACAGCTGTGAAGCAATGTGCAAAGTGCTGTGCTTAAAGCTAACCTGGTGCCCATGAGCAGGAGTGGTGCCTTAAGATTGACAGTGGTTGGATAAACCTGCGTTCATCAATTTGTGATGAGTAGAGTCATCAGAAACAGTCAGTCAAAGAGACCCTTGTTTGCTATTTCTAATGCCTTTTCTAAAATTTACATTAACAATGTTGATGTAAACATCTGAGGAATTGTTGATCCCACCACAGACATCAGCCAAAGGAAGCAAGGAACCAGGTCCAGATCAGCAAGGTGGGAATGGGTGGTTAGTTTTCATCATCTGACTTCTTGAAACATACACAGAACATGACAGAGAGTAGTTGCAGAGAGGTTGTTTCCTTGCGTAGGTGAGTCAAGGACCAGAGGCATTATCTCAGTATAAGGATCACAAATTTACAACAGAGATGAGGAGGAATTTCTTCTCTCAGAGGGAAGTGAATCTCTGGAATTTTCTACCACAAAGGAATGTCAATACCGAGTCATTAAGACATTAAAGGCTGAGAGAGACGGAGTTGTAATCAGTAAAGGAATCCAGGTGTATGGAGAAAAGGCAGGAAAGTGGAGTTGACGATTATCAAAACATACATGATCTCATTGATTGGCTGAACAGATTAGATGGGCTGAATGGCCTCTTTCTACTCTTATGGTCTTATGCCTGCCCCTTGTAGAACCTCCTTGGTTTTTATCCAATGATGGGCTAAGGAGGTAACGTCTATTGTGTTGAGGGTAAAGTGCTAACACAGGTGGAATAAAGTTACCACATCTCCCTTCCCCCCTTTGATCATGTAATGGACAGATGAGTGAGACATAGTCATTAGAAACTTAGAAACATAGGAAAGTGAAGTGCAAGAACAGCCATTTAATATGATTGTGGCTGAACATCCAACTCAGTACCTTGTTCTCACTTTCTCCCCATACCTTTGATCTATTGATGTGCCAAGGATGAGCATTAAAATGGGTATCGCAATGTAATACTTCACTGCATCACATCATGCAACTGGGGAAAAGCCAGTGTTCAGGAGGAATCTTCACTGCTGGGGAAACTACACAGCTGTGATAATAACCAGCACCTCCCCTATCCACGATTTGTTTTGTTTTGTTGCATTAAGTACAACCAACTTTACTGAAAAAAAATCTGTAACATGCACAAAAATGACAACAAAAATAAGACAGCCTCATTTACACAAGAACACGGTCAAGAATCCTGGGCAAGGAGGAATAAAGATCCATTAAAGCTCACCCCTTCGCTGACTGACCATGGCTACAATAAAACATTCAGTGAGAGTTAAAAGTATGTCTAAAACAATGAATACAATTCGCTTATTTCTTTTCACATCCAAAAGATAAGATCAGTGACACATACCAGATTGGCTCTTAAATGAAATCTTTTCGCTATCAGTCAACAGTTTCTATCAGGAAAGTTGCAGTAAAACAGATTACAGAGTTGTTTTTAATTTAACTAGGCAAGATTTAACCATGTAATGCAAATATCCATAGCCATTTGATAAGTACTAAAATGATATATCCACATGCACAAGCTATGAGCACATCTTTGACATCAGACGGTAAAGGACAGCAAGTGTGAAAATCTGCCTATTGTAACGGGGTTCCATACATTTGCATTCCTGCTTGTTCTAAGTTTCTGAACAAAAGTTCCTCTGATAAATTAGTGTTCTGGTAAATATTCATCCCTCGGTAAGCATTGCAAAGAGTTTTTTTTCTCTTCTACAGCATGTGAGCATTTCTGGTAGAGCCTGTTTTTGTTATTTACTTTAACCATTTTTATTCTCTTGGGGTTCGTGAACACTGCTGGCTGCACCACCATTTATTGCACATCCCAAGAAGGTGGTGGTTAGCTGCCTCTTGAACTGCTGTAGTACATGTGCTGTGGGTTGACCCCTAATGGCCTTGTGGAATTCCACGATTTTGACTCAGTGACAGTGAAGGCACAACGATATATTTCCTTGTCAGGATGGTGAGTGGCTTGGAGGGGAACTTGCAGGTAGTGATGTTCCCATGTGCCTACTGTCCTTATCCTTCAAAATGGAAGTGGTTATGGGCTTGGAAGGAGCTGTCAAAGGATCTTTGGTGAATTTCTGCAGGGCATTCTGCAGAGAGTACATACTGCTGCTCCTGACCACTGGTGGTGAAGGGAATGGACACTTGTGGATGCAGTGCAAATCAAGTGGGCTGCTTTGTCCTGGATGGTATCAAGCTTCTTGAGTAATGTTGGAGCTGCCCCCATCCAGGCAAGTGGGGAGTATTCCATCACACTCAGCCTTGTGTCCTTGAAAGAAGTGACTTGCTCAGCCATTTCAGAGTTAACTGTATTCCGAAAGCCTGGAGGCATACATCCTCCAGACCAGAAAAGGATGTCAGATTTCTTTCTCGGAAGGGCATTATTAAACCAGATTAGTTTCTATAACAATCAAAGGTAGTTTAACATAGCAATATTACTAAACCAGCTGTCTATTCCAGATTTGTTCATTTAGTTTGTCCACCCCAGTCCAGCACCTCCACGTCATCTCTCTCTCTCTCCACAGTTTCTGCCAGAACTGCTGAATTTCTCCTGCGTTCCTTCTGTTTGTTTCTGATTTCCAGCATCTGCAGGATATTGGTGTCTTTGGCTCATAATTACTTGTGGGATCTTGTTGTGCGCGGATTGGAAGCTCAATTTCCTACATTACAAGAGGGGTTACATTTCGCAGCCCGTAGCCTGCTTTGCGATGTTTGGTGTTTGTGGAAGGTGATATACAAATGCAAGTCTTTTCGCTTGCTGACCCATTTTTAACTTGAGACTTCCCTGCAGCATCTTGCTTCCCCTTGGAGTTTGTCACAGTGCTGTTGTGTTGCTGATTGCATGCAGACTGCGTGAAAAGAGCAAAGCATCCATATTGCTCAAAGACATTTCTTTCGGGTTTCCTACTCGATGATAATGAACTGCATTTGCAAAGTAAAGCATGAAGTTATAGATCAAAGACTTGATTCAGTCACACACCAACAGATGAAATAAATTGCCATAGAACATCGAAACTGGCTACCTTCAGAATAATTCATTTTTCTATTTAAATGATTATAGCTCAGAAACCTCCGAAGTCACGCTCAATGCCTGACATCTATCAGGGTGGAGATTATAGCTCACTCTGATCCCATCCCAAACCATAAGACCATAGGAGCAGAAATTAGGCCATTGGGTCCATCGAGTCTGCTCCACCATTCCATCCTGCTTTCTCCCCATAACCTTTGAAACCCTTGGCAATCAAGAATCTATCTATCTCTGTTTTAAATATACTCAATGACCTGGCCTCCACAACCTTCTGTGGCAATGAATCTCATAGATTCACCACTCTTTGGTCAAAGAAATTTCTCCTTATCTCCATTCTAAAGGGTCTTCACTTTACTCTAAACCTTGGGTCCTTGTCTCTAATGCAAATGGTAACATCTTCCCAACGTTTATTCTGTTCAGGCCATATAAGAAACCCTGGACTCAATGGTTCATATGGAAGTTATGGCAATGGTGGAGTAATGGCTCCCTATAGAGTGAAAACTTTCAGGTGGGTTTTTTTGGAAGGTGGAGTTGTGTGTGTCAGTCATGATAAAATATGAAAATGCCAGTGCCCCAAACTCCAAAAGTGGCCCTCAGTCCCTTTGGGTCAAACAGACATACATAGCCCTGGTGAAATGCTGGGAACCAGTTTCCACGTCATCATGGCTGAGGAAGGCATGAGTGTAGGCAGCACGTCCCCAACTGCATCGTCACCTGAGGTCAGGTGAAGGAGCAGGTGCAACAAACAGGCTCACCCCCAAAAGTTCCTCCTCGCAGCCATGTTATCCGTTCTTGTTAGGTAGAGTTCTAGGTGCTGTTAGTGGTGCACGCTGTCATAGAGATATAGCTAGACTCTTAGGTCTTCTCAAAAGCACTTGTTTATTTACACCATTATGTATATTATGCCTGAACTCAGGGCTGTTTCTCACTAGAATCTCCCAATGGCCTTCAATGTGAAATTATTCCCATCTTCAATGATGGGGAAGACCAGCACATCAGTGCAAAAGACAAGGCTGAAGTACTGATATCCATCTTCAGCCAGAAGTGCTAAGTGGATGAGCCATCTTGGCTTTGTCCAGAGGTTTCCAGCATCAGAGATGCAAGTCTTCAGCCAATTTGATTAATTCCACGTGATATCAAGTAATGGCTGAAGACACTAAAGGCTGGGGCCCTGATAACATTGTGGTAATAGTACTGAAGGTTTGTACATGGAACTTGTCACCCCCCTAGTGACAATGTACCAACAATGGGGAAAATTGCCAGGTATGTCCAATTCACAAAACCATCCAATTACTGCCTCATCAGCATACTCTCATCATCAGCAAATTGATAGAAGAGGCCATCAACAGTGCTTTTAAGCAACTTGCTGAATGATGCTCAGTTTGGGTTCCACCAAGGCCATTTGACTCCTGACCTCAAACATAGACAGAAAAATGGAACTGCAGAGTTGAGGTGAAAGTGGTACCAAGGTAGCAATTGACCAAGTATGGAATCAGGGTGCCACAGCAAAACTGAAGTCAATTAAAATTAAGGGGAAATTCTCAATTGGCTGGAGTCATACCTTTCACAAAGGAAGATTGTTATGTTTGTTGAGGTTGGTAACCTCAGCTCCAAGACATTCTGCAGGAGTACCTGAGGGTAGTGTTCTAGGCCCAACCATTTTCAGTTGCTTCATCAATGACCTTCCCTCCATCACAAGGTCAGAAGCAGGGATGTTTGGTGATAAATGTTGGAAGCTACATATCCAATTAAGTCTGAGGATGTGTGTGTATGAGGGTATGTGTGAGCGTATGAGAGAGCTTATGTATGAGAGGGTCTGCGTGAGTGTATGGTTCTGTATGTTCAGCATTATTTGTGACTCCTCAAATACTGAAGCAGCCCATGTAAAATTATAACAAGACCTGGATAATATCCAGGCTTGGGCTGACAAGTGATCGATAAGAGCCAAACACTCCAACAAAGGAGAATCTAACCATTATTCCTTGTCATTCAATGACATTTCCATCACTGGAACTCCCATTACCAACATACGGAATGTTACCATTGACCTAAAGCTGAACTGGACCAGGGAAATAGACAGTGGCTACAAGAGCAGGTCAGAGACTGAGAATCCTGCAGCCGGTAACTCACCTCCTGTCTCCCCAAAGCCTGTCCACCATCTCCAAGGTGCAGGTTGGTAGTTGATGGAATACACTGTATTTTCCCAGATGTTTGCAGTTCCAACAATAATGCAGCTCACTTGATTGGCACGCTGACCACCATTTGCTCACTTTCTCCACCATCAACCACCTTCTCCAGGCAATTTTGGATAGGAAATAAATGTTCATCCAAATGGTGGCACCCACTTCTCACGATTGAATAAAGAATATCCAAGAGCTAACCCTTCGTAGGTACAAGGCATGGCAGAGATTTTGGACCTGTAGTTATAAGATTATAAAATGCACAACCACTTGACTGACAGAAATATTTAAGCAAAGTTGGTGTAATCATATTGAAACTACGAATTTCCTCTTGAAAATCAATTTGTAGAGGATGTTCAAATTTCAAGGCAATCTTCATGTACATCAGATGTCAGCTATTGGATAGAGTAACATTTTGCAGTCACTAATTTGACTGAAACAAATTCATTGTCTCCAATGGGAACATTGTGTACCATCAATGGCAACTGCCATGTCTCAATAGATTTTCCTTTTCTACATATGGTAAACATAATTTGCTGGCAATGCTTCTCAGGGGTTGGGGAGGATGGAATTGTGGTTAAGGAACTGGGGACTTGGCGGGAGTCAGTGTTGCTAGAAAGAAGAGGACACACCCATAACCAGTGACAACCCAATGAAGTGACTGGTCCACTCATGCCCCACACATGCTAAGTTCACTCTCATTCAAATGGAAGATTTGAGAACCAAAAATAAGTTCTGAATTCCAGTTCACCGCTAGGCCCTACTGGAGGAGGGAAAGCAAAGCTGAGTGGTGGGAGAGACCCCCAGAGCAGCAAGACTTTGTCACAGACTCAGGAGGATTTATCCTGCTCCTTCAGGCTCCAGATAAATGTCACTCATGGAAAAAATTCTGAATGGCCTCCAGCAGTTCCTATGAACAAGGCTTCAGATGACTCTGACATAATTTTCTGTGTCACCTTTGGAGAAAGAAGAGGCAAAGCCATCATTAAAACTATCATTTAAAGAACGCAGAGTTACAGGGCAGTGGATGCCACTTAAGGACATAAAATGAATGATTGATCCTATAGGATGAGTCGGAACAATACAAGAAGGATAATACTAAACGCAGCAACACTGACCCCAAGCTTGACAGGTGGTGTCCAATTTCATCTCCCTCCAGTCCTTCAGTGTACACTGAGTCATTGGGCTGGAAGGCAAGCATCTCAAACTCACTCACTAGAGATGCCTCATGCCATGCTGGTTGACTCCCTTCCATTATGTACCGCCTAATCCTGAAATAGAATTGGGAGAAGAGAATGATTATTTGACAAGAGGAGTTTTCCTATTCACTGGATAGACATCAACTCAAAATGCAACACTATCGAAATAGCCACTACTATTGACAGTCACAAATTCAGACATGTGACTTCCAGTAAATATCAGCAGGTAACTGAGAATATGTAGCTTCCAATAAATCCTCCAAGCAGACTTTGGGACAGGCAACAACGCAAAGTGGCCAAGCAGAGGCTGATAACCAAGTTCGGTACCCATAGGGATGGCCTCAACCAGGACGTTGGGTTCATGTCACACTACAGGTGACCCCACTGCACTACAGACAGAGAGATACACACACACACACACACACACACACACACACACACACACACACACACACACACACACACACACACACACACACACTCCTACAGAACCATACACTCACGCAGACCCTCTCATACATAAGCTCTCTCATACGCTCACACATACCCTCATACACACACATCCTCAGACTTATACCACTTTACACTCACACTCACATACATACTCTCTCACAGACACTCATACCTCCCCCCACTCCTGCCCCCCCCCCCCCCACCAAACACACACACACATACTCATATAAGTTTGTGGGGTAAATTTGTATTTCTAGAATTGCGTTTTATGTTGCTCAAAAACTGCATGAATCCATGTAAGATTCCTTATATAGATTAGAATCAGTCTGAACATTGGGGCACAGACAGCCTCACACAGGGCATCTCACACCTTCAATGCATTATCTGGGCCAACATGGCACCTATTGTTAAAGTTCAGGTGCAAATGTAACTTTAAAAAGTTCTGTGATTTACATATGAAACAATTTAAACCAACATGGTCATTCTAAAAGATGAGAGACTTAACATACAATCCAGGTCTTTTTCAGTATATAATTTCATTACACCACACTGTAAACTTCTGCTAAAATTTCTGTGTCTTACGATCTCATACTCCACAACCACCTAATGAAGGTGCAGTGCTCCGAAAGCTAATGCTTCCAAATGAACCTGTTGGACTATAACGTAGTGTTGTGTGTTTTTTAGCTTCAATAAATCCAGCTGTTATCAGCCTTGAACAAAACCAGAAAATGCTGGACAATCTCAAAATGTCTGGTGGTAACTGTGGAGGGAACAACAGTGTTAACATTTCAAAGTAGAAACATGTGGCGCCGGAAGAGCACAGCAGGTCAGGCAGCATCCAAGGAGCAGGACATTTCTGCATAAACCCTTCATCAGGAATGTGGCGGGAGAGGGAGGGGGAGTGCGGGGGTGGGTGGGGTGGTGGGTATGGGAACTGAGAGATAAATAGGGTTTCACATTTGCTTCGAGTAGACGTGCAGCTGTGGGAGATAAAGAACAAAGTCCACAGAGTTGCAGCCGAATGAACAGCCAAGGATCCTGGTAATGGCTAATAATTCTGCATCTTCCAAATACTTCTCATCACAAACCTTTCAGCTACCTGTCCAGCTGAAATCATACAAACAACTATTAACATTTCAAGTCTATTATGACTCATCTTCCAAGTCTTCTTTCCATAATTCACAATATTTCGTGTTTATTTGAGTAATCAGCCTTAATTATTTACTTAACATAAACCATGTGACTTCTATTCAATAGCTTTTGAAAATAAGTGTCTATTCAATTAACTGTTTAAACAGTAGGTTTGAGTGTCTTCCCACTACTCCAAATGAACTAATTTTCACAATGATAGATATGAGTCTTCAGAAATATCAATAATGGAAGTGCCTTCATAACAGTATTGACATTGCATGTAATGTGCTAAGCAAAGGCGTTGAAGGAAGAGTATGGTTTAGGATTAATAGCTTTGGTTTAGGATTAATATCTTTATAGACGTGACTGAAAGAACATATAAAATTGAAAGTTGTCATGAAAAATGCTTCTCATTCTCTAACAACTGTACATGGTAATCATTCAAATGACTACGAAAGAGCTTGAGGAAGACTATTGTAAGAGTTGTTCCCTTACACATGAGTTAAGTTCTATCTTCTGAAAATGAGGTCTTTTTGTCCTATCTGGTGCGATTAAATTGGAGAATGTTCCTAATATAATTAGGCTGAAAAAATATTATGTGGGCATGTGGGTCTCAAAATCAGGAATCATTTGAACTTGATATTTAAGAGATGATTAACTTCATTATTGGTCCAATTGATTGAGTGATAATTCTTTTTTTTGTACAGTTGTTTGTATGATTTCAGCAAGACAGAAGGCTAAGAGGTTTGTGATGAGAAGTATTTGCAAGATGCAGAATTCTTGGCCATTATCCTTGGCCAGTAAATTGGATGCAACTCTGTGGACTTCTTTGTTTACCACAGCAGCACTTTGACTCGACACACAATGGGGACAGTGGAGTCTGTGAGAGGTTTGTCCTCAAATAAGGACAGTATATAAGAGCCTCAGCACAATCAGCGCAATTATAGAGCAAACAATTGGCCTTTTCAAGAGATTTTGCTGCCAAGACAGATCAGAAGGAGCTCTTCAGTGCAGGTCATCGATAGTGTCCTTAATGGTGTTAGTATGCAATGCTCTTCCTAAGGGTGAACTCCAGAGAGGTGATGTCTTAGTGGCTGAGGAGACAAGACAAAATCTTTATTCCTTTGATGAGAAGCAAGAAGAGGAGGTGGAAGAACCAGTGCTGGTTGATCTTCCAGTGTCCATCAGGGAGCTGTGGGCAGTTGAGAGACGGACAAGCTCTCAATCATCTGCATCTCATTCATCTAGCTCAGCCAACTGAGGCTTTCCCACATCGTTCCCTTTTCTACCTCCAACCTTACCTGGAAGACAATCCCTCAAGTCACAATCACCACAAAGATGCAGCTGTCCTTACTGTAACTCAACAAATGACACTCATGGAATTCATCCACACTCGGTTTGGCACGCCAGAAACTAACCAGTGCTCTTCTCCTTGATGTGCAAGTGAAACATCAATAATTCATACATTGCCTCATAAGCAGAGCAACAATATAAATTGTAAACTCACCCTTATACACTTACAATGTGACTAATAGGGGGTTCTTTCTGATTCTCTTATAGGTGTCGGAATGGCACTGTCCCTTCTTCCATAGGTACAGTGGAGATGGATTGCTGTCTCCTACCTTGGATGGCTTTGGCGACCATCCTCTGGCCAACTGAAGCTGTGAGTAAGTCCCCTTCTGTTAAATACTGCCTATTCTGACAAGCAAATTGTCATACTTTGGTTTGGTGCATTTAGTTTATTGGTAATCTTCTTGTTAAGTGCACTGGGATTGTTTTATTAGAAAAATGTAGGTTGCTGTTAAGAAGAAGGCTTGGATCTGAGAACAATGATAATCTGACAATCTGAATATATATTGATATATGCCTAAGCTTGGTTTAAATTAACTGAGGAGAGGATACAAATGCAATCTAAATATTAAAAGAAATCAGCAGTAAGATGGCATTGTACATATTGGATCATCATCTAGACTCTATGTAGCCTTTTACTAAACTTCGTTCAGACATTCTGCACAAGCTCAATGTAAAACGTACGGTTAATCAGGGAATGTCAGAACATTCCTGGAGTGTCATCAAATTTATGTTAGTATTTAATTGAGGTTTAAGATTCCAATAACATTTTTAAGGCAAATCAGTCACATTATCTCCCTCAAGCATTCTGCAGAGCGATTGAATAATAAACTCATCCTGAGTCTTCCAGTGTTTTGCAGTAATATTGTGATGATAGCGGTAGAAATCCAGGAAACTTGTTCTAATCATTGATTTTAATGAGGACTAGAGATAAAAGCATTTCAGGTTCAGCATTTCTGACAAGACTCTATGGTTTGAATAGAGTAAGTAAAGGCAAAAAGCATTCACACAACAGTTTCCTGGAATACTGGCATATGCACCTTTCTTATGGTGCGGATTTTCAGCAAATTCAGGCCCATTTAAAGTATTTTGTCTGGAAGAATATACATCCTCCCTTTTAAATTGATGGTCTCAGACAGCAATCTGCCGGCTTGCAGATGTAATTTATGTCAAGAACTGACAATTTTCATGATAAATGAACCACACAGCAGGTGTTGTGCAGAAGCCAGACCTTTGCTATTACAACAGGTGCATTACTAAACTCACCTGCCTGAGCTGTCATTTGGCTTAGAACAAAAATAACACTCCTGTCTAGGAATAATTGCTGGGCCTCTTGCTGAGATATTTGTATCATCGATAGTTACAGGTGAGGTGCCTGAACACTGGAGGTTGGCTAATGTGATGTCACGGTTTAAGTAGGGTGGTAAGGACAAGCCAGGGAACTATAGACCAGTGAGCCTGACATAGGCGATGGGCAAGTTGTTGGAGGGAATCCTGAGGGACAGGATGTACATGTATTTGGAAAGGCAAGGAC
Organism: Hemiscyllium ocellatum; assembly: GCF_020745735.1. Taxonomy (NCBI): domain Eukaryota; kingdom Metazoa; phylum Chordata; class Chondrichthyes; order Orectolobiformes; family Hemiscylliidae; genus Hemiscyllium; species Hemiscyllium ocellatum. Next base: position 7,790,495 of record NC_083423.1, read on the forward strand.
TGATTATTGATCCTGCAGGAATTACAAAACCTGCACATCTCCTACCTCACCTCCATCCAAGGCCCGAAAGGAGACTTCCACATCCATCAAAGTTTTACCTTCACATCCACCAATGTCATTTCTTGTGCAAGAATCCAGACAAAGTATATTCCTGTCAGGGTGAAAGGAAAGGCTGGTAGGTATAGGGAATGCTAGATGACTAAAGAAATTGAGGGTTTGGTTAAGAAAAAGAAGGAAGTATATATCAGGTACAGACAGTACATATCGAGTGAATCCTTAGAAGAGTATAAAAAGAGTAGGAGTATACTTAAGAGGGAAATCAGGAGGGCAAAACGGGGGCATGAGATAGCTTTGGCAAATAGAATTAAGGAGAATCCAAAGGGTTTTACAAATATATTAAGGACAAAGGGTAACTAGGGAGAGAATAAGGCCCCTCAAAGATCAGCAAGACAGCCTTAGTGTGGAGTCACAGAAAATGGGGGAGATACTAAATGAATATTTTGCATCAGTATTTACTGTGGAAAAGGATATGGAAGATATAGACTGTAAGGAAATAAATGGTGACATTTTGCAAAATGTCCAGATTACAGAGGAGGAAGTGCTGGATGTCTTGAAATGGTTAAAGGTGGATAACTCCCCAGAACCTGATCAGGTGTGCCCTAGAACTCTGTGGGAAGCTAGAGAAGTGATTGCTGGGCTTCTTGCTGAGATATTTGTATCATCGATAGTCACAGGTGAGGTGCCGGAAGACTGGAGGTTGGCAAACGTGATGCCATTGTTTAAGAAAAGTGGTAAGGACAAGCCAGGGAACGATAGAGCAGTGAGCCTGACCACGGTGGTGGGCAAGTTATTGGAGGGAATTCTGAGGAACAGGACGTACATGTATTTGGAAAGGCAAGTTTCCTGAAAAAGGGCTTATGCCCGAAACGTCGAATCGCCTGTTCCTTGGATGCTGCCTGACCTGCTGCGCTTTTCCAGCAACACATTTTCAGCTCTGATCTCCAGCATCTGCAGTCCTTACTTTCTCCTTTGGAAAGGCAAGGACTGATTCGGGATAGTCAACATGGCAATCATGTCTCACAAACTTGATTGAGTTTTTTGATGAAGGAACAAAGAAGATTGATGAGGGCAGAGCAGTAGATGTGATCTATATGGACTTCAGTAAGGCTTTCGACAAGGTTCCCCATGGGAGACTGGTTAGCAAGATTAGATCTCATGGAATACAGGGAGAACTAGCCATTTGGATACAGAACTGGCTCAAAGGTAGAAGACAGAGTGTAGTGGTGGAGGGTTGTTTTTCAGAGTGGAGGCCTGTGACCAGTGGAGTGCCACAAGGATCAGTGCTGGGCCCTCTACTTTTTGTCATTTGCATAAATGATTTGGATGCGAGCATAAGAGGTACAGTAAGTAAGTGTGCAGATGACACCAAAATTGGAGGTGTCGTGGACAGTGAAGAGGGTTACCTCAGATTACAACAGGATCTTGACCAGATGGGCCAATGGGCTGAGAAGTGGAGTTTAATTCAGATAAATGCGAGGTGCTGCATTTTGGGAAAGCAAATCTTAGCAGGACTTATACACTTAATGGTAAGGTCCATTAAGGAGTGTTGCTGAACAAAGAGACCTTGGAGTGCAGGTTCACAGCTCCTTGAAAGTGAAGTCGTAGGTAGATAGGAGAGTGAAGAAGGCGTTTGGTATGCTTTCCTTTATTGGTCAGAGTATTGAGTACAGGAGTTGGAGGTTCTGTTGCGGCTGTACAGGACATTGGTTAGGCCACTGTTGGAATATTGCGTGCAATTCTGGTCTTCTTCCTATCGGAAAGATAGAGTCAGAGAGTCATAGAGATGTACAGCATGGAAACAGACCCTTCAGTCCAACCCGTCCATGCTGACCAACAGGGTAGCTCTCTGTCAAGCTCCATCTTCAATTTTCATTCATCTCCTTACTTTTATGCTGGGAATGGGAAAGGAGGAGGAATGTCACAGAACTTTCCCTCAGGATTTGAGCAAGTAGAATCAGTCATTAAACAGACCATACACACACTGTAGAAAGAGCAAAACTGATGAGATGAATTGAATATTTCTTCTCATGACCTACAATGGGGATGATTGTAGCACAGGCAAAATCTGCAGGGATCCAAGTCAATAATTAAAAAGTTAAAGAAACTTATTTGGCTCAACCATCATTAGTTTTTCGTGGTGTTGTAACAGAGAAAAGTACATCTCAGGGATAGAAAGGAAAAATGTACCAGGGCATTCGTTGGGCATAATGAGTTGAAGGGTCTATTTTGATGATTGTAATTCTACAGTTTCTGTTCATAATTTTACTTCTGTTCTGAAGAAGGGTCAATGGACTCAAAATTTCAATTCTGCTTTTTCACCACAGTTACTGCCAGACCTGCTGAGTTTCTCCAGAAATTTCTGTTTTTGTTTCAAGTTTCCAGCATCAGTAGGTCTTTGTTGTTTCTGTACTTGGCATCAAGTCTATCTTTCATTGAAACCTCAGAAACAAAGAAATCTCCCTCAACCGTGTAATAAAATTCCACAGCTTGACACTCTAAATCATCCGCACATACCCATATATTTTCTTTGCTTAACTCCTATTATTGATAAGCTCTTCTACTGCTACCTAATCTTTAACATGTTAACTTTTACACTTTTGAGGCCCAGGAGGAAGTTACACCATTTCGTACCAAAGATTAGAACCCTGCAGAAACATTAATAAATAAATAATTACTCAGATCCATTTTCTTTGTAATGGAAAATCAATCTTTTCCATGAAATTATGTTTTCCTTTGGTGCAGTGTAAATAGGATTCATTACAAAAAAGCATTACACGCTCTTTATCTTAGTGAAGTCAACTTATTTAAATACAGCCATTACACAATTATGCAAAGCAAGGGCTTAAAAAGGGGTTGCTTAGCAACTGTGGAGTCTCTGATGAATCGGCCTTGTTTTGCACATATCTTTAAATTTTCTTCCTGAACACTCTCACACAAATATAAAAGAGAAACAGAAAAAAATGTCACTGTATTCCCAAACTACAATCAAACTACTAACTAAACATACCTGATGTAACTGAAAAAAATTCTCTGCAACTTTCTTGCACCCAGCGCCATTAATTTCCCTTGTGTGAAAACAGTTATGTTGATGAGACAAAACTAGAGATTATTCACCAAAAGCTGTTCGACAAATAGTTTTCATTTAAGCATCTTCATTCAAGTTCACATTATTGATAATTACAAAAGATTAATAAAAAAATTGTGATAGCTCCCAGGTTACTGAACATCACATAATTAAATGAACCTTTAAACTTATTTAAGCGGGAGGTAGCATTCTAAGTAAATATTTAGCTGTTTCCCTAGAGACATAGGCAGCAATGACCTCCCTCTTATACACTTTTTAATCAACAGAGTAAACTTATGCAAATAATCCACTAAGTGCTACTTTGAATAGCAAAGATCAGATGCTGGTAAGATCGGCTATAAGATTGGAGGAAAGAGCCAGACCAAGCATAACAATGAGATATTTGTTCATAACAAATCCCTTATTGGTTCATCCAATGAGAGAGTGTGTATCATGCTGATTCCCCATCCCTGCTTAATTTGGATTAATTTAAATACATTTTCTAAACCCATATGCTTATTTGAATTTAGACAAAAATAGAACACGCTAGAATTTATTTTGGTCACTGTTGTTCAAATACAAGAGATTTCTTCCGTAAAAGGATCATTTTTATCCTTGCATCTTAGTATCTCTGCTGTTAGTATTCCAATATTTCACCAACTATCCATGTTTGAACTAGCCACACAGGTACACTCTCCAAAAATCATTGGATAGCAACTCAGGGCACAATCTTGATTGATGTGTTTTCTGTTGATCGGTGACCCAAGGTCAGATGTATGCCCTGACACCAGTTTCCCAGCTGTGACCAGTTAATGCAGCACAGGTCAGAACTCAATACTTAATTTCCTGACCTTCGCAAATCCGTTCCATTCTTTATAAATGATCTGATTAGTTTGAATACCAATCTGACTTTTATTTTGAACTCTGTTGCTCTTTTTTTTAATGATTTGCTCAAAGGGAGGTGGACATCACTGGTTATCATTTATTGCCCATCCCTGGAGAAGGTGATGGTGGATGGCCACCTTATATCATGAAGACTGTTCAGGAAGAATTTCAGGGCTTTGTCCCAGCAACAGTGAAGGAGTGTTGTTCCATTGCCAAATCAGAATGGCGTGTGACTTGTCAGGGTATCTATCAAGTGGTGTTCCCATGTGTCTGCTGTCTTTGTCTGTAGTGTTTGGAGGTGGCGAAGAAGCAATGGGAGGTCCAGTAAGATGCTGCGCTGCATCTAGGGGATGGTGCACTATGCTGCCCCTGCTGGCAGAGAGAGTAATTGCTGAAAGTGGTGGATAGGGTGCTGATCAAGTATAAAGCTTTGTCCGGGATAATGTCAGGCATATTGCATTTCACTGGAGCTGCAGACAACAGGCAATCCATCATGATTCTCGTTTGCACCTTGTAGCTGAGTTGAATTAATGCCACAACTGAGTATTTAATTTTCTGTCTATTAAAAATTCTAATCAATTAAATAATTGATTATACTCAGTCAGTCAGCACAGCTGTACCTCTGTCCAAACAAAATGTTTACACCAGATATACTTCAATGTTTTTAAAGATCTACCATCTTCTATAAATTGTCATTGAATTATTGTAGTCAAAGTCAATGTCTTTTGAACATGGTATCAGCTCGGGTCAGTGGACATAAATTAGAACTCATAATGTGCACATCATAAATTGAATCTACAGTACCCTGTGTTTGCACATCCTGTCCTTTGAAATAAATTTCACACGGGTTTCTTTCAGAGTGTAGTGTGAAAGAATCTGCAATGTTTCATTTCACAGATCAGTACAAGCAAAGCTGCCAGTTTGAACTCAGTGGAGGTTTCCTAAAGTTTAATGTTTACGACAGCTGTCAAGTAGAAAGAGGAATTAAAGCACTTTTTAAAGAACAGATTATTTTGTAAATATGAAGGGTTAACAAACTTCTTACCTCAAACATTCTCTTTAAAATCCATAATGTCTAGTCCAAAATCAGTTTCATCACTTTAATTCTACTATTTCTCATTTGATGACAGAATGGGAGGATGTACATGTGGGTCATTAACGCCAGGTTGGATGAGTTGGGCCAAATGGCCTGTTTTGTAATTTACAGTCTACGCAATTCTGTGCATTAGACAACTGGCTGAGACAGGGAGTTAAATGGAGCAACTTTCACCTGAGACTCGGCTTGACATTCAATGACTAGATGGACAGAAAATTACAATGAGGCCCATCAAGCCTACAACTTCTACTCATCAGTTCCATGAGAATCCTCTGAAACAGACAGAACAATTTCCATTGTTGGGTGATGCTGGTAAGGCCAGCATTTATTATCTGTCCCAATTATAGACCCTGAGAAGGTGCAATTTAGCTTCTTTCTCCAATACACTACTTGGCCCATTCAGAGGGCAATTAAGAGTCATATATAGGCCAGACCAAATCAATAGGATGAATTCTCCCTCCTTGAGGAATGTTACTACATCAGTTGATGACATTGATATATCAACAATGAGGAATTACTGATATTAATGTTTCCTCATTGATTTTATTTAAATAATTGAATTAAAATTCCTCACCTGTCAATGTAGGATTGAAATGTATGACTCTGGATCAGAGGCTTGAAATCCTGAAACAATTAATTCACCTCCTGACTCCCAAAGCCTGTCTACCGTCTCAAGTCAGGAGTGTGATGGATAACTCCCCACTTGCCTGGATGGATGCAGCTCCAACAACATTCAAAACTCTTGCAAATATTCTGATTCACTATTGACACTGCTGAGGGATGGGTTTTCATCTTCTTCGATGTTCTAAAACCTGCATTCAAGAAGCCTCCCATCCCAGCCTTACCTACGTGAATCCCTCAAAGGTTGCTAAGAGCTACATTCACTCCCAGCCAGACAATTGCCAGAGGGAACAGAGGCAGTAGCTGCAGGGAGTAATGTTTTATTTAGATGAAACAAGGACAGGTTTAGAAACCCATCTGAAAAGCCACTGAAAATTGGCTCTGTTTCTGTCCTCAGCTCTCCAGGTCCTGATAAACTCCTTTCTGCTCAAGGAGAATTGAGAGCTAACAATGTAAAAGCACCTCATCGGTCCTCCTAGTGTCATTAGTATATCAATGATACCCACCTGCACACAATAAGGAAATTGCAAGTTCGCTTCTCGTGAGTATCCAAAAATACACCTCCATTGAATTCGATAGTGGCCATTTTTAAGCTGGGTCATGCTACTATTTTCAAAATCAATTATTTATATATTTTGACCCTCTCACCTGCTCCTGGCCCACAGAAGAAACAATTCAACTCAATCACTCCATGCTCCACTCCTTCAATCTCTCACAACTAAGTCGATCAGCATATCTATTTCCTTCTTTCTCATTGTTTATCCAGCTTCCCTTTCAATGTGTCTATACTATACACTTCAAATCCTCCTGGTGGAAGCTATAACTGGTAAGAAAGGTTTCTTTTTCACTCTTTACAAAGAGGCAGAAAGAAAAACTATTTTTATAAATAACCATCCCATTCAATTGAAGCAATTACATCAATAATGGAAAGTTACTGTGGCTAAATTTATAAACTATGCACACTCAGTAATTGTGAGACTGTTTAATAAGCTTTTGCAATCTCATATACCTTCCACACTCCCCAGTGGTGCTCTCTTGGGAAAGACTAGGGAAATTATTTTCGGCAATTCAAAGAAATCTCTCAGAAATTGTGTTTTAACTTAAGCCAACAAAGCAAGACCTGGGAAATTTCATCTTATGATTCAGCAAGACCATAACTAACCAATAATTTACAGCTGACAACTGATTATCTGGGCTGACACCATTTGTTAAAGTTCACCTGAGGATGTAACTTTTTAGAAGATTTTGTGATTTACCTATGAAAGAAGTGAAACTAACATGGTCATTCTAACAGTTGAGAGACTTAACAAACAATCAAGATATTTTTATAATTTCAGTTGTATCACACTGTAAACATTTGCTATAAATTCTGTGTCTTACAATAGTGTACTCCACAACCATCTGATGAAGGAGCAGCACTCTGAAAACTAGTGCTTTCAATTAAGCCTGTGGGACTATAACCTGGTGTTGTGTGATTTTTTTTACTTTGAAAGCCTACAACTAGAAGTCTTCTTTTCTCTCAGTAAGTTCACCTGTAAAAGATTGTGTCAGCTCCAGATTTCTCAGTAACTCCTACCTAGGTGGTGTCTAGGAGCTAAATGCTTCCTGTAATCTGACCAAATTATTTCCTAATACCTGTTTCTTTAAGAAGTTTGCTCTTACCTTTCCATTCTCATCTATTTCAAAGAATACTTCTTCATTGAAACTCCCTTCAGTTACATTCCTTCTAACTTCAGGGTACGACTGAATCCCTCTCCATCCTGCTCAATTCCTCTCCATCCACTCCGCAGCGCACAATTGTCATCTATGTAGACGTATCAAAAATTGTAACAGGACAAATTTGTTGAACTAAAGCTGTACTTGGTAGATCTCAACATTGGGCAATTGTATAGAATGTCAGATAGCAATTGAGCAACTGTCTTTGTAATTTTCTCTCTTTTGGCTTGCACTGACTTTAGAGAAATTGTGTCTGTTACATATTCAGTGCAAGTCTGTGAGGCCCAGGCACCTTTTGGTGATGGGAGTTTGTTAACCTCAGGCATGGGAAGTAGCATGTGGCTGTAACTTTATACTAGAAACCTATCAGATCTAGGCAAAGTCAGGAGGATTAGTGGCAGTATTCCTTCACTCACAAATGCCATAGCAAACTTAATCTTTTTATCACTTCAGTTTCTGCTGCTTCTCTCAGTCTAAGTTTTCGGCTTTTTAATCAACCACAGAAGCCTTTTCTTTGGTTATTCATTCATGGTTTAAAAGCATCACTGTCTAGGCAGCATTTCTTGTCCATCCCTAATTGCCCAGAGGGCAGTTGAGCATCAACCAAATTGCTGTGGGTCTGGAGTCACATGTAGGCCGGACCAGGTAAGGATGGCAGTTTCCTTCCCTGAAGGAGATTAGTGAACCAGCTGGGTTTGTCCAAGAATTGGCAATGGATTTATTTAATTATTAGATTTTTAATTGCAGACATTTATTGAATTCAAGTTCCACCATCTGCCGTGGCTGGATTTGAACCAAGGTCCTCAGAACATTACCTGGCTCTCTGAATTAACAGTCCAGCGATAATATTCAGTCATCAACTCCCCCGATTTTATTTACAAGTATCTATGTAATAAAATGTTCCAAGAATTATTGCTAATGAAGTGACGGTTAAGATTCAACTTTTACAACCACTATTCCCTGCTGACTGTCATAATTTAAACCAGATAGCTTTTTTTATCTCCATTCTCTACTCAAGTAAGAACCCACACCTTCTCTCTCATGAAAATGGTAACTAGGCTGCACGGTGACTCAGTGATTAGCTCTGCTGCCTCACAGCACCAGGAATGCAGGTTTGACTCTATCCTTAGGAATATGTGGAATATGCTTGTTCTTCCTCATGTCTGTTTGGGTTTCTTTTGGGTGCTCTGGTTTCCTTCCACAGTCCAAAGACATGCAGGTTCAGTGGATTGGCTATGCTAAATGTCCACTGTGTTCAGGGTTGGTGGACTAGTCATGTGAAACGCAGGGTTACAGGGATGGGGTAGGTCTTAGTGGGATGTTCTTCTGAGGGTCAATGGGCCAAATGGTCTCCTTTCACGCTGTAGAGGTCCTATGATAACCAACCTTTAGCCATGAAATGCCTCTTATATTTTTGGTTTTGTCTGGTGAATTCTCTGCAAATTTTAGATAATCTAAAACTCTGCTGCATCATGTTCCATAGCAAGTGCCAATGTCCACAGCTTTAGAACACAGTTAGAAAGAAGCTATCTGGAACAGAGATCAGGACATATACAAGAAGTGATGACCCAGCTCAGAAATCCAGGATATTGCGAAGAAGAAAGCATTTGTTTCCATTGTGCAGCTGTGATCCACAGTGGAAATTCACAAGACCAGACAAGCTGACTGGCAACTTGCTCTAGGAGAAATTCATCCTGAGAGGAGGACATCCAAGAAATAAAAGATCTTCCAATAAAGAGATACATTATAGACACAAGGTTGAAGCCAAGAACCAAATTTAGCAGCCTTCAATCCAAAGAGTACCAACTTTCTAAGTCTGAAAAAGAACTGTTTTGGAAGAATTATGAAACATCCAGTTTCCTTGAAGTTGTGAAGCCAGAGACTTGGATAAGGATGTGGTACTGATTAATGTAACTATAATCATGAATATTCAAATGTTAATTCTGGAAAAATGCTTGAGGGTAGATGTTGTATAAGATTACTGTTCTGAACAGTTAATGTTGGATTCTTCAATCAGCTCCACACAATTTCAAGATGTTATACTGGTTTGGGTGGGGATACCACAGAGTGCAGACTTGTATCCACAGGTCTCTTGTTAAACGTAGTAAGAATATAATATAGATTTTGAATCAGTCCACGCAAAGTTGTTTTACACACTACTGGAGCAGATGAGACTTGAAGTTAAGTTTCCTGGCTCAGGTGTAAGACACAGAATGTGTAGCAAAAGTTTGCAGTGTGATGCAACTGAAATTATATATTGGAAAAGACTTAGATTGTTTGTTAAGTCTCTCATCTTTTAGAATGACCATGTTGGTTTCAGTTCTTTCACATGTAAATCGCAGAACTTTTTTAAAGTTACATTCTTAAGTGACCTTTAACAATTGGTGTCATGTCGGCCCAGACAGTGTATTTAAGATATGAGGTGCCCTGTGTGAGCCTATCTGTGCCACAATGGTCAGACTGATTCTAATCCAAAAAATGGATTTACAGAATTATGATCATAATTGTGACTCCAAACCCACAGCAATGTGGTTGACTCTTAACTATCCGCTTGGCAATTAGCGATGGGTAATAAATGATTATCTAGCCAGTGGCATGTACTTCTAGTGATTAGATTCAATTCCCTACACTGTTGAAACAGGCCCTTCGGCCCAACAAGTCCACACTGACTCTCCGAAGAGTAACCCACTTCCCTCTGACTAATGCACCTAACACTATGGGTAATTTAGCATGGCCAATCCACCTAACCTGCACATCTTTGGACTATGGGAAGAAACAGGAGCACCCGGAGGAAACCCACACAGACACGGGAAGTATGTGCAAACTCCACACAGACAGTCACCCAAGGCTGGAATTGAACCCTGGCACTGTGAGGCTGCAGTGCTAACCACTGAGCCACCATAAATAAAACAAAAAGGCCCACATCACCCCAAAGGTCTTTGGCTCAGTGTCTGTTTATTGTTCTGCCTCAATGAAGCTGCTTGAGGAGTTTAATGCAAACTGCTCCACCAGAATCTGCCAAGGTCAATAAATACCATTGTATGCTTGGTCTCCAAAATGATACACATCCTTCATATGTGCTCCAATCAGACTATTGCAGAGGATTGGCAATTTTCCTTCCCTGTATATTCTCTAACTTTTGAAGTATAAAACCTAAGATCCCTTAAGATGTTTTGACACTTTCTAACCTAACTGCTGCATTTTAATAACCCGTGTGTGGATCCTTAAGTCTCTTTGGTTTTCATCCTTTCTTTTACCCATTTAAAAACATTCCAATCTTAGCAATCTTTGAGAAGGTTTGTAGCTCAGGTTGATGATAAATATGGAAGTTAGGTCGCTAAATTTGAAGGTTTGTTTTCAGACGTTTCATCACCATATAGATAACATCATCAGTGAGAGTTTCCGGTGAAGCGCTGGTGGTATGTCCCGCCTCTCTACTTACAGGTCTTGGTTTCTTAAGGCGGGTGATGTCATTTCCGTTCTGTTTTCAAGGGGAGGTAGATAGGATCTAAATCGAAGTGTCTTTGTTTCACCTTCCTAGGACATGTATGTTGTCCCAATCAAAGTGGTGTCCTTCTTTGTCTGTATTTAAAGAAACTAGCGATTACATTACTTACAGTGTGGAAACAGGCCCTTTGGCCCAAGTACACACCGAACCGCAGAAGCACACCCACCCAGACCCATTCCCCTACATTTACCTCTGCACCTAACACTACAGGCCAATTCATGGCAGCATGGCCAATTCACCTAACTCGAAACTGGAGCACCCAGAGAAAACCCGCACAGACACGGGGAGAATGTGCAAATTCCACACACATTCAGAGGCGGGAATTAAACCCAGGTCTCTGGCGCTGTGAGGCAGCAGTGCTAACCACTGTGCCACCATGTCGCCCACAATCTAACCATACTTTTGCACTAATGAATGCTTAACACCTACCTGAAATTCATAAGCCTTCACACAGTGGACTGGCAACCCTCACCAATCTTTTTTCAGAGATGCTGCAGCTAATTGTAGTGCTCTAATGGGAACAGACCAAGGAGCAAACCTGTGGACTTGGCGCTAATTAAACCATAACATCATAGGAACAGAAATTAGGCCATTCAGCCCATTGAGTTGCTCCACCATTCGATCATGGCTGATAGGTTTCTCAATCCATTTCCTGTTTTCTCCTCTTAACCTTTTATCCCCTTGATATAGATAAGGACATGACGGCTTAGAGGTATTATCACTGGTCTGTTAATCCAGAGATCCAGATAATGTTCCAGGAATCTGGATTCTAATCCCACCATGGCAGATGGTGAGATTTGAATTCAATAATAAAGAAAAATCTGGATGACCTTTGTCAATTGTCAGGAAAAAACTCATCTGGTTCTCTCATGTCCTTTAGGGAAGGAAACTGCCATCCTTACCTGGTCTGGCCTACATGTGACTCCAGACCCACAGCAATGTGATTGTTGCTCAACTGTCCTCTGGGCAATTGGAGATGGGCAATAGGCCTAGCCAATGACACCCTCATCCCCTGACTGAAGAAAGGAAGAAAAATCCGTGCCTTGTTTATTAGTCTGCTCAGTTTAAATATTTCTGAATTTCTACATAAATGCAAGGTATAACATGTTACAGCTTGCTCCATACATGCAAATGGCAAACATGTCTGTAAGTCATAGCAAGTAGTTGTCAAATCAAAGGTTGTGATCATAGGAAAATTTAAAAAATCAACATTAACACGTAGACACTTTCATGAGATAATTTGCCCTTGGAATAGAAAGTAATTGCAGAAGTGTAACCAAAAATTTCACGCATAAAACCAGATGACACTGTAGCAATGACTGTTTCCTCATAGAACAACCATGTATCTTTTAATAGCAGGCAATGACATTTCAAATATCCTGACTGTATATGGTCTGTGGCTCTGCTCAATGCCTCAAAAATAGAGCATGTTTTTCTGTGGAAGAATTTGCATGGGAGGCTTATTGGTGTTGTCTAAAGAAAATACAGAAATAAACCTACTGAATTGAAATGAAGGATTTGGAAAAAATCTGTTGGCTTCTGGTATAAATCAATGGGATGAGGTTGAACTATGAGATATTAGTGTACAAGTACTTTAACATGACAAAGGAATTTCTATGTCTGCCATTTTAATGAAGCAATGAGCAATGTGATTTAAATCCAAGAGCATATTGACTCTTAATCAATATTTAAAAGCCAAACACAGTTGCATTTAAAGTCAGTGTGTTAATGTGTCTTGCCATTGAGTGATTGCCATGCATTGTATTCCTGATTTCACGAGACTGCCATTGGACTGTGGCCAACAATCAAAGTGTTTGCTCAAGAACAGAAGAATTAGGAGCTGGAGTAGGCCATTCAGCCCCTCAAGCCTGAATCGCTATTCAATAATGTCAAGGTGCCAACTTCAGCATCGAGGGAAATAGCCACCTCAAACAAAACCTTAAATTAATGCCACAGCTGTCATGAAGGAATCAGTGGAGCTTGAGTCATTGTGTGTGACAATATTTTATCCTCTGCCTGTGCCAGAACCGAACATATCCAGTGACAAAAGCACTCAGTACTCATTGGCCCCCTTCCTATTATTATATTCTGACAAATACGTAACACTTAGAATATTAGGCAAAAGGTGACACGTGTAAATGTAAGGGGAACCATGGTGATAAAAAAAGTTAGATTACCCAGTGCTGTTTGGAATTTTCCACTATAAACTATCAGGTGCTTTCATATGAATGCAGGTTAAATTGACACTGGAACAGATCTGCTGCTGACACTATCATTCAGGACGCTACTGAATGCTGAATTGAAGTCATATTGTGAAATAGATTGTGTGCTGAAGGAATTTAGCTTCATTGGACAGTTGGAAGGATGTAGGCTGTATTCCACAGAATAGGAGCATCCTGTGAATTATATGAGAGTGAAAGATTCTGAAAGGATTAATACTGAGGAGTGCTTTAAATATTACCCACTATGATATAGCTTTGGTGGTTTAGGATGTCAAAGGATTAAGATCTGTTAAAAATCACATAACACCAAGTTATAGTCCAACAGGTTTAATTGGAAGCACTAGCTTTCAGAGCGCTGATCATTTATCAGGTGGTTGTGGAGTACATGATTGTAGGACACAGAATTTATAGCAAAATTCTTTGCTATGAATTATTTATTTGCTATAAATTCTGTGTACTCCACAACCACCTGAGGAAGGAGTGGCGCTCCGAAAGCTAGTGCTTTCAGTTAAACCTGTTGGACTATAACCTGGTGTTGTGTGATTTTTAACTTTATACACCCCAGTCCAACACCGGCATCTCAAAATCATGATGAAGATCTGGGTATTCCTCCAAGCTTCTGTGACAGTTTTTAATATAATCTGTAACTAGTTGCCGATATGCCATATACTACTTCTTAACACATGCCTCTTGTAATTAGATTGGTGAAGTTTTCTTCAACCACACAAGACCAAGCAGGTCCTGTCAGTCTCTCCACTTAAAGAGAGTGGTGACAGCATACGTACTTCCATGATGAAGTTTAGGTTCACATCGTCAGCATTTACAGCATGATGAGCAACAGAGTGGATTCTATTCAGCTGCCCTATACAATATGATGTACAGTGGTGGTGATCTGAAGATTTCCTTAAGCATCTGAATCCTCAGCTTTAAGTTACTCGGTGTTAAAGCTTGTCTGCAGCAGGAAAGAGCTGACAATCGAAGACGACAATCTTGTGGCAAGATTCAACAAGGAAGAATCTACAGTCTGGGGTAAAATTATTTCAGAGCTGGTAAGAGATGCGTTGCAGTAGAGGAGTTCAGAACTCCCTGGAGACAATTGTACCAAAGGCAATATGGACTGCATCACATGGTGGTGGTGGTCTGTAAGAGCAGACTCAAAATGGTTTCAATTCCAAAGCACAGAGATTAGATTCCCTGCAATGTGAAAACAGGCCCTTCAGCCCAACAAGTCCACACCAACCCTCCGAAGAATAACCCACCCAGACCCATTTCCTGCTGACTAATGCACCTAACACTATGGGCAATTTAGTATGGCCAATTCACCTGCACATCTTTAGACTGTGGGAGGAAACCAGAGCACCCGGAGGACACTCACACAGACACAGGGAGAATGTGCAAACTCCATACAGACAGTTGTCCAAGGCTGGAATTGAACCTAGGTCCCTGGCACTGTAAGGCGGCAGTGCTAACCACTGTGCCACCCCTAAAGGGTTCCCAGAATATTGTTAAAATCCCTAGTAGTCAAAGAAAGAAAAGGTGCGTATTGCCAGATGAGAAAGCAAAACGTAAGGGAAGTACTGAGCACAGATCATGTATCACTGGCTATTGAGCATGGCTAAAGGAAAATCAAGGACCTTGAAAGCAACTGAAACTGAAGTTGCAGACTCAGAGATGTCACAAAGTCATCACTGAAGTGACAAAGAGCTGATTAGAAACACAAGCAGCCTGGGCCTAAAAAAGACTAAAGTTAGAATACTTGATAAAGTCACAGACAAAGCAAGAGATGGTCCACCACAAAGCATTAAAACTAGGAAACTTCAATTTAAACATCAGAGAGTAGGAATCATCCAGAAAGAAAAAAATGTCAATAAAGCAGGATTTACCTTTTAAAAGGGGAGACGATGGCATAGTTTTATTATAGCTGGATTATTAAATCAGAGACCCAGGTAATGTTCAGTGGACCTGGATTTGATTCCCAATGGCAGATGGTGGAATTTGAATTCAATAAAAAATAATCTGGAATTAGGAGTCCGATGATGACCATTAAACGATTGTCGGAAAAACCCATCTGGTTCATTAATATCCTTTAGAGAAGGAAACTGCCACCCTTACCAGGTCTGGACTACATACGACTTCATACCCACAGCAATGTGGTTGACTCTCAACTGCCCTCTTGGCAATTAGGGGTGGGCAATAAAGGCTGACATAGCCAGCGATGTCCATATCCCATTAATGAATGCATTTTTTAAAAAGCAGGAGATATTTAATAAAACCGTGATTAAACAAGGCATTGTTTAATAAAGCTACGGGAAATAGGATTCATGCAACAAAGATGTTAGAGAAATGACAATTTTTACTATGAAGGTTGTGAAACACAGATTTCATCTGGTGAAATTATGAAACAATGGGAATCATTTCTTTTAACTGCAAGATGGTGAGGATTCTCCATTTTATCAGAAAAAAACTTTCAGAAGAACAACAAAGAACAGCAGAACTGCTATTAAATTCAACTGAAAAGCCTTTTACACAAGAAGTAAATAAAAATCCTGGGAAGACACAATACCAGAAATAATGTGCCAGGAAAGTTTAATTTAAGAGTTTCAACACAAAATAATAGATACCTTGGACAAAACAATTCTTGAGATATAGAGTATCCACAAGGACGAAAGTTGAATGAATTAACACATTTGTAGAGTTATAATTTGTCAAGGGGCAAAAGATGCAGTAGTTACCTTTGAAGAAGCGTTGATATCCTGATCGAATCACTTCATTTCTCAGAACAAATAGGATTCTTGGAAGAACAAGATTATAAAGGAGAGTTCAGCACTTAGAAAACCCTGTAAATAATTGCATTAATTATCACTACAAATTAATGGGAAATGTAACTGTGTTGATTCATACAAACAGGATTGTTTTTTGAATTTCAGATGACTTTTTTGGATTTATTACAATCAAAAGAAGATTTGACTTGAGAGAAAGCCATTCAAATGGCAAATGAAGCAAAATCTAAAAGCTACACAGATCAGTTGTCATGATTTGGAGATGTTGGTGTTGGACTGGGGTGTACAAAATTAAAAATCACACAACACCAGATATAGTCAATCACCTGATGAAGGAGCGGTGCTCTGAAAGCTAGTGTGCTTCCAATTAAACCTGTTGGACTATAACCTAGTGTTGTGTGATTTTTAACCAGATCAATTGTAGCAGTAACTATGGCATTGGAAACCAACAAAATACAATCAGAACTAAAGGTACAAAACCATAAAAGAAAAACATGAAAAATACAAGGTGCAGGGCAAGTGAAAGGATTTGTCAGTACTGTGGAGCTAAGATGCCTCACAGGCAAAGACATTGTCCTGTAATTAAATGTGAATTGTAAGGCAATATGTCAGTGTTTTCAGAAAATATGCAGAAGTCATGAGAAAATTACAGAAGAGCAAGAAGTCAAATTCTTACCCACACCGAGATTATGAGATAAAACAGTCTATGATAAAAAGAAAACCTAAAGTATTCTTCAGGGAAACAGGTGATCCAGACTTGGGTTTTGAAAAGAGGGAATTTATGTCAATGGCTGTCTCACACATTTCAAGTTAGGTAGTGGACAAGTGACAATGTATTCTCAAATATTGAAGCATGTTTGAGAAAACACTGTCTACAGTGACAACAGTATAACTACATGGTCCATATCTGTTAAGATTGAATGTTAGGAGCAACTTTCCAATATAAGGAATATCAAAAGATAGAAAATATGCACATAATTCACAATCAAGTATTCCCTCTTTTAAGTAGGAATGCAAGATTTTATCTCTACCTTCTTCAAATGGTTGGAGTTAAACCAGTTAAAGACAAGGAGCAACTGATTGAAGGATAATCAAACAAAGATTTTCAGATGGTTTCCTAGACTTAACTATGTTAGCTCAGGAAATATGTTTTATGCTGTCAATAAAATGGAATCCGGAGTATACTGGATTGGCAGAAATGTTTTCCACTGCTATCAACACTGAAGAGAGTTCAAATTGCAAGGATGAGCAAAGTTTGCAAGAAAATACAAATGGGGAGATAGCCATAAAGTGATATATCTCACTTGAGTTAACTAATGAATCTCACCATGATGTATCTCAATGGGCAACACATCATGGTGAACCCACAATAATGACAGATTCAAGTCTGACGTTAGAAAGTGAGGTGACTCAGAAGGGAAAAGTCCAAAGCAAAGAATTTTCTTATGTTCCCAGGTTGAGTCCATAAGGCTATCAAATGTGGGGTAGAAGTTGATCATTCTGCAAATTGGGCCTACTCCACCACTCAGTGAGATCATGCACACAAACTGATGTAGCCACCACTTAGGAGGGATAACCAACATCTAATAAATCAGGATCCCTAAAAGGCAATGTTTCCTGTTTGAACAGCTTAGGAAATCAATATTGAAACCAGAGGTCCTCCAGTTTAAGGAGACTTTCAGACCCCACCCTGTCAGAAACAACATCAAAGTCTCCATCTTCAACCCAGAGGACTAGCAATCTCCCAAATTTAAAGAAGACAAATTCAGGAGAAATAGTGAAAACTCCTGACTCCCCTGAATTTGTGAAGTCAGAGATGTGGAGGGAGGTGGGATAGTGATGACTATCAATATATACATAAATGGGTAATATTAATAATGGAAAACAATAGGTTAGTGCAGAATCAAGTGTTAGGGTGTGACAGCTTGTGGACTTGTGGGACAAATAACTTTTATAAAGAAACAAGATCTAATCTCAGAATCTCCTCAATGTCCATATAACCATGTCTAACAAGTTAATGTAGTATATAATGAATAGATCCAGTTCAATACAACAGTCTCTTCTAGTTAGACCAGGAAGTGGTTTTCATTGACCACATTAAACCAAGTAGGCCCTTTTCATCCCACACTTCAAGAGGATTTTGGCAGCAATTCTACCACTCTGTGAAATGCAAACACAGTTTGTTTGTGCACACAATATAGTGATGTCTTCTGACAGTAAGTTCCAATAAGAGTTAACAGGTATCATCATTATGAATTATAACAGAACATTGATGAGCAGATACAATGATTGAGGAGGCATTGGTAAGAGGAATTGTCCCTTATTTTGAGTGTTAGTGAGACACCTTTTGTATTTTGAAGACAGCCTGGGAGACTCAGTTGGGAAGTCTGAGCTGAACTGCAAGTCTGTCAGTCAATCAGCAGAGAAATTATAATGTGGTGACTCCACAAGATAACTTGTAAGTCTTGGTTGTATTAATCAACTCCATTCTCTTCTTTTTGGTCAAGGAAACCCCACAGTCTCCCTCTAGATTTCTGCTACTAACTCTCCACCCAATTTTCACGCATTCTAATGATAAACAGCTGCTTCCCAGTCCCATGTCTATGTCCCCATTTCGATGTTTCTAAGAGTTAGAATCTCGCAGAGTGAACACATGGAATCTCACTGAGCCAATAGCCAGTCCACCTGCATGTTTTAATCAGTCAATGACGTAGATTGTTCAAGAAGAATTCCAGTTCATACAGTCATAGAGTCATAGAGATGTACAGTACGGAAACAGACTCTTCGGTCCAACCCATCCATTGCCTTACTACAGAAAGGGTATTATTAAACTTGAAAACATGCAGCAAAGATTTACTAGGATGCTACCCGGACTGGAAGGTTTGAGTTATAAGAAGCAGCTGCTTATGCTGCGACTTTTTCCCCTGGAGTGTAGGAGACTGAGGGGTGTTCTTATAGAGGTCCATAAAATCATGAGAGTCATGGATAAGGTAGCCATGATGTGGAGGTGCCAGTGTTAGACTAGCGTCAACAAAATTAAAAATTACACATCAGGTTATAGTCCAACAGGTTTATTTGGAAATACTAGCTTTCAGAGCACTGCTCCTTCAAAAGGGAACTAGTGGGGCAGGATCATAAGACACAGAATTTATAGCAAAAGATAGCAAATTCTGTGTCTTTTGATCCAGCCCCACTAGTTACCTGATGAAGGAAAATCCAGAAGAAAAGACATGAAAAAAAAGCTGTCAGTTGATTTGTTTACATTGAAAGAGCAAAGTAGACTAAACTCAGAGAACATTGATAAAATACACAACTGAATATCCTGCTGTTGAATTGAAAACAATTTACAAAGTAAATGAACACTTCACCGTTTCATGACTGAACACAGGATACAATTACAATTCAGAGTATTTCATTTTGAAAAAAATCAATGTAGCGCAATGCTTCTTTCATTCATCTGTGAAAATAATTTGAAAGAGAGAAAATATTCACATTTTCAAATATGAAACAAAGGTCAGCTGTAATTTTTGGTTCATGAACTTCAAACATAGAAAAGTCTCGAAGGCAGTCTAACAGGGTATCCTGATAGCAATCAGCTGTTATAAACAGGGAATCTGAACTACCACAATTTAGGAGAAATGAAGAGGTTTCTGTTATTCATTGATTTATTTTTGTTTATCTTGGACAGGATTTCACATTTATTTTCCACATTTAATTGAGGTTCATCTGAGTTCACAAATAAACACCAATACTTCAAAGAAAAATGTAGAATTCATAGGTATGCCTGAAAAAATATTGAAGTTGGTCATTGTTGTATGAGATAATGGTCCTGAAGGGGTTAACATTCACATTAAATTAGCTCCATCTATATTTGTGATGTCACATACAGTGTGGTTAGAGACAAAAAATTCTACTGTAGCTTTTGGAGAGAGTACAAGAATCTGTAACAGCTACCTAAAATCTGAGTAATTATACCTCACCAACTCAGTTATGCCTAACCGAGTAATTATACCTCACCAATTCGGTTATACCTAACCGAGTAATTATACCTCACCAACTCGGTTATACCTAGCCAAGTAACTATACCTAGCGTGGAATTGTTATCATGCAATAAATCTCCTTGTTTGTATAGGGTGTTGCTTTTCTCTCAATCGCCGATTTGAATTGCTCTGCCAACGCTTATATCATCCGTTAAATCACTGACTGAGTTATATTGCCTCCTTAATCCACAGTGGGAGTTCACTGTGTACAAATTGGTTGCCATGTTTTCTAAGGACAAGAGCAACCACACTATAAAAGTATGTTGTTAACTGAAAACTGCTTTGAAGATTCTTGTAAAATATGAAATGTTGTTACTTCACTGATTAGGGATCAGTTACCTAGATTGCAATGCTGAGTGATACTGCAGCGTGGATTCAATTTCTGAGTTTACCATGAAGGGCTCTCCTTCCCAAACTCTCCCCTTGCCTGAGGTGTGGCGACCCTCAGGTTAAACCACCACCAGTTATCTCCAGAACAGAACACAGGATTATAGCAAATTTACCTTTACTTTACCAATATAATTATTTTTCTTTTTACCAATCAGAGTTTTCTTTATTGCATTTGGTGAATTCTTTCTAACTTTTCCTTTTGTAGTATTGTCTGCCCAAGTGAATATTTTTTCTCCTCTTGCTCGTGACCTACAACCCTTGAAAACTTTGAAGAAGAGCTCAATAGCTGTCAAGAAGCCTAATTATTTTTTCCTCACTGACTGTATGCCACAAACAGAATGATGTCTTTGTCAGACTTGTGGCATCTTACTGAAAATGGAAGTGCAATTAGATGTATGGAATCATGACCACTTACACCAAGCAAGGATATACATTAGTCCTTGCAATACTACATTGTGTCTTTAATTATTTTGCTGAAAGATTGATTTAAAATGTATAATGGAACAAAGTACTGAGAATGATGGGAATTTGAATTAATAATATGTAATACTGTGAAAGACTCAACAGGTCAGACAGCATCTGTGGAGAGCAAAACAGAGTTAACGATTCCGATCAGTAAATTTTCACAAATTGAACAGTTATAAGTGAGTGAAATAAGTTGGACAAGGTTGAGATTCCTGTCTTGGTGGACAGAGGGTCTGCATATCAGAGATATTGGATTGAATGGATACATTTACAAAACATGTGTTGTTTTTTTAGATGATGCTTTGCCACTCTCTTTGTCCCTGCAACACTAACTCTTTTGACAGTTAACTTCTCCTAACTCTTGCCCTCTTTCATTATTTTTCTGTCCTCGCCTGCTTTAACTAATAGAGTTAGAGTTTTTAATGTCATAAAAATATAAATTGCTGAAGAAACTCATCAGCTCTGGCAGCAGCATCTGTGGAGAGAAAATAGTTAATGTTATGAGTCCAGTGATCTTTCATCAGAACAATTCTAATGCTGTCCAGTTCTGAAAGCTTATTGACATGTTGCCTATCCTGCTGAATATTTCCAGTGCTCCATTTTTATTTCCAAATCAGCAGCAAGTATTCATAAAGTACCTGATAGATGAAATACAAGAGTGCAAATGAAAGGAGAATGGTAAGAGAGATATGGAAGTGCGGGAAACAATTAAAGAGGAAAATGTATTTAAAGGTGAGAGAGAATTTAAGAAAAATAAAGAAAATGCAATAGTCATGTGGTCATAATCTAAACAGAGCTGTAACTTAACTTGCAGTCAAAATCCTCCTAAATATCCCATGATGGAATAAAGATGTCAACTTGATAAAGTTCCAGTGAAACTAATTCATAACTAATTCAGTAAAGACTAGCTACTTCAGAATATCTTTGAACACTTTGACTGCCTACCTGTCTAGTTAGTTTAAAAGTTAATTGAGAGGTCTGTCTTTGGCCTCATAATTATATCTCCCATTATAAATATGATGAATTTTAAATATAACTTGGCAGAGGGAAACTTGTGCAGTTTTTATACAGTGATAAATGGTGTCTGATATATTAATAACATTTTTAGAGATTGGATTTTAAACTGATGGCAGATGTGTGCTGGCTACTTTTCTGAAGGATTTAACAAATAACTAGGTCAGTCAGTCTTTCCAGAACCATGATTTAATCCCATATGTGTCAGAGAGCAGGTGACCCCTGGAGTGTTTATGGAACATTTTTAGTTCTGTACTGGGTTTATGACTGGGTATATAAATAGGTCATTGGCTTGTCTTTTTGTCAGTTTAGGATAATCAAGTATTGACTTTAGTTCAGAAATCAAGAGTTTGAAAATATTTGAAAGAGACCTGACAGGAGTCGAAAGCACTGTATAATTTCTCTCTGAGAAATGAGTGTGCAACAGCTAAGGGAATAAGTTACCTTATAATAAGTGTAAATAATTTCCAGACCAGGAGTGGTTGGTTCGAAATTTGCAGATTTTTGAAAGACTGAGAATGTGTAAACTTTCAGCTTTTAGATGTTCATGTAAGAAAACTTCAAAGTTGACAGGAAACAACTGCAAATAAACTGGTGAGTCAAACTTAAAGGTTTGAGCTAGGAGTTAATCTTTTTGGATTTGTCACTTTGATGGGAGTAGGGAATTGGTGAGAACATTGTCTTGCTATGTGCGTTAAGATTTTTCAGAACCATTTTCCAGATTTAGATGATCCTAATTAATTTGTTCCTTTAATGTAATAAACCTCATTAAAGAAAATCTGCAGCCCTTTGTGTGTTTATGTTTTTGTGAATGACTGGCACAGTAAAATTAAGAAAAAACAATGCATACAGGATCAATCAAGTCAAGTTTAATTCTGGACTCTAGCTTGTCTAGCAGCTGGGAGTAAAACAGCACATCGCAGAAAATAGCCCTAATGTGCAGATATCTAAATTCCGACTGAGCTCTAATGTTACAGGCTTGTTAGAGCATTTCATGAGCAGCCGTGCAAAAACAAGCCTCTTGTCTACAGCCAGTTCCTGTAAAATGTCACTAACCAGAAGCACTAACTGTTTCTTTCTCTCCACAGATGCAATCTGACCTGTTGTACATTTCCACAAATTTTCTTTATTTCACATTTCCAGAAGATGCAGTATTTTGCTTTCGTGGTTTTACTCTAATTTATTTCAGAAAGAACGTTCTCTTAAAATCTTGAAATCTGCATATTAGACAGGTACTCTGGACTACTTTGATATTTGCATCTTCATTGTCTGGTCCAACATGTATAAAGCAATTTCTTTTCATTCCTGTCACCTTCACTAGGTTTGTGAGAGTTATTCAACATTGAAGATTTTGGTCGGTGCTGCAATTTTAACAAGCCACTTATGACTAATTGTGCATCATAAATGGACAAGTCTGGCGGGGGCAGATTGCATGTATGGAAACAAAGCAAAAATTAGATGTGTTATTCTGACAAGCCTAGCATGTAGACAATCATTTGACTAGCATCAGTCTTCAGTTAAAAGATACTTTTTTTGTGTTGCAAAGAAAAAGGACGAAAGAAGGGATTGTCAACTGGAAAAAAATGGGCAAGTGGTTACAATGGGTGAAATGGACAATGCTAGATGGACAAAATGACAAATTAAACCATTGCTTTACAGTTGACTCTGCTATAACGCAGTCATTCCATTCTCGTGCAATCCTGTGTTATAAGAAAATTGTGTAATAACAGCACCATTTAAACTAACAAGACCGAAATCACATTATAACTATTCCGAGGAACCTCAATTATCCACATTCGATTATCCGAATTTTGGATTACCTGGCAAGATCACAAGGTCCTGATGCTCGGCTAAACTATGTTGTCCGGCATTCGATTATCGGGAATTCGATTAACTGAATGAAATATTCCCTGCCCATGTCCTTCGGCTAATCGAAGTTCCTCTGTGCACGCTTTAAAAGTTTGTGCTTCAGAAACAGCGCCCCCAATTAATCAATCATGCTATACTGAATTCATATTAATGAAACACGCATTATAGCAAAACGACCTGTATGTCAAGTGCCAAGTGACTTCAACAGAATGAGTGTCAGTCAGTTGTAAAACAGCAATTAAAATGGTCTTAGTTTAAGGAAATGCAAACTCTCCTGAACTGGCAGTTTAAAGCTTAATTAAGCAATTTACTCATGGTGGTAACATAAAAAGATACAGGGAAACATGCAGGTGTAATCCAAACTTACCTAGTGATTCGCCTTATCATTTCATTCTGATGTCTTGATGTTTAGATTAGATTAGATTACTTACAGTGTGGAAACAGGCCCTTCGGACCAACAAGTCCACACTGACCCGCCGAAGCACAACCCACCCATACCACTACATTTACCCCTTACCTAACACTACAGGCAATTTAGCATGGCCAATTCACCTGACCCGCACATCTTTGGACTGTTGGAGAAAACCGGAGCACCCGGAGGAAACCCACGCAGACACGGGGAGAACGTGCAAACTCCACACAGTCTGTCACCTGAGTTGGGAATTGAACCCGGGTCTCAGGCGCTGTGAGGCAGCAGTGCTAACCACTGTGCCACCGTGCCACCCACTGCTGCCCGTGTCTTGAAGTCTTGGTTATAGGCAGATGTAATTAGAGTTACATCTTTTACAGAAGCAAATTTCAAATCCCAAATTTCCCCAAGCACAAAATATACGGAAATAAAACTTGCCTTGCACAATTAGCTGACTGTGAGATAAAAATTTCACTGAGTGAAATGGAGTCCATATGCCAAGGATCAAAAAACATGTATACAACACCTTTAAAGTAATAAAGTGTCCCAAGGTACTTACAGGATCATTGGAAATCAAACTTTGATCATAAGCCACATATGGTATTACGGCATTAGCTGTTAGGGCAATTCAAAAGCTTGGTTAGTGAACTTTTAAGAAGCTTCTTAAAGGAGAAAATAAAGCTGGGGAGCGTTAGGGAGGAAATTAGGGCTTGGGACCTTGGCAGTTGAAGATATAGCCATCAACGGTGCTGTGGTTAAAATTAGAAATGCTCAAGAGACCTGAAATCAACTTGAAGGTTGTCAGGGCTGGAAGAGATCATAGAGATAGGAGTGAAGTCACAGTGAATTTTAAATCAAACTAAAGAATTTTAGCATCAAAATGTTAACTGAGCAGAATTCAGGTCAGCGAGCACAGGGGTGATGCATGAACGGTACTTGGTGGGATTACAAATGAGTTATTCGCTTAAATAAAATATTTTGGTACACCTCTCCACAAAACACACCGATTGCTGGATGTATAGGAATGGTGTGAAAACATCAAGGATGGGTTTGGGTGTTCAGAAAGGCAAATAAAACATGAATATTTATGAAAAGCATTGCAATCACAAGGGAGTGCAGTCCTTTACTGTTCAGCTGAGCTCCTGCCTACCCTCCCAGATGGCTTTAAAAATCCTACTGCACTACTTCAGGGAAGAGCAGGCGAGTTCTGCTTGTGTTTGGACTAATACTTACCGAGCAAAAACACAAAATCACTCGTACAGATTTTCTGATCATTTACTCATTGCTGTTTGTGGAATATTGCTACATGAAGAATGGTTGCCAACATCACAGCAGTGCGCACACTTCAATGGCAATTTATTGGCAATGATGAGCGGAGGGACCTCATGACATTGTGAAAGGTGCTATATAAATAGAATGGGCAATAAGTGCTGGCTGAACTGGCAATGCACACGTTTTGCGAACAAGTAATTTTTTACAAGTGGTTCTTTCAAAACTTGTCCAGGATTTTGTCCCAGATCAGAAGGAGTGTGATGGAACACTCCCCACGTGTCTGAATGACTGCAGCTCCGAAAGCACACAAGAATCTTGACACCATCTGCTTCCCCTTTATCCACTACTTTAAACATTTACTCCCTCCACCACTGGCGTAGAGTGGTAGCAATGTGTAGCATCCGCAAGATGTGCTGCAGCAACTTCCAAACCTATGACCTCTACCATCCAGCAGGACTAGGCAACAGAGACATGGGAACACCACGACATGTTTCAAACTATACACCATCATGACTTTATCACCACGCCTTAAATGTTGTTGGACCAACGTCCTGAAATTCCTCCCTAAAAGCACTGTTGGTGTACCTACAACACATGGAGTGTAGCAGTTCAAGGATCTTAAGCACGAACAGACATGGGCAATAAATCCTAAATATAAGTGCCACTCACACCTAATGAAAGAATTTTTTAAAAGCTCGGTTTGGACAAAGGTTCAGGTCTAAAATGTCAACCAATATTTCTCTTTCAGATGTTGACTAACATAGAGTCATAGAGATGTACAGCATGGAAACAGACCCTTCGGTCCAACCCATCCATGCCGACCAGATATCCCAACCCAATCTAGTCCCACTTGCCAGCACCCGGCCCATATCCCTCCAAACCCTTCCTATTCATATACCCATCCAAATGCCTCTTAAATGTTGCAACTGTACCAGCCTCCACCACGTCCTATGGCAGCTCATTCCATACTCGTACCACCCTCTGTGTGAAAAAGTTGTCCCTTAGGTCTCTTTTATATCTTTCCCCTCTCACCCTAAACCTATGCCCTCTAGTTCTGGACTCTGCGACCCCAGGGAAAAGACTTTGTCCATTTACCCTATCCATGCCCCTCATAATTTTGTTATCCTCCATAAGGTCACCCCTCAGCCTCCGACACTCCAGGGAAAACAGCCCCAGCCTGTTCAGCCTCTCCCTATAGCTCAAATCCTCCAATCCTGGCAACATCCTTGTAAATCTTTTCTGAATCCTTTCAAGTTTCACAACATCTTTCCGATAGGAAGGAGACCAGAATTGCGCACAATATTCCAACAGTGGCCTAACCAATGTTCTGTACAGCCGCAATCATTATGCATGTTGGCTACATTTTCTGTTCTTTATTTCAAGCCGGTGGAAATCATATGGTTTATATTCTGCTTGTGGCTCTGGTCTATATCCGAAATGTCCTTAGATAATTCCTGCAAACCGAGTCCAGATTTCAAAGCCCAAAATAGAGGAGCTCAGTCACTTAGCTTCACCGTTTCTTGCACACAACATTAACAACATTTTCTCTAATCAGGTCAGTTTCTTTACTGGCAATGTCTGCTATGAAATGTGAGTCTAGAGATTCAAATGTCACAAATCCAGAGCAGGCTACAGCAAAGTAATTCAGGGACATTGCTCGAGGTCTAATTGCAGTACTGCCACCTTATCACTTACTTGGCTTTCGATCTGACTCGGAAGTTCTGAAATGAATCATGGATTCACTTAACAGAAAAAAAGATCGACTTCCTGGGTCTCTTTCACTCTTGAAAAAGAAAGACTGACTGATGATTTATCTTTAAAATTATGAAAGGCTTTGATCATGAAGATGCAGAGAGAATGGCTCAGAAATTCCAGAAAATCAGAGGAGCAGCAGGAGATGGGAGTCGTGTGTTGGGACCCTGCAGAAATCCTGAAGCAGTTGGCTCTGCTGGAATTATCCTGCAAACGTAAACTCTTTGGGCCAACTAGCTAATTTTGGAACTGTTTGATAAAGTCACCAAGTTTGAGTTAGAGCTGACATTTCAAAGGTTTCCAACTTACTTTGCATTCACAGTGACTCGGAATAATTCAGAGAAATTAACAGCCACCCCAACTCCTGGGCAACTATTGAACTGAACCCCTGCATCACCATTGAACCCCCAACAAAATCGCTACCCGATCCCTGACACTCCCTTACCCTGCACCCACCACCTCCTAAACAAACATCCTCCACCCCTCCAATCCATATTGAAACTAGACAAGCATGAGATTTGGGGGATTAGTTATTAAATTTAGATAAACAAAGGTGGGGATGGGGGTGCCCAAGTGGAGCACTAGAGCCAGCATGGATGCATTGGGCTGAATAGCCTGCTTCTGTGCTGTATATTTTTTTGAAATATTATGAAAATCCTCAATTTTCTGATTTCATGTATCATCGAAGACTGAAAATTCAATGCGAAAATGCAGTGCACGAGTAAAAATTTGAAACATGCAGAAAATTTGAAGTAAGCGTCATACATAATTGTTTGGTTGTACAAACTTAGAATATTGCTGTGACAAAGAGACAATGTGTGCCTTTTCTCTACGTTACTTCAGCAACATAATTAACATCGTGCTGTGTACATTTGATGATTAAAAACTGAATTTTCACAGAAGCTAAATTCAGCAACCTTGAACTAAGGCAATAAATAATGAATAATTAATTACAAAGACCCATTTCCATTTATCAGTTACGTGATGGATAATGAAACAAATCATTCCGTTCCACTCGATTACCTCATGGAATTTATTGAATATTTCTATATGGTCATTGAATTCAATGAAGAAAGTAAACTTCCAGCTTCTGAAAAAGGCATGTTGACACCATCACAACGACACTTCATGTTAAAATATTGCTAATAGTTGTCTCTGTGTTTCTCTTCCTATCAGTCATGACATCAGAGCACATCTCTGTTATTTAATTATTTCTCCAGTCGATGCTGCTCTGGGTGACTTCTGCAACAAAGATTCATTTTAAGTGGCTCAGTTGTTAATGTGACTCATGTACTTTACTCGGTGTCTACTCTATTCCCATCGAGTGTTAGCATCCTACTGTATTCAATGCAATACAATATACAATATATACAATATCCTTTTATTGTCACACGTACTCCATTGTAGACGTATAGTGAAAACGGTATCGTGAAAACTTCCACATAGTAAGCTATTGGAGAAAATACGGTGGCATAGGATTGAGGGTGATTTAGCAGTTTGGATTAGAAACTGGTTTTCTGTAAGAAGGCAGCAAGTGGTGGTTGATGGAAAATATTCAGCCTGGAGTCCGGTTACTAGTGGTGTGCCACAAGGATCTGTTTTGAGACCACAGCTGTTTGTCATTTTTATAAACGACTTGGACGCAGGCATAAGTGGATGGATTAGTAAGTTTGCAGCAGACACTAAAATCGGTGGAGTGGTGGACAATGTAGAAAAATGTTGCAGATTGTAGGGGGACTTGCATAACCTGCAGAATTGGGCTGAGAGGTGGCAAATGGAATTCAATGCAGATAAATGTGAGGTAATTCACTTTGGGAAGAATAACAGGAAGGCAAAATACTGGGACAATGGAAAGATCCTTGGTAATGTGGATGTGCAGAGGGATCTTAGTGTCCATGTACATAGCTCCCTGAAAGTTGCCACCCAGGTTGATAGTGCTGTTAAGAAGGTATACGGTGTTTTAGGTTTCATTGGTAGAGGAATTGAGTTTCGGAGCCATGATGTCATGCTGCAACCGTACAAAATGCTAGTTTGACCTCCCTTGGAATATTGTGTACAATTCTGGTCGCCCCATTACAGGAAGGATGTTGAAGCAATGGAAAAGTCGCAGAGGAGATTTACCAGGATGTTGCCTGGTCTGGAGGAAAGGTCTTATGAGGAAAGGCTGAGAGACTTGGGGCAGTTCTCATTGGAGAGAAGAAGGCTAAGAGGGGATTTAATAGAGATTTACAAGATGGTCAGAGGATTAGATAGGGTGGACAGTGAGAGCCTTTTTCCTCAATGATGACATTGGCTTAGGCATAGCTGCAAATTGAGGGGTGATAGATTTAAGACAGATGTCAGAGGCAGGTTCTTTACTCAGTGTGGTAAGGGTGTGGAACGCCCTGCCTGCCAATACAGTTAACCCAGCCACGTTAGGGAGATTTAAACGATCCTTGGATAAGCATATGGATGATGATGGGATAGTGTAGGGGGATGGGCTTAGATTAGTTCACAGGTCGGCGCAACATCAAAGGCCAAAGGGCCTGTTCTGCGCTGTATTGTTCCATGTTCTAAAAGCTTTTACAATGTCTGATTTCTTACGGCAACATCTTTGGTGTCAGTGCCTAGGTATGATTCCTGGATACAGCAGAGGAGTAAAATTAGTTGCATTACTCAAAGAGTTGAAAAATATGCTAAAAATAGGACAGCGTTAAAGTGTTGACATTACAGTAAGGCAGGAAATTTCAAATAGACATTACAGTGTAGAAGCTCAGCGCAGGGCCTCCATAAATGGTCCAAACACCCTTGCTGGACAACAGCCGTTCCCACTACACTCCAAACCCCAGACCACTCCCTACTGGCTCTCAGCAGCTCCAGGACTCAACCCCCACTCGCCGCTCTGGGTCTTGCCCCCCAACTCGCTGCTCCGGGACTCAACCCCCACTTGCTGTTCCAGGACTGTTTCCCAACTCACTGCTCCAGAACTCGCCCCCCCCCCCCCCCACTTCAGTCACTGCTCCAGAACTCCCCCCCTCCCCCCCCCCCCCCAACTCACTGCTCCGGAACTCGTCCCCCACTCACTGCTCTGGGATTGATCTCCATGCTGTTCTAGGACTTGCTCCCCACTCGCTGCACTGGGACCTGTTCTCCATGACATGTACCAGGGCTCACTCTCCACAGTATTCTGGGGCTCGTAGTCCATGTGCTGTTCCAAGGACTTGCGGCAGATGAGAACATGATTCACACTGATCCAAACCTGTCTATCATTGAAGGTTTTGCCCCAGGCCCATCAGTATCAGTGAGAGAGTCTGTGGCAATCTTGTTTAAATATAATTGGTCATGGAAAATTAAGGAATAGGAATGCTCTGCATGCCTTTACATAAAGTTAAACATCACACAACATCAGGTTATAGTCCAACAGGTTTCTGTGGAAGCACTTGCTTTCGGAACGCTGTTCCTTCGTCAGGTAGCTAGCCTTGATGCAGTTACAGTGATGCTGGAAAAGCACAGCCAGTCAGGCAGCATCCGAGAAACAGGAGAGTCATCATTTCGATCATAAGTCCTTTATCTGGAAAGAGGCTTGTGGGTCAGGGGGTTGAGAGATAAATGGGAGGGGAGGGGGTGGGCTGGGGGGGGGGCAGTCAGCTGGGAATGTGATAGGTAGATTAAGGTGGGGGTGAAAGTAATAGGTTGGAGAGGAGGGTGGAGCGGATAGGTGGGAAGGAAGATAGGCAGGTAGGGCAGTTCAAGAGGGCAGTGCCGAGTTGGGAGTTTGGACTGGGGAAGGTGGGGGCAAGGGAAATGAGGAAACTGGTGAAATCCACATTGATCCTGTGTGATTGGAGGGTCCAAAGGCAGAAGATGAGGTGTTCTTCCTCCAGGCATCAGATGATTAGGGTTTAGCGATGGACAAGGCCCAAGACCTGCACGTCCTTGGAAGGGGGAGTTAAAGTGTTCAGCATCTGCAGTCCTCACTTTCTCCTGCAGTTACAGTGGGTCTGATTTTACCTCTATGCAAGTAGATGGTTTTGAGTGAGCTAATATTGTGCCCAGTTTGTATGCTGCAAGATTCTGTGTCAGTTACATTGCAATATCTCCGAAACCTGAATGTGACTTTGAACAGAAATGACTCATTCAAAGTGCACAAATTATATCACGGATCTGCAAGTGTTCACAGGATCTGACACTGAACACCTCAACAATTCATTTACATGATATCTGGTTTCGTATAGACTGAGCTGCCCTCATCTTACTCTTAATGTGGGTTGTGACCATGAATTATACAACTTCTTTTACATTGCAAGATATCAGTGTAATGCTAGACAGTAACTTTATGATTCACAGAATAGACTCAACTGTCATAAAACTAACCACAACAGAGACATGTAAGAATCACCTTGATGTGCAGTTACCTCGACTCGTTGCTGTGAATTTCACTCTGGATGTAATTGGCTGCTGCCTCCGTCTCAGTCACAGTAAGAGCTTTGAGTTATGCTCAAAGAAATGGGGAACCAATGTCTCCTGCCTATTGAATTGTCAAGCACGCTGAAAATGAGTCATTGTTTAGTTATAATAGTTTTTTTTTGCCTATGCCCACACAGCTGAAACATTTAACTGCACTGCTGCCTGTACTACTTGTTTTAAAGAGTTCAGTACAGCTCTCAGTAATGCTCTACATCTTCATCGCACTAAGAGCAACCTGAGTTTGTATCACAGTTATCAAAATGATTATTGCTGAAGAAGGACTCGTTTTGTTGAAACTATTCATCATGCACCCATCAGGACTATTTGCAAGAATACCTATTCTGGGGAAAAACCAACATTTACACAGCATAACAGGAGAGTGCTGATTGGTTGTCAAGTGGACTCTCATTGGGCTTTCAGAATGATCAGTGGGAATCAAACCACTGTGTCTTGAAGTGGATGAAGATGATTGTTTTCAAACATGGTAATTTAATACAGTTAATTGTAACAATACTTCCATGTGCACCCTACTTTATAAGGTTAAGAATGCTCGACACATTTCGCTCATCCAATTATTTGACATGCAGTGACGATATTGTCTAAGCAATCTCGGCAGCTGTTCTATTCCAGCAATATCTCACAAGAAAACAATAGAATCAGAGAGTTACTGAAAAGTAAGAGCCCAGACAGAGACCATTCGCTCCATGGTGCCAATGCTAGCTTTCCAACACATGGAGAGTCACCCCATTGTGAATGGACAGAACTATGGCAGATAGAGTCAGCATCAGCAAGAATAAGGTTATCGATTTTGGACTGGAAAAGGACAGATCTAGATACTTTTATCAATGTTATGAAGATAAATACAATGGATGTCCAAAAGGACTTGGAGTTTCAGGTGCATAGATCTAGCACCTCAAGAAAGAAGAATGTAAGTGGCATAAAAATGAACTTGATTTGGGTTGATAACGGAGATGCATATGCATGGAAATTAAATAGTCACCACTTAACATCAAATTCCTGAACTTGCTACCTAGGTCTTAATGGAAAATTGGGCATTTGTTTCTAGATATTAAGATTCAGATATTTTTTTCCTTCTCAGTGCACTTCTCAATCTTTATTTTGCATTGTACATACTTCTTAAGGATTTTCCCTTTTCATTCCAGTGTTTCATGTCATTTTAACATGGCTCAGCCATGATTGAATGATGGAGCAGACACGATGGGCTGAATGGCCTAATTTCTGCTCCTATGTCTTATGGTCTTATAAACACTTTAGTTTTGGATTCTATGCCTTTACCCATAAAACCCAGGATGCCATTTGCTTCATCAAAGATTCTCTCAAACTGTGCTGCCTCCTTCAATGATCTGTGCACACATTCGCCCAGGTCCCTCTGCTACTGCACCCCCTTTCGAATTATAAACATGGCACAGAAGATTATTCGAAAAGTCTCATCAAAGAGTGGTATGGACCGTGCAAAATAACTTAAGAATGCACATCAAGAATGAATGGAATTGACCTTATTTTCACGTTTTTGCATTTCATTATCACATATGCATCGCATGAGTCTATCATTTGGTGCTGGCTCTACTGATTATAGTCATTGAGATTTACCTAGAGATTTGCAGCATGGAAACAGGCCCTTCGGCCTAACTTGCCCATGCCGCCCAGATTATCATAAATATGTTTTGTGACTGAATTGATTTGAAAATCTTATACATGGTCAGATTAGACAGTTTTATTCTCATTTGTAGGGAAGTCAAAATTGAAAGTTAAGAGGTAAGTAATGCTGACGGCCCACTTAAAGCAATAAACCTCACCTTGTTGTAACTTAAAACCAGAGGAAATAGGAGCAGAAGTAGGCCATCCAACTCCGTCAGCCTGCTCCATCATTCAATACAATTATGCATGATTTCATCTCGGCATTAACTCCTTTCCTGCCCATTCCTCATAACCCTTCAACCCATTACTAATAATAAAAAATTGACTTTCTGCTCCTTAAATTTAGGCAGCATGGTGTCAATCACACTCTAAGGTAGTGAAAAAAAAGTTACCCTTTCACCTAGCTTCCAGACAGAGGTCACTGACGTTCCTGATGAAGGGCTTATGCCCGAAACATTGATTGACCTGTTCCTCAGATGCTGCCTGACTGGCTGCGCTTTTCCAGAATCACACATTTCAACTCTGACTCTCCAGCATCTGCAGTCCTCACTTTCTCCTAGTCACTGTTCAGTGGTCAGGCCAAAACTAGAATGTGAGGGAAGTCCTTTTGGATTGCAATCTTCTTTATCCGTGTAGCAGTGCATTGAAATATAACTTGTATATAGGTCTACCCTAAGTACAATTTTGGAAAAGTTAATTATGTTACGGTGTCTTTGTCAAAAATATTTTAAAACAAAAAGCTTTATGTATTAAAAGTTTTATTATTGAGAAAAAATTGCATCTGATTTTGAATGGTTTGTTAGGGAAACATAATGTTATGTCATTGAGTAAGGAGATAGATAATTCATGGGTGTTTTATTTTGATGGGATTAGGAGCTAGTTAGCTGGAGAGCCAATGTGTGGTGCAGAGTGAGAGCAATCAGTATGGGTTCATTTCCCACCCCAGCTGAAGTCACCATGAAGGATTCTCCTTCTCAACCTCCTCCCTTGCCTGAGGCATTCCGATCCTCACCAGTCATCTCTCTAAGATGACAAGAGCAACCCTATGGTATGGTAAAAGTTTTTTTTTTAATTCTTTCACAGGATGAGAGCATTGCTGGCTAGGTCAAAATTTATTGCCCACCCTTAATTACTAGAGGACTGTTAAGAGTTAACCATATTGCTGTGGGTCTGGAGTTACAAGTAGGCCAGAAATGGCAAAGATGGCAGCTCCCTTCCCTAAATGACATTAGTGAACCAGATAGGTTTTTGTCAGTGATTTCATGGTCATCATTAGATTCCAGATTTTTGTCCTATTCAAATTCCACAATCTGCCAAGGTGGGGTTCGAACCTGGGTCCCAAATTTTACCTGGAATAACAGTTCAGTGGCAAAACTACTCGCCTCCACATAGAGTATGGCAATTTTACTAGATAAGAAAGGATTGTTGAGTGGACAGATATCTCAGTTCTTCTTCAAATCATGAAATGGGATCTTTCATGTCCAGTCTGAATCACTGGAACAGGTGGTTTAATGTATCATGCAATTACTAATTGGTCAGTCACTTTGTTGTCTATTAATATGCATGAACATAGCAAGTTCATTTTTAGATTAGATTAGATTCCCTACAGTATGGAAACATACCTTTCAACAAATCCACACCAACCCTTCGAAGAGTAACCCACCCAGACCCAATCCTCTCTATTTTCCCCTGACTAATGCACCTATCACTACGGACAATTTAGCATGGGCAATTCACCTGACCTGCACAACTTTGGATTGTGGGAGGTCCTGGAGGAAACCCACAGGTACAATGTGCAAACTCCGGGTGGAATCGAACCCAGGTACCTGGTACTGTGAGGCAGCAGTGCTAACCACTGAGCCACCGTGCCGCCCCTAAGTTCACTGCTGCTACAGCTCAGACAATTAATAACAGTTAAAATGGGAATCGCTTTTCAAATATTTCCAAATGTAAATTATTTTTTGCTCTACTTTTGTGGTCAATCTGAGGTCAGCCTTTCCTCCACAAGATAATGATGTCTCTCCCAACCAGTTTCAGCCCTAATTATAGAGACGGTTTTAATGAGCAGCTGTTGAATCAATGTATCCAGCTCTCGTCCTATCCGATATCAACTATTGTGGCATAATGGAAACGTTCAAAGCAAGATGGACACTTGGCAATTTTGCCAGAGTATAATTCAGCAAAAAAGCATCAAGTCATTCATCTTCATGCGAAACAGCAGTCATGACAATTCTGAGAGCTAGACAGATGGTGAATCACGATAACCTCCACACAGACTGTCAAAACAATTCACCCTGAATTACTGGTCACACAATAAGATCTGTGCATCAGATCAGACTTTTACCAATTCACTGAACAGAAATATTTCTTGACCTTACCAATATTAAAAAAAATGAAAGAAAGACCCATTAATAATCTTCCCTAGCTTCCCACAAAGCTCTGGGAAGCACCTGATCTGGTCCCAGAGATTTATCTACCTTTATGCATTTTTAAGACCTCCAGCATCTCCTCTTCTGTAATATGAACCCTTTCCAGACATCACTTTTAATGATTCCGTTGATTCCATGTCCTTCTCCACAATAAATACTGACATGAAATATTCTTTCACTATCTCTCCAGTGGTTCCACATATAGACACATTAATCTTTAAGGAGCCCTATTCTCTCTTAAGTTACTCTTTTGCCCTTAATGTAAAAGAATCTCTTTGGATTCTCCTGAACTCTCTTTGCCAAAGCTATCGCATGTCTTCTTTTTGCCTATCTGATTTCCCTCTTAAGTATACTCCTGCTGCCTTTATATTCTTCTAGGGATTCACTTTATACATACCAGAATATACCAGTATATACCAGACATATGCCGAGCTTTTGTTTTAACCAGGATCTCAATTTCTCTAATCATCCATCATTCCCTACATCTACATTCCCTTCACACCAACAGGAACTCTTGCTAAGTCATTTTTAAAGGTCTCCAACTTCCCAACTGTCTTTTAACCTGCCAAAGAGCCTCCATCAATCAATTTTTGAAAGTTCCTGTCTAATACTGACAAAATTGGCCTAAGTCCATGCTGAGATGTTTGTATCTTCGACAGGTGAGGTGTTGGAAGACTGCCATTACTGAAGAAAAATGGAAAGGAAACGTCAGAGAACTATATGCTGGTGAGCCTTATGTCAGTGATGGGTAAGTTGTAAGGGATTCTAAGGGATAGAATAGTCAATACGGCTTTACATGGGAAATCATGTCTCAGCTACTTGATTAACGTTTTTGAAGAGTTAACAAAGAAGATTGATGAAGGTAGAGCAGTAGATGTTGTCTATATGGACATCAGCAAAGCACTCAACAAGGTTCCACTTGGTAGACTGAATATAGTTAGCCTAGATCACATGGGATCCAGAGGGAGCAAGCCAATTGGATACAAAATTTGCTTGAAGGTGCGAGACAGAGGGTGGTGGTAGAGGGCTGCTTTTCGGACTGGAGGCCTGTGATCAGCGGGGTACCACGAGGATGGGTGCTGGGTCCACTGCTTTTTGTCATTTATTTAAATGATTTGAATGTGAACGTAAGAGGTATGTCAAATAGGTTTGCAGATGATGCTGAGATAGTAAGTCTCATGGACAGTGAAGAAGATTATCCCACAATACAATGGGACCTTGATCAGGTGGGCCAATAGGCCAAGAAGTGGCACATGGAATTTATCATCATAGAATTTCTACAATGTGGAAATGGACCATCCGGCCCAACAACTCCGCACTGACTCTCCGAAGAGTATCCCACACAGACCCGTTCCCCTACCCTATTACTCTACATTTCCCATGACTAATGCACTTAACCTGCACATCCCTTGAACACTATGGGCAATTTAACATGGCCAATTCACCTAACCTGCACATCTTTGGAGTGTGGGAGGAAACTGGAGGAAACCCATGCAGACACATGGAGAATGTGCAAACTCCACACAGACAGTCGCCTGAGGGTGGAATCAAACCCGGGTGCCTGGCACTGTGAGGCAGTAGTGCTAACCACTGAGCCATATGAGGTTGCATTTTGGTAAGACACAACAGGGCAGGACTTATACAGTTAATAGTCAGGCCCTGGCAAGTGCTGTCGAACAAAGAGACCTGGGGTGCAGGTGCATCATTCCTTGAAAGTGGAGTCGCATGTACACAGGGTGGTGAAGAAGACATTTGGCACACTTGCCTTTATATTGAGTATAGGAATTGGGATGTCATGTTGTGGCTGAATTTAGTGAGGCCATGTTTAGAATAATGCATACAATTCTGATTGCCCTTCTATTGAAGAGGATGTAGAAAAGATTAACAAGGATGTGGCCAGGGTTGGAAGGTTTGAGCTATAGGGAGAGGCTGAATAGGCTGGGGCTGTTTTTCCTGGAACATTGGAGGACGAGGGGTGACCTTTTAGAAGTTTATAAAATCATGGGCATGGACAGAGTGAATAGCCAAGGTCTTTTTCTAGGGTGGAGTGTTCAAAACTGCAGGACATATAATTAAGGTAAGAGGAGAATGATTTAAAAAGGACCTGTATAAGACTCTGGTGCGGCCGCATCTGGAGTATTGTGTGCAATTTTGGTCGCCATACTATAGGAAAGATGTGGAGGCACTGGAGCGGGTGCAGAGGAGGTTTACCAGGATGTTGCCTGGTATGGTAGGAAGATCGTATGAGGAAAGGCTGAGGCACTTGGGGCTGTTTTCATTGGAGAAAAGAAGGTTTAGGGGTGACTTGATGGAGGTGTACAAGATGATTAGGGGTTTAGATAGGGTTGACCATGAGAACCTTTTTCCACATATGGAGTCGGATATTACAAGGGGGCATAGCTTTAAATTAAGTGGTGGTGTGTATAGGACAGATGTTAGGGGTAGATTCTTTACTCAGCGAGTCGTGATTTCATGGAATGCCCTGCCAGTAACAGTGGTGGACTCTCCCTCTTTATGGGCATTTAAACAGGCATTGGATAGGCATATGGAGGAAAGTGGGCTAGTGTAAATTAGGTGGGCTTGGATCGGCGCAACATCGAGGGCCGAAGGGCCTGTACCGCGCTGTATTTTTCTATGTTCTATGTTCTATGTTCTAAGTTCTATGAAGGGTAACATTTTCACACCAGAGGGTGGTGCGTTTATGGAATGAGCTGCAAGAGGAAGTGGTGGAGGTACAATTACAATATTTAAAAGGCATCTGGATGGGTATATGAATACGAAGGGTTGGAGGGATATGGGCCAAGTTCTGGCAAATAGGACAAGGTCAGGTTGGGATGTCTGGTCAGCACAGACAAGTTGGACCGAAGGGTCTGTTTCTGCGGTGTATGACTCTATGACTGTAGGAATCTGATGAATTTAAAGTTGACAAATGATAGAAGGTAGAGGCAATGATCTGGACAGATTTGTTCTTCTGAAATTTGTTTAGGAAATCAGGCTATCCCATTTCACAAAAACAAGGAACAACTTGCATTGATAAAGCAATTTCATGGGCACCAAACATCTCAACACTTTTTGTGAGCCAATTAATTTTTTAAACAGGTTATTTAGTATTGTCATGTCAGCAGGCCTGTAGTTTACAACAATTTTTGACCTGGATTGGTGATTTTTTTTAAAATCCAGTTTCCAGAAACTAGCTTGTCACTCTTGAGTCCTTTCATCGAGAGATTGACCAAATAACATGCAGTAATGGTTAATTTTATTAGAGCTGGTTACTCAATATTCTAAATTAGATGAACATAAAACCTGTTTTTCACTGATAGAGTGGTTGAGGCAAAGATGACCTCAGAGTGAAACCATTTGTATGGAGGATATATGCATTAAGGTTAACTACACATCTAACTCAGCGAGTTATTACCAGCACTGCTCTTGATTAATAAGGCATATGGCTTTTTATTTTAACAGACCAGCTCGAAGGAGTTGGCTGATAAACAAATGGAAGGATAAGGCAGGAGGAAATGGAAGATAATTACCTACTGAAGGATGAGACCTCTCAAGGGAATAAATATCTTACTTATTGCCCCCTTATGCTGATTAGTCAGTGATATTCTTTCTAACCAGTTAGTGCTTTTAATTTGCCAGCTAGGAGCCAGCTCAAAAGGGGTCAAACCCAAACTCTCTGATGTTGTGGTTATTAACTTGATATGATGAAACATGCACATGGGCCACAGTTAAAAATTCATGTTACAAAATGTTGACAGCTCTGTGAAAATCTAATTTCGTTGAAGTTTACCAGATTAATCATTCTAAGAAATCTTCTGGAATTAAGCCATCATTCCTGGGTTTTGAGTGTCTCTAGTATGGCCCAGCATTTATCAGAATGCCCTTGAGGGCAGGGAGATCCGTTGTCCTTATATGTCCATGTGGGAGCCCAGACCCCAGCAATGTCACTGACTCCTAACTCTTCTCTGGGTAACAAATGCTGGCCTACCCAGTGACAGACAAACAGGAGGCTGGAAGAACCCAGCAAGCCAGGCAGCACCAAAAGGTGGGGAAGTCAAACATTTCGGGTATAACCCTTCCTCGGGCCAGAAATGTCCACCTTGCCTGAATGATTAAGCAAAAAATAGCCATAGTGTTGACAATCTAGTTTAAGGCAACTGGTAAAACAACCCAACCAATTAGAGCAGTGACTGCCAATGCAACATGCCAGTCTCAAACTGATATCTCAGGTAAAATCCACACCAGGGGAAACATATAGCCTCACGGTCATTAGTGTGTCATCATGCTGTATAGAAACTGCAATATTCTCTTCCTTCATTATGCTTTGTTTTACATTGGTAATCTCAGGAATTTCTTTATTTGGTGAATCCCTTACCCATCAAATAATCAATATGAATTTTCAGAACAAACCACTCTCTGTGTAAAAGAATTTCCACTCATGTCTTTTTGAGATATTTCTTCTCTCACCTTAGAAATATAGTCTTTAATTCCCCCACCCGAGGAAAAACACACCTGTCACCCACCTTACCTAAACCCCTTATTATTTTATAAACCTCTATAATTTCACTTCTCAACCTCCTACGCTTCAGTGAAAATCTTCCCAGACTGTCCAGCCTCTCCTTATAACTCAAACCGCCATTCCCAGCAACATCCTGGTAAATCTCTTCTGAGCTCTCTCCAACTTAATAACATCCCTTTTATGACAGGGAACTGAGAGCAGTACACCAGAAGCAGCCTTACTAACATCCTGCATAGCCTCAACATAATCTCCCAACTCCTGGCTACAAAGATCTGAGCAAGCGCACTAAATGCTTTCTTAACTATTTCTATACCCCTAAAACTCTTCAAAACAAGTGTTTGTATCGTAGTGCACAGTGACTAATAGAGAGATCCATTGTTGGTACAGGAAGTTATCCTTCTGCTTTTCTGGTAGTCTTTGTGTTTGTTAATGATTTTTGTACACTCACTTTTCCTCAGTGTACAAACACTGATCCTTTCGCAAAAAATAGATAGAATGTTGAATCTATTCTAAGGCATGTGTTTGCTGTTTCTTTTGATATTGCCTCTGCAAGTTGACAACTCACATGTATGTTATTATCAACAATGTATTTGAATTTTATTGAGCGCAAAAAACACAACACATTTCTGCAAGTTGTGTAACATCGGAAATATAAATTTCCGTAATGGGGATGGATGTAGAACTGTACTGCAATGTTGCTGACAGTTAATTGCAAGCTGGATATTCCTTTTAATGTTGGTCCCTTGAAATTTTGATGCAGAAATCTTTGCCTGAAGACAATGGTGGGAGAATAACTCATTCAAGTTCATTGAAGATAACACGGAAGACATAGATTCAAGGTGATGGAGGGCTAATTTACAAATGCTAAGATGACTGTGCCTTGCAAGGTCTCATCAAAGTTTGGAAGTTTCCGAGATTGAGCCAAAGCCAAGTTCCAGTTACCAGAAGTGCAACAGTAACTGAGTACAGGATCCAGACAGCAGAACACAATGGACTGAATGGCTTCTCTGTGTATTGTTTCATTTAATGACCGCAAGAACCTGTACTTACAAATCCATGTGTCAGCAAAATTATATCTCATGGGATGGATAGGACAGCAGCAAAGATCCAAACTTGGTTAAGACATAGAATCAGAGAATGGTTACTTTTCAAACTGTTTCCATGAATCAATGTATCTTTGGTACATCTATCAATGACTTAGGTGTATAGTCTGCAGAAAGCCTGCAGAAGGTAGGAAGTTTGGAAAGGTAGTACAAACAAATGAGGCAGGTTGTAGAACCATGATGAAATGAACAAACAGAGTCAGATCACAGTTAACTTGGGAAAGTGTGAAGTGGTGAACTTTAATCAGAACTACAAATCTTACTTGGGCCCTTCAGGGGACAGTTAAGAGTCAACCACATTGCTATGGGTCTAGAGTCATATTTGTCCAGACAGGCCAAGGACAATAGTTTTTCTTTGCATCAAAATGATACATTCAAAATGTTACCGACCACATTCCCCTTTACAGTTATGATTAATTTGGTGGGAAACTTTTGTTGGTAGTTTTTCTCTGTATATGACATAGAACACACTGCACTTTTTCAGGGCCATCATCCCTCTTGAGATTCATAGATTCATGGGTGCAATGTTGCAAATTAAAAACTTTTTAAAAAACTACAAATTATCAGGGAACATTAAGATTTCAAAGACAGTAATTGATGCTTTAATCATTTTAATTATGTATTTTGTTGGAGATTTTTATTATTCAGGAGATTCATTTTCAGGGGTCACTAGCCTGATATGTCAATGACATGCAGCTCAAATTAAATAAATGAAGTACCTTTGGTTAATAATAGCTGAAGGAATACTATAATCAATATGTATAGTGATTACATAGTATACAGTATGTTTTTTAAAATTAATTAATATTGTCTCCATTTAATGACAGAGAAAATTCTGAATGTGATGACGTTATTCCAATTTTATTCCATTTGGTGACAGTCACTGAAGTGTGGTCAATTAAAACAGAAACCCAGAGAGACCAGGCAGGGGAACACAAATTTGAAATATTTTAATAGTATATCTTATGCATTATCTAAAGGACAATATAGTTTTATTTTCAACGTCTTTTGCAAAGTACACCAAAAAAGAAAATTACACTACATCATAGCTAGGACCTGAATGTACCTCCACATTGTCAGAAGTCACATGATACCAGGTTATAGTCCAAAACCAGAAGTTGCTGGAAAAGCTCAGCAGGTCTGGCAGCATCTGTGCAGAGAAATCAGAGTTAATGTTTTGGGTCCAGTGACCCTTCCAAGTTCATATGAAATCACAAACTTTTGGAGCACCATTCCTTCAAGAGTTGAAGTATCACTTCAAATAAATTTTTCAAATCAAATGATTTCAAATAAACCTGTTGGTCTATAAGCTGGTGCCGTCTGACTTATGACTTTGTCCAGCCCAGTCCAAAACCAGTGCCTCTGCATCATATCTCCACTTCCATTGAAATCCATTTTCACTGAAAGAGGAATTGGACATGATATGAAAAGGTGAACAATGACAAAAGGGGGAAAAAAGTCGTTTTCCCACATATCCTGCTCCAAGTATCCTGTGCTTTGCATTGTATAGACTCATCCCATCCACACCTGAACGCTGTGGGATCGCCTGAGGTTATGTTGAGCATTAGCATTCAAGGGCAGATTTTTAACTTCTGCAGGAATACAATGCAGAGGAATGCTTGCCCTTCATGGAAGCCTTCCACATTTTCATTCCCTCAATTTTAAAACATTAACATAAAACGCAACTTGGGGTTTGAGGATGGCACATGGCTCTGGAGGTTATAAGGTTAGCCCTGCCAGCCAACTGCAGGCCGAGTGAAACTGAAAATCTATGCCAACTCACCTCCACTTCCATAAAACCTTTGCAAGGTACAATTTCAAGATTGGAAAGTGATTGTAAAATATTAGATACAGAATGCAATGCAGCAGCTTTTTTTTGTAAACATGCATTAAATACATCCATCCTCAAAGCTTATCAAGTAACAAGTAAGAAGAGGTCTTGTAACCTACCTGAAATGCAATGTACCTTTGCCACCTCAGTAAATCCTACTTTGCTTTTCAAGAATCTTCGACTGTAATGTTAAAAGGCAATTATAACTGATGGACCTGTTTAAAATTTTAAAAGGAGTTTGGATGTTGATTAGATTAGACTTACAGTGTGGAAACAGGCCCTTCGGCCCAACAAGTCCACACCGACCCGCCGAAGCGCAACCCACCCATTCCCCTACATTTACCCCTTGCCTAACACTACGGGCAATTTAGCATGGCCAATTCACCTGACCCGCACATCTTTGTGACTGTGGGAGGAAACCGGAGCACCCGGAGGAAACCCACGCAGACACGGGGAGAACGTGCAAACTCCACACAGTCAGTCGCCTGAGTCGGGAATTGAACCCGGGTCTACAGGCGCTGTGAGGCAGCAGTGCTAACCACTGTGCCACCGTGCCGCCCACACGAGAGATGCTTTAAGACTGATTTGGGAGAGAGAGTCTGAGAAGTAAAGGCTTTATGGAGTAGATGAGTGTAATGCTCTTTCTGAGTGCTTGTTAATCTCTGCCGTGCTCTGGTCTCGAGAGTGTTGGTCTGTTTCTGTCATTTATTTAAAATAGCAATCTTTCTCTCCATTACATTGGCTTTGGGATGATGTAAATCAATTTGTTCCGAATAAAAGTGATTTTCGATTTGAACTAGTGTTCTCCATTTTCATTAATCACATCAGAAATGAAGATATGGCTTTAATTAGAAAATAAAATCAAATGTAGAGATATTTTAAAATAGTATTGAATTCTTATAAATTGCAAGATGCTTGCTTGAAAGAAAAAGTTCTGATTTTCATTCTAACAGATTAATTAAAGCAATTTAATTCCATTGTGACAAATTTTAACACCTATCGTGATTCAAAATGAAACCATTTTATGGTTTTGAAACCCATTTGGCTTCTGGGAAAACGTTCATTATTTCCTTCTTCAGATAGTGCAGTTAGATCTGTTCATGTTTGACACATAATAACGACTGCTGCATTACCTGTTGGGTAAGCTCACTTAATACTACAGCACCCCACGCACGACTTTTCAAAAGGAAAATTCACATTACTGTGATGGCTTATAAACCAAAAATCTAAATGTGTTCCAACTACAATAATACTTTGAAGAGCAAGGCCGTGCAGGAGTGAAAGTGGCTTCCATTTGTGCACAGTAAGAGTTGGCGGAAGAATGAACCCATTTCTCTGCCTCTGCTACTGTTGGCT
Organism: Hemiscyllium ocellatum; assembly: GCF_020745735.1. NCBI lineage: Eukaryota > Metazoa > Chordata > Chondrichthyes > Orectolobiformes > Hemiscylliidae > Hemiscyllium > Hemiscyllium ocellatum. Next base: position 7,835,001 of record NC_083423.1, read on the forward strand.
TCTGATCATTCTGGTTTCATCACTTACCAGAACCATTTTAGAGAAACTGAGGGTTAACCACATTTACGAATTAAATACGAACAAAATATACTTGATGATAAACAAAGGTGTGTTTGGAATCTGAAATTAAAAACACTCAGGGGAAAGTGATGGTTTGGTGGTAATACCCAATAATAATGAAACACCCAAGCTAATGTTTTGGGGACATGGGAATGAATTCCAACATAGGTAAATGGCAAAATTTCAATTCAACAAGATATTAATTAAAAAGCTTGTCTAATTGCAACCATGTAACTGATGTCAATTGTTATGAAAGGCCTATCCAGAACATAGAACATAGAACATTATAGCGCAGTGCAGTCTCTTCAATCCTCGATATTGCACTGACCTGTGAAACCCATCTGAAGCCCATCGAGCCTAGGCTATTCCATTCGCATCCATATGCCTATCCAATGACCGTTAAAATTCTCTTAAAGTTGGCAAGTCTACTACTGTTGCAGGCAGTGCATTCCACACCCCTACTACTCTCTGTGTAAAAAAACTACCTCTGACATCTGTCCTATATCTATCACCCCTCAGTTGAAGCTATGTCTCCTAGTGCTAGCCATCACCATCCGAGGAAAAAGGCTCCCACTGCCCACCCTATTTAACCCTCTGATTATCTTATATGTCTCAATTAAGTCACCTCTCAACGTTCTTCTCTGTAATGAAAACAGCCTCAAGACACTTAGCCTTTCCTCATAAAACCTTCCCTCCATACCAGGCAACATTCCAGTAAATCTCCTCGGAACTCTTTCCAAAGCTTCCACATCCTTCCTATAATGCAATGACCAGAACAATGTGCAATACTCCAAATGTGGCTGCACCAGAGTTTTGTTCAGCTGCAGCATGATCTCATGGTTCCAAAACTCAATCCCTCTACCAATAAAAGTTAACACACTGTATGCCTTCTTAACAACCCTATCAAATTGGGTGACAACTTTAAAGGATCTATGTACCTGGACACTGAGATTTCTCTGCTCATCTAAAAGACCAAGAATCTTACCATTAGCCCAGTATTTTGTATTCCTGTTACTCCTTGCAAAAAGGAACACCTCACACTTTTCCACATTAAACTCCATTTGCCTCCTCTTAGCCCAGCTCTGCAACTTATCTATATCCCTTTGTAACCTACAACATCCTTAGGCACTGTCCACAACTCCACTGATCTTAGTGTTATCTGTAAATTTACTTACCCATCCTTCTATGCCCTCATTCAGGTCATTTATAAAAATGACAGATCTTTGCAGTACCCCACTAGTAACTGAACTCCAGGATAAATATTTCCCATTAATCACCACCCTCTGTCTTCTTTCAGCTAGCCAATTTCTGATCCAAACTATTAAATCACCCTCAATCCCATGAATCTGTATTTTGTGCAATAGCCTACCATGGGGAACCCTATCAAATGCCTTACTGAAATCCATGTACACCATATCAACCACTTTACCATCATCCATCTGTTTGGTCACTCTCTCAAAGAACTCAATAAGGTTTGTGAGGCACAACCTACCATTCACAAAACTGTGATAACTATCCTTCATCAACTTATTATTTTCTAAATGATGATAAATCCTGCCTCTTATAACCCTTTCCAACACTTTATCCACAACCAAAGTAAGGCTCACAGGTCTATAATTTCCAGGTTGTCTCTACTCCCCTTCTTGAACAAGGGAACCACATTTGCTATCCTCCAGTCTTCTGGAACTGTAGACAATGACGACATAAAGATCAAAGCCAAAGGCTCTGCAATCTTCTCCTTGGCTTCCCAGAGAATCCTGGGATAAATCTGTTTTATTGATATCCTTTGGGGAAGGACCATCTGGCTTAGATGTGACTTCAGATCCACAGCAGTATGGTTAACTCTTAACTGTCTTTTGGCAACAAATTCTGGCGAAGCCAACAACACTCACATCCTCAAAGTGAACGCAATAAAATTACAATAAGTGTGGCAGCAAATATCAAGAGACAACAAGAATTCACATGAGTTTGTGACCTTTTATCAAGTTTTCAGCTTTCACAGCATTTTGCTTTGGGGTTTATGCACATTTAAATTCTTTGTTCATTAAATGGACTTGCAAGAGATAGAACCATAAAAATTATATGGCACAGAAAGAGGTCATATAACCCATACTGTCTGTACCAATGATTTACAAAAAGTCCTCATCAAAACCCCATTTACCAGCACCTTCTCTGTCGCCTTTATTGTGATCCCAGTGGATGAAAATACTGGAAACATTCGATCCCAGAGTCAAACCCTGGATTGATAGTTCACCAGATTTATTATTGCAATTTGCTTACTGTGGTGGTCAGTCACTGAATGTATACACAAGAGGATTCCAATGTACTTTTAACAAAATAACATAAAAATTCAATACACAACTCGGCAAGATGGCGGCGATTCTGTAGAACTGCTGTGGATGGCTCTGCCTAACAGCCAAGGCACATTGGTGTTTTTTGCCATCCCTGGCCAACTTATGTGGTGGAATTATTAGTTTAAAACCTTAGATAACACATATTTGTTAATATTTGGGAGTGGGAAGGATGCCAAAGGAAAAAGGAGCCAGCAAACAGCAGCAGGGAGGACACTCCCCTGCAGCACCTACAATACCAGAGATTGCAACAGGAGCAGCCTCTCCCCAAACCCCCCGGGGAGCTGACAGATTCACAGGAATTGGCTGCGGCGATTGAGAGACTTACCTTGAAAATTGGGGCTGCGATTGAGGAAAACTGTGGGGAGATTTGTGCCCAGATCCAACCTATCGCATCCATGCTGCAGAAGCATGAGCAGGAGATCCAGGGCCTCGGGGAGAGGCTGGAGGAGGTGGAGGGTTGAACTAAGGCCTCACAAGCTGCGATGGAGTCCTCATCCAGTCGGATCCAGGTGCTGGAGCGAGAGGTGCGGGCCTTGCAAAACCATATCGACAACCTCGAAAATCGAGGTCAGAGAATAAATCTCCGAAATGTCGGGCTCCCTGAAGATGAGGAAGGTGAGCAGCCAGTCAGTTTCTTTGAAAACTGGCTGCCGAAGTTCTTTTGGGCCTTCACATGGAGTCCAGCAGGCTGCAGATTGAAAGGGCGTATTGGGTTACAGTACAGGTCAGGGCCGGTGCAGCACCCCCGCTCGGTCCTAGTGCACCTCCACTCAAATAAGGACAAGCAAAGAGTCATAGAAGCTTCCAGATCCCTGGGAAAAGATCCGCATAAGGGGTCAAAAATCATCTTTTTCCAGGATTTCTCTGCAGCTGTAATTCGAAAGACGAAGTCCTTCGATGAAGTTAAAAAGAGGCTGAGGAACCTGGGCATCCAGTACTCCATGAGATACGCCGCAGTGCTCCATTTCAGCCTCGAGGACTCAGTTTATACATTTGACTCAGCAGATAAGGCTAAAAACTTTGTGTACACTTCAAAATAGATGGATTTGCCTGAGGAATACGGTTAATGTTTGTTCTCTTTTCTACCTTTCCCCATGTTTTCCCTTCCTTTTTTTTATTCCTTTCTTTCTCCCGAATAATTTCGTTTTTGGAAAGTGGGGAAAGATCTTTGAATAAGTTGTTCCTATTTTTTTTAATAACTGGATTTTCTGATGAGAAAGTTTGTGAATGTTCTTTGTTGTCTTCCCCCCTTTTTCTTGTTTGTTCTGTTTCTCTTTTAGTCACAAGAGAAACATGAAGCCAGGGATGGGTGGAGTGCTCATTCCTGACTTTGTCTTTTTTCTGTTGATTTAAGGATCATCTCCTTGTTTTTTTTCTGGCCTAAGCCTGGAGAACAGTCCGGGTTTGAAGGAGCTGTGAAGGAAAGGAAGGGTAGGGTGAGTGCCCCCTATGGGCAGGGGAAAGAGTTTTCCATTCAAGGTTTTATAGTTGGTTTCTTTGTAGTTTTTTGGTAGTATTAGTTGTTTATATTTATGATAGAGAAGTTTTTCGATTCTATGAGTCTTTATTTACTCGACACTTTGTAAGCAGGGTTCTCCCTCCGAGCAGTTCAAGGGTCTCTGAAAGGGGATATGGCTAAGTGTCTTATTAAATGCTGCACCTGGAACATTAAGGGAAGCAATTCTTCTGTTAAAAGGAAAAAAAGTGCTTTCTAGCCTCAAATGGGTTGATATCGCTTTGTTGCAGGAAACCCATCTTGATGATGGGGAACATCTGAAATTACAACAGGGAGGTTATGACCGGTATTCTTTTCGTCCTTTACTACTAAAAGTAGGGGAGTGGCAATACTTATCCAGAAAAATCTTCCGTTCACATTATTAGAGCAGGTGAAAGATGAGCAGGGACAGTTTGTGAAACTTAAAGCCCTGATGCATGGGGAGGAATATGCATTTTAAACATTTACTGTCCTCCAGTGCATCCCCTCAAATTTTTGATTTGCGCTTTCCCTAAGTTGAGTGCTTTTGGAACACGGCACATTATTATGGGGGGGGGGGATTTTAATTGTCTTTTGGATCTGACAGTGGACAGGATGCCTTGTGGGCCCCCAACTATTTCTTCGCAGGTCAAGCAGGTGGTTCACTCATGCGAGGAGTTGGAGTTGGTGGATATTTGGAGATGTCTTCACCCTACCGGCAGGGACTTCACCTTTCTTTCAAACCCACATAAATGTCACACGAGGATTGATCTCTTTCTGGCTCCCTCAGCCCTTCTGGATTCGATTATGGGTTGTAAAATTGGGAATATAGCTATCTCTGATCACGCAGCAGTATATTTGGAGGTTAAGGCCAAGAGTGAAGGGCTAGGTTTAAGGCACTGGTGTTTGGACCCTTTTCTCCTTAAGGATTCCAAATTTGTGAAATACTTTTTGAAGGTGTTTTAGGAATTCTTGATTATCAACTCAGGCATAGCTAGTAGTCTGCCTATGGTATGGGAGACTGCTAAGGCCTTTGCTAGGGGATTAGCTATTTCCTATTCGGCTAGCCGGAAACGACAGAAGGAGGAACAGCAGCGTCTACTTGAGACGCGGTTGAAAGCCGTTGAGGCGGCACATTTTGCACGGCCTTCGGTGACTAAGCTACAGTGGATCACGGCCCTCCGGGCTGCCTTGAATTCAATACTGACACAAAACGCAAAGAAAGAATTTGCTTTTGCTGGACAAAGGCTGTTTGAATATGGGGATAGCCAGGGAAGTATTTAGCGTACCTGACTAGGAAAAAGCGTGCTCCCCAATCCATTACTGCAATCAGAGACAGCGCTGGGGTCCTTACATACGATGCTAAAAAGATTAATGAGGCTTTTTGGAGCTTTTACTCTGAATTGTATCGGTCTGAAGGTTGCGAGGACAAGAGGCTAAAATGGAGACCTTTTTTAAGAACCTGGACCTCCCAGGGGTAACTTTGGAACAGGCCTCTCTCCTTACTGCCCCCTTGACAGTTCAGGAAACACAGGAGGCAGCTAGGCAACTTCAGAGTGGGAAAGCGTCTGGCCCTGATGGTCTCACAGGTGAGTTTTATAAGGTGTTTATCGGGATTCTGTCAGAGCCGATGTTGTAGATGTACAATTACTCCTATATGCATGAATGCCTACCACCATCTTTGGGAGAAACTAATATTTCCTTAATTCTTAAGAAGGGGAAGGTTCCTGAGGATCGTGCCTCATTTAGGACCATCTCTCTATTAAATTCAGATTTCAAGATTCTGTCCAAGATCCTGGTGCTGAGATTGGAAAGGGTGTTGCCCCATATTATTAAAGAGGACCAGACAGGCTTTATAAGGGGTTGTAGGTCCTCTAATAATATTAGAAGGTTGCTGAATATGATCCAAGTTTGTCAGCAACAATCAATTCAGAGGTTGGTGATTTCCTTAGATGCAGAGAAAGCATTTGACCAGGTGGAATGGCCATATCTTTTTTATGTCTTAGAACAGTTTGGGTTGGGTGGAGTCTTTGCTAGGTGGGTGGGGGTTTTATATTGTCACCCTCTGGTGGTCCCTCATCAAACTTACTAAATTGCCTCAAGGAGGGGGAGAAGTTGATTTCCCAGACATCAGAAGGTATCAATTGAGTTCCCTGCTGTCCTTTGTCTGTGATTGGGTAGGTAATGATCCAAACTCAATATGGCTGGATATTGAGACCTCCCAAGCAGAGTGCCCTCTCACTAACCTGTTGTTCATGGATAAGATGAGGACAGTTATGGACCACTGCCGGAACCCCATTGTCATTAGTACAGTCAAGGCATGGAGGGCGATGCGTCAGAGTGAGGGTTACTTATCCAAGACTTCACCACTTACACCTATAGTTGGCATACCAGGGTTCTGACCAGGGATGATGGACTCAGGGTTCAAACTATGGGCAGCGAGAGGAGATTTTAGTTTGGGAGACTTGTTTGAGGGGGAGGTTATGATGTCTTTTGAGCAATTGAGCTGCAAATACGGGTAACCCAGCAGAGATCTTTTCCGTTTTTTTCAGGTTAGGGATTTCATCCAGATAAAGACTATGCTTCTCACTAAGCCCTATAATACAGACAGGTTGTTGCTACGTTCCACAAGCACCCTTTCGGTTAGTGCCCTCTATCACCTGCTAGGTGACAGGGCCTGGCAGGATATTAACCGGTTATGAGAGGTCTGGGAGCAAGAGCTAGGAGTGGACATCCCTTCTGAAACATGGGAGATTATGTGGGAGAATACTCGAAAGATCTCAATCTGTAATAGGACATGCGCTACGCAGTTAAAAGTTCTGCACCGGGCTCATCTGGTACCAGACCGTCTGGTCATGTTTTAAAAAGGGGCATCTTTAGTGTGCCCTAAATGTAAAATAAGTGTAGGTACTCTTACCCATTGCTTCTGGACATGCCACAGGCTCTGTGTTTATTGGAGCACCGTGGTGGGAGAATTAGGGAGGGTATTGAGGACTGAAGTCAAAGTAGACCTGATATCTCTCCTCTTAGGTCTACCGAATTTGCCATCTTTAGATGGAACATGGGAAGAAATTACTTAATATTCTTGCACACTGTGAACGGAAGAATATTCTGATGAACTGGGTGTCTGAGAACCAGCCGGGCCTGCTGGGATGGCAGACATTAATTATGGAGCACATTCCTTTGGAGTTTTTTACAAACATGGTGCACCACACAACAGACCATTTTTATAAAACAAGGCAGCCCTACTTGAATTATTTGGATATAGATTTGTCAGTTATTTTAACCAGGAGGTTTGTTTAACCAGGATTGTTAGATTTGTCAAGTTCTGGGCCCTGGAGGGGGTCTCTTGAGTTAATATGGGTATCTATACAATGCTCCCGCTCCTTTGTTTGGGAGCTTTGCACCGAGCATAGTTGTTGTGTATTTTGTGGGAATTTTTTTTTGCTTTTATTTTGGTGCTGCTTTGCACAGCATCAGGGTTTGTTTTGCATAATAGGGTAGGTGAAGAGTTAGTAGACAGTAGTTGTCTTGTAATTTGTGATCGTTTTCTTTTTATTATACTGATATTTGTTATTGATTATATTTTTCAATAATTTTATATGTTTGTAAAGTTAAAAAAATTTGCTAATAAATATATTTACAAAAAATTTATTACACATAAAAGGAAGGAAAATAGAATATTTTATGTTACGTAAGAACTATTTGAAATGGTCTCAAAACAAATAAAGATTTGGTCAGTTTACCTCAGCAACTACCTTGCAGATACTCAAACCACAGTGAATGGGTATCTTGTGTCCACTCTAATACTCCTTGTTCATTTGGCACAGCTGTGCTTGGCTTTTTCTGCCAAATGTATAATCTAAATTATCTTATTTAATTAATAGTTTGAGGATGGTGTTCCTCTCAGACACTCTGTTTTTGGAGCTTTTCTCTTACTACCTCTTAAGTCATTCAGGATTTATATTTTTTTCTATCCTGGCTGTTTTGGACAATACTAAACTGCACTGCTGATATCTCAGGCCTTTTTCTCTCTGAATGACCAACTTCTCTCTCTGTGAGAAACCTGTCTACTCACTGACCTTCTGGATGGTTCTATCTCTCTTTCTAGAAGGAAGTTTATTTCTGTCTCTTTCACTTTGGAACACTTCACTCCTCGGCAACTGCCTTTTTTCCCCCTTTTTTTCTACCATGCTTTCTAAAGCTCTTAACCTTGTACCTCAAGTGTTTTTTTTAAGCACATAGACAAATTTTGAGACAACTTTGTTCCACTCAAAGAATTCAGAAATGAAACTAAAAGGATGTCTTCCTGACTTAACATACACAATACTGAAATAAAAATGAAACTTAGAGCTATATATTGTTCTATCAGCTTTAGAACCTAAGTTTCCAAGTCTTAATAATCTACGATAAATCTTGCAGATCTTCTATCCAAAGACAAGTATTTTAAAATGGCAAGGAATATAGTGCACACGGAAGCAAGTTGAAGATACACAAAAATATTCTTTAATTGTTTAATTTATCCAATTTATTCAACTAAATGACACCAGAAAATAACTGGATAAATAAAAAATAATAAAGAAAATGTTCCTGTACTTGGTAAAATAACATCTTAAAAAATAGTTTGAAACATGAAGACAAATTTAATTTGGCTTTCAGTTCTGAACTGAATAAACACAAGAACAGAAATAATTTGCATGACTATAGGAGAATGCATTTCAAATCAGGTGGAGATTTTCCTGCACATCCATCCATCTCATCACTGACAATGTCATCTCCTCTACAGCAGGGAGACAGGACACCAATTTGCAAAGCATTTCAGGGAAGATCTCTGGGAAACATGAACCAAACAACCCCACCGTCCTGTGGCCAACTTCCTCAACTTCCCCTCCCACTCCTCTCGATCAGACTATTAAGACATGCCTAGAAAAATTCTTTCTGACCCCTTGAAATCTCTCTCTTTAGATGAGGACTAATTTACAAATTTTAATAAATGCACTTGTGGATATTTTTGTGGCAGAGTTAATAATCTTCAGCCTGGAGTTTAACAGGAGCATTGTTTCTGTTGATCTCACTGGTTATACCAGCCATAAACAGACTAAGCCATTGGCAGGGTCTTAGCTTGGGCTTGAAGGGAGTGGAAATCTACAAGATCAGAGATTGTGTCAGCAATGCATCTGGAACCATTTGCTCTTCTCGGATCCTGCCATTGAAATGTGAATTCGGGAACACCTCAGGAATCTGAGGAATTTCACTGGGGCCGAGAGAAAGTTCAAGAACAATCAAAGTCTTTTTTAGCTCTATCAAATTCTGAAGCCTCTGAAGATTTTTCTCCCTCTCAAATAAAGATACAGCTTAGATTCTCCCAGCAAACTAGTTTAAAATGGAAAAGTTAACATAATACTGTTCGGAAACCTAACTGCTTTAGGCAACATTTTTGCTGCATTGATAAAGTGGAAAAGGGTTTGTGCTTATTACCAACTCAGAATGGTTGAACAACACTTTCAGTGAGGAACTCATAACTTAGTTAGAATGTGCTCCTATCAGACCCTGAGAGGATTGTATAAATTAACACAAGAAAACTCCATCGACACTTACCATTATGACAAGACACTTATCTTGTGAGTTTTTTCTTGGACTTCAAATAATGCTTTGCTGGTTGAATTTTTAAAAAACAATATAACCGTCATTTACAGATTCCCTTTTGCAATTATTTAGTTTTACTTGCTGTGTTGACCTCAGCCGAAGGGTTTCACAGCCACAAGCATAGCCTTGTACTCTCTTTCAAAACCCTGCTGGAGAATGGAAGACAAATGAGAAAACGACTGGAACTAATGTCTTTGATGCCTGCAAATAGAGCGTCATTAAATTATTGAAACGTACAAAACATACAGAGACCAAAGACATTAACTTATTCCTTTAAGGAGCAGAGATTAAAGACAAAAGTATCTCTCAAGTTCGATTCACTGAGCACTCAGATGATGCAAAATGCCACAGTTCTAACTCCAAGTATCTGACCAATGAGTTGTATGTTGGGACTGCACTTGCACTGTAGGTGTATTGACAAGGTGATTATTAAATAGGCTCTGAGTACTATCTCATTTTTGGAAAAGTATCTGTAGATGTGGTTTGTTTGCCTTTTTCAGATGAGGATAGAGTATCTGCTCTGTGTGCAATAATAACCTGGGTATAATTTACTCTCAAAATTGTTCTCGTTTCCCAAATGCATATTCTTTAATAAAGTTATTGGTCTGAACATGTGCTTTTTGTTTATGTCCAAGCTGTGCAGAGTTTTTGGAGGGCATTATCCATGGGGCCTCGTGGGTTCCATGGTCCAATATGAATTGTTGCTTTATTTACCTTATCCCTATGGTGCCCATTACATCATATTCTGGCCCCATCTTACCACACGCTATTCCCAAAACAAGTCACCGTTCAGCAGGTATCTCCAGAAAGATTGGCAGCCCTTAAGCCCACACCATCTTCAAAAGGCCACCATGTACCCTGAGTGCATTGGCATTCTGAATTTGCACTGCTCGTTGATGGACAGAAGATGGCACCGTGATTTTCCAACCTAGTGGACATGGCGGGACAAAGCAGAGGGCACCTCATCCTGGAGGACTGACAAAGGTGCCTGTGCCAACAGACTTTGGCAGAATGGCTCAAAGTCACTGGCCATGTGCTCAGTCAGAGGGATAAAAAAGCACTTACTCACCTCACTCCAGGTGTTAGGACAGGGAACATGCGTCACGTTTCATGCCATGAGTCGAAGGCTCAGCCTAGTAATCCAGGGACCTCCACCAAATCTTCATTTCCCTTTCTTCCTTGCACTCCCTGTTGATCTCAACAGTTCTGAACTTTCACCCATTCACCCCCAACTCTTTGTCCTCCCAGTATAACCCTCAGCAGTTCGGCCATGATAACTATCATGAACCTAGATTACACCTCTTCCCACCCTACCTCTTGCAAAAATGCCATCCCGTATTCCCAATTCCTCCGCCTCCGCCGTATCTGCTCCCAGGAGGACCAATTCCACCACAGAATACACCAGATGGCCCATTCTTTAGAGACCGCAATTTCCCTTCCCATGTGGTTAAAGATGCCCTCCAACGCATCTCATCCACATCCCGCACCTCTGCCCTCAGACCCCACCCCTCCAACCGTAACTAGGACAGAACGCCCCTGCTGCTCACCATCCACCCTACAAACCTTCGCATAAATCAAATCATCCACCGACATTTCCGCCACCTCCAAAAAGACCCCACCACCAGGGATATATTTCCCTCCCCACCCCTTTCCGCCTTCCGCAAAGACCGTTCCCTCCGTGACTATCTGGTCAGGTCCACGCCCCCCTACAACCCACCCTCCCATCCTGGCACTTTCCCCTGCCACCGCAGGAACTGTAAAACCTGTGCCCACACCTCGTCCCTCATCTCTATCCAAGGCCCTAAAAGAACCTTCCACATCCATCAAAGTTTTACCTGCACATCCACTAATATCATTTATTGTATCCGTTGCTCCCAATGCGGTCTCCTCTATATTGGGGAGACTGGGCACCTCCTAGCAGAGCGCTTTAGGGAACATCTCCGGGACACCAAAACCAATCAACCACACCGCCCTGTGGCCCAACATTTCAACTCCCCCTCCCACCCTGCCGAGGACATGGAGGTCCTGCGCCTCCTTCACCACCGCTCCCTCACCACCAGACGCCTGGAGGAAGAACGCCTCATCTTCCGCCTCGGAACACTTCAACCCCAGGGCATCAATGTGGACTTCAACAGTTTCCTCATTTCCCCTTCCCCCACCTCACCCTAGTTCCAAACTTCCAGCTCAGCACTGTCCCTATGACTTGTCCAGACTTGTCCTACCTGCCTATCTTCTTTTCCACCTATCCACTCCATCCTCTCCTCCTTGACCTATCACCTTCATCCCCTCCCCCACTCACCTATTGTACTCTATGCTACTTTCTCCCCACCCTCACCCTCCTCTAGCTTATCTCTCCATGCTTCAGGCTCACTGCCTTTATTCCTGATGAAGGGCTTTTGCCCAAAACGTCGATTTCGCTGCACTTTGGATGCTGCCTGAACTGCTGTGCCCTTCCAGCATCACAAATCCAGAATCTGATTTCCAGCATCTGCAGTCATTGTTTTTACCACAACTATCATGAACCATTGACCCTGGGCAACATTTATTCTTAAAGTAACATCCTAAAACAAATGATGAGGTCATCGACACATGGGTGATTGTGGGATCTTGCTGTGTGTGAATTGCATGTTGTCTTCTCTACATTATAATAGTGGCTACTTTTCAGAAGTCTACCATTGGACACAAAGAGACAGTGAAGGGTGCTATGAAAATGCAGTTTACGGTAAAAGAATTTGGAACATTTTCATATGTTAACAGCTCTATTCGAGCACATGTATGTGGATTGTTGATACTCAAATAATATTCCAAACAAGTCCTGTAAATATTGCTGAATTTTTCTACAAATTCACTGCCACCTGCTGCTTCCGAATGATAAATTATCTTGCAGGAAATATAAATGAATGTGGAGATGAAAGATGATCTTAAAACAGAATTTAATCTCCTCAATGTTGATTTTCTGCTGTGTATTGTATTGAATTGAATGCATTTCAACAAAATTCATTTGCAATTTTAAATAAGCAAACCCCATGCTTGTTGTTCATTCTGCAGAGGGCATTCAATCGAACTCTGAAGTATAATTTTGATTTCCAAAAGTCAGGCTGACTTAATAATGTGTTGATTCATTGACAGCCACTGAGTCTTTCTTCTTTTTGAAGTTTCAAATATTAATTTAGAATCGCAAGTAAAGAGGCAGATAAAACACATAATCAAAAAAGTACATAGAACATAGAACAGCTTGTGCAGAACAGGCCCTTCGACCCTCAATGTTGCTCCGACCTGTGAACTAATCTAAGCCCATTCTCTCTACACTATCCCATCGACATCCATGTGCTTATCCAAGGACTGTTTAAAGCTCCCTAATATGGCTGAGTTAACTGCATTGGCAGGTAGGGCATTCCACGCCCTTACCACTCTCTGAGTAAGGAACCTGCCTCTGACATGTGTCTTAAATCTATCACCCCTCAATTTCCAGCTATGCCCCCTCGTAGATGGGGCAGATGTCATCAGCCTAGGAAAAAGATTGTCACTGTCCACCCTATCTAATCCTCTTATCATCTTGTATGTCTCTATTAAATCCCCTCTTAGCCCCCTTGTCTCCAATGAAAACAGAACCAAGTCCTTCAGCCTTTCCTGATAAGACCATTGTTTCAGACCAGGCAACATCCTGGTAAATCACCCCTGCATCTTTTCCAATGCTTCCACATCCTTCCTGCAACAGTGCGACCAGAACTGTACACAGTTCTCCAAGTGAGGCCACACTAACGTTTTGTACAGTTGCAGCATGACATCACGGCTCCAGAACTCAATCCCTCTACCAATAAACCTAGCCCACTGCATGCCTTCTTAACAGCACTATCAACCTGGGTGGCAACTTTCAGGGATCTCCGTACATGGACACCAAGATCCCTCTGGACATCCACACTACCAAGAATCTTTCCATTGTCCCAGTATTCTGCCTTCCTGTTATTCTTCCCAAAGTGAATTACCTCACATTTATTTGCATTGAACTCCATTTGCCACCGCTCAGCCCAATTCTGCAGTTTATCCAAGTCCCCCTGCAACCTGCAACATTCTTCCACACTGTCCACGACTTCATCGACTTTAATGCCATCTGCAAACTTACTAACCCATCCACTTATGCCTGTGTCCAAGTCACATATAAAAATGACAAACAGCCGTGGTCCCAAAACAGATCCTTGTGGCACATCACTAGTAACCGGACTCTAGGCTGAATACTTTCCATCAACCAACTCTCATTGCTTTCTTACAGAAAACCAGTTTCTAATCCAAACTGCTAAATCACCCTCATCCACATGCTTGGTTACCTTCTCAAAAAACTCAATGAGGTTTATGAGACATGACCTGCCCTTGACGAATCCATGTTGACTATTTCCAATCAAATTGTTGCTTGCTAGATATTCTATCTCTTATAATCCTTTCCAAAACTTTTCCTACAACAGGCATAAGGCTCACTGGTCTATAATTACCTGGGTTATCTCTACTGCTCTTCTTGAGCAAAGGCACAAAATTTACAATCCTCTAGTCCTCTGGTACTAAACTTGTAGATAATGACGACTCAAAGATCAAGGCCAAAGGCTCAGCCATCTCCTTCCTAGCTTCCCAGAGAATTATTGGAAAAATCCCATTCAGCCCAGGGGACTTACCTACTTTTACACCTTCTAGAATGATAACACCTCGTCCTTCCTAATCTCAATCCTTTCAAGACTAATAGCCTGTATCTCAGTCTTCTCCTCTACAATATTCTCCTTTTAGGTAAAAACAATGACTGCAGACGCTGGAAACCAGAGTCTAGACTAGAGTGGTGCTGGAAAAGCACAGCTGTTCAGGCAGATTCCTGATGAAGGGCTTTTGCCCGAAACATCGATTTTACTGCTCCTCGGATGTCTGCCTGAACAGCTGTGCTTTTCCAGCACCACTCTAATTAATATTTTCCTTTTCTTGAGTGAAAACCGATGAGAAATATTCATTTAGCTCCTCTCCAACCCCCACAAGTCCACACACAACTTCCCACTTCTGTCTTTGACAGGCCCTATTGTTATCCTCACCATCCTTTTATTCCTCACATCCCTAGAGAAAGCTTTAGGGTTCTCTTTTATTCTACCTGCTAAAGACTGCTGATGTCCCCTCCTCGCTCTTCTTAGTTCTCAACTTTACATCCTTTCTAGCTACTCTGTAATTCTCCATTGCCTCATCTGAACCATCTCACCTCAACGTCACATAAGCCTCCCTCTTCTGCTTAACAAGAGATACAATTTCTTCAGTAAACCACGGTTTCCTAACCTTAACACTTCCTCCTTGCCTGACAGGGACATACCTATCAAAGACATGCATTATCTGTTCCTTAAACCAGCTCCACATTTCCATTGTAACCGTCCCCTACATTTTGCAGCCCCATTCTATGCCTCCTAAGTCTTGCCTAATCACATTATAATTGCGCTTCCTCCATCTATAATTCTTGTCCTGTGGCATGTACCTAGGCCTTTCCATCACTTAACTAAACGTAACCAAATTATGGTCACTCTGTCCAAAGTGCTCACTTACCACTAAATCAAACACCTGGCCTGGTTCATTACCAAGTACCAGATCCAGTACCAGATACCTCCCCTCTTGTCGGCCCTTCAATATACTGTGGCAGGAAACACTCCTGCACACATTGGACAAAAACTGATGCATCCGATGTACTAGAGTTATAGCATTTCCAATCAATGTGGAACTTTAACTTCCCCATAATGACCACTCTGTTCCTTTCACTCCTGCCCAGAATCGATTTGCCAATCCTCTCCTCCACATCTCTGGTACTCTGTGGAGGCCGATAGAAAACTCCCAGCAGTGTGACCTCTTCTCTCCTGTTTCTAACCTCAGCCTATACCACCTCAGTAGACAAGTCCCCGTCAAATGTTCTTTCAGCCATCATTATATCATCTTTGACTAACAAAGCCACACCTCGTCCTATTTTACCACCTTCCCTGATCTTAATGAAAGATCTAAACATCCATTCCTGACCTTGCTCTATCCATGTGTTAGGAATGGCCACAACATCGAAGTGGAAAGTGAGGACTGCAGATGCTGGAGATCAGAGCTGAAAATGTGTTGCTGGAAAAGCGCAGCAGGTCAGGCAGATCCAAGGAGCAGGAGAATCTCCTGAAGAAGGGCTCATGCCCGAAATGTCGATTCTCCTGCTCCTTGGATGCTGCCTGACCTGCTGCGCTTTTCCAGCAACACATTTTCAGCACAACATCGAAGTCCCAGGTACCTATCCACACTGTAAGCTCACCTACTTTATTTCGGATACTTCTGACGTTGAAGTAGACACACTTCAAACCAGCTTGCTGTCTGCCAGCACATTCCTGTGACTGTGAAATCCCGTCCCTGTTCTCCCTACTCACATCCTCCTGTATACTGGAAATGCACCTCAGGTTCCCATCCCCTTGCTGAGTTAGTTTAAACTCACCCAAATAGTACTAGCAAATTTCCCACCCAGGACATTAGTACCCCTCTGGTTCAAGTGTAGACTGTCCTGTTTGTAGAGGTTCCTCCTTCCCCAGAATGAGCCCCATTTATCCATAAACCTGAAACCCTCCCTCCTGCACTACCTCTACATCCACATGTTCTGCTGAGATCTCTCCCTGTTCTTCGCCTCACTATCATGTGGCACAGGTAACAATTCAGATGGAGGACGGGAAAAATTTCTGGCTAAAAGAGCTGCTCCTTTTTTTGAGGTATTTTAGATTCTGGAGGTGATTTCCTTGAATTCCAGGAGCAGCAACTACTGTTTTATATGCTGTTGCATTGTTTTGGAACTTTGGAAAACTAAAGTCAAAATAACAGCAGTTTAAAAGGGAGAAGAGCAGACAAAAAAAGCACATGGTGAGGACAGTGCAGGAGAGGGAGAGAGAGAGAGAGAGAGAACCTGCACAGTTACCGCCTTTGCTGTTTGAATTCGTGTATCGCTGGACATCGGAGTGCGTCTGGAAAAATTAACTAACAGTGAAATTCACAACTAATCAGGGAGGAACTGTTGGGCGAAGTTCACAGCACAGAATCAGATAAGTTAATTGTTGTTTTAAGTCTGTCCAAGAGAAAGGCTGCAGTAGTGAGTATAGTGGATTCTTTCTTGATAGTATGTTTTTGGAGATGAGTCTCTTGATTAAACTTAAAATATAAGCCATAACTATTAATTTAACCTGGGGCAGTGATTGTAGAGGAATAAGATGGTGTTATTTTCTGGGTCTATAGATTGTGAAGGAGCAAAAATGGCCTTTGCAGTGATATGTACTTCTTGTCTGACGTGGGAGTTTAAAGAGAGTTTAAGGGTTACTGCGGATTATATCTGCCATAAATGCTGTTGGATGCGAATCTTATCAGATCGAATGGATCGGTTGGAGAGACAGACAGAAGCGATGAGGAATTTGCAACAGCAACAGTATGTCACGGATGGCAGTTATAGGAAGGGGGGAATGTCTCAGACACAGTCACATAGATGGGTTAACTCCAGGAAGGGTAAGAGAGGTTGGCACGTAGTGCAGGAGTCTTTTGTGGATATACCCATTTCAAACAGGTATGCTGTTTTGGCAAATGTAGAGAGTGATGGAATTGAAACTGGCTGTAAGGCAACAAAGTTACATCGGCTTCCAAGAGATCAATTGTGTTAAGGGATTCTGTAGTCTGAGGTACAGACAGACATTTCTGTGGCCAGCAGTGAAAAAGCAGAATGGCGTGTTAGTTTCCCTGGTGCCAGGATCAAGGATGTCTCAGAGAGGGTGCAGAATGTTCTCATGGGGGAGAGGGGCCAGCAAGAGGTCATTGTCCACATTGGAACCCACGATATGGGAGGGGAAAAGGTTGAGATTCTGAAGGGATATTATAGAAAGTTAGGCAGAAATTTAAAAAGGAGGTCCTCAAGGCTAGTAATATCTGGATTATCCCAGTGCTACGAGCTAGTGAGGACAGGAATAGGAGGATAGAGCGGATGAATGCATGGCTGAGGAGCTGGTGTATGGGAGAAGGATTCACATTTTTGGATCATTGGAATCTCTTTTGGGGTAGAAGTGACCTGTACAAGAAGGACGGATTGCACCTAAATTGGAAGGGGACTAATATACTGGCAGGGAAATTTGGTAGAACTGCTTGGGAGGTTTAAACTAGTAAGGTGGGGGGGGGGGGGGGGGGGACCCAGGGAGATAGTGAGGAAAGAGATCGATCTGAGATGGGTACAGCTGAGAATAGAACTGAGTCAAACAGTCAGGGCAGGCAGGGACAAGGTAGGACTAATAAATTAAACTGCATTTATTTCAATGCAAGGGGCCTAACAGGGAAGGCAGATGAACTCAGGGCATGGTTAGGAACATGGGACTCAGATATCATAGCAATTACGGAAACATAGCTCAGGGATGGGCAGGACTGGCAGCTTAATGTTTCTGGATATAAATGCTACAGGAAGCATAGAAAGGGAGGCAAGAGAGGAGGGGGAGTGGCATTTTTGATAAGGGATGGTATTACATCTGTGCTGAAGGAGGATTTTCCTGGAAATACACTCAGGGAAGTTATTTGGGTGGAATCGAGAAATAAGAAATGGCCAACCCCCTTTTGGGATTTTATAATAGACCCCCCAATAGTCAGAGGGAAATTGAGAAACAAACTTGTAAGGAGATCTCAGCTATCTGTAAGGATAATAGGGTAGTTATGGTAGGGGATTTTAACTTTCCAAACATCGACTGGGACTGCCATAGTGTTAAAGGTTTAGATGGAGAGGAATTTCTTAAGTATGTACAAGACAATTTTCTGACAAGTATGTGGATGTACCTCCTAAAGAAGGTGCAAAACTTGACCTACTCTTGGGAAAATAAGGTAGGGCAGGTGACTGAAGTGTCAGTGGGGGAGCACTTTGGAGCCAGCGACCATAATTCTATTCGTTTTAACATAGTGATGGAAAAGGATAGACCAGATCTAAAAGTTGAAGTTCTAAATTGGAGAAAGGCCAATTTTGACGGTATGAGGCAAGAACTTTCGAAAGCTGATTGGAGGCAGATACTTGCAGGTAAAGGGATGACTGGAAAATGGGAAGCCCTCAGAAATGAGATAACAAGAATCCAGGAAAGTATATTCCTGTCAGGGTGAAAGGGAAGGCTGGTAGGTATAGGGAATGCTGGATGACTAAAGAAATTGAGGGTTTGGTTAAGAAAAAGAAGGCAGCATATGTCAGGCATAGACAGGGTAGATCGAGTGAATCCTTAGAAGAGTATACTTAAGAGGGAAATCAGGAGGGCAAAACGGGGACATGAGATAGCTTTGGCAAATAGAATTAAGGAGAATCCAAAGGGTTTTTACAAATATATTAAGGACAAAAGGGTAACTAGGGAAAGAATACGGCCCCTCAAAGATCAGCAAGACAGCCTTTGTGTGGAGCCACAGAAAATGGGGGAGATACTAAATGAATATTTTGCATCAGTATTTACTGTGGAAATGGATATGGAAAATATAAACTGTAGAGAAATAGATGGTGACTTCTTGAAAAATGTCCAGATTACAGAGGAGGAAGTGCTGGATGTCTTGAAAGGGTTAAAAGTGGATAAATCCCCAGGGCCTGATCAGGTGTACCCTAGAACTCTGTGGGAAGCTAGAGAAGTGATTGCTGGGCCTCTTGAGATATTTGTATCATCGATATTCACAGGTGAGGTGCCGGAAGACTGGAGGTTGGCAAACGTGGTGCCACTGTTTAAGAAGGGCAGTAAAGACAAGCCAGGGAACTATAGACCAGTGAGCCTGACCTCAGTGGTGCGTAAGTTGTTGGAGGGAATCCTGAGGGACAGGATGTACATGTATTTGGAAAGGCAAGGACTGATTAAGAATAGTCAACATGGCTTTGTGCGTGGGAAATCATATCTCACAAACTTGAATTGAATTTTTTGAAGAAGTAACAAAGAAGATTGATGAAGGCAGAGCAGTAGATGCGATCTATATGGACTTCAGTAAGGCGTTTGACAAGGTTCCCCATGGGAGACTGATTAGCAAGGTTAGATCTCACGGAATACAGGGAGAACTAGCCATTTGGATACAGAACTGGCTCAAAGGTAGAAGACAGAGGGTAGTGGCGGAGGGTTGTTTTTCAGATTGGAGGCCTGTGACCAGTGAAGTGCCACAAGGATCGGTGCTGGGCCCTCTACTTTTCGTCATTTACTTAAATGATTTGGATGCGAGCATAAGAGGTACAGTTAGTAAGTTTGCAGATGACACCAAAATTGAAGGTTTTGTGGACAGCGAAGAGGGTTACCTCAGATTACAACAGGATCTGGAACAGATGGGCCAATGGGCTGAAAAGTGGCAGATGGAGTTTAATTCAGATAAATGCGAGGTGCTGCATTTTGGGAAAGCAAATCTTAGCAGGACTTATACACTTAATGGTAAGGTCCTAGGGAGTGTTGCTGAACAAAGAGACCTTGGAGTGCAGGTTCATAGCTCCTTGAAAGTGGAGTCGCAGGTAGATAAGTTAGTGAAGAAGGTGTTTGGTATGCTTTCCTTTATTGGTCAGAGTATTGAGTACTTATGCCAATGGTACCTACATAGATCATGACTTATGGCTGGTCAACAAAGACACCATCCGAGACATCACGGACCCTGGCTCCTGGGAGCCAGCACACCAACCATGAGTCTTTTTTGTTCCCAACATACCTTCTATTTGACCCTCTCGCTATTTTGTCCTCAATAACTAACACTCTCCTACTTATCCCCCTTCTCTTCTGTGCAACAAGGACAGAATCTGTGTCAGAGACCTGCACCCGAATGTGTGCCCCTGGTAAGTTATCCTCCCCAACAGTATCCAAAACGGCATACTTTCTTTTCAGGGGAACGACCACAGGGGATCCCTGCATTGACTGTTTTTTCCAGCTTCTTACAGTTACCCAGCTTTCTCCGTGCCTAGGAGTAATTACTTCCCTGTAACTCTTATCTATCACAGACTTTGCCTCCCAAATGATCCGAAGTTCATCCAGCTCCAGTTCCCTAACACGGTCTTGGAGGAGCAAGAGTTGGGTGCACTTCCTGCAGATGTACTTTGATGGGACACTAATGGCGCCACTCACCTCAAACATCATGCAGGAGGAACATTGCTCTCCCTGCACTGCCATCCCTGCTAGTCCCTTTATCACAAAGTAATAAAAAAGAAGTTTGCCTGATGCGTTCCTGGTGCTTAAGGTTAGAGGAGGTGGATGGGTGGGAGAGTCTACAAAGGTAGGGTCTCAGGTTTAGAGAACATTCACTGAGATAGCTGAGAGGGGAGAAAATAGTTCCACCTTTTCAAGAAATCTCTACTCTCTGAGGCGCTGCTGCTGCTGGCGCTTTAGGTAAGCATTTAAAGTTTTAAATCAGTGACTCACCTTTCCTGACAGGCCCCTGGTCCAAACTCCCATTCCTCCTGCTGCTAGCTACTCAGTAGTTCAGAATATTGTTTTAAATTATGCCAAGGATTGTGTCATCAGGTTACAAACTATTCAATAGGTGCAAACAATGTGAAAAAATATATATCTGAGAAGCTTTCTGAGTTCTTCAGGTTGACAGGCAGGAGTCTGGAAGAACACAGCAAGCCAGGCAGCATCAGGAGGCAGAGAAGTCAACATTTCAGCTTTTCTGAACTCTGAAAGCAATGGATGCAGAAGACAGCATTACTATCCAAGCCATCACTCGAACTGAGGAAAGTATTTAGGTACAAATAGAAATCACATATTGATTGAATGGTCTTTCTCACTCCTAAATTTATTTTCCAAATCTTTCAGTAGTAATTTCGTCATCAGAATAAATCTTGGCGATAGGAGCAGAAGTACGCCTCACCTTCCACCCCACAAACCTCCGTATACATCGCATCATCCTCCGCCATTTCTGCCACCTATAAACGGACCCCATCACCAGAGATATATTTCCCTCCCCTCCCCTATCTGCTTTCCACAAAGATGGTTCCCTCTGCGACTCTCTTGCCAGGTCCACGCGCCCCCATCGACCCGCCCTCCCTCCAGGCACCTTCTCCTGTCACCGCAGGAATTATAAAACTTGCGCCCACACCTTCCCCCTCTCCTCCTTCCAAGGCCACAAAGGCGTCTTCTACATCCATCAAAGTTTCACCTGCACTTCTACACATGTCAGTTACTGTATCCATTGCTGCTGATGCTGTCTCCTCTATATTGGGGAGATAGGACGCCTACTCGCAGAGCATTTCAGAGAACATCTCTGGGACACCCGCACCAACCAACCTCAATGCCCCATGGCCAAACACTTCAACTCCCACTCCCCCTCCCCCTCCGCCGAGGACATGCAAGTCCTGGGCTTCCTCAATCGCCACTCCCTTGCCACCCGATGCCTGGAGGAAGAAAGCCTCATCTTCCGCCTCGGGACCCTCCAACCCCGTGGCATCAATGTGGATTGCACCAGTTTCTTCATTTCCCCTCCCATCACCTTATCCCAGTTCCAACCTTCCAATTTGGCACTGCCCTCATGACCTGTCCTTCCTGTCCATCTTCCTTCCCATCTATCCGCTCCACCCTCCTCTCTGACCTATCACCTTTACTCACACCTCCATCTACCCATCACACTCTCAGCTATCTTCCCCCCAGCCCCACCCCCCCTCCCATTCATCTCTCTACCTATCAGCTCACAAACCCCTTCCTGATGAAGGGTTTATGCCCGAAATGTCGATTCTCCTGCTCCTCGGATGCTGCCTGACCTGCTGTGCTTTTCCAGCACCACAAGTTACGACCTACATTCAGCCCACTGAGTCTGCGCTGCCATTCAGTGAGAACTTGGATGATCTGATCATCCTCAAGTCCACTTTCCTGCCTTTACCCCATCAGTCTTGATTCCTTTACTGACGAAGGATTTTTTTCCATCTTGATTATATTTATTCCCCAGCCTCGACAGCCCTTTGTGGTAAAGGATTCCACTGATTCATTACCCTCTGAGAGAAGAATTTCCTCCTCAGCTCTTTCTTAAATGTGTCACCCCTCACACAGCAATTATGCCGTCTGGTTCTAGATTCTCCCATGACAGGAAACAGTTGTCTGCATCCACCCTGTCAAGACCCCCGTAAAAAAACCTTCAATGCTTCATTAAACTTGCCCCTGATTATTCACGCCCTCTCCTTCCATTGGATCCATCAACAAACCTGCTCCTGAGAAGTCAGAAAGGGTGAGACTTTCTATTCTACTTATGGGGCGTCAAGAAAATCAGCCATTTTCCACAGTCCTGATTACTTTGATACAGCAAGGTAGATAACCATGACTAATGTTGGCTTGAGACGGAAAGGCGGTAGGTTTAGGGAGACAAAAGTCATCACCATATATTTCCATCGCTGGGCCAAGACGCTGAGGTAGAGATACTATCTGCATCCTAATAGGCACAGGCCAGTTTTTGAATGAAAAGCTGACTAATGGCCAGAGGGTAAAAGCAGTTTCTGAGAATTACAGTGGTAGACAAGAACATACAATGATTTGATTCGACATTATAATCAGATTTGAATACAACTGAATAATTTAATCATGTGTATTCGCTTGGAGTCAGATAGAATGAACGCTGTTGGTTTGAGATAAGAGAATGGGTGATCTTTTTATTGGAAAGCTACCAGCTGTGAAAAAAACACATCTGGAAGGTGTATCTGGGGAGGGAGGAAGTAATTGGGCAGATGTTACACCTTCATAAAGGCATGGAAAGATGCCATGAGGCTGTGAGGAGATGTTGGGAGCGAAGGAAGAGTGGACCAATGTGTACCAGAGTGATGTGCAATGACCTGTGCTTTAAACACAGCCCCAGAGACCTGAATAGCAAATGTTCTGGGCAGTGCTGGGTGCTGTCAGCTCCCCAACCCACGATTAGAACATAGAACATAGAAAAGTACAGCACAGAACAGGCCCTTCAGCCCACAATGTTGTACTGAGGATTATTCCGGTACGAAAACAAAATAACCTAACCTACACACCCCTCAATTCACGGCTGTCCATGTGCATGTCCAACAGGCGCTTAAATGCCCCTAATGACTCTGCTTCCACCATTACCGCTGGCAACGCATTCCATGCATTCACAACTCTCTGCGTAAATAACATACCTCTGATGTGTCCTCTATACTTTCCTCCTAATACCTTAAAGCTATGTCCCCTCATGGGAGTCAATCCTACTCTGGAGCAAAGTCTCCAGCTATTGACTCTATCCATGCCTCTCATTACCTTGTACGCCTCGATAAGGTCACCTCTTTTCCTCCTCCTCTCCAGAGAAGAAAGTCCGAGCTTATCAACTCTCTTCGTAAGACAAGCCCTTCAGTCCAGGCAGCATCCTGGTAAACCGTCTTTGCATCCTCTCCAAAGCCCTCTCCTTTTCTATAGTAGGGCAACCAGAACTGGACACAATATTCCAAGTGTGGTCTCACCAGGGTTTTGTAGAGCTACAGCAAAACCTCGTGGCTCTTAAACTCGATCCCCCTGTTAATGAAAGCCAAAACACCATAATCTTTCTTAACAACTCTGTCCACTCGGGTGGCAAGTTTGAGGGATCAATGCACTTGAACACCAAGATCCTGCTGTTCCTCCACACTGCCAAGAATCCTGTCGTTAATTTTATTTTCAGCATTCAAGTTCAACCTTTCAAAATGTATCACTTCGCATTTATCCAGGTTGAGCTCCACCTGCCATTTCTCAGCCCAGCTCTGCATCCTGTCTATGTCGCACTGTATGCTGCAATAGCCCTCGAAACTACCAACAGCATCTTCAACCTTTGTGTCATCGGCAAATTTACTAACCCACCCCTCAACCTCCTCAGCTAAGTCATTCATAAAAACTACAAAGGGCAGATGCCCAAGAACAGAGCCCTGCGGGACACCACTCACCACTGACCTCCAGGCAGAATACTTTCCATCTTCAACTACTCTCTACCTTCTGTCAGCCAGCCAATTCTGAATCCAGATAGCCAAATCTCCCTGTATTCAATACCTCCTGACTTTAAGACTGAACCTACTATGGGGAACTTTATCAAATGCCTTGCTGAAATCCATGGACACCACATCCACTGCTCAACCTTCATCAACCTGTCTCATCACCTCCTCAAAGAACTCAATAAGATTTGTGAGGCATGACCTGCCCCTCACAAAGCCATGCTGACTGCCTTTAATCACGCTATGCTTTTCCAAATAGTCATAAATCCTATCCCTCAGAATTCTTTCCAAATTCTTGCTGACCACAGACGTAAGACAGACTGGTCTGTAAATGCCAGGGATTTCCCTATCATCCTTCTTGAAAAAAGGAACAATATTCACCTCCTTGCAATCCTTCAGTATGACTCCGGTGGAGAGTGAGGAAGCAAAGATCTTCGCCAGTGGCTTAGCAACCTCCTTTCTCCCTTCCCGGAGTAACCGAGGATAAATCTGGTTTAGCCCTGGGGACTTATCAATCTTAATGTTTGCCAAAATTTTCAGCACATTAACTTTATCAATCTTGATTTGTTCAAGCCTATTTCCCAGCTCCTCAAATGTCTCATTCACAGGATTTTCCAAGAAAAGTATTGATGAGCCCATTAACATCACTGTTGAGGGAAGAATAAAGGTTTGTGTGAGAAAGACCACTCCGTGAAATCACTTGCACAAAACACTTCAGATGTAAATCATAAAATTATAGGTAGGTCCAGCATAGAATTATAAAAATGTACATCAACGGAAACAGACCCTTCAGTCCAACTTGTCTGCACTGACCAGATATCCTAAATTAATCTAGTCCCATTTGCCAGCATTTAGCCCATGCCCCTATAAACCCTTCCTATTCATATAACCATTCTTTTAAATGTTGTAATTGTACCAGCCCCCACCACTTCCACTGGCAGCTCAGTTCATACACACACCATCCTTTGCATGAAAAATTTGCCCCTTAGGTCATTTTTAATTTTTTCCTCTCATCCTAAATCCGTGCCCCAAAGTTCTGGACTCCATCCCAAAGACCTTACCCCATACTTGCCCCTCGTGATTTTATAAACCTCTATAACGTCACCCCTCAGCCTCTGACACTCCAGGGAAAACAATCCCAGCCTGTTCAGCTCAAACAAACAAAAAAATTCCCAGAGACAGCAATTCAAAGAATGCGCAGACAATTTACTTTCTGTGCTGTTAATTGAGTGATAGATATTGACTAATTCAGCTGCATTATCTTCTCTGTTTTTCTCTGATGTAGTCCTCTGCTTGCCAGGCAGCGCCTCCACACTGTCACCTCTGAAAGACAGTGTCTCCACTAGGCCTTCATTCCTGATGAAGGGTTTTTGCCCGAAACATCGATTTTCCTGCTCCTCGGATGCTGCCTGACCGGCTGTGCTTTTCCAGCACCACTCTAATCACGACTCTGATTTCCAGCATCTGCAGTCCTCACTTTTGCCTGGTATCTCCACTAGTGCAGCTCTCCCTCAGTAATACATTCGAGCGTCAGGCTAGACTGTTGTGTTCAAATTCTGGAAGCACATGCTGCAGTCAACCTATAGATCCAGAGGTAGGGTGGCAAAAGGAGGGTAAAAGAGTTTCTGAGAATCACTGTAGTAGATATGAACATGCAAAGATTTGATTTGACATTATAATTAGATTTGAATGCAAGTGAATAATTTAATCATGTGTACTCACTTGGAATTAACATGGAATGAATGCCATTGGTTAGAAATGAGTATGTAAGTGTGTGAGCTTTTTGGTGGAAAGTTGTTACCTGTGAAAAAACAATATAACAATCCACCTTAAAGGTGTATCTGAGGTCTTCGATAGTGAAGAGGGAGGAATTTAATGTGTAGGTGTTACACTTCCCACAATGGCATGGAAAGGTGCCAAGGGGCTGAGGAGAGGTTTTGGGAGTGAAGGAATAGTGGACCAAGGTATCCTGGAGGGAACGGTCCCTGTGGAAGTTTGACAAGGGAGGGGAAGGGAACATGTGTCTAGTGGTGGCATCTCATCCGAGGTCACAGAAATGGCAGCTGACAATCCTCTGGATATGGACGCTGATGGGGTGCTGAGGGTAGGTCGGGGGCCCTGAACAGTGTTGTGGAAGGGTGGGAAGCGTTGAGAGCAGAAATGTGGGAGATGGGTCAGACACAGCTGAGGGCCCTGTCAACCACAGTGAGAAGGAGGCGGCTGGAGCCCATGAACTGGAAATCCTCAAGCTAACATAAAGCATCTGAAGAACCACAAAGTAAAGTGGCAAGGGACTGGAGAAGGGGAGAAAGAAAATGAAGTCACGGTTGGAAGAGATGAGTTTTGTGGAGCAGGAGCAGGCAGAAACAATGGGTCTACCTGGGCAGTCCTATTTGTGGATTTTGAGGAGGAGGTGGACATGGCCTGTGTGGGGCTCGGGTTTGGAGATGCTGGGGGGGGCAGTTGTGCAGCGGGGATCACCAGACAAAATGACATTAGTGAATGCTGTGGATACAATGAGCTGGTATTCAATAGTAGGGTGGGAGATTGAAGAAGGGAGATAGAAGGAGGTGTCTGAGTGTCTGAGAGCTGGCATTTAGCCTCCACAATGTAGAGGTCAGTCCACCAGACAATGACAACACCATCCTCGTCAGCAGGCTTCATTACAATGACAGTGTTGGATCTGAGAGCAGGAAGTGCAGTCAGTACAGGGGGAAGGTATGTTCAAATGGATGACGACAATACAGGAATTGAGGTAAACATCACGGTGACAATTCTTGATGAACAAGGTCAATGGTCAGAGGGAGGGGTCCAGATGGAGTAAGAATCTTGGAACTGGGTGAAGGATACTGTGGGATGGCAAGAGGACTCTTGTCCAAAGAAATGGGCATGAAGGTGAAGGCGACAGAAGAAGAGTTCAACGTCATGTCATTCCCAAAGTTCACTGAGGTGGGGATGCAGACCTCAGCTAAGTACAGAACATTCAGCATCAGAGAGTGGAAAATCATAAGGGATAATAAATACATGACAGGTGGTAGGATTAGGAAGAGATAGAGTCAGAGGGAAGGGGAGGGATGGAATGTTCCAGAGAGGCATGTTTATCTCTGAGTAGTAACATCTTGCTTTTCTTAATGCCTGAAAGGGAGAACATCGACTAAGCTGGTGCAGGGCAGCTCTGAGCCAGCAGATGCTGGAGATCTGAAACAAACAGAAAAATAAATTACTGAAGAGACTCAGCGGAACTAACAGTACTGATAATTGGCCTGTCTGTTCTGAAGGGTCATTGGGCTCAAAATATTAACTGTTTCTTTCCACAGATGATGCCAGACCAACTGAGTTTCTTCAGCAACTTTTGTTTTTGAGTTGGATTAAATGAGTTGGTTTTTCAGAGATCTGATCCAGACACAATGAGCCAAATAATCTGCTTGTCTGGCTTAACCATCCCACCATTCTTTGGCACATAATACTTATAATTATAAACATGATGCAATAAATTGGCACAAAGCTACACACCACTCAGTTACACGAGAAACTCATAAATACATTTCTAACAAAATGACTTTAAATTGCACTGTAAATATTATTCACTAAATTATATTATACATACACACTAAACTGTAATGAAAATGCAGTACATAAAATTTCAATACTGATGCACTTCAACAAATGTAAAATACATTAAATTAATTTAAAATAACACTTATTTGCATAAGCATAATAGTATAAATTATAATACCTAGAACATTAGAAATAATACAAATAAGACATAGCAAATGATATTGCAGATTCTGTATATTAAATGAAACTGCCAATACATCACCATAGTGGAATATAAATATACTGCATTGAATTATAATACAAATCTAAATTAAAATGCAAATACAGCACCATAAATTACATGTGGAGTTTCAATTGTAAATCAAAATTCAGCAAATTTGATGCAGGATGATAAATTATACACAAACACAATGCAATAATGTCTAGAACAATAAATTATGTTACAAATACAGTAGACTAAATAGCTAAGACATAAATTGTCATTTACTCAGAAGTTGTTATGCCAACTCTATATTCATGCCATCCCATTCTCTCATGTGTAGGCTAGGTGTATTAGCCATGGAAAATACAGGGTTACAGGGATAGGGCAAGGGAGTGAGTCTGATGGGATGCTCTTTGGGAGGTCAGTGTGGACTTGTTGCGCTGAATGGCCGGTTTCCACACCAAACGGATTCTATGATTCAATGATCTCACCTTCTGCTCTCTCTCCATCTAAGCCCTTTAACATCCACCTC
Source organism: Hemiscyllium ocellatum (assembly GCF_020745735.1). Classification (NCBI taxonomy): domain Eukaryota; kingdom Metazoa; phylum Chordata; class Chondrichthyes; order Orectolobiformes; family Hemiscylliidae; genus Hemiscyllium; species Hemiscyllium ocellatum. Next base: position 7,863,750 of record NC_083423.1, read on the forward strand.
AATCCTTCATGCTGCTTTAGGTTTCCTTATAGATCCAGTATTTTATCTCATCAATAGCTTGATAGAAAGTGGGAAAAGAAAGCAAGAGAGAGAGGTAGAAAGAGGTGTAAGAGTGATAGGGTTGTGGCTGAAAATGTGTTGCTGGAAAAGTGCAGCAGGTCAGGCAGCATCCAAGGAGCAGGAGAATCGATGTTTCGGGAATGAGTCCTTCTTCAGGAATGAGGAAAGTGTGCCAAGCAGGCTAAGATAAAAGGTAAGGAGGAAGGACTTGGGGAAGGGGCGTTGGAAATGCGATAGGTGGAAGGAGGTTAACATGAGGGTGATAGGCCGGTGTGGGGTGGGGGCGGAGAGGTCAGGAAGAAGATTGCAGGTTAGGAAGGTGGTGCTGAGTTCAAGGGTTGGGACTGAGACAAGGTGGGGGGAGGGGAAATGAGGAAACTGGAGAAATCTGAGTTCATCCCTTGTGGTTGGAGGGTTGAGATGAGGTGCTCTTCCTCCAGCCGTTGTGTTACTATGGTCTGGCGATGGAGGAGTCCAAAGACTTGCATGTCTTTGGTGGAGTGGGAGGGAGAGTTGAAGTGTTGAGCCAAGGGGTGGTTGGGTTGGTTGGTCCGGGTGTCCCAGAGGTGTTTTCTGAAAAGTTCCGCAAGTAGGCGGCCTGTCTCCCCAATATAGAGGAGGCCAGATCGGGTGCAGCGGATGCAGTAAATGATGTGTGTGGAGGTGCAGGTGAATTTGTGGTGGATATGGAAGGATCCCTGGGGTCTTGGAGGGAAGTAAGGGGGGAGGTGTGGACGCAAGTTTTGCATTTCTTGCAGTTGCAGGGGAAGGTGCTGGGAGTGGAGGTTGGGTTGGTGGGGGGTGTATGCCCGAAACATCACCTTTCCGGCTCCTCAGATGTTGCCTAACCTGCTGTGCTTTTCCAGCTAGAGGCATCTGCACTCCTCTAGCTCCAGCCTCTTGAGTTACCTTGATTTTGATCATTCCATCTTGATGACTGTGGCTTCAGCTGTTCAGGACCCAAGCTTTGCAATTCCCTCTCTTCCCTTCTCGATCCCTGCTATTTTATGGTCCTTAGCACCCACCTCTTTGACAGAGTGTTGGGTCATCTGGCCTAATATTCCGTTAGTCCTTCATTGTTTTGTATTGATGCATCTTACAATCTTAATCTTAAATAAAAACAGAGAATAGTAGGGACACAGAACGCACTGCCTGCAATTTTAAGGGCATTTAAATGGTCTTTGGATAAACAAATGGATGAAAATGGAATGGTCTAGGAAGATAGACTTCAGATTGGTTCCACAGGTTGGCACAACATCAAGAGTCAAAAGGCCTGCACTGCACTGTAATGTTCTATGTTCTAGAGGAAAAATCACTGGACTTTAAATGAAAACAATGATTTCCCTCCACAGATACTGCCAGACCTGCTGAGTTTTTCCAACAATTTCAGTTTCATTTATGTTAAATAAACATAAATTATTATTTTATGCACCTACTTCTCTCTTTGATTAATAAATAGGAATATAATTTCTCAAAATCACTTATCTCTGGTGGCATATTTTCATGGATTTGATTTTTCTGTGATGTTATTGAGGTGGCATTTCTTATTAAAACAGAGTAATTAGTCAGAAGCACTAATGAGCTGTTATCACAGAATAAAGATAAATGTTGTTTGTGTCATATTCATCTCTCAGATTAATTGCTGTTCAAAACAGCTTCAACACTGACACCTAGTAACTGGCCATATGATAACCAGCAGACTTAGGATCATTGGTAAGCAATTAGCATTGGCTAATATGCAAACATCGAGTAATTAACTTCTTCGCAAAAGCACCAAAAGAATTTTATGATGCAGTGGTAATGTCCCTACCTCTGAGTCATGATGCCTGGATTCAAGCCCAGAGGTGTGTCATAACACTCAGTATATACAAACATCGTGAGCAAGCTTTTATAAATGTAGATCACGCTGGAGAAATAAAGAGAATCTTGGGAACATTGTAGCATAGAGGTAATGTAAGAGATAGTGAGAATTGTAGATGCTGGAGAAGTCAGTGTCGATAAACTGTGGCACTGGAAAAAGCACAGCAGGTCAGGCTGCATCCGAGGAATGAGAGAGTCAACATTTCGGGCATAATGATGTAGGGTTATGCCCGAAACGTCAACTCTCTTGCTCCTCAGATCCTGTGCTTTTTCTAGCATTGAGGTTTATAATCCGGAACTCCAGGCTAATATTCTGGGGACGTGTGTTTGAATCCCACCATGGTAGTCCATGAAAAGTGAATTAGTTAAAAAGCTAGTCTAATGGTGACCATATAACCCATTGTCAACTGTCATAAAAAAACCCATCTGATGACCATCGCTTAGTTCATCCAAACAGCAATATGGTTGACTCTTAACAGCCTTCTGGGTGATTAGGAATGGACAATAAATGTTGGTCCAGCCAGTCACACCCACATAGCATAAATTAATAAAAGTAAGAATGACTATATTGACATGATTTAGCTCAGTAGCAGCTCAAAAACCTGGTGAAATCACCAAGCAATAAGGTTTTATTGACATCACTCACTCATAGTAACCTACACCATTGTATTGGCGACAGATGAAATTGCTCCAACGATGGGATATCTGGTCAGCATGGGCGGTTTGGACTGAAGGGTCTGTTTCCATGCTGTACATCTCTATGACTCTATGACTCTATGATTACTGACTGCAAACTCACTGCAGATCATTTTCAAATGCATGTGCAATATCAAGCCAATCGTTACAAATTAAAATGTGATATATTTGCTAAAATAAGCAGTCCCATAATAAAAATAAAGTGTGAAACAAGGTGGTAGAATTAGTATTTGAAAGAGGAACATGTGCACTATTAGTGACAGCCCCAAAAATATATTTATTCAAAAGTGGCAAATGCAACATAATGAAAAAATATCTGGTGGTAAACAACACAGAATTTTAATTTTAATTTTTAAAAATCAGCTTAACATTGTGTATGTGCAGTCAGCAATCATTATTAGATTGTTGATGTCAACAAACATATTGTTTTTATCCATGGTCATAGTCGTCAACCCATTCTGATTGACAAAGACCTCAACAATAAATCTAACTTATTACCTGTGCTTCTGCCCTTCCCTCTTCCTATCACTCACAACAGTATGATTGGGTCCCCCTTGTCCTCACTTTCCATCCCACCAGCCTCTGTATTCAAAGGAACATTCTCCGCCATTTCAGACAACTCCAGCAGAATGCCACCACCAAACATATCTTCCCCTCACTCTTTCATCTGCATTTCACAGGGATCGTTCTCTCCAGGACACCTTAGTCCACTCCACAACCACCAACACCAAATCCCTCTCCCCCCAATATTTTTCCATCTACCTGCAGAAGGTGCAACACCTGCCTCTTCCCCTCCTCCCTGCTCACCATCCAAGGACCTGAACAGTTTTTCCAGTGAAGCAGTATTTCACCTGTACCTCCTCCAATCTTGTGTATTGCATTCACTCCAGCCAATGTAGCCTACTCTACATCAGATACACCAAACACAGACTGGGTGACCACTGTGCAGAACATCTCCGATCTGTGCGCAGGCGTTACCCTGACCTTCCTGTAGCTGGTCATTTGAACACAGCGTCCTGCTTACATGCCCATGTGTCTGACCTCAGCATGCTGCAGTGTTCCAGTGAATCCCAGCGCAAACTGGAGGAACAACATTTCATCTTCAGACTGGGCACTTTAAAGCCCTCTGGACTTAACACTGAGTTCACCACCTTCAAATTGTGAACACACTCCCATTCCTTTCCTTTCATTTATCTTGTTACATTCTGTTATCATGTCCTCTCTTCCCTCACCCCCACCCCAGTGGAACTATTTATCCTTTCAAATGAGGAAACTGGTGAAATCCACATTGATGCCAAGGGGTTGGAGGGTCCTGAGATAGCTGCCTGATGATGGAGCAGTGCTCTGAAAGCTAGTGCATCCCAAATAAACCTGTTGGACTATAACCTGGTGTTGTGTGATTTTTTAACTTAGACTTGAAACGTTAGCTTGCTCTCTCTCCACGGATGCTGCCTGACCCTCTGTGATCTCCAGTATTTGTTGTTTTCAGTACAAATTGCAGCATCTGCAGTAATTTTCATTAACTGATATACTCTTCCATAATTTTTTTTTCATTATTATGTATCTGTTAGGTATATGCCACCCTTCTTTAATTACATTTATAGAAATCCCTGCTAATGTGCATGCTTGGAGGAGATACGAGCATTTTGCACAACACAGCAATTGTGGCAAATTATGAATTCTATCTTTTTTCAAGATAAACACGAGTGATTAACATTCCTCATTTCCTCTTTCTTCATTCTTTTTCTGAAGATTGTAGCATTTAGATTCAGTTTTGCATCAAGTAATAACTATCTTCTTGTACCTCATTTAAGTGACTAGAATACATCAGAAAACCAAGAAAACAAAAAAAATTAAGAGACAAGCAACAATCAACCATATATTTACATCAATCAAAAGCAAGTTGACATGTAAAAGACCTCACCTATCAAAGCAGTTCCATTAATATCCAGGGAACCATACCTTTCCTGACAGTCACCCATCTATCTGACAGATCCTGCAGTGTAAACACTTCCCTAAATCTACTAGTCATCATACTCAGTGTCTCTTGAATGCCCACTGTGACATTAAAAAGAAGAAGCTCTCAATAGCACTTTATATATAAAATTAATCTACCTTTCCTTCCCCACAGATTGAATATTAAACATGCAAAAAATGGAAAAAAAATTTTAAAAAATCAAACAGCCGAACAAATGAAAAAAAAACAAATAATCCAACATTCAGCTTTCAATCTCCAGATTTAAAAAGAACTCTCTCCAGAACCATCCACATGTAGGCCTCTCTGCCTGCTTCGTATATAAACAATCTCTCCTCTGCATATTTATTAACCTAAATTTTTTTGTTTAAAAAAAAACATTCCTCTGCAGATCAAAACTTGACAAACACAAATCCGTTAATAAAAGATCTGTTCAAAAAAGTCCCTCCTTCACTTTGTAAAAGGAACTCTCCTTCACGTTTTTTGTTTTTTTAAATGCTTTTTAAAGACATTAATTTTAGAAATATAAAATTTTAAAACAGAGAAAGAGAAAAAACACCTGTCTAAAGATTGATACTTGACAAACATGTGGAGGCCCTGCTCATGTAAATGCTATTTTTAAAAAAAAGTCTACTTCTTCACTTTTTTTTGTAATTATTTGGACTACAAGCATTCTCACCTTATAACACGGAAATAAAAATACTGTAAGAATCATATAAGAAAGCCTGCAACTCAGGAGTAGATGCAATATCCACGTTTCTCTCCGTCCACCATTTTTGCAACCACTCATTCACAAAATATATCTTCAACCCAAACATCTTCAGCTACCTCCATCATAAGGACAGGAGTGTAAATGATAACCTATTGTTCAGGGCCAATCACAACTCCTGAAGCAGTCCATGTTCATATGCAGAAAGATCTGGACAATAAATGAAAACTCAGCATAGTCCCAGAGGACCACTCTCTTGTTGTCAAGAGAGAGAGAGAGACAGTGGTGGTTTAACCTGAGGGTCACCACGCCTCAGAGAAGGGCAAGGTGAAGACGCTGGGGCTGAAATCAGACAAGACCCTTGCAGCATATAAAGAAAGCAGGGAAGAACTTAAACCAGGAATTAGGATGGCTAAAACAGGTCATGAAACATCCTTTGCAAAGAGCAATAAGAAGAATCCAAGGCATTTTATATGTATTAGCAATTTTTGAGAAGATTGTTAGCTCAGGTTGAAGTTCTGGATGTAGGTTTGCTCGCTGAGCTGGAAGGTTCATTTTCAGACGTTTCGTCACCATGCTAGGTAACATCAGTGAGCCTCCGGTGAAGAGTTGGTGTTATGTCCTGTTTTCTATTTCTTAAAGTGGATAATATCATTTTTGGTTCTTTTTCTCAGTGAATAGTCGATGGGGTCCAACTTGGTGTGTTTATGATGGAGTTCCGGTTTAAATGCCAGGCATCTAGGAATTCCCATGTGTGTCTCTGTTTAGGAATTCCCATGTGTTCCCAGTCGAAGTGATGTCCTTTTCATCTGTATGTAAGGATACTGATAGTGGATTATGTCTTTTGGTGTCTGGTTGGTTATCGTGTATATTGGTGGCAACTTTCTATTGGATCCTTTTGGTTCATTACTTCAATTAAATTACTTAGGTTCAAATACTTAACTACAGAAGCAATCATCCCAACACTTACAAATGGAGCATCAGGACAATGTTTCAACAAGCCACAACACACTGCAGCATCCAAGAACTACAAACAGTAGAAGAAAAATACCTATACAGAGTATTCAAGAAGAACGGCCACCCAATAAACACAGTCTGCTGATTTCTTAACAACAAACCCAAACAAACAGCTCACCACCACCTTCTCACAGGCGGGCCTGGATGTGTGATAAATGCGGGTGCAGCCAGTAATGCCCTCATCCTGCAAATGAAATTTAAGGAAGCACAGAAACAAATCCACATACACATGTACACAAACGGAGACAGATAAAGGAAGAGGGAGAGAGAGTGAGAGAGAGAAAGGAGGAGAGAAGGAGAGATGGTTGGTGGTGGGTTTGACACAAGGGTCAACACAACTCAGACGAAGGGCAGGGTTGAGAAGGCAGGATCTTTATGGTGACTGCAGCTGGCTTTGGAAGCAAACCCACACTGCTGAAGTTATTGTGCACCACAAAGCAGCTATCCAGCCAAATGAGCTGGCCAATGTCCTACACAGGTGCAAATATACACACATATGTAGAAAACACACAAATACAGATATAAAGGATTGTATCTTATGCCTTACCTCATGAGAAACTTGAAAATCAGGAGAGGATTTAATGGAAAAATATGTTGAGAGGTGAAGTCGCTACCTCCTTCCCACTTCCATCTCAATCAGACACATGTTCTGAAGGTCCATAAGGCTGGATTTCCCACCCTGCACCTGCACCAACTGAGGTCCTTCAGTTGACAATTAATGCCCAATTACATACCATTCACTATAGAAACACACATTCAAGCCTTAAAACCTCAGGACTTACTAAAGTTGACACCAAGAAAAGCTGAATTATTATTGGGGTGAACAGTTTCAGCACCAGCAGCTGCCCAGAGTCTGTGCTCCATGTACTTTGTAACTTGTTTGTAATAATTTGTAACTTGATACACCTATTATAAGGTCGACTCTTCAGTCTGGTGATCACTCATGTCACTACTAATAGAATACATTTCTGAATTCAATTACATTTGTACTTCTATGTAAATATGACATAGACCATGTATGCTTGTACTTGTTGATCAATATATGGAGGCCTGAACTCTGAAAACACACCATATCAATTTTTCATCTCTCATAATAGTTTTCCTTTTTGTCTTTCAAGGATTAAATATTCAACAAAGAATCATTTTCTGAAATCAAATAGTAATGAGTTACACGTGGTTGCTAGGTAACCTGCCTTAAGTCCTTCCTTGTATTTCAGTCAAGGACATCTTGCTTTTCATATTACACTTCCCTTTTCTATTTCTATTGATTTCTATAGACAATGGTGTTTATTTTGTTGAGTTGATCTGTCTTAACTAAAAGTTCTTTTGTTGTTTTATATTCCACACTTCCTCCCTTAACTAACAATCCCCAATCAATGCATCATACATTTTGTATTAAACTGCCTGATTTCTCCTCCAAACTGTGTAACAGCATCCAAATTCCACTTCTTTCTTTGGTCAGCCTGGTCAATCAGTGTCTTGTAGCAACTGTAATTCAATGGATAGCATGTTTGCCTTTACAACTGGGGTTTATGAGTTCATGTCCAATTGCAGAGACTTGAAGGCAAAAATATTTAGGCTGCCACTCTCCCAGAGGTTAAAATAAAACAGTGACATTTAGAAATGAACAAATAGCAGCTCTATTCTAAACTGTACAAGATGCGTCTGATCATTGCTTGTCTTTTGCCAATTTGACTGCTTCTTCCTTCTGGCCAGTGCAGCGCCGAGGGAGTGCTTCACTGTTCACGGTGCTGTCTTTTAGATGGGGGAGCAACCTCCTCCCCTCTCAGGAGATCGAAAAGATCCCATCCCCTAGTTTGGTGAACAGCAGAGGAGCTCTCACTGATTATGAGACCCTAATCCATTCCTGCTTGTGAGTCCCTGATGTGCTTGCATTACAACACTTCAAAAAAAAGAACTAATTAGCTGTTCGGAGGTTTGTGCTGTCCAACGGATGTGAAGGGTGCTGAATAAATGTAAGGTGTTCTTTTCTCTATTTGATGATGGAAGCTGCCTCAACTGAACACATCCTAATCTCGCCATGCAGAATGTCTCATTAAGGAATATCACAGTCCGGATTTAAAATTGATATCAGCTTTCTTGCCCTCTAGTTCCCATAAACTGGAGCTATGTCTTGCTTCGGTGGAGGAGACTCGATTGAGTTAAGGCCAGATTCAGGTCTTCCTGTGGATTTTGGCCTCAGGTGGTGGAAATCAGTCTTCCAAGAGGTACCAATCAATCAGATGTCAACAATCCCCCATTGCTAGCAGCACCACTAGGACTTGTGGCTGTGATTGGTAATGCTCCAGTCAATTAATTAGAGATGGGATCACTGGCCTGGTGAGGTAAGGCCACATTTGGAACACTGCAAACAATTCTGGTTGCCATAATATAGAAAGGATGATATTAAACTAGAAAGAGTGCAGGAAAGATTGACTAGGATGCTACCTGACTGGAAGGTTTGAGATATGAGGAGAGACTGGATACAGCTGGAACTTTTTCCCTGGAGACTGAGGGGTGACCTTATAGAGGTTCGTAAAATCGTGAGATAACATTGATAAGCTGGATAGCCAACAGCTTTTCCCCATGGTAGGGGAGTCTAAAACTAGAGGGCATAGGTTTAAGTTGAGAGGGGAGAGATACAAAAGGGTCCAGAGGGGCAATCGTTTCACACAAAAGGTGGAAAATATCTGGAACAGGCTGCCAGAGGTAGTGGTGGAGGAGAGTACAATTTAGAAAGGGATATGGACCAAATGCAAGCAAATGGGACTAGATTAACTGTGAAAACAGGGCGGAATTGCCCCCTTCCTACCTTCAACTATTACGGTTGGTTATCCCATTGCCAGCATACTGACATAATAATGTAGACCTGGGGATGAAGTTCCTCACTACAATGGTCTGGATTAAATTCTATCCCAGGGTGTGCACTTTTATTATCTTGAATTAATTAAGGCACTAAAACGTATTGTACATCTCCCCCAGCTGCAGTTAAACCAGCACAAATACAGAGTTAGTCCTTTTGAAATGCTTGGGTTTGCCAACGACAGCAAGTTCACAGCTGAGGGCTGGGGGAGTCCCTTAGAGTCGTGATCTATCAAATGAGAGGTTTGTTCTGATTCTACCTCGAAGGCAGGAACTTTATTGTCATTGATAAATCCCAACTGTGATTGATGTAGGAGATCTGTCAGATCCAGTACAACATATCCCTGATAATAATGAATATCTCATTATACTGCATGAAATACACATGATTCTTGGAGCCTAACATATTATTATAATTTGAAACATTAACAGCATAATCATCAGAATATTAAATTATTTAATGCATTCCTTTCCTGCCAGTGAAAATTCCAGGGAATAGCTGATCACTCTGATAAATGAGCCTTTGTGCCAGGATCCCAAGTTTATAAAATTATCCTGATTTGGAGATGCCGGTGTTGGACTGGGGTGGACAAAGTTAAAAATCACACAACACCAGGTTATAGTCCAACAGGTTTAATTGGAAGCACACTAGCTTTCGGAGCATCGGTCCTTCATCAGGTGATAGTGGAAGGCACAGAATTGTAAGGCACAGAATTTATAGCAAAAAATTTACAGTGTGATATAACTGAAATAATGCATTGAAAAATACCTTGATTGGTTGTTGAGTCTGTTAGAATACCATGATAGTTTCACTTCTTTAATGTGTAACTCACAAAACCTTTTTTTAAAAGTTGCATTCTCAGGTTAACTGTAACAATTGGTGTTAGCTAGACAGTATGTTGAAGGTGTTAGCCCCCTGTGTTCTCTGTCTATGCCATGATGTTCAGATTGATTCTAATCTAAAAAGTGATATAACAAAGTTTTACATAAAATTATCCCTTTACATCATCACATCACACTCAGTTTAGCTACTGCAAACCTTTTAAAAACAATAGTTGCCAGCCTAGCTAGTGACACCCACATCCCGTGAATGAATAAAGAAAGAAAAATCATAACCATGACACTGTTGGATTGTAATAAAAATTAATTTGGTCCACCAATGGTCTTAAGAAATAGGTTATCTCAGTGTAAGCAGCTTAGTTTTAAGGTTCTAGACCTGAAGTGATTGATTTCAAACCCGAATGGAGTTCTTTGAAGTTGAGAAAGTCTAAGCATAATTGTATGAGGCTATCAGATTGTCAAGTCTGGAATTGAAGACACAGTTAAATTATGCCCAATGGATGTGAAAGAGAAGGGAATTCTCTCTGGTGTGTGTAATATAAACATGTGTTGTTGAGCTTAATGGGATAATGTTTCACTACGTGTTTCAAATTAGGTAAATTTATGCTGTATGTAAATAATTTGATTTGTTCTACTTTATCCTCATTCCCTTTGCATAAGAAATTTCTGTTTCACAATTAAAAACAAATCTGCAGCACTGCATGCACCTGTTTCAGTGAAACCCACCTCGTTAAAACCAAACCAAAGCAAACTATGATCTATCAACTCAGATTTCAGTATGGGATCAGACTCATCCTGCAATAACATCAGCAGGGATCATGACAGTATACCTTTTAAGAGACATGTCCATTATACCTGTATCATAGCATCTGACCTGATGATATGAAGATTGCAGACTCCATCTTAACTGAGGTCACTTGAAGCATGACAAGCTATTGGAAGCATCCCACTATTTATAACTGAATTGCTTAATGTTAGACACAGAGTGCCAGTGGAATTTACCAGGCAAGATCCAAGTAAATCTCCTCTGCACCCTTTCCAAAGCTTCCACATCCTTCTTATAATGCAGTGACCAGAACTGTACATTTTACTCCAAGTGTGGCCGTAGCAGAGCCAATCATTTCTACAATGATGGAGAAAAGAGCTCTTGTGGTGCAGTGATAGCATCCCTAACTCAGAGCCAGGAGACCTTGGTTCAAATCCCACCTGCTCCAGGCGTGTAATAATACCTGTGAAAATGTCTACAATTAGGTCTCGTTCAATCAAGCCACGTTTAGTGAAAGTAGCTCTTCTGGCACAATGATAGTATCCCAACCTCTGGGCCAGAAGACTGGGTTCAAATCCCAACTGATTATAACCTGTAACACATCTGAACAGAGTGTTTAAAAATATCTACATTAAGAAGGAACAGTGCACAGTGAGAAAGTTCTGTAGAAATTGATTGTCACAGCAACAAAGATTCATGACGTATTCTTGTAGCACAGCATCCCATCTCTGAGCTATAAAAGACTGAGTCCCCCAAGTGTCACCTGTGCCAGAAATGTGCCTGAACATGTCTGAACAAATTGATTAACATACCTACAAAGCGAGAAAAAAATGACTTTTGTAATACAATGGTAGTGTCCCTACCTCTGAGCTAAGAGGTCTAGCTTCAACACGGCCCGCTCCAGAGGTCGGTCAACCACATCTGAACAGGTTAGTTCAAAATATCTGTATTGGTGGAGAATAAACCATGAGATGTTATCACGTCAACTCTTCAAACAGTTTGTCACATGGTAGCAATCAAGTACTATTGGCATGATAAATATTGTTACTCAGGTGAGGCACACTCCCCAAGATTGCAAGATGTTCTGTATGGCAGATTATCAGATTGGGTGGAGCTTCATGCATTTTCCAACACTAACCCTTTCAGAACTATTCCCTTATTCCGCACCAACCTGCCAGCCCTTTGCAAATAGCAAAACAAAATGAAAGATCCTGAGACGATTTCCAAATCCTGCCCACACCCAGTCCTTTGAAACAGATCCTCGGATTCAGATCAAAGATGCTCTTAGATTTTGAGCATGAATTCATGGATGAGTTATATTCACTTGTTTCAGGTTAATCTGTTTTTATTCTCAGTTCTGTTGTTGTGTTGTGTAAGTTCAATCAAAAGCAATCAACTCAATATCAGTTTATGTCGGATTCCATAAGGAATAGATATATAACAGAGATCACATTGATAATACAGACAGTGGTTGTAAAGCATTCCATGGAACGGAATGATTCCTGTACTTCCAGGATTGTCTGCACAGGGCAATGTCCAGGATTGTCAGAATTGACATTGTTACCTGGTTATTGTATGAGCTGTGTTGACGGCGTCATTAATGGGGGTTAGTGTGAGCTGGCTGGTTGTGAAGGTGAGGTGGGTTAGTGAGGAAGAGACTTTGAAAACCATCATGAAGCAGAAGTCTTCAAATGAATTCAACTCAATCCTCGTCTGAGACAGTGCATCCCTGACCCAAACAGCTGGGGGTGTGAGTGTGTGACCCATGTGTGAGGTAGATTTGTGATAAGGGTTTGTGTGCCTGTGTGTGAGTTTGTGTTTGTGTGCATGTTTGTGACAGTGACTGCACTTACACGTGTGCGTGTGAGTACTTTTGTGCGTGAGTTTGTGTGTGTGTGAGGTATGTGAATTTTTGTGCATGAGCATGAAGAGTGTTTGCGTCTTTGAGTTTGTTTGTATGGGTGGCAGTGAATGTGAATGATGTGTGTGTGTGTGTGTGTGTGTGTGTTGCTGGTTTTGGCTCAGTTCTGTTGACCACTGCCATAGGAAAAAAAAATTATTAAGGGTAGCATGTTGGCTCAGTGGTTAGCACTGCCGCCTCACAGCATCATGGACCCAGGTTCAATTCCAGCCTCAGGCGACTGTCTGTGTGGAGTTTGCATGTTCTCCCTGTGTCTGTGTGGGTTTCCTCTGGGTGCTCCAGTTTCCTCCAAACATGTGCAGGTTAGGTGGATTGGCCATGCTAAAATGCCCGTAGTGTTCAGGATTGTGCAGACTTGGTGGATTAGCCATAGGAATTGTAGGGTTATCCGGATAGGGTGGGGCTGGGTGGAATGCTCTTTGGAGGTCTGTGTGGACCTGATGGGCTGAATAACCTGCTTCTACACTGTAGGGATCCTACTAGAGTATCTACCATAATCCTTCTTGCAAGGTCAATACAGAACTATCGAGAGCAAATTGCATGCTGGAACACAAGCCATCATTATTTTTGTCCTCCAGGACAGTGACTGGTACACACAGCGTAAAGAAAAAAATGGAAGAATTGCAGATGCTGTAAATCTAAACAAAAACAGAAATGGCTGGAAAAAATACTCAGTAAATCTGGCAGCATCTGGGGAGCGAAAACAGATTTTACATCTTAGGCCTAATGACCCTTCTTCAAAACAACAGATACAGTACCCTGCAGTATGGTGGCAGCACTGAGTCAAGCAGCGACTGCATTCTTCAGAGTTAAGAGCAAGGTCTTCCTGAATTTGCTCCAAGCCTTTGGCGCAGTAACCCCTATTTTTTAAAATGTTCTGTTCAAATTTCCAACCTTTGGACACATTTTTGTCACTGACAGTGAAGCAATTAAAATGATGCAACATGAGAGTTAGCCTTACTGGCATCAGGCCAATCTGACTAGCTCATTCCCCAACCACAGCCCAACCGTAAAGGTGGAGGAAATAAATGCCATTCACATTGAACCCTGACAAAGGCAGATCAAATAAAACCTGCTTTTAGTTTTATAACAGACTCTCCGCATTCTGTTCACATTCTTAACACTATGTGCAAAAAAAATTGATTTTAAATTTCAGAAACCTGTAATTCTGTATAACGATGTTCCTTTAAGCATTTGATAAAAAAGAGTAATTACTATCGAGAAACAACATTGCTCTCTACCCCTCTATTTTCATGGGTACAGATTAATGTGGAACTGAAGAAAGGCATCAATATTTCGACAGTATTTTATGTGCAGCAGGAAAAAAATGAAGGAGTATCATTGCAAACCAATAGCATTTCAATGGAATACAAGGAAAACTACACTTGCTTTGGGGGTCAGTATTAAGATTTTCCATCATTCCAACTTTTGGAAATTTACCTTTTTGTTGCTGGATGTCTCTCAGTCCCAGTTACCAGTGCTGCCACATGGCTTTGTGCTCTTCATCACTGACCTTGTCAATATTGCAAGACAGATGGAGTACAAAAGAATTCTTGTCATAACTGTGTAAGACATTGGTCTGACTGAACCTGGAGTACCTTGTACATAGGTTTGGTTCCCTACTTAAGGAAAAGGCATCAATATTTCGACAGTATTTTATGTGTAGCTGGAAAGAAATGAAGGAGTGTCATTGCAAACCAATAGCGTTTCAATGGAATACAAAGAAAACTACACTTGCTTTGGGGTCAGTATTAAGATTTTTCCCACACTTATCCTCCTCCTTGAATAATGGTCTCTCACTCTCTTTGGTTGTGTAGCAGAAACTATTGACACATTTATGTTACCAAATACAGATCTCGCATGTAGCGTCTCAGTCTGGTTCCACTGCAGGCCTCTTTCTAGCCTGTTCTTCTGCTCTGTCAATGTCAGGTTAACATCATCAGTTAGATTATGATATGTACACAATCATATCCCATTATAGATTAGAACATTCAGTCTTCTCATTGTGGTTTTGAAGAATGAACAGTGATCTTATTCTGAAGGGATTTGATGATGTAAATGCTGACAGATTGTTTTTGAGGAGGTTTCTCAAACAAGAGGCACAATTTCAAATTAAGGGAGATCTCCTTTTAAGAAGGAGATGAGGAAGAATTTCTTCTCTCCTGGGCTGAATTCTCTGCTGCAGAGAGCTGTGAAGACTGGGCCATTGAAAATATTCAAGATTGCGTTTAAATCAATAGAGCACCAAGGGTTAAGGGAGACAGGCAGCAAAGGGGAGTTACACCACAATTATAGAATGTAGAACATACAACAGTACAGCACAATACAAGCCCTTCAGCGCCTGATGTTATACCAACCTTTTCTCCTACACTAAAATCAAACGAACCTTTACATACCCTTCATTTCACTATCAACCATGTGCCTATCCAAGAGTCGCTTAAATGTCCCTAATGTATCTGACTCTACTACCATTACTGGCAGTGCATTCCACGCACCCACCACTCTCTGTGTAAAGAAATGACCTCTGACATCTCCCCTAAACCTTCTCCCATCACCTTAAAATGATGCCCCCTTGTGATAGCCATTTCCACCCTGGGAAAATGTCTTTTGCTTTTCACTCTATCTATGCCTCTCATCATCATGTACACCTCTATCAAGTCACCTCTCATCTTTCTTTGCTCCAATGAGAAAAACCTTTTCTCCCTCAACCTTTCTTCAGAAGACATGCTCTCTAGTCTCCTCTGCCCTCTCTCTAATACTTCCACATCCTTCCTACAATGGTGCGACCAGAACTGAACACAATATTCCAAGTGTGGTCTAGCCAGGACTCTATAAAGCTGCAGCATAACCTCACGGCTCTTAAACTCAATCCCCTTCTAATGAAAACCAATATGTCATATGCCTTCTTAATAACTCTATCAACCCGGGTGGCAACTTTGAGATCACACTGAGAATGTATTGAAAAGTGGTGCAGGTTAGATGGGCTGAATGGCCTACTCATGTTGTGGGCCCAAAGTATTTTGGCAGGATCCAACTGATGAAACAAAGTTTACTCAAGTCCCTTTGAAAAGATTGATTTCCTTTCCTGTTACATCATCTTCTAGATCTCTATGAAAAATCAGTACGAGAGTGGTTTAAAAAAATGAGATGAGGAGAGAATTTTTTTCTTTCATTCACAGAATGAGGGCATCACTGGCTGGGCCAGCATTTATTACCCATCCCTAATTGCCCAGAGGGCAGTTAAGAGTCAACCACATTGCTGTGGGTCTGGAGGCACAGGTAGACCAGACCAGGTAAGGATGATGAATTCCTTCCGTAAAGGACATGAGTGAACCAGATGGATTTTCCCAAAATTGGCAATGGATTCATGGTCATCTTTAAGAATCTTAATTCTAGATTGTCTTTTTCTTGTATTTAAATTCCATCATCAGCCATGGCAGGATTCGAACCCAGCTCCGCAGAACATTATTGGGGTCGCTAAATTAACAGTCCAGAGATAATACCACTTGGTTATAACACCCCCACCCCCTCTAAGGATGTGACCATTTTTACATTCCTTAATTACAATAGGCAACTACACTTCAAAAATATATCTTTGGCTGATTTGGATCATTCTGTGTTTGGAAAAGGTATTTGACAAATATGAAATCTTTCTCTTTTTCTTTATGGACAAGCCTAGATAATGTTTGTGAGAATGTTATTAGGCGTCGATGTCAATAGAACTGGCCTAGGTTACTTTCTCTTTCTTTCTCTCACACCCACTCTCTGTCCCTCTCTCTTTCCCAATGCAGCTGAAGTCAACTAACTCACAAAGACTGGAGATAACATCTGCAGACTGCTTTCTTCGGTCTGAGTACCACACTGTGCAATGTACTGGCAAACCAATCTGACACGTTGACAGCATTTGTTTATGGACTATACAATGACATTCCCCAATTAGCAGGGTAGTGAATTGTACATTCACTCAAGAACAGTACACAGAGAGTAGCAGATTAAGTACAAGATGAGCCCAAGACTAAATGTGCAACAGAAAATGGAGAGTACATTAACAAATGCAATTTGACCTCTGTTGCATCTGATTGTTAACTTGAAAAGATTCTGCAGACTTTAGTGTCTAATGTGAAAAATTACTAAAAAACTAAGGTTACAGAAAACAACTTTTGTAACTGCTACATTTGATTGTTTTCAAATTACAGACACACCCTTTGGGGGAAGCCTTTCCCCTCCTCAGCGGTCAACCATTGGAACAACTAATTGCTTCCTTTTCAATCTGCTCGTCTCCTCTTTGACATCAGGAGATCTGACAGTTCATGATGGGATTATTGGAGCTCTGCTATCTAATCAATTGACTCTTCAATCATACGGGTAGAGAGAAGCTTTTGCAGCTCCTGTGAGCTATTTGTGCTTGCCAGTTGGTTTAAATTCATAGCAAGGCTTTTGCCTGCAAACCATGCAGTAATGAGATAAAAATCTGACCTTATTGTGGAAGGTGAGCTCTCCCACTGGAAAAAGGTAGTTTGTGTATTCAACCAAGGGTCCATTACATAGGCGGATGGCTGTTGTGGTACAGAGATCATGTCCCTACCTCTAAGCCAACAGGTTCAAGTCTCAGCTACTCCAGGGGCATCTAATAACAAATCTGAACATGTTAATGAGGAGAACATTGCTCAAGTATGTCAGACATGCAACTGTGTCTGAGGTAAATAGATTCTTGATCAGTAGAGGAGTCAAGGAATATGGGGAAAGGACAGGACAGCAGACATGAGGAATGTTGGATCACCCTTGATTCTATTCAATGGCAGCATCGGTTCAAAGCCCCAAATATCATCTTCCTGTTTCGAAGTTAGAGGTACTGTCTTTATAAACAAAATTAACTTGATGCCCTATCTTTCCTCTCAATTTTAAAAATTATTATTCACTCATGGGATCTTGGCATTGTGGACTGGGCCAGCATTTGGTGCACATCTCTCACTGTCCTTGAGAAGGGCTGTAAGCTGCCTCTGATAAGAACTGTTGCAGTTGTTGGGATGTAGGGACACTCTGCTGCTAGGAAGGAGTTGCAAATTTTAACACAGTGACGGTGATCCATTTCCAAGTCAGAATGATGCGTGACTTGGAGAGGAACTCACACCAGTGGCATTCCCAGCTACTGGCTGCTTAATTCTTGCAGATGGAAAAGGTTGCAGATTTGGAAGGAACTGCCAAGAGGTTGTTGTGAGTTAGTGCGGTGCACCTTATAGATGATACACACTGTTTCTTGAATGTTGTTGGAACTGCACCCATCCAGGCAAATCGCGAATGTTCCATCACACTCCTGACTTGTGCCTTATGGATAGTAGAAAGGTTTTAGGGAGTCAGGAGATGAGTTAATTCCTGCAGAATCCCAGCTTCTGCCCTGCTCTTGTAGCCACTATAATTATATAGTGAGCCCAGTTCTATTTCTGATCAATGCTAGCACCTAGGATGTTGATAGTGGGGGATTCAATGATGATAATGCCATTGAATGTCAAGGGAATATGGTTATATTGTCTCTTTTTGGATATGGTCTTTGCGTAGCACTTATGGAAATGGTTCTATGGAATTACTTGGAACAGCCATACCTATTGATCGATTTTTTTTTGTTGCCTGGCATCCTGGTCAATATTTATAACCACAGCTGCTCAGTTACTTTATTGTTGATTGTGTTAGCTTGTTGAGTGCAAATCAACTACTATGTCTCTTTATTACAACAACAATTTCACTTCAAAGTAGTTCTGTAGTTTTGCAGCTAGTCTGGGATATCATGAGGTCTTAAAAGATGCTACATAAATGCAAAAGAAGACATTTGACATGCTTTCCTTTACTGGTCAGAGTATTGAATACAAGAGTTGGGAGGTCATGCTGAGGCTGTGTAGGACATTAGTTAGCCCATTTTTAGAATATTGTGTGCAGTTCTGGTCTCCCTCCTATCGGAAGGATGTTGTGAATCTTGAAAAGGTTCAGAAAAGATTCACAAGGATGTTGCCCAGGGTTGGAGGATTTGAGTGATAGGGAGAGGGTGAATAGGCTGGAGCTATTTTCCCTGGAGCATTAGAGGCTGAGGGGTGACCTTATACAGGTTTATAAAATCATGAGGAGCATAGATAGGATAAATAGACAAGGTTATTTTCCCTGGGCTGGAGCAGTCCAGAACTAGAGAGCATAGGCTTATGGTGAGAGGGAAAAGATATACAGAGGAACTGCGATTATCCGCATGACATGGGCGGGAAGTATTTTGTTCGGATAATCGAAATTTGGATAATTGAATGCCGGGTAACACAGTTTAGCCAAACATCAAGACCTTGCAATCTTGCCGGATAATCTGAAGTTCGTTTAATCAAATGCTGGATAATTGAAGTTCCTCTGTAAAAGAGACCTAAAGGCAAATTTTTCACACAGAGGGTGGTGCATGTATTGAA
The DNA here is from genome assembly GCF_020745735.1 of Hemiscyllium ocellatum. Taxonomy (NCBI): domain Eukaryota; kingdom Metazoa; phylum Chordata; class Chondrichthyes; order Orectolobiformes; family Hemiscylliidae; genus Hemiscyllium; species Hemiscyllium ocellatum. Next base: position 7,882,893 of record NC_083423.1, read on the forward strand.
TGAGCTTCCAGATGAAGTGATGGAAGCTGGTACAATTACAGCATTTAAAAGGCTTCTGGATGGGTATATGAATAGGAAGGGTTTCAAAGAATATGGGCCAAATGCTGGCAAATGGGACTAGATGAGGTTAGGATATTTGGTCGACATTGACAATTTGGACCGAAGGGTCTGCTTCCATGGTGCACATCTCTACGTCTCGCTGACTCTATAAACTGAACTTGCTGGGATCTGCTTCACAATCTCCTTGTCACTGATGCTTTTCCAGATCACAAACTACTCAAGTATCTTGACCTTTTTCTACTTAATTGATCTTCAAACGTTTTTGGGATTGAGGAATTGGGAATGAAGGAATGTTATTTTCTGGCCTTCCCCCAGCCCCTAAAGATTATTACTTTCTGATAATGTGACTCAGGAATTCAGGCAAATCTTCTTCAAGATTTTCCATTGAAGATAATCGAAGGTGATGTTTTCTAATGGTTTCACCAATCAGAGGGGTAATGATATTTCATCAACAATTGCAGTGTTTTGTGATGTGAGTGTTGGAATAAAATTCTGTTTGGAAACATATATCCCTGGACTCCGTCTAACCAATGTTTAAATTCTGGTAATAGAGAACAGAATCAGTTAGGCTGAGTAGAGTAGCATTTGGAATGACTGTAATCTTATCCCTGAAACACATAATTTCAAGCATGACTGCAAAAAACTAACTGGAAGGAAATAGCAATAGGAATTAAAGACAATTTAGAAACAAAATAAAAAGAGAAATTGTTGGAGAGACTCAGCAGATCTGGCAACATCTGTGGAGAGAGAGCTCCCCTCACCCTCACACCCACCCCCACCCCCACCCCCACCCCCACCCCCACCACCATCCCCACCCCCACCCACCCCTGTCCTGAAGAAGGGTTACATCCAAAATGTTGACTTCTCCACCTCCTGATGCTGCCTGCCTTGCTGTGTCCATCTCCCTCCTGATGCTGCCTGCCTTGCTGTGTCCCTCTCCCTCCTGATGCTGCCTGCCTTGCTGTGTTCCTCTCCCTCCTGATGCTGCCTGGCTTGCTGTGTCCATCTCCCTCCTGATGCTGCCTGCCTTGCTGTATTCCTCTCCCTCCTGATGCTGCCTGCCTTGCTGTGTTCCTCTCCCTCCTGATGCTGCCTGCCTTGCTGTGTCCCTCTCCCTCCTGATGCTGCCTGGCTTGCTGTGTCCATCTCCCTCCTGATGCTGCCTGCCTTGCTGTGTTCCTCTCCCTCCTGATGCTGCCTGCCTTGCTGTGTTCCTCTCCCTCCTGATGCTGCCTGCCTTGCTGTGTTCCTCTCCCTCCTAATGCTGCCTGCCTTGCTGTGTTCTCCCAGCCTCCTGCATGGCTACTTTGGATTCCAGCATCTGCAGTTGTCTTGTCTCTAACCAGATTTGCCTGTGTATCAAGAAACAATTTGCAGGGAGCTGCTGTGGGTGGTGGTGATGGGGACAGAAAGAGGGCTCACATCTTCAACTATTCTCTCAAGCCACAGCAAATTGTCTTTGTCTGTCACCAGTCTCATCTTACGGAGGATTCAGATTTCTCTCTTGCACTGAAGTGAAAGTAAATGAGCCATTGTCATTTGGATCACATTTTTGTCGACTGTTTTTTCTCGATAGATATGCTTTAACATGTAAACGTAAGAATAAACTGAATAATACAACCTCTCGATCAATAGAACATCAAGAACAAAATGCAAAAAATGCCTACAATACAACAGAGCTTGTACTGTGTGGCTTGATAAATCCTCTCTTCATCTCAAATCTCATTGATGTACACAAAAGCTACCTAGTCATTTATTTGAATCATAACAAGGAATATTTCAGAATATGTACGATCCTCAGCAGTCAACTGGCAAATCATTAATCGACTGACCGAAAACAAGAAAATGAAATGTAAGCAACAGCTTGGATTCAGATGTAAGGATTTCTGAACATAATTGGTTGCTTCTATAAACACTTTTGAATTGGATTTCAACTTTGGCAGAATTCCATCATTTTGTCATCTGCTGAACACTGCAAGAAGAAATGACTTCTTTTTTATTCTATCTGCCGCAGTTATTTCATCGTGAAACATTGCCGTTCTTGGCTTGGATATTCATTCTCAGGCATCTATTTCTACCTAAGACATGAACTGTATTCCCACTGATGTTGGATGAACAACATGTTTAACGGTGGAAGTTTCATAACTGCACTGTCACATTTGAAAGAATACAGCTTGGAGTGACAGCCTTTTGTCTTGCAAAACCATGGTTTGCATTATGGCCTCAACAGTGTATTCAACATCTCCTTGTTTGGCTCAGGAGACCCAGTCTCTTGTCCAAAGTCTGCTCCATTTGATGCAGAGGAAGACAACAGGTGGGCACTCTTGTTTCTCTGGCCTCGGTTCACACTGGACCCCCCTTTTTAGTCAGCCGAACCTTTTCATTCCTAATCACCCCTTTCAATCCCAATCAAACTGCAGTGGAGATGATGATGTAGATGTAGCATCATTTGTAATTCACAGCCACACTGCCATACATCAAGAGCATTTCCGAACTGACAGCCAGATTACTGCGACCACTAGGACTCATAACAGCACACAAACCAACAGCCACTCTCAGACAACAACTCACCAGGACGAAGGACCCGATACCCAGCATGAGCAAAACCAATGTGTACAAAATCCCATGCAAGGACTGCACAAAACACTGCATAGGACAAACAGGAAGACAGCTAATGATCCGCATCCATGAACACCAACTAGCCATGAAACGACACGACCAGCTATCCTTAGTGGCCACACACTCAGATGACAAGCAACATGAGTTTGACTGGGACAACACCACTATTATAGGACAAACCAAACAGAGAACAGCCAGGGAATTCCTAGAGGCATGGCATTCATCCACAGATTCAATCAATAAGCACATCGACCTGGACCCAATATACCGGCCACTGCAGCGGACAGCTGGAACTGACAACCGGAAGCGGCAGATTCAAACCACTACAAATGCCGGAGGAAAGATCACAGAAGCGCTTCACAGGAGGTTCCCAAGCACTGAGGATGTCACCTAGACAGGGGATGTAAAGTCTGCAACACAAGTTCCCAGCTCGGCGAACAGAACCACAACAACGAGCACCCGAGCTACAAATCTTCTCCCAAATTTTGAACAATAAAGCAACCTTAAATTCAAGCATGCTCCAACAAAATTAGTCTGTAACTGACTGAGTGCAGTAAAGGGAAACCAGACTTTTTCTCACTCAGCTCCATCTGTGCAGGACATTGGAAAATAGGAACAGGAGTAAGGCCACTGGACCCTTTGAGCCTGCTCTGCCATTCAATGTGATCATGGCTAATCATCCAACTTAGTCTCCTGTTCCAATTTTCACCCCATGTCCTTTGATTCCTCTAGTTCTAAGAAATATATCTGATTTCTTCATGAAAACACTCAATGTTTTGGCCTCATCAGCTTTTTCTGCGGCAGATAAACCCACTCACTGGAGGAACAAATTTCTCCTCATCCCAGTCCTAAAAGGCCTAGTCCAATACATCGGACTGTAACTACTGTGTCTGGACTCCCTGGTCATCAGGAACACACTTTCTGCATTTCCCTGTCTAGTCCCGTTAGAATTTCATAGGTTTCTGTGAGGTGCCCTATCAAAATACCAGTGAATATATTCCTAATCGCTGTAGTCTCTCCTCATGGCATGGTGGCTTCAGTGTTTAAGACTGTTTTTCTCACAACGTCAGAGACCCAGGTTTAATCCCACTCTTGGGTGACTGTGTGTAGTTTGCGCGTTCTCCCTGTCTGCTTGGGTTTTCTCTAGGTGCTCTGGTATTGTCGTCAGTGTCCAATGATATGCAAATTAGGTGGATTGGCCATGCTAAATTATTCCAGAGTGTGCAGACTAGGTGGATTAACCATGGGAAATATGGGATTAGGATGTGAGGCCCTTTGGAGGGCCAGTGTGGACTCAATGGATTGGATGCTTTCTATCTTAGGTATGGGGATTCCATGATTCATACATTTGACTTATTATCCCAGGGATCAGTCTAACCTGTACAGCTGTTCTGGAAGTGTGAGTGCTGGAGTTTATAGACCATCACTAGCAATAAAACTGCTTTAAGATATGCAAGGTTTGAGGATCCAATGCACAAATATTCCACTTTGAGGTCTATCTTTTCAAACAAGCATTATAGCCTCCTCATTTAAGTGATCTGCATTAATTAATGACATTCCGATCTGAGAGCTGTACCTGAAACTGGCATAATCTAGGTCTTGACTGATTTTGGAGCTGACTACTGTTTAATTAACACGACTGAACATTATTGTTTCGAGCGGCTGAGGGATCAATAACGAGGGCAGAGGTTTAACTCGATTGACAAATGGAACCCGGCCAGCGGCATATGAGGAAAAGTCTTTTACACAAGCAGCTGTTAGGATTTGGAATGACATGGTGAGTATTGATTCAACTGTAGCCTTCAACAGGGAATTGGATAAATACTGAAAGGAGAATAAATTTGAGGGAACACGTGGAAATGACAGGGGTGTTAGTGTCTGAAAAAAATCAGTGCAGAATTAATGGATTTGATTTTGGTTTTACTGACATTCCCAGTAAAACATTTTGGCAAGTTTACATTCCAGTTACAGTTGAAAGTTAACCCCATTACAGACATGATGCTTTTTGTCCTGTGTTATAACAGTGGCATTTCAGAAGATACTTAATCAGTTGCAAAGCACTTTGAAAGGCCCTGAGGTCACAAAAGATGCTATGTAAAGGACATCTTTTGATTTTTAAGAACCTATAGGGAGCATAACTATTTATTTATATAAATGTTAAAATGAACGTAAAGGGTATTTAATGGCCCCTAACCATCTCCAGCTGTTTTCTGAATCCTTGCTATAATTTCATATTGCCTCTCATGACATGATAGAGAGGAACTGCTAAACTCCCTGAATGTGGCTGTTTTACTGTCTCTCAGCTAATTTCTACAAAGAAGTAGAAATTTCTGCTAATATCTCTGTAAAGTGTCTCTGGCCAAATGTATGTGGGGTGACTTGTGAAAGCTGTTCCTTAGGCATGAAAAGAAACTATACCAAGCTTCCTGGCTTTGCGCCTGTGCTTTAATAGAAAGGCAAAACAGCAGTAACATGGGCCCAATATCTCTGGCTCAGAAAAGCAATGCAAGGTGATGCTATGAGTATCTAGGTAGGCTCAGAGTGAATGTGTTGTATAGGAATAAGTGAAGAGCCTGGAGACTCTTTCGGGCGGCACGGTGGCACAGTGGTTAGCACTGCTGCCTCACAGCGCCAGGGACCTGGGTTCAATTCCCGCCTCAGGTGACTGTCTGTGTGGAGTTTGCACGTTCTCCCCGTGTCTGCGTGGGTTTCCTCCGGGTGCTCCGGTTTCCTCCCACACTCCAAAGATGTGCAGGTCAGGTGAATTGGCCATGCTAAATTGCCCGTAGTGTTAGGTAAGGGGTATATGTAGGGGTATGGGTGGGTTGCGCTTCGGCGGGTCGGTGTGGACTTGTTGGGCCGAAGGGCCTGTTTCCACACTGTAAGTAATCTAATACCTCTTAAGGGAGAAAGCATAACAGTCTTGGTCTAAGTCCTTGAAGAAGTGGGCGGCACAGTCGTTAGCACTGCTGCCTCACAGCGCCAGAGACCCGGGTTCAATTCCTGCCTCAGGCGACTGACTGTGGAGTTTGCACGTTCTCCCGTGTCTACGTGGGTTTCCTCCGGGTGCTCCGGTTTCCTCCCACAGTCACAAAGATGTGCGGGTCAGGTGAATTGGCCATGCTAAATTGCCCGTAGTGTTAGGTAAGGGGCAAATGTAGGGGTATGGGTGGGTTGCGCTTCGGCGGGTCAGTGTGGATTTGTAGGGCCGAAGGGCCTGTTTCCACACTGCAACTAATCTAATCTAAGTGATGGTTCCTGAATTAGAATCTATATGAGGTTAGAAGCAGGAAGTGAGAAGTGAACCCTTATTGGATATTTATTAGAGACCTCTAATTAGTGGGGAGACAGTAGAAGAGAGCATTTGTAGGCAGATAGTGGGAATCTGCAGGGCAAGTGATTACAATTACCCTAGGGTAGAATGGGATAAAGGTAGAGTGTGGAGCATGGAAGTGAAGAAATTCTTGCAACGTGTCAGGAGAACTTCCTCGAACAGTACATTTCTAGTCCCACTCCCAGGGAGGGAGCTGTGCTGGAACTTGATTTGGAATGTGGGAATTCCAGAGTGGGGCTATAGGGTTCATAGACTCATACAGCATGGAAACAGACTCTTTGGTCCAACCATAATCCCAAAACAAGCCAATCCCACCTGCCTGCTCCTGGCCCATATCTGTCCAAACCCTTTCCTATTCACATATTTATCCAAATGTCTTTGTAATTGTACCCACATTCACCACTTCCTCTGGAAGTTCATTCCACACACGAGCCACCCTCTGTGCCCCTCATGTCTTTTTAAAAAAATCTTTCTCTTACCTTAAAACTATGCCCCCTTCTCTTGAAAGCCCTCATTTTAGGGAAACAACATCTGCTGTTTCCCTTATCTATACCCCTCACGATTTTATAAATCTCTATGAGGTCACCCTTCAACCTCTTATGCTCTGGTGAAAAATGTCCCAGTCTATCCAGCCTCGCCTAATAACTGGGACTCTCCAATCCTGACAACATCCTGGTAAATCTCTTCTGAACTCTCTCCAGCTTGCCAAAGAATAACTCAATGACTAAGATCCCAGGCTGGAGAAGGGAAGATTTCAGGGTCCAAAAGTTGTTTGGAAATGCATTTTGATGAATAAAACAATGGAAGAGAAATGGAATACTTTCAAAAGAGAGATGAATAGAGTGTAAGCTGGGTACATATCCATGGGAATTAAATATGGGGTATCCAAAGCTAGAGCACCCTGATGATTACGAATAAGGATAAGAACATAAGGAAGAGAAAGGAAGTGAATGATGCATAACAATCAGAATCAAGAAGAATCTTTTCAATGCAGGAGAGAGACCAAGGCTGAATAAAGGGAGACTAAGAGGAAAGATAGCATGCTGTACCAAATCGAATCATAAAATGTGCATCAAACATATTAATAGATTAATAAGGGATCAAGTGGGACCTGTTAGGAATAAGCAGGGCAATCTGCTCTCTGAAGTAAAGTGTGTGACAGAGTCACTAAATGAGTACTTTGATGCTGTTTTTACCAAATTAGAAAGTGATGACGTTGGTTCAATGGCAATTGTGAGTGTTGAGCAACTGTAGTATAGTGATAGATAAAGAAGAGGAACTAAAAAGGCTGGCAGCACTCCAGGTAAAGAGGTTGCCAGGCCCGGTTGGGATGCACCCTAGATTGCTGAGCGAGGTAAGGGAGCAAACTGACAGAAATTTTCCAAGCCTCTCTGAATACAGGATTAGTCCCAGGGCAACTAGAGGATCGCGAATCTGACACCATTGTTTAAGAAAGAGGCAAATGATAACCCAGGAAACTGCAGAACTGTCAGCTTGACATCAACAGGGGAAAAATTGATGGAGCCAATACAGGCTTAGATAAATATTAATACTAGACAGTCAACATGGCTTTGTCAAGGGGAAGTGCATGTCTGACAAATTTAATTGAGTTCTTTGATGAGTTGGCACAGGCAGTGAATGAGGGTAATGCTGTGGATGTTACATATTCGGACGTTCAGAAAGCATTTGATACAGTGTCATGAGGTAGGTTGGTTAGCAAATTAGAAATATTTGGGATTAATGGGTCTACGGCACCGCAGATAAGTACTTGGCTAAATGATAGGAAACAGAGGGTAGGTATGGATGGGCATTTCTCAGATTGGAGACGAGTTGAAAGTGGTGTTCCCTAGGGATCCGTATTGGGATCCTTGCTTTGTCGGATTTATATAAATAATTTGGAAATGGGGGCTGAGGGCAAAATTTGCAGTTGACATAAAGACAGGGAGAATAGTGAATGTCAGGAATACACTGAGCAACTTTGGAGGGACATTGACAAGTTGGCCAAATGGATCAATTTCAGTGCAGAAAAATGTGAAGCAATGCATTTTGGTTGAAGTAACACAGAGAAACAATACAGACCTCAATGGGACAACCTTGAGAAGATTACAGGAGCAGAGGTACCTTGAGGTTCATGGGTATGGTTATCTGAAGGTGGCCGGGCAAGTTGAAACAGTTGTTATGGAGCCTTACAGAATCCTTGGGTTTATAAGCAGAGGCATAGAGTATAGAAACAAGGAAGTAATACTACACCTCTACAAATTGTTGGTCAGACCACATTTGCAGTATTGTGTTCATTTCTGGTGGACCTTATTTAAGGAAGGATGTTAGTGCAAAGGAGATTTACTTGAAGGTTACCAGAAATGAGGGGGATTTTAGATACAAAGTAAGAGTAGAGAAATTGGACTTATTCTACTTGGAGCAGAGAAGATAAGAGGTGACTTTATTGAGATATACAAAATCATGAGCGATTTTGACAGGGTAAAGCAGAATATTTTGTTTCAACTGGTTGCTTTGTCAGTAACTAGACATCACCATTTCAAGATTGTCAGCAAGAGGGCTAGGAGAGAGATGAGGAGAAACCTCTCAGAGTTGTTAGGATTTGGATTGCATTTTCTGGGAGACTGGTGGAGATGGATTCCATAACAGGTTTCAAAACAGAGCTGGATATATATTTGAAAATGACGATGTTAAAGGGCTAAGGAGAGAGGGCTGGAGAGTGGAACCAGCTCAGTTGCTCTTTCAGGAGCTGGTACAGATATGAGGGGTCGAATAGCCTCCTTGTGTACTGTAAATTCTGTGGTCTAGTCCATGTGCTGAGTGTATGTCCCTGAGCACACATTTTGTCTGCAGCATTACAATGAGAGCTCCCCCAGCAGCCCCAGGTGCAACATTGAAGTACAGAAGTGACCTGCAAATAGACAGAAATGTTCCAGGAGGATTTTTAAAGAAACTGGCACATGTCAGATGCCGTGTCCTTGGGATGCATGGGGACAGTGCTCATTGTAGCATGCCCTAAGATGTCAGTGTCAATGGATGTTGTTTGGAGCAAGCAGGGTGTTAAATCCATCAGGTGTTCAGCCTGGTTTCCTTGTCACATGTCCCTGACATCGGGCTTGTTTGGTGAATTTGGTAAGGTGGCAGGCTGAACATTAATGAGGGAAGGTGTACCACCAGTAGGGCATATGACAATCAATGATGACTGTCAATTAGCATCTCACTGCTGTCTAGTGAGAATCTCACCACAATGCTCATGAAAAGCAGAAAAGATGGAACAGAACATCGTGTTGGATCTCGTCATACGTGTCACTGGATTCTGCCACACATCCCACCGCAATACGTCATTCAGACCCCTTTATAATTCCGACCAATTAGTGTAATAAATTGATAAAACATAGCATGAGAATCATGGAACATCTACAGTGTGGAAGTAGACCATTTGGTCCATCAGGCTCACACTGACCCTCGAAAGAACATCCCACCCAGACCAACATCAACCCATGATCTGAGGCTCTTTTGTTTAGCCTGTTCATCTCTGAAGACATCTTGTACTTCAATCACCAAGGTGCAAAACAACTTGAACAGACGCATTGTCCTTTAACTCGAATCCAATTTATCAAATAATATTCAGAAATTAGTGGGCCACTACATTTGGCGTTACGTTCATTTGCAGTGCTTAAAGATATTTTATCTCCTTCCAAGCTGATTATCCATTTGATATTATTGTTCATTAAAGCTTACTGGTCTTGATAATAAGGTATAAAATCCAAATTTCAATTAACAACTTTTAATTAAATGTGGATTTAAAAACCTCGCTGTATGTGTAATTTTAACCAGATGCTCAGTATTAAATATTTAGTTATATAGCTTAACAAATTTTTGCAGAAGTTTGGAACAACCTCAACATACTAAAGTAATATGAATTTGTGATCCTACTTAAGATATCTGCAAATGTAAAATTTGAATATTAATAATTCATGTCAGTGGACCAAAGACTGGTCACGTGCAAACCATTCCAGGAGCTGAAAGGGCACTTATTGCTCAATTGTATTCTCTGTCACAAAAGCTTCAGATATGATCACTTTTTGTGGGCTTGAGTTTGAATGATTGTGGATCCCTGGATTGTTCTTTTGCAAATAAGTCCATGAAAGAACATTGAATATTTTTTTCAACAAGGTATCTTGTGGTAGTCACATGCTTTTCGATAATTGTGTGCTTTTAGTGGAGACCACCTGCTTGTGTTTCAGTTTCTGTTTTGGAATCTGTTCGGGGTAGTTAGTGATTGGCCTGCTGAAGAACATGGGTTGGCCAGCTCAGCTTTCCTGTTTTGGGAAAATCCTTGTTGTAAATCCAGTTAATATCCCTTTGAGGACAAACGCATGAAACTGTGTGTCCTAAGGAAATGGTGTTTGCAAAGATCCTGCAGACAATTGCCTGTATTTGGTAATCGATGGTAGGTGAAAGTGGGGACTGCAGATGCTGGTGATCAGGGTCGAGAGTTTGGTGCTGGAAAAGCACAGTAGGTCAGCTAGCATCCAAGGAGCAGGAAAATCAACATTTCAGGCAATAAGCCCTTCATCGGGAATGAGGCTCTTATTCCTGATGAATGGCTTATGACCGAAACATCGATTCTCCTGCTCCTTGGATGCTGGCTGACCTGCTGTGCTTTTCCAGCACCATGCTCTCCACTCTGATATAGGGTAGGTGACAGTCTAATGGCATTATAACAGGGCTGTAAATCTACAGACACAGGTAACATTCTGGGGACCTGGGTCAAAATCCTACCATGGCAGTTGATGAAGTTTGAGTTCAATAAAAAAAAGAAATCTGGAATTAAGAGTCTGATTTTGACCATGAATCCATTGTCGTTTGTTGGAGAAACCCATCTGGCTCACTGATATCCTTTTGGGAAGGAAACTGCCAAGCTTACCTGGGCCAGCCTACGTGTGACTCCAGAGCCGTAGCAATAAGACCACAAGACATAAGAGCAGAAACTAGGCCATTCAGCCCATTGGATCTGTTCTGCCATTTAATTATGACTGATAAGTTTCTCAACTGCTTTCTGCCCGTAACCCTTGATCCCCTTGACAATCAAGAACCTATCCATCTCAGTCTTAAATACACTCAATGACCTGGCCTCCACAGCCTTCTTTGGCAGTGAATTCCATAGATTCCCCACTCTCTGGCTGAAGAAGTTTCTGCTAATTTCCGTTCTGAAAGGTCTTCCCTTTACTCTAAGACTGCGCCCTCAGGTCCTAGTCTCTCCTACCAAAGGAAATACCTTCCCAACATCCACTCTGTCCAGGCCATTCAGGATTCTGTATGCTTCTATTAGATCCCTCCCCACCCCCCCTTCCTTTTAAACTCCATTGAGTATAGGCTCAGAGTCCTCTAATGTTCTAATGTGGTTGACTCTTAACTTCCCTCTGGGATATTAGGGATGGGCAATGATACTGGCCTAGTTAGTGATGCCCACATCCCATGAATGAAGTAAAACAAAAACACTACACAAGGCAGACCAATGACCATCTGAACAGTCCACAATTCATTCTTTATGTCATCAATAGTTAATAATCAGTGGCTGAAAGAGTTTTTTTTTCACGAAGTGAATCTCTCCAGAGAGAGGAATCCTTTATCCCCCTTTTCCTGGTGTGAATGGTTTGTGTATGCCTATGTTTTTTGGAGTATTGAAGGGTATATGATTTTTTTTTCATATTTCAAACTGTAGTGATTGTGATGAGGTCAGCCAAATGGGTTTCATAGCATATGAGTTCCCTGATTGGGGCTGTTAATCTGGTCCAATCAGGGAGCCCTAGCTGACAGATAAAAACAGGAATCTCGGGGGTTCTGCTCACTCTGAGAGCAGGCTCTAAGGGAGCTGGATCAGTGTCAAGGATTGTCCACGTGTAAAAAAAGGATGACTTGGGGATGGGTTACCAACCTCTGTGGAAATATTTTAAACTACAGCTGCCAACTTGTACACAGCAGGCTCCTACAATTTTCTAAGAGCAGACAATCAGGGTTTTTTTTTGTGATGTTGCTAGTGGGATAAATATTAATCAGGACAATTCCATGTTCTTCTATAAAACAGCACCATATGATCATTTACTGCTGCCTGAAAGGGCAGACAGGGTCTCAATATATGCCTCATTTGAAAAATGCACATCCAACAGTACTGCATTTTCACAGTGCCCCACTGAACTGCTAAGCTTCATTTCTGTGGACGTTGTAATTTAGAGACAACCGTGCTACTGAGTGAACCACCACTGGTGCACAACTGCACAGTACTGAGGGAGTCCTGCACTGTCAGAGATACCATTTTAAAAACAAAGTTAACAACTTACATTGACAGAATATTAAGATGTCCCATTGTATTTCATAGGAGCGTTGTGAACCAAATGTGACCGTGTAAATGGATCTTAGCATTGGTGAATGTCATGATGATGGGTCAGAACTCCAATGTTCAATGGAGACTCTCAACTTCTGATTTCAAATCTTAAAAAAATAGGAATCTCAGGGGTTCTGCTCACTCTGAGAGCTGGCTCTAAGGGAGCTGGATCAGCGTCAAGGACTCTCCACGGGGAAATAAAGGGTGACTTGGTGACAGGATACTGGCCTCTGTGGAGTTATTTCAGAAATTGTCTTACATCCTCATCAAATAAGTTTCAATTTTTACAATAAATCAATAATGTTGCTTATTAAAGAAACTTACGTGATGGACCGTTTGATTCTAAACCTACTACAGAGATATCTAACGAGTCAGATTGGTAACTGAACTGCGATGGGTGGAGGCGGGATTAAAGTGAAGTATAGTATACTCCTCCAGACTCACTCATGACATTTCCAAAGTAGTCACAAGAGATAGGACTCACTATGTATCAGAAAGTGCTGGAGAAATTCCATAGGTTTGGCTGTACCTATGGAGAGAGAAATAGAGTAAAAGAGTAAACATTTCAAGTCCAGTATGACTTAAGAAGTCTTTTTTATATTCACTCATGGATCATGGGCATGTTTGGCTGGACCAGTCCCTAGTTGCCCCTTGAGAAGGTGGGGGTGAGCTGCCTTCTTGAACTACTGCATTCCACCCGCTGTGGGGTGACCCACAATGCCCTTAGGGAGGGAATTCCAGGATTTTGACCCAGTGACACGGTAAGTCTCAAAACATTAATTCTGTTTCTCTCTGTTTTTATTTCAGACTTCCAGCATCCACGGTATTATAGATGGGTTCAGTATGTCTCTCAGGTCAACTTCCCAAAGTGGCCCGTCAACCCAGTTCAGTATTGAAAGAATTGTCATTTTTCAGATGATGAATTAAATGCAGCCCTGTCTACCTCTATGGGAAGCTCAGCTAGACATTGATGGTGATGTAGAGGGAAGAGAGGGGAGAGATAGCCCTGCATCTTGGCTGTCCTTCCTCCCTCAACCAACCACGACAAAGGGAAAACAAAATCATTCAGCTCACTTCAATCTGTAGTTTCTTGCAACCCACTTCATTTTATGTGGAAAGTTTGCAGTAATGGCAAGGAGCTATGTAAATTCACACCTTGCTGAATATTAAAATGCTATGAGCCTCTCCTCGTAAAAAAAGATTAAAACAAATTGAAGTTTTTTAAGGCAGGGGTAGATGGATTATTGATGACCAAAGAGACGAAAGGCTAACAGATGGATCAGGAATGTAGAGTTGAGGCTCAAATCAGATCAGTCATGATCTTACTTAATGGTAGGAAGGCTGGAAGGGCAGAGTGGCCTTCTCTTATGGCTTGTTCATGTGTAGGGAAATGTGCTTAGTCAAAAAGAAAGAGGAGGCCTATGGAAGGATTAGGAAACTAAAAACTGACAGGGTTCCTGAAGAACACAAAGACAGCAGGAATTAAACTCAAACAAGGAATTAGGAGGGTTAAAAGGGCCCATGAAATATCCAGGGAAAGCTGCATTCAGGAAAATTCGAAGGTGTTTGAAATGTACATGAGGAACAAGAGGGTAGCTAGGGAAAGGGTAGATCCAGTTAAGGATAAAGGAGGGAATTTATGCATGGAGCTGGAGGAAGCGGGTGAAATCATTAATCAATACTCAGCATTGGCATTCACACAGAGAAGGACATGGTGGATGGTGAATCTAGAGAGGTATGTTGATATTCTGGGGCATATTGACATTAAAAAAAAGGAGGTGCTGGGTGTTTTGAAAAGAGATGTCCCCAGGACCAATTGGGATCCATCCAGAATGCCAAGGGAAGCAGGTGAAGAAACTGCTGTGGTCTTGTACGACATCTTTTTATCTTCCTTAGTCTCAGAAGAGGGTCCAAAGGACTGGAGAGTAGCCAATACTGTTTCTTTTTTAAAGATGGTAAGAATAATCTGGGAAATTAAAGGCCAGTGAGTCTTAAATCAGTGATTGGGAAATAATTAGAGGAGATTGTTAGGAATAGGAGTTACTCCCATTTGTGGGGGGACGATTGTGTCTCACAAACGTGCTTGTGGTTTTTGAGGAAGTGGCAAAGGTGACTGAGGGCAGGGGAGTGGATGGTGTCTGTATGGACTTTAAGGAGGTTAAAAGTGTGTTGCTGGAAAAGCGCAGCAGTTCAGGCAGCATCAAAGGAACAGGAGAATCGACGTTTCGGGCATAAGCCCTTCTTCAGGAATGAGGAGGGTGTGCCAAGCAGGCTAAGATAAAAGGTAGGGAGGAGAGACTTGGGGTCGGGCGTTGGGAACACGATAGCTGGAAGGAGGTTAAGGTGAGGGTGATAGGCCGGAGAGGGGATGGGGGCGGAGAGGTCGGGAAGAAGATTGCAGGTCAAGAAGGCGGTGCTGAGTCTGAGGGTTGGGACTGAGAAAAGGTGGGGGTAGGGGAAATGCGAAAGCTGGAGAAATCTGCATTCATCCCTTGTGGTTGGAGGGTTCCGAGGCGGGAGATGAGGTGCTCTTCCTCCAGGCATCTTTAACAAGACTTTGACAATGTCCCGCATGACAGGCTGATACAATGGGTGAAGTCACATGGGATCTGTGGTGAGTTGGTAAGTTAGATATCGAACTAGCTTAGTCACAGAAGACAGAGGGTAGCAGTGGAAGGGTGTTTTTCAGATTGGAGATCTATAACCAGGGGGCTGGGGTGGGGGTGGGGTTCACCCTGTCCATAAAAAATTCAGAGGAAAATGTGGGTGACCTGGTTAGTAACTTTGCGGATGACACAAAGATTGGGGGCTCTGCAGATAGAAAGGAGGATTGTCAGAGGATACAGCAGGACATAGATAGGCTGGGAACTTGGGTGGAGAAATGGCAAATGGAGTTTAATCTGGACAAATGTGAGGTGATACAGTTTGGAAGATCTAATGCAGGAGTGAAGTGTACAGTAAATGGCAGAACCCTTCGTAGCATCAACATTCAGAGGGATCTGGGTGTACAGATCCATAGTTCTTTAAAAGTGACAACACAAGCGGATAAGGTGGTCAAGAAGGTATATAGCATGCATGCCTTCATCAGACAGGGCACAGAGTATAAAAATTGGCAAGTTGTGTTGTAGCTGTATCGAACTTTAGTGAGGCCACATTTGGAATATTGTGTACAGTCCTGGTTGCCACTCTACCTGAAGAATGTGGAGACTTTGGAGAGAGTATAGAAACAGTTTAACAGAATATTCCCTGGTTTGGAGGGCATTAGCTGTGAGGAGAGATTGGACAAACTTGGTTTGTTTCATTTGAATGTCAATGGATAAAGGGTGACCTGATAGAAGCTTACTAAATTATGAGAGGCGTGGCTAGAATGAATAGTCAGACTCTCTGTTCCAGGTTAGAAATGTCAATTACGAAGGTGCATAGGTTTAAGGTAAAAGTGGGTGGGTCTAAAGGAGATTTGAGAGGCAGTTTTGTTTTCACACAGAGGGTGGTAGTGCCTGGAATGCACAGCCAGAGGAAGTGGTGGAGATGGTGGTAGCTATAATAGCAAAATTTAAGAGGCATCTTGACAGATATATGAATGGACAGGGGATATAGGGATACGGACAGTTTAGAGGCAAAAGGTATTTAGAAAGGCATTGTGTGTCAGCATGGTCTTGGTGGGCTGGAGAGCCTATTGCTTTCCTGTTTTGTTATTTGTTCTTAGTAATGGTTCTCTCAGATGGTTGTGGGTTCACACTCCAGTCTAGAAACCTGATCACAGCAATCCAGACAGACACTGAAGTGCAGTGTTGACCGCTACACTGTCAGCATTACCGCCTTTCATAAAAACATGCAGAGCAGGAGTAGGCCCTTCAGCCCTTCAAGCCTGTTCTGTCATTCAATATGAGCATGGCTGGCCAGTTTCCTATTCCCACTTTCTCCCCATACCCTTTAATCCCTTTATGCTTATGAACTCGGATGAGACATGGCTGTTTGTGAGATCTTGCTGTGCATAAATTGGCTACTGATTTTCCTACATGGCAACACTACCCCTTCACCATGGCTCCATTCAAGATGTCCTCAGTTGGTTAGAAAGTGCTTTGCGGTGTCCTGAGATGACAAAAGACATGATATAAACATAAGCATCCTTTTCTCCTGCTTTCAATCACACAGTGGCTCAGTGGTTAACACTGTTGCTTCACCGCACAAGGAACCCAGCCTCGGCTGACTGTCTGTGTGGAGTTTGCACATTCTCCCTGTGTCTCTGTAGGTTGCCTCCCACTGTCCAAAGATGTGGAGGTCAGGGGGATGGGCCAGGATAATTTGCCACATACTGTTCAGGGATGTGTAGCTAGATTAGCCATGGGGAGTACAGGGATGCTCTTCGGACAGTCAGCATGGATTCAATGGGCCAAATTGCCTGCCCTCACATTGTAGGGACTCTAAGGTATTCAATGTTCAGGAACTCTCTGTCCTTTACACAAATACATGTAACTGTATTGTGGAACACAAATAGCAGAGAGTCAAGCAAAATTAATTCCTACAGATGACGTAGTTGATGTTCATTGTACTGATCTTATTTTCTCTACAGTGATAAAGAGTCTATGGGCAAGTTTAAGAAAGGTATCCATATGGAACTATCCATGATAAATATATATGTATATAAACCTATCACTTGTGTTTTTTCACACTCTGCCTTCCTGATTGCAATGGGTTACAAAATATCAAAACGTAACACAACTGTGGAGAATGGAGCATGTTCCTGAAAAATGAAAGAAAAATCAATTCAAGACATTATAGAGCAAGTCAAGCTCATGAATATGTACCACAAGGAATAAAGATCATTACAGTATGCCTCATCATGACAGTATTCAAACCATCATATCAATATTACACAAACGTGTGCTATTTATATTGCTCATGTTTTACAGCTTTTAAAGTTCAATGGATAGATTTTTAATAGGACCTTGATACAAATTCACTTTATTAGCCATACACATTTCTATCAACCTTTGATGTCAACTTGGATAAAGAACTGAATTATTAATAGTTGAGAGGATTGTTTATCTTGGAAGTATCATTTTTGACATGTATCCAAAATATTAAAAATATGATTAGGAGTGAGTATATCAAGCATTATGGCAATATGATTAAAATGATCAGAGTGGCAGAACAGAAAGGAAAGGCACAATTCTTATGAAGATAATTTAGGAATAAAATCAACCTTCCTAAACTGGCCTCAGCCTACAGAAGGATAAAAGAAATATCTTAGTTTTTTAATTCATTTAGGAGTTGTGGGGATCATTTGCCAGGCCAATATTTATTGCCCATCCCTAATTGTTAAGAGTCAACCATATTATTAGTGAGACTGGAGTTACAATTAGGCCAGACCAGGTCAGGATGACAGATTTCTTTCCTTAAAAGGCATTAATGAACTCAATGAGTTTTTTCAACAATCAGTGTCTTCATTAGACTCTTAATTCCAGACTTTTTTAAAAATTGAGTTTAAATTCCACTGTCTGCCATTACAGGATTCAATCCCAGGTTCCACAATATTACCTGGGTCTTGGAATTAATAGACTAGCGATAATATCACTCGGCCATTAACTCCCCATTCCCTTTGCAATTACAATTTGATGTTATTAAACATCGTGCAATCATCATTAAAATTTAGAAATATCATTTGCTTAAAGATGAAATGTTTTATAAAACATCATTTTTCTCCAAAGTGCTTTGTTTCTAGTCTCTTTTATCTGAAGAAGGATCCCTGCACCCGGAAAATGTTGTCTTTGTTTCTTTCTCCATGGATGTGGTTAGACCTGCTGAGCTTTTCCAGCAGCCTCTGTGTTTGTTTCAGTGCCACACTTTATCACCTCTGACTCTCCAACATCTGCAGTCCCCTCTTTCTCCGACAATCAGTTCTGCTATAACACAGTACTTCCATTTTCATGCAACCCCGTGTTATAAGAAAATAGTGTAACAGCAGCACCATTTAAACTAATGGGGCCAGAATCACGTTATAAGCAATACACATTTTAAGACTTTCTGCTATAGAAACAGTGTCTCCAATTCATCAATCATGTTATAGTGAATTTGCATTAACAAGTCGTGCATTATAGCATAATGACCTGAATTTAGTTTAAAACCGTGTTTATCTTGTTATGCGAGAACAAACCAACAGTCTTCCAAGTCCACCAAGCTGTATGTCACTAGTGTTACAGTGCTTCAATTCAACCATCTATCTGAACTAATTATCTTTCAAACCAATCTTTGATTTGCCTCCAGTATGTCGATCCTGAGCGACAGACACGGGATGTGATTCCCTAGGTACGTCTTATTTGAAACCAAAATATTTCCTGATTTCAAGTCCACACGGATACTTCACTTGGTCACAGAGAACATCTGACATAATTGTGCCACCTGAGTTTAATGCCATTGTACGTTTGGCTAAAGGCTCAAAGTAGAGTAAAAAAGAAAAGACGTAGAAATGTAATCTACAAAATGGCAAAGGCATGTTGGAAAGATATCCTAAAATTGAAAGATATCTTAAAAGTCTTCCTGAATATTGAGCAAAAGAAGATGCTAAAATGAATGAAATAAAATCAAACGGTTCCAAAAAATAAGCACTGACTGAAATTTAAAAAAAGTTACAAGTTTAAAGGCTTACTGTTTTGGGGGACAATGACATTGGATTGATAGTCCATTAGCCCACCCCTAATACATAATTCAAATTTCAGCACAGCAACTGGGTCATTTAAATCCAATCAATTAAATTAGAAGCTCACTTCAGCAATTGGAATGAGTAGAGTATTTATAGGATGAATGAACTGAATGAGTTGAACTTCTTCTTCATTTATAATTGTTGATCTCGTGTACCCAAATTTCTGATGATAATACTGTTGGATTACCTTTACTTCCTTTCTTCAAATTTTCTGACAGAGCATTTATGAATCATTGATCACTCAAGCTTTTAAGCTCTGGTTTATTAATGTGCCTTTGGGAAGGAAGTCTATCATCCTTTCCATTTCTAGGACTTGAGGTGATTCCAGTTCCACAGCAGAATGGTTGCCTTGCCTTCCTGATGAAGGGCTCAAAACGTCGATCCTCCTGCTTCTCAAATGCTACCTGACCGGCTGTGCTTTTCCAGTACCACACTCTTCATCTACTTTGCTGAGCTGAATGACCAACAAGCCATTCAATTGCATTCGAAGAGATTGTTCACCAGCACATTCTCAGGGATAATTAGAGATGAGCAATACATTTTGGCCAAGCTACAGGTGTCCACATTCCTGAGAATGAATCATAAAGAAATATAATCTTTTTTTCACTCCCTGCTGGGAAGAGAGACAGAACAGTTCAGTAAATGCCTCCCTTTTTGTGTAAACCTCCTATTGGCTGATTGTCTCACAGAATAAGGTCCTCGTCCTGTGCACTTAGCAGGGGCTTTGGTTCGCTCAGTTGGCTGGACGGCCAGTGTATGATACAGAGTGATGCCAACAGCCTGGGTTCAATTTCTGCACCAGTTGAGGTAATCACAACCTTCTCAACCTCTTCCCCTTCTACCTGAGATGTGGTGACCCTCATGTTAAACCCCCACCAGCTATCTCACTTTCACCAATGAGAGATCTTTGTAGGAGTATGGTGACATTACCATGACATTATTTTGAAATTGTGTCCTGTATCCTTGCTCGTCCTAAGTCCCATTCACTTATCACCTCAATCCTAGCTCCCCTACATTAGCTGACTGCCAAGAATATCCTTGATGCTGAGATTCTCATTCTTGCTTTCCAGTCCTTCCGTGGTCTAGTCCTTCCCTACCTCAGTAAAGCAGTTTAAGAGGATCATGCAGGAGTTTGGAGAGAGAGCAGGAGACAGAGTCAGCAAGAGAGTAAGTTTTCCATATTTGGTAACGGAAACAAACCTTCAAAGTTTTCCCTAATCAATTGAGGGGGATACAAGTTCCTTCCCTGTAGGAAAATGCCAAGCCCCCAGTCAACTCTCGTACAAGTGAAAGAATCCCCAGACATTTCCCCCAAAACCTTGCACTGAAATAGAATGAATTGAAAGTGTGAATAAACAAAAAGAAAATGTTTGAGTTAATATTATTATATATTTAAGAATACATTTACTTAAACATTTGGTTATTGGTTTATCATGCATTAAAAGTGTAATATATGGTATAGTTGTGTTACAATCACCGTTGACAGCAATAACTTTTAACATGAGAAATGAATTTCCCTGCAGCAAGTGATGGAAATCATTGAACAATGAAATTTCACATTTAATCAAATTTGAAACCAGCTTAAATGATCAATGATTTATAAATGCTCTGTCAGAAAATTTGAAGAAAGGAAGTAAAGTTAATCCAACAGTATTATCATCAGAAAACTGGGTACTCAAGATCAACAATTGTAAACAATAGGAAGACAATTCAACTCATTCAGTTCATTCATCCTATTAATCCCCAAGGTTTCCCATTGCAGCATTTAATTACTTTTTTTAAGACTCCCTACAGTGTGGAATAGGCCCTTCAGCCCAACCAGTCCACACCGACCCTCCGAAGAGTAACCCACCCAGACCCATTTCCCTCTGACTAATGCACCTAACACTATGGACAATTTAGCGTGGCCAATTCACCTGACCTTCACATCTTTGGACTGTGGGAGGAAACCCACGCAGACATGGGGAGAATGTGCAAACTCCACACAGTCACCCGAGACTGGAATCGAACCTGGGACCTCAGAGATTTTGTCCCTCCACCAATTCTACATAGAGATTCATTCTATGTTTTGTTGACTGGTGCATTATGAACCCAGCTAATGTTATTTCTGGACTGGTTAGATCCCAGACTGAAATCTGCCTTGATAGATCATATCTTGTTTTATATTTTAGTTTTGAAAAGTTGGTCTTTCATTCAGACACAAACATACCAACACTGCAGATTTGGGTTTAACAATAAATCTAAGTTTTTATTAATGCAAAAGGATTGAAGATGAAGTTGAATACAACAAACTATTTTCATATATTGCAAATTTTAACGCTACAAACCACACAGTAAAATACTATCCCATTAATCCCCAAAACTCTCTTTTATAGTACCTTCACCATAGGGAATTCCCTTCTCTATCCTACATAGTGTTTGATTTAGCTGTGATTTCAATTCCCAGTCATGAACCTGATTGCCTCTTCCTTGATTCATCACATAACTCAGCCTAGACTTTCTCAGCTTCATCCAATCATCACAGAGTTTTAAACGAACACTTCTGGTTTGGAACTTTTAGACTGAACTCCTTAGACTGAGGTAATACATTTCATAAGATTCCTATACTTCCTCCCTTTCTTTTGGAGCAACTGTTTTGCATTTCCAGTTTTGTGAAAACTGCTGCAAAACTGACCAACTATGACTCAAAAACCTTTATTTCTGAAGCTATGGATGTTTGCCCCCTAATTTTAAAAGACCAATCCCTGAAGTTCTGAACTGAACCTTTTGCAATTATTGCCAGCAAAACCAAATTAAGAAGGCTGATAAAAAGGGGCAGGGGAATATTAGACTGAGGAGCAACAGGAGGTAGTTGCTCTTCACCAGGAACCTAATTCATCTGGTCTGGTTGTCATTTCAGCTTCACTTTCTTGTCTGCCCACCATGATCCTTGACTCCCTCGTTTATCAAAAATCCATCTATCTCAGCCTTGAATAAACTCATTGACCCAGCTTCCAGTATTTACTGACAAAGGGAATTGTACAGATGAACAAGCCTCAGAAAACAAAATCTTTTCATCCCCATCCAGCAAAGGGTTGACATCGTCTTGATAAGCAAATGGACTCCTTCTGTGCCCCATCATCCTGTCGAACTTGAGTAAGACATATTTAGGAAAATATCAATAACCTGTTTTAGACAGTGAGTAACCAAGTAGAGGAATAATCTAAGGGACAATTAAGTGTTATGATAATGGAACTATTGGTTTTCCTCAGCAGCTCACTTAAGATAGACCAAATACGGGAGCTCATTTGCTCATGTTTTGTGACCTTGTGGAAGTAATTGTTGTGAAAGTTATTGCAAATCAATAGCTTTTTATAAATAAGCAAATACATCAGATCAATTTGTCCGTCAATGATGCGATGCAGTGTTTAGTATTTTTTTATAGCAACACCAACTGGAATGAGTAAAATATAAACCACAATCTCGATTCTCTCTAATTGATCTGTAATTTTCCCACTGAAAACTTTTCATTAATTCCTGAGCACATCCCTGATACCAATTTGAGGTAAACTGCCACAATAAGTAAATATTCCCTGCAATGCTTTTTTGTTAATGTTTAGTTTTAGTATTAAGTGGCTGAATGACTCACAAAGACTGCACATGACATCAACATAAAAGAGACTTCAGAGATTGAAATGTTGTTATCATCAGAAAAATATAAAAGTGGACACAGTCATCCTACTGCAGTGTAGATGCATTTAGCCTTTGAATGTCTCTTTAGGGACATTAAGTCCAGGACATAAACGGTGTTTGCTTTTAACGATTTGAAGGGATTCCATTTTTTTGCTGTAAGTTACAACACTGATTTTGTACAATTTCCAATATAAACATTACCAACATGTTTTTGAGAGCTGCTGGATTTTACTCAAAGTAAATTACGGATACCCGTCCCTGCTTTGTCAGAAACAAAGCACAGTATTCCTTCCTATCCCAGCATCAATGTTGGATCTACCATGCATCAGCTTTTCTA
The DNA here is from genome assembly GCF_020745735.1 of Hemiscyllium ocellatum. Taxonomy (NCBI): domain Eukaryota; kingdom Metazoa; phylum Chordata; class Chondrichthyes; order Orectolobiformes; family Hemiscylliidae; genus Hemiscyllium; species Hemiscyllium ocellatum. The sequence goes on from NC_083423.1 coordinate 7,906,003, forward strand.
GATTGCCTTTTCTTTGGGCCAAGGCAGCCAAGTGCAAACACAATCAAGATGTTGAAAATGAAGAAAAATTTAGCTCGAGAAAATACTGTAAAGAGAAATTCTCTCCGATGGCTGAAACAAACAAATTTGAAGTGATCGAGAAAAGAATTAGGTGACAAGGAGTTAGAATTTGGAATGCGCTGTTAAAGTGCTGGATCCAGTCTCAATAGTGGATGTCAGACAGTTTAAAAAAATCCCGAATATCCCCTTGAAGGAGAACAAACATCACAGGAATATGGGGAAATAAGTAGAAGAATGGGAATATTTGGATTTTGCTCCAAACCAGCTACAAGGAATAGATTGTGGTATTTGGGATCGCTGTCAGCAAACCTCTACTTTTTAAAAATATTATTAATTTTACATTATTGTCTTTGATTCAGGCCTCATTGGTTTATACTGGTAGAGAAACAACCACGAGTCAGTCTTCATGAGAAGCTCTTGCAATAACAAGATGTCATTTCAATGCAGCTATATAGAACTTTAGTTACGTCACATTTGGAATATCACACACAGTTCTGGTTGCTACATTACCAGAAGGATGTGGAGGCTTTGGACAGGGTACAGAAATAGAGGAATGACTTAGTCCTGACAAAGGGCTCTTGTCTGAAACATCGACTTTCCTGCTCTTGACCTGCTATGCTTTTCCAGCACCACTCTAATCTTGTCTCTAATCTCCATCATCTGCAGTACCCACTTCCGCCTAGGGATACAGAAATAGTTTACCAGGATGTTGCCTTGTTTGCAAACTCTTAGCTATGTGGAGAGGTTGGACAAATGTGGGTTGTTTTCACTTGAATATTGAAGAATGAGGGTCAATCTGATAGAAATTTACAAGATTATGAGAGGTATGGATAGAATGGATAGTTGGAGTCTTTTTTTTCCCCAGGTTACAAATGTCAGTTACTAGAGGCCATAGGTTTAATGTAAAAGGGGGTAAATTTAAAGGAGATGTGAGAGGCAAGTATTTTATACAGAGGATGGTAAGTGCCTGGAATGTGCTGCCAGAGGAGATGGTGGAGGCAGATACAATAGCAACATTTAAAAGGCAACTTGACAGAATAGGATTCTGGGTAATCCAAAATGGAGAACAGGAAAAATTTCTGGCTGTAACAGGTTGCTTCTTTTCTGAGGTATTTTAAGTGTCGGAGGTGATTTCCTCAAATTCCAGGTGCAGCAATTACTGTCTTATATGCTGTTGCATTGTTTCGGAATTTTGGAGAGAAAAAAAAGTCAAAACAACAGCACTTTTAAATGGGAGAGGAACAGACAAAGGCCACACATGGTCTGTGCAGGAGACAGAGAAAGGAACCCACACTGCGAACTGACACATAGTGAACCTGCACAGTTACTGCCTTTGCTGTTTGAATTCATGTATTGCTGGACATCGGAGTGTGTCTCGGAAAATTAATAAACAGTGAAATTCAAAACAAATCCTGGAGGAGCCTGTTTGGGAGAGGTCGCAGCACAGAAACAGTTAAGTGAATATTTTTAAGTGTAGCCTTACTGTAAGAGTGCAGCAGTGAGTAGAGTGGGTTCTTTCTTTATATGTTTTATTGAGATACGTCTCTTGATTAAACTTAAAGATATAAGCCATAAGTGTTGTTTGCCTGGAGCAGTGTTTTGTACAGGAATAAGACATTGCTATTTTCTGTGTCTGTAGATTTAAAGAAGCAAAAATGTTCTTTATTAGAGTGATAGGCTCCTCTTGTCAGATGTGGGAGTTTAGGAGAGTTTACTTGTTACTGTGGATTATATCTGCAATAAATGCCACGGGTTGCAAATCCTATCAGATTGAATGGATCTGTTGGAGAGGTAGTTAGAGGCAATGAGGAAGTTACAAGAGCAAGGGGATGTGATGGATATCAGTTATAGGAAGGGATAAAAGTCACAGATATAGTCAGATAGATAGGTTAACTCCAGGAAAGATAAGAGAGGTAGGCAGGTAGTGCAGGAGTCTTCTGTAGTTATCCCCATTTCAAACAAGTATGCTGTTTTGGAAAATGTAGGGGGTGATGGATTTTCACGGGAATGTAGCACAAACAGCCAAGTTTCTGGTATCGAGACTGACTCTAATGCAATGAGGGGTATGTCAGGATCCAAGAGATTGATTGTGTTAGGGGACTCTCTAGGCCGAGGCACAGACAGACGTTTCTGTGGCCAGCAGCTAAAAAGTAGAATGGTGTGTTGCCTCCCTGGTGTCAGGATCAAGGATGTCTCAGTGAGGGTTCAGAATGTTCTCAAGGGGGAGAGGAACCAGCATGAGGTCATTGTACACATTGGAACCAATGACATAGGAAAGCAAAAGGAGGAGATTCTGAAGGGAGAATGTAAAGAGTTAGGCAGGAATTTAAAAAGGAGATCCACGAGAGTAGTAATATGTGGATTACTCCCGGTGCTGTGAGTTAGTGAGGGTAGGAATCAGAGGATAGAGCAGATGAATACATGACTGAGGAGCTGGTGTATGGGAGAAGGATTCACATTTTTGGATCATTGGAATCTCTTCTGGGGTAGAAGTGACCTGTACAAGAAGGACGGTTTGCACCCAGAAGGGGACTAATATACTGGTAGAGAGATTTGCTACGGCTGCTCAGGAGGATTTAAACTAGTAAGGAGGGGAGGTGGGACCAAGCAAGATAGTGAGGAAAGAGATCGATCTGAGACTGGCACAGTTGGGAAAGTGAATGAGTCAAACAGTCAGGGCAGGCAGGGACAATGTAGGACTGATAAATTAAACTGCATTTATTTCAATGCAAGGGGCCTAACAGGGAAAGCAGATGAACTCAGGGCATGGTTTGGAACATGGAACTGGGATATCACAGCAATTCCTGATACATGGCTCAGGGATGGACAGGACTTGCAGCTCAATGTTTCTGTATACAAATGCTACAGGAATGATAGAAAGGGGGCAAGATAGGAGGGGGAGTGGCGATTTTGATAAAGGGAACATTACAGCTGTGCTAAGGGAGGTTATTCCTGGAAATACATCCAGGGAAGTTATTTAAGTGGAACTGAGAAATAAGAAAGGGATGATCACCTTATTGGGATTTTATTATAGACCCCCAAATAAATTGAGAAACAAATTTGGAAGGAGATCTCAGTTATCTAGAAGAATTATGGTAGGGGATATGGTAGGGAATTAGGGTAGGAGATCTCAGTTATCTAGTGTGGTTATGGTAGGGGATTTTAACTTTCCAAACATAAACTGGGATTGCCATAGTGTTAAGGGTTTAGATGGAGAGGAATTTGTTAAGTGTGTATAAGACAATCTTTTGATTCAATATGTGGATGTCCCTGTTAGTGCAAAACTTGACCTACTCTTGGGAAATAAGGCAGGGCAGGTGACTGAGGTGTCAGTGGGGGAGCACTTTGGGGCCAGTGACCATAATTCTATTAGTTTTAAAATAGTGATGGAAAAGGATAGACCAATCTAACAGTTGGAGTTCCAAATTGGAGGAAGGCTAATCTTGATGGTATTAGGCAAGAACTTTCAAAAGCCGATTGGGGGCAAATGTTTGCAGGCAAAGGGACGGCTGGAAAATCAGAAGCCTTCAGAAATGAGATAACGCAAGTCCATCGACAGTATATTCCAGTTAGGGTGAAAGGAAAGACTGGTAGGTGTAGGGAATGCTGGATGACTAAAGAAATTGAGAAAAAGAAGGAAGCATGTGTCAGGTATAGACACGCTAAATCGAATTAATTCTTAGAAGAGTATAAAGGCAGTAGGAATATACTTAAGAGGGAAATCAGGAGGGCAAAAAGGGGACATGAGATAGCTTTGGCAAATAGAGTTAAGGAGAATCCAAAGGGTTTTTATACATTAATTAAAGAACAAAAGGGTAACTAGGGAGAGAATAGAGCCCCTCAAAGATCAGCAAGACTGCCTTTGTGTGGAACCGCAGGAGATGGGGGAGATACTAAATGAATATTTTGCATTAGTGTAAACTGTGGAAAAGGACACGGAAGATATCGACTGTAGGGAAATAGATGGTGACATCTTGAAAAATGTCCATATTACAGAGGAGGAAGTGCTGGATGTCTTGAAACACATAAAGGTGGATAAATCCCCAGGACCTGACCTGGTGTACCCTAGAACTCTGTGGGAAGCTGGGGAATTGATTGCTGGGCCTCTTGCTGAGATATTTGTATCATCGATAGTCACAGATGAGGTGCCAGAAGACTAGAGTTTGGCTAATGTGGTGCCACTGTTTAAGAAGGGCGGTAAGGACTAGCCAGGGAACTATAGACAAATGAGTCTGACGTCGGTGGTGGGCAAATTTTTGGAGGGAATCCTGAGGGACAGAATATACATGTATTTAGAAAGGCAAGGACTGATTCGGGATAGTCAACATGGCTTTGTGTGCGGGAAATCATGGCTCACAAAATTGATTGAGTTTTTTGAAGTAGTAACAAAGAGGATTGATGAAGGCAGAGTGATAGACGTGATCTATATGGACTTCAGTAAGATGTTTGACAAGGTTCCCCATGTGAGGCTGGTTAGGAAGGCTAGATCTCAGGGAATACAGGGAGAATGAGCCATTTGGATACAGAACTGGCCCAAAGGTGGAAAACAGAGGGTGGTGGTGGAGGGTTGTTTTTCACACTGGAGGCCGGTGACCAGTGGAGTGCCACAAGAATCGGTGCTGGGTCCACTGATTTTTCATCATTTATATAAATGATTTGGATGTAAGCATAAGAGGTATAGTTAGTAAGTTGCAGATGACACCAAAACCGGAGGTGTAGTGGACAGCAAATAAGGTTCTCTCAGATTACAACGAGCTCTGATTACAATCAGATGGGCTAACAGGCTGAGAAGTGGCGGATGGAGTTTAGTTTAGATAAATGAGAGGTGTTGTATTTTGGGAAAGCAAATCTTAGCAGGACTTACACACTTAATGGTAAAAGGTCCTAAGGAGTGCAGCTGAACAAAGAGACCTTGTACTGCAGGTTCATAGTTCCTTGAAAGTGGAGTCACAGGTAGATAGGATAGTGAAGGTGGCATTTGGTATGCTTTCCTTTATTGTTCATAGTATTGAGTACAGGAGTTGGGAGGTCATGTTGTGGCTGCACAGGACATTGGTTAGGCCACTTTTGGAACATTGCATGCAATTCTGGTCTCCTTCCTATCGGAAGGATGTTGTGAAACTTGAAAAGGTTCAGCAAAGATTTACAAGGATGTTGCCAGGGTTGGAGGATTTGAGCTAGAAGGAGAGGTTGAATAGGCTCGGGCTGTTTTACCTGTAGCATTGGAGGCTGATGGTGACCTTATAGAGGTTTACAAAATCATGAAGGGCATTGATAGGATAAATAGACAAAGTCTCTTCCCTGGGGTGGGGGAGTCCAGACTAAAGGGCATAGGTTTAGGGTGAGAGGGGAAAGATATAAAAGGGACCTAAGGAACAACGTTTTCACACAGAGGGTGGTATGTGTATAGAATGAGCTGCCAGAGGAAATGGTGGAGCCTGATATAATTACAACATTTAAAAGACATCTGGATGGGTATATGAATAGGAAGGGTTTGGAGGGATAAGGGCTGGGTACTGGCAGGTGGAACTAGATTGGGTTGGGATATCTGATTGGCATGATCGAGTTGGATCAAAGGGGGTATCTCTGTGCTGTACATCTCTTTGATTCTAATAGATAGGGAATAGAGGGATACAAAGAAGATAGAGGCAAAAAAAGATTTTTAGAAAGGCATTATGTGTTTGCACAGACTTGGTGGACCAAAGGTGGACCGTTCTGTTCTTTGTCCTTTACTGTAGTATAGCAATTAGATGCAAGTTAAATTTGTTCATTGGGAACTGTGATACAGTGGTAGTGTCCGTACCTCTGAGTCAAAAGTCCTGGGTTTAACTTTCACCTTCTCCAGACATATCTAAATAGGTTGTTTAAAAATATCTACATTAGTTCATGAAACATTGTCACTCAGGCTATGAGGAGGGCTGTGGATGTGGGTGTTCATGGCAAGAAAACATACGATGCTCAGCCTTTTGCCCACTCACACTAATAATGTCATCAGAGCGCACAGACCTTAACACAGCCTCGAACATTTGAATTATTACCACACACTCCATCAATGGACCAAGTTTCCCCCTTCTGTTCTCACGCATTTTATTATTCTACAATCCCATATTTCTGTAGTCCTAGTCAGAACCTGTACTCTGTTCTAAGGTCTGACTACTCTCAGTCCTTGAACTGTACTTCGAACCTATCCTGTATGAGGGACTACATTCCACCTGATCTCCTCCGCCCCCACCCCCACCCACCCCCACCCCCACCCCCACCCCCCAATTTCCAAACTCCATTTACTCCCTCAGTTATTGTCATGCTGCTGGGAAACCTTTGCAGCTCAGCACCTCTGCTCCTCATTTCTCAATTGAAACAAATGTTTGTACCAAGATTATAAGCCTTGCCCTGGAGAGCTGTTTCTAGCCGGTGTGCTCTGTATGCATGCATTTATGCAAGACATCCATTTTGTTGTAGCTATGCCTGTTACTAGATAATTCAACGCTGCCCATATCTCATCAGAATTGTGTGTCCAGATCTCAATCGATTCCTGTTTCGGTGGGTATGACTTTGCCAGGTGCACCACATATGTGCAGAATTTACACAGAAACCCACAATATCAGACAAATGATTCATACACATGGAAACTGTTGCTTTTCACACAAAGCAAATTATGTCATTCATGGTTAAATTTAAGATCAAATATTTTTTGGAATCAGTCAAAAGAGGGTCAGGCCAATGAACATCCACAAAGTGAATGAGTTAAGTTAAATCTGATTGTGAATGGCACTTTGAATATAAACTGTAAAGGGTGAT